>NC_092820.1:133671452-134285952 GCF_023375885.2 Dermacentor andersoni
CCTCGCCGGGTAACAAAGTGAGCAAGCGCTGTGGCCACGTTTCCCGAGAGAACCCCTGCTTCTCGCACGTTCGCTCAAAGTTAACCAGGAACAAACCAATGTCCTCTCCAAGCTTAAACGGCCGCATCAGGTCAGTCATTTTGAACAATACTCGTTCTCCTGCACCGTGTGCCTGACTTCCATTACGAGCGCGTTCCATCTCTAACTCGAGACGCTTCATTTCCAAAGCGTGTTCACGCTCTTCTTTTTCTTTCTGTTCTATAAGTTCGCGCTCATGTCTTTTTGCCCGCTCCTCAATGGTCTCAAGGCAATCCGACAGCTCGTCATCCTCAGCTTCTAACTCAAGAATAGCCCTTAGCAGTTCTGGTTTTCTGAGTTTGTCTGAGACATCCAGACCCAACTCTCTTGCAAGCTCCAGTAATATCGGTTTGCGCAACGACTTCAAATCCATGGCTGCTCTGAATGCTGCTTTCTCTACTGCCTACTATTGTCTTGCCGCAAACTAACCCGGTAGCAACGACAACCACAATTACCAGCTCTGTTTCTAACACTAACAAAAGCCTGGCAAAACTCAGAAGAAGAAAGTCCCGCACTCACCAAACCTTGCAGCCAAGACTTCAGCGCAGTCGTTCCGCTGCAGGCAACCAGTCATCACACAGGGCTCGTTGCGCTGCTCCCGGATGGTCGTTGTGCTGCTCAGCATACATTCAACCGCATCTCTTCGCTGCTGGCCTCCGTTGTCGCGATCTCACCGCTGGCAACCAGATGTTGTAATCGTACCGCTGGCCCGAGTTATTGGGGTCTCGGTGCTGACGCCCGTTATTGCCAATGGGTCGCAAGCCCGCCCCAAGGGTAGCGTTGGCCTGGCGGCCTGGGGCACTGGAAGCATCCGAAGGTCCCGGCAAAGCATGAGAAGACTGGTAACAGAACAACTTGTTTATTCTAACATAGCAAAAGAGCGGCCGGTCAGGTCGACCGAATTGGAGAGACGGGAGAGCACGTAACTCAACAGTACAAATCGGAGCCTCTCCTCTGGCGTCCGGGGGCAGCTGCTCTTATACCCTCGGCGTCGCGGTCAAAAAGGGAAGGAGGGAAGGTCACGGGATGAAGGTCACGGGACGGCGCAGCAGGAGCCCACGACGGCGCGAACTGTCGGGCCGAGAGACCTGCTGAACCGAGTGTAGTGACGCATTGCCAACCCTCACCCACACGACGGCGCGAACAGTTGAGCCGAGAGACCTCCAGGCTCCTCATTCGGGGAACTCCGCTCCCCGGCTGCCGCGCTTTGACAAGCGAGGGCACACACACACACACGCACACACGAAGACACGTGGCACTGAAACACGCCTGGGCACGCTTGGCGGGTAGGCGTTGCGGCGGCGTCGGACGGGCCAAAATGTCCGCCGCTTTGAACAAAGCCCCGGCGTCCGTTGCATCCGCGCCGGCATTACCGCGCGTTGTAGGCGAAACGTAACACCACATATCTGCAAAATTCGATACCAAGAGCTCTTATTGTTCCTCGAGTGCAGCTAACTACCTCCTTCACCGCACTTACGACACGCTTTTACCTCCCTTCAGCCCTTGAAAATGTTCTCAACTGCGAAAAGTGACGTTGATTATTAGTCTTTGGCATTTGACTACTGATCCCTTAGGACGCGACCCCTATAATAACCAGATAAGAAAATAAACTGCCTTGTTCATTCCAGCAAAAACAGGGCCAACACATCTTGTAACGCGTGAAAATAGGGCGATATTGATAATTCAAGAATTCCTTGCAACAACAACACTAAGAACAAGAATAAGAAGAATGATAATAAATAATCATGGCGCCCAGTAAGGACGCAAGCTTGCTTTGTTCGTGCCCTTTTCTTTCGGGAAACTTCACTTCTGTCGCCGTGAAACGTGTGAAAAACGTGTATTTATCATCATCATCATGATCAGCCTATTTTATGTCTAGTGCAGGACGAAGGCCTCTCCCTGCAATTTTCATTACCCCTTTCCTGCGCCAACCGATTCCAACTAGCGCTCGGGAATTTCCTAATTTCATCGCTCGTACTCATCGTACTCGTTTCATCGTACTCGATGGCGTCTTCCTTCTCTTGGTACCCATTCTGTAACCCTAATGGTCCAACAGTTATCCAACCGGCACATTACATGACCTGCCCAGCTCCATTTTTCTCTCTTAATGTCAATTAAAATATGGGCTATACCCGCTTGCTGTCTGATCCAAACCTGCTCTCTTTCTGTCTCTTAACGTTAAGCCTGCCATTCTTAGTTCTATCGCTTTTGCACGGTGATTAACTTGTTTTAAAGCTTCCTTGTCAGTCTCCGCGTTTCTGCCTTATATGTCAGTACCGGTAAAATCCACTGATTGTACACCTTCCTTTTCAATGATAATGTTAAGCTTCCAGTGAGGAGCTGACAATGCCTGCCGTATGCGCTCCAATTCATTTTTATTCTTCTGTGAGCTTCCTACTCGTGGTCAGCGTTCCCGGTGATTAATTGACCTGGGTAAACGTACTCCTTCACAGACTCTAGAGGCTGACTGGCTATCGTGAGCTCTTGTTCCCTTGCCTGGTTATTCGTGATTACCTGTGTCTTCTGCATATGAATATTCAACCCCACTCTTAAACTCTTTCGATTAAGGCTCTCAATCATTTGTTGTAAATCGTCTCCAGTGTTGCTGAACAGAACAATGTCATCTGCAAACCGAATATTGCTGAGATGATCGCCGTCAATCCTTACTCTTTAGCCTTCCCAATTTATTAGCTTGAATATTTCTTCCAAGCGCTCAGTGAATGGCATTGGAGAGATTGAGTCTCCTAGCCTGACCCCTTTCTTTGTAAGTACCTTGCTATTCTTCTTCTGTAGAACTAAGGCAGCTGTGCAATCTGTAGAAATCTTCAAACATATTGACGTAAGTGATCTGTACTCCTTCATTACGTAATGCCTCTACGGCTGCTGGTATCTCTATTGAATCAAATGCTTTTTCATAATCTATGAAATCCATATAGACAGGCTGATTGTACTCTGTGTATTTCTCGATTACCTGATTGATGACATGGATGTAATCCATTGTAGAGTATCCCTTCCTGAAGCCTGCCTGTTCCCTCGTTTTCCTAAAGTACATTATTGCCCTTATTCTATTGGAGACTATCTTGGTGAATATTTTATATAATACTGGAAGTAAACTAATGGGCTTATAATTTTTCAATTCTTCAGCGTCCCCCTTTTCGTGGATTAGTATTCTTTGCATTCTTCTAGTTTTCTGAGACTCTTAAGTCTGTAGACACTTCGTATAAAGAGCTTACACTTTTTCAATAATTATATCTCTTCTATCTTTGATTATATCGACTGTTATTCCATCTTCTCCTGTCGATTTTCCCCGTTTCATGTCTTCAAGGCCCTTCTGACCTCATCGCTAGTTATAGGAGGAGTGGGCAACCTGTTCATCGGTGCTTCGAATGGAGCTATCGTGGCTGCTCATAGTACTGTAGAGGTCACTATAGAATTCTTCCGCTGCTTTTACTATATATTCAAGATTGCTGATGATATTACCCTGCTTATCTTTCAGTGCATACATCTTGGTTTGTGTTATACCAAGTTTCCTTCTCACCTATTTCAGGCTGCGCCTATTTTTTACTGCTTCCTCAGTCTTTGTCGCATTATGATTTCGAATATCCCTTATTTCCGCCTTGCTGACCAGTGACCATCTCTTGAGATGGGCACTTTCATTGTTTGTCGCTTCTTCATTAGGTCCTTTGTTAGTTGGGAGAGCTTGCCTTTGTGCGTTGCCTCCCACTTCAATTGCTGCCTCTGCATCTAGCCTAGTTACGGTTTCATTTATTACCTCTATGTCATCATCATCTCTCTAATCTAAGGCTCCATATTTGTTTGTAAGTGCCACTGTGAATTGGCCTACTTTTACCTTTATTGCGTCTAGGTTGGCTCTTTCTTCTTGACAAATTTAACTGCTTCTCTCATTAAATTGAGGTGAATCTTAGCCCTCACTAACGTGTGATCACTGCCCTTTACCGTATCTTACACTTGTAGATCCTGCACTGTGCTGAGATCGGCACAAAGTATGAAACGAATTTCATTTCTTGTTTCAACATTGGGGCTTCTCGAGGTCCACTTTTTGCTCCCACACTTCCTGAAGAAGGTGTTCATTATTCGCAGCTTATTTCTTTCGGCGAATTCTACATACATCTCTCCTTGCGTGTTCCTAGAATCCACGCAGTAGTTGGCAATTGCTTGTTCACCTGCATGCTTTTCCCCCAATTTTCTATTGAAGTCACCCATGACTACTGTATACTGAGTTTTCACTTTTCGCATCGCTAATTCAGCATCTTCATAGAACTGTTCTATTTCTTCATCATCGTGACTGGATGTTCGAGCATAGCTTTGTGCTACCTTTATTCTATACCTCTTATTCAGCCTTATTATGACTACTGCTACCCTCTCAATAATGCTGTATAATTAGTCAGAGTTACGTGCTGTCCTTATCAATTAGGAAGCCTACTTCGAACTGCTTCTTATCTGGTAGTCCTCTATAGCAGAGGACGTGGCCATTTGTCAGCACTGTATAACCCTCACCAGTTCTTCTAACCTCACTGAGCCGATTGATATCTTAAACAATGCCTGGTGGTTTCTCAAAGAGTCCTGCTAGGCTAGCTTCACTCGAGAGAGTTCGGGTGTTAAACATTGCAAGGGTCAGTTTCTATTGGCGGCCTGTCTAGGTCCAGAGATCCTTAGCACCCTCTGCTGCATTACAGGTGTGACCGCCGCCTTGGGCAGATGCTCAGCAAGTGCTCGGGACTGAGGGTCATTGGTTAATCGAATGAGTCGTTGGTCTCCCTTGGCCTCCCCTTCAGGGAGGCCAATTCCCGTTCTGGTGAAGAAGCGTCTTAAAGCTTAGAGGGTCTTCCTAATTTGATTGTACCTGTATTAGTATAGCCCCACTTACTCTCGGCGTTTTCGCCGATGCCAGGCGACACTCTAAGCGTGCAGATTTAGTGTGCTGGGAGAGATGAATAAAATAATAAGTGCTGTAAAATAAATGTAATAAAGAATCATAATAAAGATTATATCAAGCCTCAAACGCTACAGTTTCCACCGCAATACACGTAGTACATCCCCCTTTTCCACAAAGTGTGAGCGCCATGTGACCTGGAGTTATCGTAAGACACTGGGATATCTGGCAATATCTCATCCTCGTCGTTTCTAGTTGCATGAGTTGGATATTTTCAGTGCTTGTCTCTATCGTGGACTTGCTACAATGTAGTGCAGAGCCCCTTCACTGCAAGTTGGAGGCAAACATTTGAAAAGAGCTGCCAGTAAACGAAGAATGAACCGTTACCTCACCGTAGGCATAATTCGACAACCACCACTCGCCCATTTATATCGCTGGAAGAGCTAATAAAGATGCGGGCGCGAGCTTTCCAGGCGCGAAAATTTGTTGTCCGAAGCTGTCGACAATTTGCTGCTGCTATAAACTTCCAGGGAATGGGGAAAGATAGCCTGCTCTGCGAAAAGAATTTTTTAAGTTCCGAGGGGACCAACCTGAAAAAAAAACATGGTTTCAGACTTCTTTAGGGCTTCTGTTGCAACTTTTCTATGGCTTGCTGCCACAGTGCAGCTCCGTAATTTTGTCATTACAGAAAGTCAAAAATTTCAAGATGACAAGGACAAAAAGACAGTCTTATACCTACCTATGAATTACTACGCAACAAAAAGGCATTCGTCGCAATTTCATCATCAAAATGAAAGCGCATGCATTCTGCCACAAACTATAAGCAGGACTGTACGCGCTGAGGCAGCGTGCTTTAGCTGGTTTCATTCAATTATATGTGTGCAATAAACAGGATAAGGCAAACAAAAAAGTGAGTTTGTTCTAACGTGAGAACACTCTGCAGTATGTTTATCAAGTTTGTTTCTTCCTTTCCGTCTAAACTTATCTTTCTCCTCTTCCGACACCACGGACAGTGGCCTTTTTTATCTAGTTGGTTGTGACGTCGCTACTGCGCGAGGCCTGAAAAGACACCCGCGTAACCGATTAGGGGTGCGATCTTGCACGCGTTCCAAAATAGAACGGAGGCGGTTCGTTCTTTACGCCACGAAATAGGCGGTATGTTCCGTTCCGTTCGTCCGATAGCAGACGACACATAATGATTGACAGCAGATATCACGTCACAATTGACGCCATGGCGTTCGGCACGGTTCAAATTGACGAATCGTATTTGGCTCGGTGGAACGAACGGCCTCCGTTCTATTTTGGAGCGCGTACAAGATCGCACCCTAGCTCTCCGTCAGATAACTGCTTCAACGTTAAAATATCTCGACTGCCGAGTCGGAGCGCAGGAGAGCATCGTACGGAGTAAGCCCATGTAGTTCTGTACCTGCACAAGTTTCACCACCGCAAAAGGTAGGTAACAACGGTATGCTTTTAGGCTCGTAACAGCCAAAAAATTATTCAAGGATACGTGCCGCAGCAGGAATCCGAGTGTTCACACGAGAGATGACGTTCTATGTGTGTGACAAGCTCAGTTTCCAAAATAACCGCCTGCACTAGCTGAACCCCTCTAGCTGAACCCCTCTAGCGGACATACAAAAAACACCAAGCCGACGGACAAAATTCTACCACTTAATATTTTTTTATCAGTCACGTGCTTCCAAGCGGAGTGCTTTGTAAACAAGTTATTTTCGTTCTACGGCTTAGACACCCGCATGAAGCATGTATCTCTAGCAGTGTGCGATAAAAACTCACTTCAATGGGCCGACATCTGCGAGAGCAGATGGGACAAAAGTGTCTCTCGAGATGTTTTCTCCCGCTCTATGGATGTCAGTGACCTGGTTTTGCATGTGCTTAAAGCATAGTTGTATCTCCCATGTCCTCGCGCCGAAAAGACTTTCTGGTTCACGCTCCTTCCCGTGCCTCTGCTGTGCGTCTTCTTCAATGGTAAGTATAGGGGTAAACTCATAGAGCCAGCAAATGCGCCCATACGAGTGCATAATTGTGACAACTTGGGCGCGAAGGGTAAAGAAAACTTACATAGAAATCATTCTTAAAAACGGCGCAAATTATTTTTGCCTCAATGTGGCGTCAGCTATGCGGTAAACGCGTCAATGAGTACACATCAGTGTGACCTTTATGTGTCCCTTTTAACTCGTCACGTTTAATGTTTTGGAACCATTATACCGTGTGGGTGTGTTTTCATGTCGAATAACATTTTTTTTTTATCGCACGGAGCGTATTCGCCGCCAGTTTGAGCTAGAGTTGGCAGCACGGTCGGAGCGTTAACCAGCATAGGCGATCGGTGGTGGTGGCTATATACTGAAATGTTTAAAGCGACGCTACGCTAATAACGATTACGCATGATTATCTTGTTATGAAACGCTCTGACAGCAGTGTATTCATCTTATATTGCCCTTCATCGTCACATTTTTTGTATAAAATTGCGCAGCATGTTTGTATTTACTGGAAAACATGTCAAACTGTCTTTCAGCAGCAGACTGGCATTCAGCGGCACATGTAGACTCTGTTTTGGCTCTTCGATGGTTCTTATTGTTTGTGTGTCCCTTGCGCTCCACCTACTCTATCATTATTGTTGCAAAACTCAAAACATCATATTTGCGAATTTTGCACTGGCTATAAAGATGTATGCATCGCCATAGAGCGAATGTGAAGCAGGAAGATCATGCAAACTCAACATCCCCAATTGCCTCATGGATCACCGTTTCTTTTGTTGTTGTTTAGTTTGCTTTGAAATGCAAACAGGCAATTAGTTCAATTAAAGAAAAGCTAGGCTACTCTGAGTTGAAATACGTCATTAAGATCACCAAGTTGCTTTACAGGATATTTTTCATCGCAGTTGCACTAACATGCATCGTTTAAGCACAAAGCTGCCCTCAGATAGTTCTGGGCGCGACAAAGCTGCAATGCTTTTAGCAGCTGAAATGATAAGGTTACTTCATCTCGGCTAATAATAGTCGCTGTCTTCCGTAACTCTAACCCCACCACTCAACACAGCGAAAGAAATGATAAAATCTGCCTTTCAACTCAGTGTGATGAAGTCCTCCATCTAGACGCAGCCGTGTCACACTCTATCCTCAAGTATCACTCCGCTTAGACATCCATATCTTGGAGCGTAAGAGTACTGAAAATCCCACAATTTACTTGCGGGGTAAGCCTAACATAGCATAGTGGCATCACAAGCACACATAAAAATATCAGGCATAGCTAATTAAGGCTGGCCGCGTAACCACTAAATGAGAATAATGTAGGTATCATTATATATCTAATGCAGTTTTTGTGATATAAATTCTTTGACGCGATATAATATGACTACACGTATAGGTTTCTTTCTGCTGCTGCTATACGATCTTTCCACCACCTCTAGTTCTGGTTAGTTCGGTAGTCCACTATGTTTCTGCATCGACCCTCCCATAGAGTAGCAACATACGAAGCGATCAAGCGAGCAGGAGGGTGAAAACGTCGCAGCCTTCTGCTCCCACATGATCCTATACTTTGTTATGACGTCACTGCATCATTTCCTGCGTAATGAAGCAGAAGCTGTCTGATCAAAAGCTATCGCAATAAAACATTTAGGCTGCTCAGAGGCTCGTCAACATTTTCTTTTGCTAGACTTTAAAAATCTAGGATATTCATTTCACGCAAAAGAAGAGAAATAATCAGAACTATCATGCCAGTAGCCTTAAGCCACGGTATCTCAGCACTGTCTTACAACTTCTTTTAGTAAATTAGGACTTCACTACTGCCTCGCTTCAACTTCACAATCGCAAATTGGGCCCAAATGTGAATAGCGAAAAAAATGGAAGAATTTAATATATTACTTATTTATCTGGGCACCAGAATTTATAATGTACTTACTTACCGCCTCTTCCATAAGGACACTTACCGTATATTCGACTCGACGTAGACCAAGCTGCCTTAAAACAAAAACAAAAAAAGACACCTACGGTGTGATCAGACCCATGTCTCTGGTTCGTCGACACTTTACGCGCGTTGGTGAATTTTTCTGTCATGATTCATTAGCTAATTAGTCATAACTAATGTGACAATGAAAAACGAAGGCTTAGATGCCCTTGTCTTTCTTAATTCATAACAGGCGTCTCGAGCCTGGCAGCCTTGATGGCATTAGGTAGCATGTAAGGCTTTATTAGCCGCGAGCCTGCCGCTTTAATTTCGTTTCTTACCTAGCGCTATGGCGCAAAAAAAAAAAAAAAACGTTCCTCCCCATCCACCTGCCACGGCTCTGAGTGGCGCTGGCTAACACTCCTAGGCCGAGATCTAGTGCGCATAAACAGCCACGTGGATGGACTGATGGCCTTCGCTGTAGTGTATCGCCCGCGTAAAGCGAAGGTTGTGGCTCGGTCCGCACTGGCGACAAGTTATCTTTCGTCCATTTTCATTTACCCTTTTCCTCATTATGTTGCACATTTCAATTTCAACGACTCCGAATTACCTCTATGCTTCCTTTGGCTGCATATTACGCTAGATTTTAATGGTCAGAATTTTTAAAGAAAGTGACCCCGCTGTTTACCCTCTCCTCCTTCTAGCGCTCTCTTCATTATCTTGAGTGGTAGCTTACTTTTGTAAGGAAATAAGGCAATTGTTCTATCTTTTGAACATTATCTTGCTTGTCCTTTGACATGCATCGTAATAGACATGCACTTGTTCCACACTCTTCCGAGATATTGCAGCATAAAAATGCGGGCAGATACTGAAGGTCGAGTAGAATAAACTGATGGGTCTTTTTTGAAGGTGCGTGCAACTGGGTATGTGCCCATTTTTAACGAACGTACTTTAGGTGAACTTTGGCATGTGCCACTGTGTATGTGAACCAGGGGACACTAAGCATGCGGCGCTGGGTAACGGAGAGCTCTTTAACCTCTTTAATGACAACTAGCATTTCTGGAAACGTGGGTTGGTCCGGCGAACACATGTCTCAAGCTATTTGCCCCTGGAGATGTACAACTGGCTACGTGCCGCTATTCAGTGATCGCCTCTGACACCAATTTGGGTGGCGGGGTAACGGGCTGTTCCTGTGGGTATACTTGGCACCGGATATGTACCATAAGGCAAGTGCCGCTCTTCAATCAACCATTTTAAGTGAACGCGGGTCAACAGTTATTCAAAGAAGATATTCACCATGCGCAGCACTGCGCATCAGGTCCAAACACTTCGCAAAAGAACACAACCCATTCGCTGCAGGAAAGTTATTATTTGTGCGAACCGTTATCGACCAAAACCAACCACGATTCGCATTGCGGAGTTGCGCATTGGCGTTTGGTCTTGTGGAATATTTGTTGAAGATCTGACATGAATACCACACTTGTGTGCGCGGTGTGCCTTTGCAATTAGCTGGTTTCGCAAAGGAAAGGTGTGCTGTGAAACTATAAGATAAATGCAAAAACGCGGCAACCGTCTCGTTGGGTGACAACGCTAGGCAGCATTCTCTTATCAAGTTCTTATCTTAGGCCTCTCCGAGAAAGCAGTTTCTTTCCGCCAGAAACGTGGACACCCTTTCTGCTTCGTCCATTTATCCACACTTTGTCCTGCTGGGTTATCGTTGATCATCTGTGTCTCCTTAACGGCCCTGTAATATATTTTAAAAGGAGTAAGAAATTTTTACAGATTTCTAGACAACGCTGCAGGGAACGCCAGAGCGAAGTATTTTTGCGAAGCATGCAGCATGGCCCTCACAATATCGCCTAATAGATCATATGCTCTACCTAGCGGTTTTAAAGCTCGCCCTTCCTCTCCCCTTTTTTTCTCTTTTGTAGCCGTCAATGAAGTCATATCCAGCACGTGAATACAAGGACATCACATATTAGCCACTTCATCCTTTCATCGAATTTCTACCTAGCGGTGAGTTCCTTTGTATTCCTGCTGTCATTCTTTCATTATTTTTGTTTCGTTGTTGTTTTTTCTTTACTTTTGTCATTGTGATCGGCCAAGTTGTTGCTAAACATTATTATCGAGTGCAACCAAGTTTATTTCTGATTACACTCTGGTGGCTATCTGGGCGTTTTCTTACTCAATGCAGAAAGTAGAGCAGTATATATGCCGTTAGGTGTGGGCAGATTTATTTGTAGACTCGCCCCGACTACTCAGAATTTTAAAAATGTGGGGTCATCCCGAATGTAAAAAAAATTATGGGGTTTTACGTGCCAAAACCACTTTCTGATTATGAGGCACGCCGTAGTGGAGGACTCCGGAAATTTCGACCACCTGGGGTTCTTTAACGTGCACCTAAATCTAAGTACACGGGTGTTTTCCCACTTTGCCTCATTGAAATGCGGCCGCCGAGACCGGGATTCGATGCCGCGACCTCGTGATCAGCAGCCGAACACCATAGCCACTGAGCAACTACGGCGGGTTCTGGGGGTAGCATGTGAGGCGGTAACGGCAATAATAATGAATAGCAGGAAGAGACTTAGTGTGTGTCAGTGGAACTGCAAAGAATTTCAGCAAAACAAGAGCGTCAATTGCACACATAATCAAAACGGCTGAAAATAGGCTCAAATTAATAACGCTGCAGGAAACTCTAGCGGAAGAAATCGGACTGACCGGCTTTAACTCGGTCTGCAAAGGCAACGAACCCGGCAGAGGACTTGTCACCCTAATTGACAAGAACATTTCCTACATAGAGAATCATTCAAAGTTAGCGGCGAGTAAAATTGAATACATATTGATAGAAATGGTCATAAAAACGCACTGAGGTAAAGCGCGAGGTTTGCTCTGCCTCAACATATATAGCAGTCCCAGAGAGATGAGAGAGAGCTTCAAAGCAATCTTAATAAGGCCTTGGGGTAGCCAAAAATGCGCCCTTCATGATAGGAGGGGACTTCAATGCCTCAAACCAATGTTGCAGTTACAGCTGGAGCAGTAAAAAAAGGAGAGGAATCTGGCATCTCGCCACGGATTTAGGCGTCTCTATTATCACGGACCCAGCCTATCCTACTAGGTGTGGCACTTGCACGTGTAAGGATGCTACCCCGGACATATCCTTCACTTATAGCTTACCCAGGCAAGACTGGATCAACTCTGACGCGGATCTAGGGAGCGACGATTATATACTACCCATAATGGTGGAAACGACGGGGCATTTCACTTACATAGACTGGGGTCAATTCAGCAAAATCAGAAAAGACAGAGAAGAGACAGGTAGAAGGAGGCACCTCAGACTACCAGAGTGCGTGACTCAGCTTAGGGACGGCTTGACTGCAGCAACTAAGGCTCTAGAGACTGAGGAAGAGGCGGAACAAATTGACAGTAGATTGGCGCATTTGATCGAAGCGAAACAATCAATTTTAGAAAGATGGAAATCACAACGCTTAAACAGAACACTTAGAAAACTAATTGCTCAGCTCAATAGGGATATCGAGGAGCACGCACGATATTTGCACAAACAAAAATCAGATGAGGCATGTAAATCTGTAGATGGAAGGATAAAACGTGGAGCAATTGGAGTTTGCTCAGGCATCAGCTCCACGAAAAAGGCACTACACTTAATGGACGTACGGCACTGGCAAAACTGGTACACCAGGACAGTCGGACTGCAAGCGCTGAGAGCATAATTGAGCGATTGGCAGCTTAATACTTGCCTCTCAGGAAAGAGGCACAGGGAGTAAGTTATTCCGATCACTTAGGGGTAGACTGCAAATATATTGATCAGGAATGCACGGAAAGTGAGGAGCGCACGGCACTGTATGATTTGCATAGTAGGTCAGCAGCGGACCTGCATGGCATCTCTAACAGATTGCTTAAAAGTTTGGACGATGAATGAATAAAATATCTGACCACATACATGAATTTGGGAAATATGGGGCATATCCAGAAGAATAGAGGACGGCCAGTACTATCTTAATACCAAAGCCAGGCAAACTCAACTTGGATAACTTCAGGCCAATTTCGTTAACATCGCTTGTAGGGAAGACAATGGAGCATGTTAACGAAATATGTGGTGGACAAAGACACCCTACCGTATAATCTGATTGGTTTCAGACCACATGGTTGAAACGCGAAGCCATTTTTTAATCAGACATCAACTGATCTTAGCCCAACCAAAGAACACTCAAGCTCTCTTGGGGTTGGATGTCGAAAGAGCTTTTCACAGAATTAAGCATATAGCAATACTTGAAGTGATTTCCGAACTGTCATTGGGCATAAAACTCTATGAAGTGGTTAAAACCTTTCTTGGCAATCGCTCAGCTCCCCTTAGATTAGGGGATATTAAATCAAAGAAGATGGATCTCGGTGACAGAGGGATGCCACAAGCGTTGGTCTTGTCACCTATGCTTTTCAACTTGGGCATGTGAAAAGTGGCGAAGAAATCAAGAGGGATAGAGGACATTCACTTTACCATTTATTTAGACGATGTGACTGTATGTACAGCTGAAAGAAGTACGGGACAGGCGGAAAGAAGACTTCAGAAGAACATTTATGAAGTACAGCCTATTTCAGAAGACATTGGACTCAAATACTCTGCTGATAAGTCTGAACTCCTAGTACTCAATAACAGGAGAAGGGGTAGAAAACCGAGGGGATATGTTCCCGAGGAAGAACCCAGGTTAGTACTAACCCCTAAGGCAGGCAAATCTATAAAGCAAGTAGTATCCAATAGTCTTATGGTTATTCCTGAAGGCAAATGGTACAAACATATCGATATGATAATATATGCAATGTTCCCGTACCAAGCTCAATTTTATTTTAGTACAACACTCCTAACAGAGTACATAGTACAACAAAGGTGCTCAACAGGTCCCACATAATCAGCTAATCATTACTCATCAGTGCACAAGCACGAAAATAAAGGAAAGATAAAGTGTTCATCCACTCCCACAAACATCTGCGATTATGTGATCCTACCTAAAATTATTGCTTTATTAGTAGGAATAATCAAGTGCTCTGGTATTTTAAACCGTACAAAAGTTTTTTTCTTATACACTTAAGTGGGGTCGTTAAAAGAAATAAACCTTAAAAATTACGCCCCCAAAGGCAAGCGTAGAGTTAACATTTCATGCTTACTCAAAGAACACCAGCGCTCATTCTTTTTTTCTATCGCGAAGAGTCATGAACACGCTCATACTGCTCCTGCTAAATATCGGCCAATAAATCTTACAAAAAAGTGCATTCAGGCACTTGGCTCAAGCTCTTCTTATTAAAAAGCACGTGGATAATATCGTTCAGTTTGTTGTATTATATGCTAGAAAATGCATGGACCTCAAGTTCACTGTTAAAGTTAAGATAGCTTTATTTGAAGCGGCTGCTGAACACCGTAAATAGAGATTCTGCTGAGTTTCGGCTTGCGCGATTGCTTACTTTTTAGTCCCTGTTCAGGTGGACCCGTTCAGTTTCTGAATGAGGATAACTCCCTGGCTCTCAGGGGGTGTAAGGCTTTGAATTACACTCCAGATTAACGAATTACTGTTGTTCGAACCATTGTAATGAAAGATTCACAGGCAGCGATGATCGAGATACCATATTTATTGGTTAGTTGCACCACTCGGTACACTCTTTGACGTTTATTTTGCTAACTTATTAGGTTTGCCTCCCACATCTTCAAAAAGATGGCAGGACTTGTTACATATGATGCAGAGAGGGAAAAAATTCAAACAGGAGATACATCTATGCTGAAAGCACAGACAAGTCACAAAGGAAATGGTCAAGAAGATTCAAAGTCCTGCATGTGTCGTATGCTACCAGCAAGTATGGGAGATAAACATAGGAACCGGCCTTAACAGACCGATGACGAATCACGCGATAAAAAACAACTTGCCAGATTCGAATATTATAAACAAAACGCGCAAAATATTTCTACGGCCAGAACGCGTGGGGTATCTGTCACCGGAAATGTAATCAAACGCCGTTTGTAACGCAGCATCATTTTTTTAACAAGCATTCATCTTATCAATAACCCAGCATCGCAGCTGCGGTGTGCACCAGGTAGTGGACCCATGGCGCTGGCTTTGGACTCCTTGAAGAGCGACCCATCGTTCGGGCTGGACTCGAGACGCAGCTGGGTGACGGCGGTATTTCTGAGCATATCCTTGACCATGGTGAAGACTGCTCAGCATTCGGTGGGTGTGCTCTTCTATGGCATCGTACACACATACGGTGTGAGAAGGCAGGAAGCGTCGTGGCCACTTGTGCTGACCAACAGTCTGGCTTTCTTGGCAGGTGCGTTGAAGCCATCTCTCATTCACGCATATTACACATTGATAGGTAATTTGGACGGAGTGTTCCACTCTCAAATTATATTAGTTTATACGGTACTCCCGGAATAAAACGGGATAGTCTAACGGTCCGTAAGAGTCCGTCGAAGCAAGTTTTTACACTGTGGTATACCGCGAGCATGACAGCGTTCTTTAGAGCAGGATTTCTGCATCTGGTCGCACTTGAGCGGATCACTGGTTGACCGCAGAGCCGACTGTTGCGACTGTCGCACTGGTCCTGCTGTCGCGTTTTCTTTTCGCGAGTACTGTACATTGAGAGGAGTTGATGAGTTTGCCAGCTATGTTGAACACGTAAAAGTTCGCACTTCCTAGAGTATGTGGTACCCGTTCGCCGGTTACCATGGCGCATTCGCACATTTCAGAAGGGAGGCAGTGGGCTTAGATGACTCCTCATTTGACAGTACCCTGGCTAATGGAGGGGGAGTGGGAGCATTTTCGGGACCATTTTTCAGAAAATATTTGCTCAGCATAGCAATAGCGAAAATGTATTATGTGTGTAACTTCCTTAAACGCTATTTTTTTCTAGGTCCAGTCATGGGGTATCTCTGCGGCCGATGCTCATGTCAGCTCGTCTTGCTCGTGTCGACCTTAATAGCAGGCGCTTCAGTCTGCGCTTGTTTTTTCGCTGACAGCATATTCGCTTTAAATATCCTGTTCGGAATTGTCCACGGTGAGCAAGCCCTTATTTTCTTCTTCTTTTGGGGGAGGGGGGGGGGACACTGACGTTGAACGCAACTACCCAATCAAGGAATATCACGTGAAACTTAGCTCAACACTATCCTGACTGTGAGTTTCAAATGAAGGACGCACCGCTTATGCGCGTTGTATTCTATGCAGTAACGTCAGAGCAATGCTCCCTTTTCGCAGAAACTGACCATCCATTCCAAAGATGGTCGGTTTCCTGCGCCTCCTTGGGTGGTCTTTTTAATTGCTGGACTGCCTTTCAAGCAACAGAAATTGTGAAGCAATCTCAGTTTGAATGCTACCAATTTTACATGAACTACACGTAAAAAGATAATAAAAGCTTAGGCCAAATAGATTTAATGTACATACGAAGGCATTGCACAAAACATACCAAGATATTTACAAAAAGATGACAATTAACCTGGGACGGAATTAGTACCCTACTTAAAATCATTAGAGTACTTATTGCGGTGAGCAAGCGGTCTAAATAAGGTCCAATTGATAAGCGCATATATGGCTAACTCCTCTGCGTAAATGAAGAGAAACGAACAAAATACGAGTAGTGGTGACGGCAATGTTATGAAAAGGCAGATGGCGTAGTTCAAACATAGATGTAACTTGAGAGTTATGCACTGAATGAAGAGTTTATTTTCGATGGTTCGCTAGCACCCAGTGCAATATGCATATAGACTTCTGTACCTTCTCGTTTTCCTGCTGCCATGCCTTAGCATATTGTATTTATATCTTACTTGTGAAGGTATGTTTTTTTATTCTGTTTATTTACATATATTGCGAGCCATAACTCTGCTCTAAGTAGATGGGCTCATATACAACACAAGAGCAGGTTTTTCTAACAGCATGCTAAGAAAACACGTTCTGAACACATGCCAGCGAACGCTTTAATAGAACATATTAATCCATACAAATCAAAAGTATTAGGTATGCATCACGAAAACAACGAAGATAAGAAATGTGCAATAAAATTAAACATTCATGAACATTGGCAAACAAGTCGAGCGTAACAAACAGCCGCACAAAAGCAAAAAAAAGATTAAATCTTGTGCAATGGAAAGACCTACAAGAAATGTGTCCACTACCGCACTCTATGCTCAACTACCTCATACTCCTTTAAGCAGCGTTAAGTTTTGGTAACGTGGTTCCTGCCGCTTTTACATTAATATGGGGTCCTACAACGTAAAACTATTCCAATGTTTTTATTCCAATCTCCTGATGTCAAATTTGCGTATCCAGCGACCTAAGCATCGGGCGTTGGCCTACAGAGTTGTCTCAAGAGACCAATCAAACGCTCACTTCATTTATAGGAGGTCACTTTTGTTTGCTTTAAAAACGAATAACACGGCCCACACTTAGTAGCGGTTTCTCTCATATATTTGCCTGACAAGAGGCTAGGAGCACGCTCAAGTTGAGAGGGATTCAATCGGGCCGAGCCGTGCACTGAAATTCGGTAACCGTATGAAGAGGGTGCTCCGCAAAAAATAATTTGCAAAGCCAGATCATAAACATGCCGAAAATGCTCGAAAATATTACACGGCCTCGCAAAAAGTTTTATAGTAAGCAAATAAACACATGCTCTCCAGCAGGTGCGAGTAGTCAGTGGCTGAGTGACCGGTGGGAGCCATCTTTTATTCCTTTCTGAACGGGGCAACTCAGGGATATTTTGAAAAAAAATCTGTCTTGTTCGGCATATTAATGCATCTTTAACGCATATGCGTCACTTTGACGCAGTGAGTTTTCGCGGTTTTGTCACGTCGCGTGACAAGCAGGTGAAGTGGGTGCAACCCTAACATTTTTTTACCCATAGCCGAGGTCTAATGGCGATAATGCGTCGAGTCAGAAATAACAAGTTTTCTTTTCTTCGGTCCACTCATGCATAATCAGTGTGTCCACGTCATATCACATGGCAAGCTATCGCGGTTTTCGTGATGTCGCGTGACAGACAGGCGAAGTGGGTGTCATCCAAAAAGGTTTTGACCAATAGCGGAGAGCTGATTGCAGAATTGGGGCCCTATAAAGAAAAACTATTCCAATATGTTTTTCTTCAAATCTCCTGAGGTCAAATTTGCGTAACTGCCGGCGCAAGCATACGGCGGTCACCCGTAGTGTTGTCTGAATAGACCAATCAATCGCTCTCCTCTGTTATAGGGGGTCACATTTGTTCGTTTAAAAACGAATAACATTGCATACAGGGAGCTGCTTGTATTATCTAATTGGCTGACAAGAGGCGAAGAGCACGGTCAAGTGGAGAGGGATTCGATGGGACCGAGCCAGTGCACTGAAAGTCTATTACCGTATGAAGAGGGTGGTACCGGCATCTGCCATTGGTCCGCTTTCCCTTACTTAGCTTGAGGTGGTTAGTCAAACATCGCGGCGGAATGCAACGGAAGGTTAAGAATGCCGCTAAAAGGGATCATCAGCAAGGAAGTTGGCAGAGCGAGGCCGTAAACGTGCCGAAAGTGCTTGAAAACGTTACACGACCACGCAAAAAGTTTTATTGTACGCAAATAAACCCAGGCTCTGAGGTAGGTGCCAGTAGCCAGTGCCTGAACGGTCGGCTGCAGCCATCTTTTATTCCTTTCGGAACGGGGCACCCTATGGCTATCTAGAAAAAAACTTTCAGTTATCTTCGGCATAATAATGCATCTTTAACGCGTACACGTCACTCTGACGTAGTGAGTTTTCGCGGTTTTGTGACGTCGCGTCACAGACAGGTGAAGTTGGCGCAGCACGGAAACTTTTGACCACAGCCGAGCGCTAATGACGAAAAGGCGTCGAATAAAAAATACCCATTTTTCTTTTGTTCGGTCAAATAATGCGTACTCAGTGTGTACGCGCATATCGGATAGGGAGCTATCGCAGTTTTCATGACGTCGCGTGACAGACAGGCGAAGTGGGAGTGGTTCAAAAAGTTTTTGACCAATCGCAGAGGGCCGATTGCAGAATTGAAATAGAAAAGTTTGGAATAGCTTTACGTTATAGTGCCTATGGTGTACCTCACTTCATATGGCGCGATATATAAGAAGCTCGTAACCACAAGCCATCTACCTCATGACGTCATGTACCTCATTTACAGCTACAGAGATAAAAATTAAGGTATTGCATGGAATGCTGTGGGAGGAGATCTTAAGAATGCACTTTTGTAGTACTTGCCTTTATTCCCATGAATATACCTCCTTTCTGAAAACGTTATGCTGGAAATGGGGGGGGGGGGGTCGTAGTTTTAAGCCTGAATTCATACCAAAGCATTACCATAGCCATGCGAGTCCTAAGTATTTTTAACTTGACAAACACGTATGGGTGAGGTGGTAGCGCGGAATGACTGAACGGACTGCGAATAATATATTACTGCTTTCCTTAGGCATAAAGACAGCTAATCTAATCCACTGATCTTGTATGTTATTTCTTTTCTTAGGAACAGCGGTTTGTGGCGTTCACGTGGCCGTTACCGTCATCGTGTCCCAGCACTTCGAGAAACGCCGTGCAACAGCGTGCAGCGTAATCTACACGGCCATGTGCATCAACAGCGCTTACTTGCCCCCCTTGACTGAGCTCCTTCGAGTAAATTATGGGGTTCGTGGCACCTTCCTTTTAATCGGTGGCATGGTTCTAAACGGATTTCCTCCGGTTCTCGCCGTCCAAAGTCCCGAGTGGACAAAACCGAAACAGCGTTCACTCAGCGAAACGGTGCACAGTCCTGTCAAGGACAATGAGAAGATTCCGAATAATCATCTCCTGCCAGCAGGTGACACGCGGAATGGGTGCGTTCCCGGTGACGCCGAAATTCCGAACGGCACAGCGCACCAAACAATGTTCGCTGAAGTATCACTCCGTCAGAACGATGACTCCGGCCTCAAGACCGTCCCATTGCTCTCGTCAGATGAGAAATCAGTGGACAAGGACAACGCAGCCAAGTCAAGTTTTTCTCTGATTGTTAGACAATTCGCCAGCGTGCCTTTCGCCGTGAGTGCGATATCCTTCGCTGTCATCGCGCTAGGAATGTCGACATTTATGTTACTTTCTGTGGACATTGCCGTGGACCGAGGGATCCCTTCATCCAGCGGTGTCTTTCTCCTGAACGCCTTCGCAGTGACAGACATTGTGGCGAGGCCGTTAAGTGGCCTGATAATCGACTCTGGTTTTTTATCATTAGAGAGCGTTATGCTAATCGGATTCATTCTCCAATTCTTGGCGCTAGAACTCTTCGTGTGGTTAGAGCATTTCCCGCTTATGCTGGCTTCCTCTGCGCTATTTGGTGTCAGTAACGGACTGAGGATCACTCTGCTCGCGCCTTTTCTCGTTAAAGAATTTGGAATGGACCAAATGGCACACTTGTTTGGTGGCGTGTCCTTCTGTAGTGGCCTCGTCCTGCTCACAAGACCATTTCTTGTTGGTAAGTGAAGTCTTGCAGAACTCAAATCCTTAATGCCAGTTTTACAAAACAACCTTAAAGCTTTGGCTTTAAAAGTGTGCAACGCACAGTAGGAGACGCCGAGTTTTTAATTGTCATCGTCTACAGCGCCGAGCTCATGCTCTCGATCTGTAACGTGGAGGTAACGTAAGCTCGAGGTTGACGTTATCGCCAAAGTTTCTGCTGTTGTATGAAAGGAGAAGCAGTAAAGCTGGAAAACCTTCGTTTTGCTGTGAACGGTTAAGTAGAGTGCAGACGAGGAACAGCTTTCTTAATCATTATGTGGGTCTTGGTGCGGAAGCGAAAATGACGCATCGCAAGTTGTCTCGCGGCAATCTCCGAGTAGTTTTCATTTGCCAGGTGCACCAGCAACTTTTCCTGAAGCCATGAGAGGTATTGGTAAATTATGTTGTCTGCTATATACGCTGTATACTGAAAGTTCTATAGTCACTTGTATAAGCGCATGAGTTCTATACGTAATGCTTGCGGGGAACCTTTGCGAGTTAAAGCGTACAATCTTTCCGTTTGATTGGAGATTGTGTATTTAATTGCCTTACAATCTTCTCAAACACTACTACACAAGCAACTAGAACGAAAGGACGCATAGGAACAAATCTTGGTTGTTTGCTTGTTCTATACCTTTTTGCGCTTCCTGGGAATAGGTGTGACTATTGTAGAATATACGGACTTTTTCTCAAACATGGCCACATTTGCTTAGTCTTCTGCTCGACTACAGAATACAACCGTTACTACTGCGCGAGAGAGAGAGAAGGCAGGAAAGGCAGGGAGGTTAACAAGACGCACGTCCGGTTTGCAACGCTGCACTGGGTGAAGGGGGCATAAGCCTCCGATGGAATGTCGAATATCAAAATATTAGGTACTTTACACCAACTTCGAAATTACGTGATTTAGAAAATAATACTTATCTATTTACGAATGTTAAAAAGCCTGTTCCGGGGTTGATTGAAGCGATCTGTTTAGATTGCCGTTGTTCATCATTTCCGACATTGCCGAAGGCAAGCTAATTGGTATCTAACGTCTAACTAGTTTATAGCGTCATTAGGACAGATTACTTTTTTGTTAGCAATTTATGAATTATTCGCTTCACTGAAAGTCATCAGCCAGTACACATATCACCACAATTTTCTGCATTGCAATATTTCCTGAATCGTTTGTCATATTGTCTCTTTTTATGTCCTTGTCACACATTTTTTGACCAGCCTCTTGCAAAGCTCTCCTGGTCTCATTTGTAACTGTCCATACAACTATTATTTCTTGTTTATAAGTGAAGTCAACTTTGTCGAAACAGTTATGTTGGAGTTGCATGGTTATATTATTACTGCAGGAGGTCCCAGAGTTTTGGAAAAACTATATCGAGTCAGGGGAATGTGACTATCGTAGTTAAAGCATGGCAAACAATCCTTCAGCCTTTCTTAGGTATTAAAACTGCTGACGACCCTGCAGTGTTCAGCATTATTTATTACTGCTGGCTATCTCAATCGCTCTGTTCTACTGCTTCATTGATGGTCACAATTTTTTTCAAGTTTTTCTTGATTCTATAAAACACACACGGTGAATTTTCTGAGGCCAAGAAAATGGGAGTTTCCCTGCACAACAAGAAGTAAAATATCCTAACCCGGAGTTTTCTAGTGCAGTGTTATGTTTCAGAGATTGCACTGACAGATATGCCACGAGACGGTAAAGGTAAACAGCAATCAATTTGGCAGCAGAAAGCTCACCACTCTATCAGACCGACTTAATGTCGCGCCACTCTTGAGAGACTGCGTGACCATACCACTCATTGCAGCGATATCACCTTCGACACTATGCCTCTCAGTACTTAGGGATGTCTTCGAAAAAGCCAATTGAGAGGATAGTAAATTTATATTTCTTTCTTTGGTCTCGTTTCTCATATTTATTTAGTCATTCATTTATTTTATTTTTACCTTTTGCTAGGTGATAGCAGAGTTCAGGCTTGGTACCATGCTTACAGCGCATGCCCCGTGATCTTTCATAGCAACCAAACGCGAACTCATGTGAGGCGAAAACTTCTCGGTGAAATTCACTCTTACCACTTTCTTTTCAAGTAAGTTTGGGATGAAACGTCTTGTACAGAGCCTTCATTTCAGCGATACAAAGGACGCATTTGGGTGTCGAGCATATTGTTAGTAGCCTCGAATCGAACTTTCTTGCACGATTTAAAATTACAAGCTAGCAGGCCCAATACTTTGGGAGAGGCTCTTTATTTTTTTTATATCCTAATTTTTCAGGTTACTGGAGGGACCACCTGGGTTCCTACGATGGCCTTCTTCATTTTGTGGCCATAGTAAACGCTGTCGTTGCGGTCATGTGGATGGCGAAGCTTTATGTGCGGAGACGGCAACAACGGCTCATATAGTAAAATAAAAACTTGTATTTATACCAGAGAACAACGCCTTTTATTTATGTTTTTTTAACAGAGAACTACATTAAGCGACGTTTACTCGGGGATTGCAATGTTGAGTTGCCATTGACATGATATCAAATGTGAAACGTGACTTGATGCATTTTCCCTTTGAGAATGGCACCAACATTACCCACAATTAGCCTTGTACTCGACTGAGAGGTCTGCCATAGTCAACTGTATCAGCCGGCTGTAGAATCGTTGGCATCACCACTTTAGGCGCAGCATGATTGGCCTACCTGCCCGCTTCGTGACGTGACCAGTTTCATGTGTTTTATTCGTGAGGCGTGTTGCTCCTGGACTTAGGACACGCAAGAGTAACTGGGTGAGTGCCGGAGGTGGCGCGACAAGTAGCCGACCTACAATGGAAGAAGTGTAAGACCCGATTCCAACAGTCGTCTCGTCAACCTTCCCGTCCCGTCAAGGTAACGCCAGAAGCGTCCATCAGGCAGCAGCATTTCTTCGCTGTTTTCTCCTGGAGAAAAAGATGACGGTGCCGGTAAAAGTCACAGTTCAAGAGGGACGGATAACTAAAAAAGTCAGAGTACAAGCGCCACAATTGTTTATTCGCCTAGCCGACCAAATTCTAGTGTGGTGTGCAGTTCTTCATTTTTTGTCTCTGTTGCGCTATCTAAAGTTATGGAACCGAAAAAACCATCGCCGTCCTAGTGGCTTCAAACGCATCAGCGATCCATTTTTGGAAGAATACGGTGAGTGAACGTTTGATTGTGGACGTGGAGGTTGACGGCTGTGGTAATCAGGCCTGAAGTATATTGGACATATTCCGGAGGTAGTGTTATCAAATTTCGGCTTATGCCAGACACTTAGGATTCAAGAAAGAGCGAGTTGGTTACAGATCATGACCCTGTTTCACGATACGTCCCTTCACAAGGGTCTCAATTTAGTTTGTAAAGTGAGCTGATTCTAGAGGCAGTCTATATAAATTGGTGGCAGTGCTGGTAGTGTCAAGAGGCGTTACAGTGAAATTGATAAAACGCTCAGATAGCAGAGCATCGCAGCGAGGGGACACAGAGCTTCGGCAACACAGGCACAAAGCTTCCAACCATTCGTTGTCGTCGTCTTTCTCGAAGCAGTGCCTGCTGCTCGTTCTTCTCCACTACAATTGCCTCCCCGGAGATGAGGAGCCGTCTCGGCGACCTACGGGCAAGATAGCACAGGTGGAATAAAGTACGGCTTGAGCCGCTGAACGTGCACGATTTCGCGCCCTCGGCGGCGCTTATCGGAAGGCGGCTCAAGGAGTTTTACGAAATAGTTCAGAGGAGACGTTTGACTGACGACACAGTGGAGACCCTGATACTTGGACATAAGCTTGGGTGAAAGTCCAGGGCTGGTAGCAGGAACCCAAAGCCAGACGAGTGAGTCAGGGGCATACCGTGCCGGAGAAGAAGGAATATCCCGAAGGCGCTTCTGTCGCTGCTGATCTTCCGAAGTAAATGTGCGGGCGAGCTTTCGGCACTCTTCCGCGTTTGCAGCAGCCTCGGACAGGGTAGTAGCCTCCATTGTGTCAGGGCGATACGGAAGGATGGTATCCATTGTGCAGGAAGGCTCCCGTCTGTAAAGAAGAAAGAACGGGGAAAATCCTGTAGTGGTTTGTGTGGCGGTATTAAAAGCGTACGTCACGAAGGGTAGAATTCGGTACCGATTGGTTCGGTCAGATGCAACGTACATGCCTAACATATCGCCAAGAGTGCGGTTAAAGTACTCAGTCATGCCATTAGTTTGCGGGTGGTATGCAGTAGTAGTATGGTGAATTACGTTGCATCCCTTGAGCAGGGCTTCTAAGACAGCAGACAGAAAGACGCGGCCTCTGACGCTTAGCAACTCTCTGGGGCCTCCATGGTGAAGTATGATGTTACGCAGAAGGAACCAGGCAACATCCCGCGCAGATGCGTAGGGCAGAGGCGAAGTTTCGGCGTAGCGTGTGAGATGGTCTATCGCCACTATCACCCAGCGGTTGCCATCTGAAGTTCTTGGAAGAAGCACATAAAGATCAACTCCGACCCGGTCAAAGGCCCGTCCTGGACAAGACGATGGTTGCAGTGGAGCAGCTCAGGCATAAGGGGTATTCTTGCGGCGTTGGCAAGCAATGCAGGAGCAGACATATTGGCGGACGAATCGGTACATCCCGCGCCAGTAATAACGAATTCGCAGGCGCACGTATGTTTTAGCCCTCCTGCATGTGCGCATTGTGGGTCATCGTGAAACGCTGCACATATGTCCGAACGTAGATGCCGAGGAACCACGAGTAACCATTTACGGCCGCCCGAGAGATAGTTAGGGTGGTATAGGAGCCCGTCACAAACAGCAAAGTGGTGTGCTCGGCGACGCAATGTACGGCCAGTAGAAGGCGCTGATGGGTCTGACAGAAAAGCCAGCATAGCAACAATCCATGAATCCTTCTGCTGCTCCGAAATCATATCCGTGGCGGTGAGGGAGGACTCGCATATTTGTACTTTCTGATGATTGGGCTGGTCTGACACTGGGAAGCGAGACAGGGCATCCGCGTCCGAACGTTTACGGCCAGAGCGGTACAGCACTCGAGCATCATACTCTTGGTGCGCAAAGCGCTCATCGAGCGAGGCGACCTGAAAGATATTTCAAGGAGGACAGCCAGCAGAGTGCATGGTGCTCCATAATGACGTCGAACGGGCGGTCGTAGAGGTAAGGACGAAACAAATATATGGCCCAAATGATAGCCAGGCATTCTTTTTCTGTAACGAAATAATTTGCTTCCGCTTTCGTTAGTGCGAGGCTAGCGAAGGCAACAACGTATTCATCGAAGCCAGTTTTTCGTTGTGCAAGAACTGCGCCAATGCCGACGCCACTGGCATCCGTGCGTATTTCTGTCGATGCGCTTGGGTCAAAATTTCGCAGTATAGGGGTTGAGCTTAGAAGACGACGCAGCGTCGTGAATGCGGCATCGCAAACTGGCGGCCAGGCGAAGAGGTCATGGTTACCCGCGAGAAGCTGCGTCCAAAGCGCTAATATGGTGACGAAGTTGCTGATGAAACGCCGCAAATTGGAGCATAATTTAATGAGGTAAAGTCAAAACAAAATACCCCCTACTGATGGGCGACTTCAATGCCAAGGTAGGCACGAAGCAAGCTGGAGACAAGTCAGTCGGGGAATATGGCATATGCACTAGGAATAGCGGGGGAGAGTTATTAGTAAACTTTTCAGAACAGAATAATATGCGGATAATTAATACCTTCTCCCGCAAGCGGAATAGCCGAAAGTGGACGTGGGGGAGCCCGAATGACGAGACTATAAATTAAATAGACTTTATGCTCTGCGCGAACCCTGGCATCATTCAAGAGGTGGACGTGCTCGCCAAGGTGCGCTGCAGTGACCATAGGATGGTAAGAACTCGAATTAGCCTAGACTTGAGGAGGGAACGGAAGAAACTGATACATAAGAAGCCCATCAATGAGTTAGCGGTAAGGGGGAAAATAGAGGAATTGCGGCTCAAGCTACAGAACAGGTATTCGGCTTTAACTCAGCAAGAGGACCTTAGTGTTGAAACAATGAACGACAATCTTACGGTCATCATTAAGGAGTGTGCAATAGAAGTCGGTGGTAACTCCATTAGACAGGATACCGGTAAGCTATCGCAGGAGACGAAAGATCTGATCAAGAAACGCCAATGTATGAAAGTCTCTAACCCTAGAGCAAGAATAGAACTGGCAGAACTTTCGAAGTTAATCAACAAGCGTAAGACAGCTGGCATAAGGAAGTATAATATGGATAGAATTGAACATGCTCTCAGGAACGGAGGAACCCTAAAAGCAGTGAAGAAACTAGGAATTGGCAAGAATCAGATGTACGCGTTAAGAGACAAGCCGGTTATATCGTTACTAATATGGATGAGATAGTTCAACTGGCTGAGGAGTTTCATAGAGATTTATACTGTACCAGTGGTAGCCATGGACGACGGTAATAAAAGAGAAAATAGTCTAGAAGAATTTGAAATCCCACAAGTAACGCCGGAAGAAGTAAAGAAAAAGAGCCTTGGGAGCTATGCAAAAGGGGGAAGGCAGCTGGGGAGGAGCGGGTAACAGCAGATTTGTTGAAGGATGGTGGGCAGATTGTTCTAGAAAAACTGGCCACCTTGTATACGAAATGCCTCGTGACCTCGAGCGTACCGGATTCTTGGCAGAACGCTAACATAATCCTAATCCATAAGAAAAGGGACTCCAAGGACTTGAAAAATATAGACCGATCAGCTTACTGTCCGTTGCTTACAAAGTATTTACTAAGGTAATCGCAAACAGAATCAGGAACACCTTAGACTTCTGTCAACCAAAGGACCAGACACGATTCCTTAAAAGCTACTCAACAATAGACCATATTCACACTATCAATCAGGTGATAGAGAAATGTGCGGAATATAACCAACCCTTATATAGAGCTTTCATTGAATACGAGAAACTTTTTGACTCAGTCGAAACCTCAGCAGTCATGGAGGCACTGCGGAATCAGAGTGTAGACGAGCCGTATGTAAAAATACTGAAAGATATCTATAGCTCCACAGCCACCGTAGTCCTCTATAAAGAGAGCAACAAAATCCCAATAAAAAAAGGCCTCAGGCAGGGAGATACGATCTCTGCAATGCTATTCACTGCGTGTTTACAGGAGGTATTCAGAGACCTGGATTGGGAAGAATTTGGGATAAGAGTGAATGGAGAATACCTTAGTAACTTGTGATTCGCCGATGATATTGCCTTGCTTAGTAACTCAGGGAACCAAGTGCGATGCATGCCCACTGACCTAGAGAGGCAAAGCAGAAGGGTGGGTCTGAAAATTAATCTGCAGAAAACAAGTAATGTTTAACAGTCTCAAAAGAGAACAGCCGTTTACGATAGGTAGCCAGGCACTGGAAGTGGTAAGGGAATACTTCTACTTAGGGCAGGTAGTGACTGAGGATCCGGATCATGAGACTGAAATATCAGGATAATCAGAATGGGCTGGGGTGCGTTTGGCAGGCACTCTCAGGTCGTGAACAGTAGGTTGCCATTATCCCTCAAGAGACAAGTGTATAACTGCTGTGTCTTACCAGTACTCACCTACGGGGCAGAAACCTGGAAACTTACGAAAAGGGGTCTACTTAAATTGAGGACGACACAACAAGCTATGGAAGGAAGAATGATGGGTGTAAAGTTAAAGAATACGAAAAGGGCAGATTGGGTGAGAGAACAAACGCGAGTTAGACATCTTAGTTGAAATCAAGAAAAAGAATTGGGCGTGGGCAGGACATGTAATGAGGAAGGAAGGTAATCGATGGTCATTAAGGCTTATGGACTAGATTCCAAGGGAAGAGAAGCGTAGCAGCGGACGGCAGAAAGTTAGGTGGGCGGATCTCATTAAGAAGTTTGCAGGGACAACATGGCCACAATTAATACATGACCGGGTCGTTTGGAGAAGTATGGGAGAGGCCTTTCGCCTGCAGCGGGCGTAATCAGGCTGATGATGACTATGTAAAAATGCTGAAAGATATCTATAGCGGCTCTACAGCCACTGTAGTCCTCCATAAAGAAAGCAACAAAATCGCTATATTGAAAGGCGTCAGGCAGGGATATACGATCTCTCCAATGCTATTCAAAGCGTGTTTAGAGGAGGTATTCAGAGACCTGGATTGGGAAGAATTGGGGATAAGAGTTAATGAAGAATACCTCAGTAACTTGCAATTCGCCCGGGTTCATGAACAAAGGAGGGCTCGAGGCATCCTCCGTTAGACGGACGTTCCGCAGCGTGGTGGCGGTGAACGATGACTGACCGCCGAGCAGCTGTCCTTGTCGATGCTTATTGGTGCGGTGATCAACGTTGCGCACAGAGCCTGGCAGGGCACCGAACTTGGCGGGCCAGCGAAGATTGCGCCTGAGGAGGCGTCCCATGCTTATTACAACCTCTTACCCCCAGTTTTTCAACGTCGAAATTCCGAGCATCAGGCTCTGCCGCTCTCCCAGCCAAGTTGATGATGCCTGCTACACAGGCGAGTAAAGGTCCAGCAGCCTCCGCGGTCGACTACTCTACCTTGGCAGCGGTGCCGACGGGACGGGGGTGACAACGCCGGGTGCTGCTTGAGCCAGCCTCGCTCCGTCCGGAGGGTCCGCAGTGGTCGGCTTTGCAAGTGGTGCCGGACTTGCCACCGGCCCAATGTGTGCCCTTCGAGGCAAAGGGTGGTGCCGGCACCCTTTGCCTCCAACTTCCTCTACTCACGCATATTCGTGCCGAACTTTCTTGTGCTTTAAAATTCATGTCCTAACTTTTGTGGTGGAGACAACAATCACCTGTATTAATTCATTTATACCATTCCTGTGTTGGGGACAATCGTCTGTAATATATAGGTTCTTGAGGTGCTTCCAGAGGTCTCTTTCGTATTTTATTCCTAATGTAGCATCTCTAATACCTCTCGTAGGAATGACTTGAATAGCATTGTAGGAATTCTCGCTGTTTACCTGTAATTTTTAATATGCATTTTACCGCCTTTATGCGAAGAATTGCGGTAACTGTGCACTTTCTTTATACTTGCTAAAATACGGATGAGTAATTTATTTACTATTTCTTTGACAGCTCATGCTACAAGAAAACCTTTTTCGTGATTTATTAAGCACATATCTACAGTTTATTACATTTGGCCGACTTGCAAAATTTATTCTATATTTTCATTCATTTTGTAATGAACCCTGAGAACAATAAAGATCTTTTGGAGCATGCAGTGATGCTAATATATAAATTATAAATAAATAAATAAATAAATCAGAAGCAAATGGAGCTCCTAGGCTTCCTTCATAATAACCTCGAGTTTCACAGCACCAAATTGTAAGAATACGCACCTTCTTTAAACTACTACACGCACCCGTATTCTGCCATCGCAAAGTCTGTATGCCTATCATCAGGGCTTTGAATTTCCCGTGACCAGAGTATACTCTTTTATAACATCTCAGGATCCCACTTCAACCTTATCATTGTCAAACAGTATGACCTTTCACACCGCAGGCATGCGGACACTGTGTCTTGTTGGCATTAAACCGTCAAGTGCACAGAATACACGTGCATCTGTGGTAGCCAATAATGAAGCACTTGCTTTACTAGTCTGCGTAGATTGGCTACCTAAATTATTACATATTTTACCATCTGCTTCGACCGTTACTTGATCACCTCCTTTTCCGTTTCCGCTATTGAGGCTTGTGCTCAAGGAGAGAAAGGAGAGAGAGAGAAAAAAAAATAAATGAGATGTGAAAGGCAGGGAGGTTAACCGGAAGATACTGTAGGTATCCACTTTGCTACCCTGTACTCGGGAAAGGATACGAGGAGACAGAAAGGTAAAGAATAGCACACGCAGCTTTGTGGCTTGGACATTGCTAGAGGCTGCGAGTTTGATCCTCACCGCGGCAGCCGTATTTCGACGATGGCGAAATAAAAGAATGGTCTTACACTTAGATTGAGGTGCACGTTATTGAACTCCACGGGGTAAAAAGAAATATGGAGTCTGCCGGTACGTCGTGCCTCAATCCGATTGTAGTTGGGCACGTATTACCCCTTTATCAATTAATGTTTAGCAGCACTGTCACGATGCGAAGTGCCGTGCGAGGCAGTGACAATGATAGCCTTCTCGGAGATTTTAAACAACGGCACACAACAACGCATCAAGCAAACACGTCTTTCTGTGGGTTGCACAAACAGCAGTTCTGCACGTAGCGTAAGGTTTAACTTCATTTCACCACTCCAGTATTGTACTAGACGCGTAATAAATTAAACATTCGCGGTCAACATCCCCGCTAATTATCGTCGATGAAAGCAAACAGCACGGAAACCTTCGCTTACTTAGATTGCCACGGCACTTATGATCGGCATATCTTTTGCTATTAACATTACGCAGAGCGGGACAAAAGACCACTTAGACTAGCAGAACACACAGTGTTTAGGAACGTTAGGTGAAGTGCAAATCAATATTATAAATGCCCACCGATCCAGAGCATCACTAGGATTGTGGCATGTCTCATGCGTGTAAATAATCAGCTTCTGAGAAAGGCCCTTCGTTGTCCCCGGAGTTCTGGAGTTACTCTCGAACATTATTCGCTGCAAGGACAATGTAGGCCAATAATTACAGAGATCATCTGAGCAATCCTTTCTTCTTTTAAATAAAACTGCCTCAAACACAGTTAAATTTCGCAATCTATAATGAGATTCCTTTAGACAACATTGAAAAAGATAGAATACTTGCGTAACCTTCAAGGATCCCAGGCCAATTTACAGCGAAGCTGTTTCGCACAGTACCGATGGGAATTTCATCTGAGTGAAATTAAACCACGCACTTCAATAATGGCTTCATATGGTTCTCCTCTCTAAAAGGTTGCCCACCTATTTGCGCTTTCGAACTCTTCTTGAAAAGAATATTTAGGAAATACCATGCCTTCACCACGGACATTTAACTTCTCATGTGGATAGGCTATAATTTTCCCTCCATGTCTACAAAATTTGAAATCGAGACCTCTTATTCTCCCTCGAGTACAGCTAAGACCTCCTTCACCGCTCTTAAGACACCCTTTTAGCTCTCTTGAGCTTTTGAATAAGTTGTCAACTGCGAAAGCCGCAAATCATTACTACTCTTTGGCATTTGATTACTGATCCCTTAGTACACGACCCCTATTTCTTACTTGTTTATTCAAGCAAAAAGAGGGCGAACACTTCTTGTAACGCGTGAATATAGGGTGATACCGGTAATTCAGGAATTCTTTGCAACAACAAAGTAGTAATTATAATAGTAAGCATGGCGCCCAGAAAGGATGCATGCTTAGTCGGTTCGAGCCCTTTTCTCGGAAAACTGCGCTTCTCTGGCTGACAGATAAACGTATCATCATCATCAGCAGCAGCAGCCTATTTTATTCCCACCTGCAGGACGAAGAAATCTCCTTGCGATCTCCAATTACCCCTGTCCTGCGCCAACCGATTCCAACTAGCGCCCGCGCATTTCCTGATTTCATCGTCACACCTAGTCCTTTGCCGTCCTCGACTGCGTTTTCCTTCTAGTGGCACCCATTCAGTAACCCTAGTCCTCCACTGGTTATGTAACTTGCGCTCTACATGACCTGCCCAGCTCCATTTTTTTTCTCCTAATATCAATTAAATAATCGGCTATACCCGTTTGCGGTCTGATCCAAACCTCTCTTTCTGCCTGTTAATGTTATACCTAGCGTTCTTCGTTCCATCGCTCTTCGCGCGTTCTCAACTTTTTCTCAAGCTTCTGTGTCAGTCTCCAAGTCCTTCTTGAAGCTTCTGTTTCAGTCCCCATATGTCAGCGGCACTAATATGCCCTGATTGTATACTTTCCTCTTCAATGATAACGGTAAGCTCTCAGTCAGGAGCAGACAACGTCTGCTGCATTGGCTCCAATTCATTTTACTTCTGTGAAGTTCCTTCTCGTGGTCAGTGTTCCCTGTGTTTAATTGACCTAGGTAAACGTACTCTTTGACAGACTCGAGAGGCTGACTGGCTATACTGAACTCTTGTAACCTTGCCCGGCTATTCATGATTATCTGTGTCTTCGGCGTATTAATAGTCAACCCACCTCTTACACTCTCTCTGTTGAGGCCCTCAATCATTTGTTGTAACTCGTCTCCAGTGATGCTGAACAGAACGATGCCATCTGCATACCGAAGGTTGCTGAGATATTCGCCTTCACTCCTTACGCCTAAGCCTTCCCAATTTAATACCTTGAATACTTCTTCCAAGCACACAGTGAATAGCATTGGAGAGATGGTGTATCCTTGTCCGACTCCTTTCTTTATAAGTACCTTCATATTTTTCTTGTGTTGAATTAAGGTAGCTGTGGAATCTGTAGACATTTTCCAAGATATAGACGTAGGTGGCCTGTACTCCAGGTACCTCTAATAAATCAAATGCCTTTTCGTAATCTATGAAAGCCATATAGCGGGGCTGGTTGTACTCTGCGGATTTCTCGATTACCTGATTGATGACATGGATGTGATCCGTTGTATAGTGCCCCTTCCAGAAACCTGCCTTTTCCCTTAGTTGATTAAAGTACAGTGTTACCCTCATTGCATTGGACATTATCTTTGTGATTATGTTATATAATACAGGAAGTAAGCTAATGGTCCCATAATTTTTCAATTCTTTAACGTCTCTTTTGTTGTGGATTAGTATATTTTTTGCATTCTTCCAATTTTCTGGGACCCGTGAAGTCGATAGACACTTCGTCTAGAGAGCCACCAGTTTCTCAATCAATATTTCTCCCCCATCTTTGATTAAATCGACTGTTTCATCTTCTCCTGCCACTTTCGCCCGTTTCATTTCTTGCAAGGCCCTTCTGACCTCATCGCTAGTTATAGGAGGAGTTTCTGCAACCTGTTCATTCTGCTTCGAATGGAGGTATCGTGGCTCCTATGGGTACTGTAGAGGTCACTATAGAATTCTTCCGCTGCTTTTATTATATCTTCGAGATTGCTGATGATATTATCCAGCTTATCTTTGAATGCATACATCTAGGTTTGTCTTTCAGTGCATACATCTTTCTCACATTAGAATTTCGAATATCCCGTATTTTCGCCTTGATGACCAGTTTTGACAGTTCTGCGAATTCTATCTTATCTCTTGAGTTCGACACTTTCATTTTTTCTCGCTTCTTTATTCGGTCCTTTGTTACTTGGAAGGACTTGCCTACTAGGTGCCTTGGTGAGATGCCTCCCACTTCAATTGCTGCTTCTGCAGCTAGCCTAGTTACGATTTCATTCATTACCTCTATATCATCTTCATCTCTCTGTTGTAAAGCTGCATATTTGTTTGGAAGGGCCAACCTGAATGAACCTGCTTTTAAAGTTACTGCGTCTAGGTTGGCCTGTTTCTTTGTGGCCAACTTCACTCTTTCTCTCTTCAAATTGAGGTGAATCCTAGCCCTCACTAATCTATGATCACTGCCCTTTACCCTACGTAACATTTGTACATCCTGCACTATGCTGGGATCGACCCAAAGTATGAAACCAATTTAATTTCTTCTATCACAATTAGGGCTTTTCCAGGTCTCCTTTTTGTTCCAACGGTTCCTGAAGAAGGCGTTCATTATTCTCAGCCTATTTCTTTCCGCAAATTCTACCAACGTCTCAACTCGGGTGTTCTTAGAATCCACGTTGTAGTTGCCAATTGCTCATTCAACAGCGTGCTTTTCTCCCACTTTTCCATTGAAGTCGTCCGTGACTACGGTATACTGAGTTTGCACTTTTCGCATCGCTAATTCAAGATCTTCATCAACGTGGCTCTATGTTGAGGCGCAGCTTTGTGCTACGTGTATTCTATACATCCTATTGAGCTTCATTACCACTAGTGCTACCCTCTCAATAATGCTGTTTAATACGTCAGTGTTACCCGCTATGCCCTTATGAATTAGGTATTCTACTCCGTATTGCTTCTTTTCTAGGATACCTCCATAGCAGAGGACATGCCCGTTATTCGGCAATGTATAAGCCTCATCAGTTCTTCTATTCGCACTAGGGCCGATAACATCCAAACTATGTCTGACTGTTCCTCAAGCAGTCCTGCTCAGCTAACCTCTCTCGAGAGGGTTCGGGTGTTAAACGCTGCAAGGGTCAGTTTCTATTGGCGGCCTGTCCAGGTCCAGAGATTCTTAACACTCTCTGCTGCATTACAGGTCTGACCGCCGTTTTGGTCAGCTGCTCAGCACCTGCTGGGGACTCAAGGCCATTGGTTAATCGAATGAGTCATTTCGGAGGGAGTGGCCGAATACGGCACTAAGGAGGCCAATTCCTGTTCTGGTGAGGGAGTGTCTTGTTGAAGATTCGGGCGTCTTGCTAATTTGATTGTACCTGAATTAGTATAGTCCCACTTGCTCTCGGCGTTTTGGCCGGTGTCAGGCGACACTCGAAGTGCAAAGGTTTAGTGTACTGAGGGAGAAGAATGGTACAATAAGTTCTCTAAATTGAAAGTAATAAAGAATCATAATAAAGTCATATCAAGCCTCAAATGCTGCAGTTGCAAGTACAATGCACTTAATAAATCCGCCTTTCGACAAACGGTGAGCGCGATGTGACCTGGAGTTATAGTAAGACACTGGAATATCCGGCAACGTCTAATCCTCGTCGGTTTTAGTTGCATGAGTTGTATATTTTCAGTATTTGAGTCTATTGTGGACTTCCTCCAATGTAGTTTGGATTCCCTTCACCGCAAGCTTGAGGCGATCATTTGACAGAGCTGACAGTACAGGAAAAATTTACCGTCACCTCACCATTGGGATACCCCAATGACCGCCACTCATCCCTTTATATCGCTGGAAGATCGGAAAGAGCTAAAAAGGAGGCGGGTGCCGGCTCTCCAGGCGCGAAAATGTGTTGTCCGAAACTACCGGCAATTGGCACGTGCTATAATTTGTTAGCGCATGAGGCAAACTGGCGCACCGTCCAGGTTATGGGGAGAGATAGCCTCCTCTGCGAAAAGAAGGAAGCAGTTTTTAGGTTCCCAGGGTGCCACGTTTCGATAGAAAAAAATGGTTTCAGACTCCTTTAGGGGTTGTGTTGCAACAAAAATGTGACCTTTCTATGGGTTGCGGCCACAATGCAGCTGCGTAACTTTGTCATTACAGAGAGTCAAAAATCTCAAGATGACAAGGACAAAGAGACAGTTTCCTAGCTTCCGATGAATTCCTACGCAATAAAAAAGCATCCGTCCCGATGTCATCGTCACAATGAAAGCACTTGCGTTCTGGCCCAAACTAGAAGCAGGACTATATACGCTTAAGCAGCGTGCATTAGCTGGTTTCATTCTATTGGGGGTGTGCGATAAATAGGACAACGTAATTAAAAAAAAAGCAAGTTTGTTCTAACATGAGAACACTCTGCAGCACGTTTATCAAGTTTCTTTTCTCTCCGTGTAATCTTATGTTTCTCCTCTGTTGACAACCCCCCCCTCCGGTTGGTGGCCTTCTTTATCTAGTTCTTTGTGACGTCGCTACTTCGCGAGTCCTGAAAAGACATCCGCGTAGCCAATGAGCTCTCAGTCAGATAAGTGCTGCAACGTCAAAATATCGCCAATGCCAAATTGGAACATAGGTGAGCACCGTACGGAGTATGCCCATGTAGTTGGGTACCTGCACAAGTTTCATCACCGCAAGAGGTAGGTAACAATCATATCATTTGGCGCGTTTACCCTAGCCACTGCGAAAAAAAAATGTGTTTAAGGATACGTGCAGCAGCAGGAATCCGAGTGTTCGCACTAGAGATGACGTTCTATGTGTGGGACAAGCTCAGTTTTCAATATAACCGTCTGCACCAGCGGAACTCTCCTCTCCGCCTGCGCACCGCTTCCATACGCTACCGATGCGATGCTGCCCTACTTTGTCGGCTAAGGCACGAGGCGGCCTTCAGCAAGTATTTTCTTTCTTTTCGCATTGGACCGGCCGTCAGTGCTTCGCCTGATGACTAGTGTCGCGAGGAAATCATTGAACATGTCGTCTCCGACTGTCGTCATAACAGTGTGCCCAAAGAAAAAAAACCACAGCTCGCGAGTTAACTCAGATTCATACATTGATGACATGGCACCACTGCCAACACTGTAACACCAAGTAAAGCGAAGCGCATATACTGAGAGCATGACACACTTTGTAAATACGTACATAAGTGTAGTTGTTATGTTACAAGCAAGTTATGCATTTCATAAATCAGGAAGAAAACAAAGTAACCTAAAGGATGCTCCTAGTAGGTTACGCATTATTCGAAACGACACAGTGGTATTTCATACGCTGATATAAAATGAAGAGGTGACAAAGAGCGCGCTTGTCGGTGCTCTTCGGTTTATGTCCTCACCCAAATTCGCGCTGTTACGTTTCTGAAGCAGGGAAAACACAAGCACTTCCCGAATCGACAGAATAATTTGTGCGACTGAGGAACCGTCCCTGTCAGTATTAACCGGACTGGACTAAATTCCATATTCGGAAGCAATGATCGTTGGAGAATAGCAACACCCGTTGATGACGCAGAGGTAACCAAGTCATTACTGCATTACCTCCTGTCAGCAGCTCACTCCGACCGTTCATAGACTTGGATTGTATTTTCTCGTGTACGTGCATGCGTGCAACCACTTCCATTTATCCCGCGCGCATTGTTCCATGCGTTCCCCTTTGCCAGCGCGGAGGAGCGAACCAGATGTGGTTTGGCTTAACTTACCTACAAGAGGATCACGAAAATCGAACCTTTTGAATGCAAACAAATACGAATAGTTAACATCGAATATACAATCGAATATCTAATAATCAAATACTAAAGCGTACATTTGCCCCAGGCATTCAGGAATAGGGCGAAAAAAGCAAACTATGTACTAGGAACAAAGCAAGTACTTGCCAGACAGAATCACTAATGGTTATATGAAAAAAAGAAAAAAAAGAAAACTGCCAGAAAAGCCTTTCAACAACATTAGTTCCTGGTTGCAAGCAAGCTTTCGGAGGGAAAAAAATGGCCGCTCCATGGATATTAGAAAGAAATGGCTACAGAAAATCGTGAGCAGTCTTGGAGAAAAAAATAACAAGCTGTTCAAGGACTTGTGCGCTGCATAAGCATCAGAAAAAAAAGCATCACATGTTCTAGCGCCAAAAAATATAAACCTGCTAGATCGCTACACTACCAAAGGCACTAAATTACCGACCACGACTAACAATCACATCTTGTCATGTAGGCTTCCGGAGAAAAACCAAAAATAAAGGCTGCATTACTTTTTATTGCGTGCATGGTTTCGATAACGTCTGTCATTGCCTCACTACTGATAGCTTGGGATACCTTGTTTAGCACATTACTAACAGTAAACAGACTTTTTTCTTCAGCTATTGCGAAATATTTTGTTAGTTTGGAAAATTCTAAAATAACAATCGTTTCTTGTCAAATACGAACATGAATAATTCGTGTAGAGCATTCGATTCATATTAAAACGTAAAATCTTACCCAATCACTGCACCTTAGCTTTCTATTATCTTTCTTAGTGCTCAACAGAAGAACCAAACACGAGAAGCTAGAACTGACGCTCGAAATATCCTACTTCGGAAAACAGAAAGACAAGACATACGTGACCGTATTCACCTGCATGCACATACGTAACGAGCGTAAGTGCAACTTGATGTTACTTTACGCGGATACAAAAAAACACCAAGCCAACAGACGAAGTTCTGCCACTTATTTTTTTATCCATCACGTCCTTCCTACCGGTGTGCTTTGTAAACGAGTTATTTTCAATCTACGGCTTAAACACCCGCTTGAAACCCACTTTATCGGCGTCCGATAATGGCCCACTTCAATGTGCCGATATCAGCGAGAGCGGATGGGACACGAGTGTCCCTCGAGATGTTTTCCTCCGCCCTATCAAAGACAACGACCTGATTTTGCGTGATCTTGAACCATATTTGTATCTCCCGTGTCCTCGAGCCGAAAAGACTTTCTGGTTCACGCTCCTTCCATGCTTCCGTTGGGCGTCTTCTTCAATGCATTGTAAGTATCGGGGCCAACACATAAAGGTAGCAAATGCGGGCATACAAGTGCACATTGTGACAACTTGGCCGCAAAGGGCAAAGAAAACTTCCTTAGAATAGTCTTCTTAAATATAGGTTAAAAGAATGTTTCTCAATGTAGCGTTAGCTGTGCGGTAAACGCGTCAGTAAGTACAAATCGGGGTCAAACTCGCCATACTCGTTTAATATCTTTTGGGACCGTTAAACCGTGTGGATGCGTTTTGAGGGGGAATAACGTTTTTTTTTTTTTTATTATTCGCACGGATCGTATTCACCGCGAGATTGAGCTACAAGTGGCAGAACCGTCGGAGCGTTAGCGTGGGTAGGCGATCGGTGGCGGTGGCTATACACAGAAATGCATAGAGCGACGCTTCGCCACTAAGTATTACGCATGATTATGTTGTAATGAAACGCGCTGACAACAGTGTATTCATCATATATTGCCCTTCAGCGTCACATTGTTTTGTATAAAAATGCGCAAAACGTTTATATTTACTGGAAGGAAGGTCACACTGTCTTTGAGTGGGAGACTGGCATTCAGCCACACATGTATTCTCTGCTTTGGCCGTTCGATGATTTTTATTGTTTGTGCGCCGTTTGCGTTCTGTTTAATCTATCATTACGGTACAATCGTAATGATTCTCTGACAAAACTCCTTGATAAAGCTTGCCTCCCGACTATGTACAAGCGTACAAGCGTGTTTAATCTATCATTACGGTACAACCGTAATGATTCTCTGACAAAACTCCTTGATAAAGCTTGCCTCCCGACTATGTACAAGCGTGCAAAATTTATACGCCTCAAGTTTCTGCTCCACCTCCTTAACGGGGGCTACAAATTAAACAGTGGTGTATATGTGTCTTTCACTGAACAGCGAAACACTAGAACTAAACATAATAAACATTTATTTGAATACAGGTTCCACACTGACAGATTCAGGTATTCTTTCTTTCCCCAGACAATCAGAGACTGGAATTCATTGCCTAGTGATATTATAATTTGCTCACCTGACGATTTCCTCCCTATGCTGAAAGATATGTCTATGAGTGCGCATCTTGATTTACCAGTATCGCCTAGAGACACCGCATTTTTTCTCTAATTGGTTTTGATGTAGTTTTTGTTGTTTACCTTATGCTTCTGTATTTCTGTTCATTAACCTTTAAGGGCTGAATCAGGAAGGTCACACCCTTTTATTGTATTGCACAACTACGTCTTCTTGTAAACTACAATACTAACAAGTGTATAAGTTTGTCATTCTTATTTTGATGCAATGTATTTTCCCATCTCCTGCAACAGCCTCCAAATGGAGGCTAGCAGTATGTAAGAAACAAATAAATAAAATACCTGACCACATATAAAAATGAATTATGGAAAGATTATCTATATCCAGAACAATGGAGGACGGCAAGTATGATTATAATACCAAAGCCGGGCAAACAACTCTACTTGGATAACCTCAGGCCAATTTCATTACCATCTGTTCAAGGGAAGACAATGGAGTATGTCATATTGAACAACTTAATGAAATATGTGGAGGACAATGACATCTTACCATATGATCTGATTGGTTAGACCGGACCTGTCCACACAGGACGCCATGTTGTTAATCAAACATCAACTTCTCTCAGCCAAACCAAAGGACACTCGAGCTGTCTTGGGGTCGTAAGTCGAAAAAGCTTTCGACAGAATTAAGCATAGAGCAAAACATGAAGGCATTTCTGAACTAGCATCGGGCGGAAAAGTCTATGAAATCGTTAAAACCTTTCTTGGCAATCGTTCAGCTCCCATTAGATTCGGGGATATTAAATCAGAGAAGTTGGACCTCGGTGACAGAGCGACGCCAAAAGCGTCGGTCTTGTCACATGTGCTTTTCAACCTGGCCATTTCAAAAATGGCAAAAGGATTAAAACAGATAGACGGCATTCACTTTGACAATAATGCAGACGATGTGACTAGATGGACCGCTGAAGGAAATATCAAATAGGCGGAAAGCCGACTTCAGAAGAGCATTTATGAGGTAGAGTCCATTTTAGACGACATGAGACTCAAATGCTCTGCTGATAAGTCTGAACTCCTAGTAGTCCATTACAGGGGGAGGGGTAGAAAACCGAGGGGATATGTGCGCGTGGGAAAACTCAGGTTAGTACTAACCACGAAGGCAGGCAAACCTATAAAGCAAGTAGTATCCAATAGAGTCTTATGGTTATTCCTGAAGGCAAATGGTACAAACGCAATAACAATACAAAACATCACAAGCAAGACTGAAGAGGTAATAAGATTGCTGAGGAGAATCACTAACAGACACAGAGGGTTGGGAGAGGAGAGCGTCATGAGACTGGTCCACACTTTCACCTTGTGTCGCTTCTCATATGTAGCTGGGATGCGAAGATGGCCAGACAGAGATAAACAAGTTGAACAGATTATTACAAGGCTTGTCAAAAGAACAGTAGGGTCACCGCTTAACACGCCGGATGATAATTAATGAAACTTGGGCTCCTCAACCCAATAACCGAGATAATTGAAGCTCAGGAAGTTGGCCGCAGAGAGAGGCTCTCTGGAACAAGGTCAGGAAGAGCGATACTCGAAGAGGTAAGGCGGTACTCATCCGAATCCAAACTTTCAGGTGTAGACACAGTAGAAATAAAAGATAGCGTAAGAGAGATAATCAACACGACTCGTTTCCCCAGAAATATGCACCTGGCACACAACCTGGAAAGAATAAAGGCTAGGGCCAAATCTCGCCTGCAAGAAATAGAACACGACAGAGAGCATGCTGCTTTTGTAGATGCAGCATGAGTCAGCGGAAAGAAAGCCGTTACGGCAATAGTGGTAGATGCAGATGGTCTGGCTCGGGATGCTATAAGGATCACAAGTTAAAACATGACAGTCGCGAAAGAACTAACGATAGCGTTCGCTTTGAAGAATAATAAGTGGGTCCGAATTTGAAGTAACTATAAGATGCTATTGGACCCTTTACCAAAGGCTTTGTAACCAAAAGGGCTGCCCAGCTGATCGGTGAGATAGACAGCCAAGGGATCGAAATCCGCTCGTTTCCGGCACACATGAGGTCTGTCTATCCATCTGGGAAGAATTTCAACGAGACGGCTAACGCATCTGGACGAGGACATACTATGCGTGCAGTACGCGACGAGGACCATAATAATATTCATGAGGAGAATAGGGACCAATTGCTTTCATATAATAAAATCAGGAAGCGTTACTACATGAACAGAAGGGAATTCGCAGGGCCACACGCTAAGGTCAATAGAGCTCAAGCGGCGACTCCTAGATTGTTACAGACAAGAACTTATCCGAGTCCAAACTTTATTAACAAGCAATATCCAGAAGGAGAGGTACCAATCACGTGCGAGAAGTGTAATGGTGTAATTACTCTGGATCATACGCTTTGACAGTGTGCTGTAACTTTCACAGACTATGACAAGAAAAGAGGTTGGTGGAGATGAGTCCTTCATAGCGGAGCTCTTGTAGATAAGGTAAAGGCCGTTCGGAAGGTCCGTGATACGGCATTAAAGTTAAACTTTACAGTCCCGACGTGGTAGCCACCTGCGTCAACCTAAAGACTGATCTTCAGGACCTGAATAAAGTTCAGCATACCATAATATAATCTCGCACCATACGTCACGTGCTCCCAGCAGCATATAAACCAACACTCATCTTTTGCAATCTCTTTACGAACACTGTTCCGGTAAGGTGGTCTAGCTTAAAGTATTTCTTAATACGCTTCCTCAGCGTATATCCCATTTTATGATCCCTCCCGATCAGCCGAGTGTTCGATACATAATAGTACGCACAAAGTCCTTGAAAAGACTTGGACAAAAAAGGATGATTTATCAAGAGCTCTCGTTCTTTATGCCGTCTTCACCAGCGCTTTACTTGATACGGTGTCATAAGAACAAAACCGAACTTATAGCTTCAAGTAGAAGAGAAAGTCGATTTTCTCACGTAGTTAGCTTTGCAATTATGCGAGCACAGGTTCGTGTTACTTTTCCCCTCAATTCAGTTTCTTTTTTGCAGCGTAGATGACTACATCTACCGTGTGGTCGCATACAATGATAATACCATTCCCTATTTCTGGATTGCATCTTTTTTTTTACTTCTATATAATCACTGTAGTGACATTCCTGAAAGATGTAATACACATTCCGTGCCATCCAGTGCAGATATGACCACTTTTATCGCGACCACTGCTGCTGGGTGCTGTTTCGGTAGTTTAGTTTTGGCGATTCCGTACGCAACAAAATATTCTGCTAAACTTGTAACAATCTGTGAGTGGATCTTATGAATACTAACTACAGCGCTCGGCGTGTCGTCTATCTTCTTCCGTGTACCAGGTGTTGTCCCTATGTATTTACTGAGTATGCACCAATAAGCCCAATGACAAGTGCTGCTCATTGGAATACTTCTTTCTAAGTAGTTACTGTTTATATTGATATATTTTATTTTTAATAAATTTGTAATTTATTTTATTTATGTTTACTGTTTTATAGGAAACAACAGAGATATCGAAATGATAATATATGCAATGTATTTGCTGTACCAAGTTCAATTTCATTTTACTACAACACTCCTAACAGAGTACGTAATACAACAAAGGTGCTCAACAGGTCCCTAGATAATCAGCTAACGAATACTCATCAGTCCCCAAGCAGTACAATAAAGGAAAGATAAAGTGTTCATCCACTCTCACAAACAGTTGCAATTATGTGATCTTATCTAAAATTGATGCTTTATTAGTAGGAATAAGCAAGGGCTCATGGTTTTCTAAACCTTGCAAACGTTAGGATATACTCTGTCTTTATACACAATAAATTGGGGTCATTAAAATAAATAAACTTTAGAAAGTACACCCCCAAACGCAAGCGTATAGTGAAGATTTCATGTTTACACAAAGAACACCAGCGCTCATTTCTATCTATCGAGAAGAGTCATGAACATCCTAATACTGCTCCTTCTAAAGATTGGCTCATAAATCTTTAAAAATGTGCAGTCAGGCATTTACCTTAAGCTCTTCCTATGAAAAAGCACCTGGATAATATCGTTCACAGTTTGTAGTATTATGTGTTACAAAATGCGTGGTCCTCTGAAATGTATTATTAAAGTTAAGGTGGCTTTATTAGAACGAGCTGCTGAAGACAGTAATATCAGATCCCGATCAGTTTGTGGTTGCGCGACTGCTATCTTTTCAGTACTTGTTCAAGTGCCCCAGTTCAGTTTCTGAATGAAGATAACACACTGGCTCTCAGGGGGTGCACTGCTTCTAATTACATTCGAAATTAACGAATAATGTTTGTTCGAACCATTGAAATGAAAGATTTACAGCACCGATGCTCGAGATAACAGAATTAATGGCTAGTGGCACCGCTCGGTACGCTCTTTGACGTTTATTTTGTTCATTTATAAGATTTATCTGCTAGATTTTGAAAAAGATGGCAGGACTGGTTACATAAGATGCAAAGAGGGGAAGAAGTCAAACAGGGGATACATCTATGCTGAAACCACACACAAATAACAAAGCGAATGGTCGAGAACATTCAGACTCCTGCATGTTCATATGCTACCAGCAAGCGTGGGAGATTAACAAAGGAACGGGCCTTAACAGACCGATGACGAATAATGCAGTAAAAACAAACTGCCAGATTCGAATTAAATAAAACGCGCAAAATATTTTTGCGGCCAGAACGCGTGGGGCATCTCTCGCCAGAAAAGAAATCAAACGCTGGTTGTAACGCAGCATCAATTTTTTTAACACGCATCCATCTTACCAATAACCAACATCTCAGCTACGGTGTACAGCAAGTAGTGGATCCATGGCGCTGACTTTGGACTCCTTGAAGAGCCACCCATCGTTCGGGCTGGACTCGAAACGCAGCTGGGTGACGGCGGCATTCCTGAGCATATCCTTGACGATGGTGATGACTGCCCAGCATTCGGTGGGTGTGCTCTTCTATGGCATCGTTCAGACATACGATGTGAGCAGGCAGGAAGCGCCGTGGCCACTTGTGCTGACCAACAGCCTGGCTTTCTTGGCAGGTGCGTTGAAGCGATCTCTCATTCACACATATCACAATATGATAAGTAATCTGGACAGAGTGTTGCACTATCACGTTATTTCAGCTTATACAGTAGTCCCCGGAATGAAACGCGAGAGTCGAAGCGTCTGGCTGCTGATACGTGCAGTACCGCTCGTGAGCGCCCGTGCAAGAAAGTTATTACACTGCGTTATACCGCCAAGGTGAACGCGTTCTTTGAAGCAGGACTTCTGCCTCTGGTCGCAGTTGAGCGGATTGCGTGTTAACCGTAAACCCGACTGCTGCGACTGTCGCACGGGTCTAGCTATCGTGTTTTGTTTTCGCGAGTACTGTACATTGAGAGAAGTTCATGAGTTTGCCGACTATGTTAAACACGCAAACGTTCGCACTTCGTAGAGTCTGTGGTGTCCATTTGCCGGCTACCCTGGCGCATTCCCACATTTCAGAAGGGAGGCAGTGTCCTTAGATGACTCCTCATTTGAGAGTATTGTTGCTAATGGAGACGGAGTGAGGACATTTGCGGGAGCATTGGCAGATATTCCTTGCCAAGAATAGCTATAGTGAAGGTTTATGATGTGGGTAACTTCTCTGAAAGCTATTCTTTCTAGGTCCGGTCATGGCCGATGCTCCTGTCAAGTCGTGTTGCTCGTGTCGAGCTTGACAGCAGGCGCTTCAGTCTGCGCTTGTTTCTTCGCTGACACCATATTCGCTTTAAATCTTCTCTTTGGAATAGTCTACGGTGAGCGAGCCCTTATCTTTTCTTTTGACATTCACTTTAAACACAAATACACAATTAGGGAATATCACGTAAAAATTAGCTCAAGACTATCCTGGCTGTGAGTGTAGAATGAAGCACGCACCATTATGCGCGTTGCATTCTAGCGTAACGTCACAGCAACGCCCCTTTGTCGCACTTCATGAGCTCTCTCCGGAATTGAGCTGCCCAGTGCCGCAAGCAGTTTTGTAAGTTATGGTCATTTTTACTTCGTCACTTTTGACCGCATTTCATCTTTTCCATTTTATTCTTCACTGTTTAATTAAAATTAAATTATGTGTTTTTACATACGAAAACCACTTTCTGATTATGAGGCACGCCGTGGCGGAGGCCTCCAGAAATTTTGACCACATGGGGTTTTTTAACGTGCACCTAAATCTAAGTACCACGGGTGTTTTCGCATTTCGCCCCCATCGAAATGCGGCCGCCGTGGCTGGGATTTCATCCCGCGATCTCGTGCTCAGCAGCCCAACACCATAACCACTGAGCTACCACGGTGGGTATTCTTCATTGTTTACTCGCCACTTTCTCATTTTTCTTACCTTAGTTTCTTCTGATACATGCTTCACCCTCTCTCCCGCTAAAGAGCACCTTAGCCAATCAAGCACTTCGCTCGTTAGGCTCCCTACATATCGCTTTCCATTTCTCTCTCCCTCTCTCAGTCCCTTTCGCCAATCCTCTGTCTTTCGAATCATTATTTTTCACCTTTCGAGTTCGTCTTCCCCTTTCCCAGTTATGAGGTAGCCCATAATTCCTGTCTTCATATTCTCTCACTATTACCAGTGCCTCAACTGGCACATACAAATGTTCCAAATAAATGGACATGGGCGGCTTCCAGTTAGTATATCCCTTAACTCATTAGTTTCTTTGCCATTCTAGTGTTGTAATAAAGAAGAAAACTTTGGCTAATCACACGTATCGGAAACCAGCCTAGCCATTACTATGTCTTCCTTTCACAAGAAAAGTCGAAGTACCATGATCGTTGTGAACGATGACACAAGTGCTGCCCCGTGCGATGAATATGGTGCAGCATTACTAAGACCACCCCAGTGACTTCAGTTTCAATTTCAGTTTATTCTTTATTCACAAAACATTGAGCAAATAACAAATAGTATACAGACGAGGGTGTCAAAATCAATGACTGCAACGGGACTCTAGGTTCTAAAAAGAAAAAAAAAAAAGATGTGTACAAAACGTGGGTTAAAGCAGCAAAGAATTAAAAGAAAGTACAAGGAAAGGCGCTTGAAGTAGACGTGATTAATGAGCCGCGAATTTTCTAAAACCCATAAATTATTGTACAATACTTTAACATTTATTGAAACGTGCTCAAATTACTCGTAAGCGCAACCTAAGAAAAATAAATGTGCCGAAACCATAAAAGACGACTGCAAATCTAACCTAAATTTTCCGAACAAACGAACGAACGAAAGAAAGAAACCACGCGCGCGAGTCTCCCTTCCCCTCTTCCCACCGGCATCTGGCCCGGACCTCCCCGGACCACGGTCGCGCGAGAGCACACGCCCATCCTTCGCTTCATTTCTCTCGCTAGTCCAACCATCGGCCATTAATCGCGGACCACCGACAGCCACCGACCGCGAAAACAGAGGACGAAAGAGGCAAAGATTGCTATTCATATTAAAAGGGTTGAGAAAAAGGTCGTCAAATGCTTGGCTTTCCAAGGAACTTTGCGTACGCCAGCTTTGGGTAATGTAAAAGTTATGAACTTTGGAGCAGAGGTTTGCGCTCTCTAGTAGCGTCTCGTGTTTGTGGCGCCATTGAGACTTAGTAAAAAAAGCTAGTAAAATTAATTAAATAAACGACAATAAAGAATTGCTTTCGACACACATTATGCAATTTAAATAAAATTGACTAACAGACAAACATGACTAGGACAATAATATTGCGCTTACTTGTGTCGACTAACTTATTTGCTGTCGTCTGCCAAGGAGATTGAAGTCCGGCCAAAAATTTCCAAACTTATTGCTAGAGCTCTCGAATCAACAACCGACTTAGGAAACAGCGGCCACTTAATGTTCAATCTTTCTGGTTAACGTGAGATGTACATAAGGGCAAATATTAGCACGTGGTCCTCAATTCCGATTTCTTCCAATGCGGCAGCGGTCCCTTCACGGAGTGGCACCGTGTTTATTGGCACAAGTATTGTGGGACAAGTTGGAGGGAGCAGTCTATTCGAGAAGTACCGGGTCCCCCAACGCAAGCCTAATACTCTTTCTGCGTCTTGCGTACTTGCGGTGACTCTATATGTTTCTGGCCCTTTTCCATGGCAATCTTTCGCGCGCCAATGCGTGAAAAACACAGCAGTATTTTTATGCGCTAATGTTTCGTAGCTGCTTTTAAACGTCATTGTTTTATATAGAACGTCGTACAAAATAGTAGGACAGTCGCTCTAGATATTCGGTTTCCTGCGCCTCATTGGGTCTTTTTTTCATTTGCTTGACTGACTTTCCAGCAACAAAATGTGTGGAGCAATCTCAGTTTTAATGCTACCAGTTTTACATGAACCACATGTAAAAAGATAATAAAATCTTAGGCCAAATTGTTTTAATGTACATACGAAATTATTGCACAAAATTACCGAGATATTTACAAAAAGATGGCAATTGCCGTGGGACGGAATTGGTAGCCTACTTAGAATTGTTAGCGTACTGATTGCGCTGAGCAAGTGGTCTAAATAATGTTCAATTGATCAACGCATATATGACTAACTTATCTGAGTAAATGAAGAGAAACGAACAAAATACAAGGAGCGGTGACGACAGTGCTATGAAAAGGCAGATGGTGTCGTTCAAACATTGATATAACATGAGATGTTATCCACTGAAGGAAGGGTATAGTTTCAATGTTTCATTAGTTACAAAGTACAATGTGCATACTGACTTCTGTACCTTCTTGTTTTCCTCCTGCCGGCGCTTCTTTGGCACCTTGTATTTATATCTTACTTGTTATGGTATTTTTTAATTTTTTTATTTACATATATTGTGAGCCATAAATCTGGTCCAAGTAGCTCGGCCTATACAACACAAGAGCAGGTTTTTCTAAAAACATGCCTCGAGAACACATTCCGAGCACATGCCAGCCAACGCATTATTAGAACATCTTAATCCATACAAATCAAATGTATTCTTTCTGCATTACGAAAATAACGAAGATAAGCAATGTACAATGAAACCAAACAAATACGTGAACATTAGAAAACAAGTCGAGCACAACAAGCAGCCGCACAAAAGCACAAAAAAAAAAGACTAAATCTTGCGAAATGGAAAGACCTACAACAAAAGTGCACACTACCGCACTGCACACTCAGCTACCTCATAATCTTTTAAGCAGCGCTAACTTTTGTTCATACTGTGGCTGCTGCTTTTACATTAATATGACGTCACTTCGAATGATGCGAGAGGTAAGAAGCTCGTTACCACAAGACGTCTACCTCATGGCGTCATGTACCTCATCTACAGCTACAGAGATAAACTACTAACGTATTGCATGGAACGCTGTAAGAGTTGAATTAAAAACACGGCACCTTTGTACGAATACTTGCCTTTATTTCCTTGTTTGTACTGGCTTTTTTAAAACATTATGCTGTAAATATGCTTTTAAGTGTAAATTCATACCAAATCATTGCCATAGCTAAAAGAGTCCTAAGTATTTTTAACTTCACAAACTCGCATGTGTGAGGCGGTAGCGCGGAGTGACTGAACGGACTGTGAATGAAATATTACTGCTTTCCTTAGGTATCAAGGCCGCTAATCTAATCCACCCATATTGTATGTTATTTCTTTCTTTAGGAACAGCGGTGTGTGGCGTTCACGTTGCCGTTACCGTCACCGTGTCCCAGCACTTCGAGAAACGCCGTGCAACAGCGTGCAACGTAATTGACACGGCCATGTGTATCAACAGCGCGTACTTGCCACCCTTGGCTGAGCTACTTCGAGTAACTTACGGGGCCTACGGCACCTTCCTCTTACTCGGTGGCATGGTTCTAAACGCATTTCCTCCAGTTCTCGCCGTCCAAAGTCCCGAGTGGACAAAACCGAAAAAGCGTTCTGTGAGCGAAACGGTGCACAGTCTTATCAAGGAGGAGAACATCCCGAATAATCATCTCCTGCCTGGAGGTAACACGCGGAATGGGTACGTTCCCGGTGACGCCGAAATGCCAAACGGCACAATGCACCGAACAAAGTTCTCAGAGGTACGACTCCGTCAGAACGACGACTCCGGCCTCAAGACCGTCCCATTAGTCTCGTCAAGGAAGAAATTAGTAGGCAAGGACAGCACAGCCTACCCAAGTTTTACTCTGATTGTGAGACAGTTCGCCAGCGTGCCATTCGCCGTCAGTGCGATATCCTTCGCTGTCATCGGGCTAGGAATGTCGACATTTCTTTTGCTTTCTGTAGACATTGCCGTGGACTGAAGGATCCCTCCATCCAGCGGCGTCTTTTTCCTGAACGCCTTCGCAGTGACAGGCATTGTGGCGAGGCCCTTAAGCGGCCTGATAATCGACTTTGGTTTTTTATCTTTAGAGAGCGTTATGCTGATCGGATACATTCTCCAAATCTTGGCGCTAGAACTCTTCGTGTGGTTAGAGAATTTCGCGCTTATGCTGGCTTCCTCTGCGCTATTTGGTGTCAGTAACGGATTGAGGATCACTCTGCTCGTGCCTTTTCTCGTTAAAGACTTTGGAATCGACCGAATGCCACTTTTGCTTGGTGGCGTGTCCTTCTGGACTAGCGTCGTCCTGCTCACAAGACCATTTCTTGTTGGTAAGTGAAGTCTTGCCGAACTCAAATCCTTAATGCCAGTCGTACAAAAGAATCTGCCAGATATGTTTTAGACATGAAGCGACAATAAGATAATTTTATGAAAACAAAAGCCTTATTTCGAGTGCTCTTCACAAAAAGAAAGGAAGGAAGGAGGCGACACGACAGAGCGCGATAACCTACAAGAGCACTTCGTCCCCAAGCCACGCTTTGTATAACGCGACTGTGGCATTAAGATGCCTACACAGCTTCTTCCTGAATGGCTTCGAACCTCAGACGCCACTGAAAGTATACGTTCTGCAGCCTATCCTCCATGCATAATAAATGGCGTCAGTTTCTGGTTCAAACACGATTTCATTGCGCAGGTTGTTTGGTGTACTTCCCATACATTTGACTAATTGGCATCTGTCTCGTCAATTCAAAAATATAAATGAATCACAAGTACCCGGTGATGGATTTAAAACAAGGATCCCCCGCGCAACAAACCGATGCTCTCTTTATCAGGCCATGGATGCCCGCATGCCGACAAAGTGTATGCTTTCACTAGCTTCCCTGTCCCAAGATGGTACTTCAAAGTGCTTGAAGCGGGACTAATATCATATAGCAACTATTTGCGTCCGAAAGAAACAGCGCACACAGTGCTCGCTGACTAGAAATATACGTGGTTAACGCCTGAAAAAAGATCCAACGCATTTCCGCCGTCATTCAGTCAAATCACATTTTCTGTACCTCAGTGCTACAGTTTCAGAAAGACGAGAGAGTGTCTGTCGTTGGGAGGCGGTGTTTCAGTGAAGTTCTCTATGTGGTCTCCAAAGGTACAGCTGTTGTGGTTAGTAATGGCACCGTGTCACATTTTCATAGCAGGTGCAACAAGATTTAACTATTCTATTCTCCTTTATACACATAAACTGTATGAGCTACTGGCGAGCGCGTGTCCAGACATGTTAGAAATATGAGTCAAGTTTAGGCTTCCTGCACGAGAATGTTTGTCGACTAACCGGAAATCTCGAACTGCTGTATTTCCCACACGTAGCTCGATACACGAACATGCATGTGTTTTAGTGAGTTAGCTGAGACGCTTAGAGTGGTTAGTTATTAGACTTAGATTTGTAATAGGAAATTGTGCTGAAACACTTGATATCACTGCTCCCGAGTGTAAGCTGAAACGGAAAATATATCGGAAACATATACCATTCTCAAACAGGATTGGGTAGAAAAAGTGTAGTTGACCGTCACCACGCGTCTCCAAACGAAGAGACCGTAGTCGGAAAATGCATAAATATTGTTTTGAAATTTCCTTAGGCATTAAGGGACTGGAATGAGCTTCCGTTTGAAGATATTCCCGCACTTTCAAATGATTATTTGCGCAGTGTTGTTGCATATATGTGTTGAGTGTCACACATACACACGCACACACACACACACACACACACACACATTATATATATATATATATATATATATATATATATATATATATATATATATATATATATATATATATATAATCTGGTTAAGCGGTACCTTTCACTAATATTTAAATATTGCCTGCGGTACATGCTTGTACCATTCTAGAACGATACGTATTGCCCCAACATGCAATCCAGTAGTTTATATGTGAATGGATAAATGAGTAGTATAAAGAGAGCAGTGTCTTCTCGTTATATACATAGCGAGCTTTTAAATGTGGCCTTATTACATATGGTGCCCTCTGTATAACGTTCGCTATGTGTTGATGAAATTTATGGTTAGAATCAAATTCTACACCTAAGTAGTTACAGGAAGTACTGCGCACGATAAAATTATTACGAACGTAGAGCGGAGGAATGAATGCGGATGAGCGTTGGTGTGACGTGAATAAAACAAATTTAGTTTAAGAGGAGTTTATATTGAGCTGGTTAATATTGCACCAATTTAACACGTTGTTTAAGCCGGTATTAAGTTTCGAAGCTAGGTTCCCTACACAAACGTCAGACTTAAAGATAGTCGTGTCATCTGCATAAAGAATGCAGTTCGAGGAAAGCAGGCAATTAGGCAGGTCGTTAACATTTATTAAAAACAAGAGTGGGCCAAGTATGGTTTCATGAGATACACCAACATTTGTTATCATTGATTTAGAAAGAAGACCATTAATTCTAACTGTTCGTGTACTATTTTCTAAGTAATTTTGTATCAAAGTTAAAGCAGGACCTGTTACTCCGATAGATTCAAGTTTAAAGGATAAAATGCGGTGGTTAATTTTATCAAAGGCTTTAGCTAGATTCACCAACACTGATCCAGCATACATGCCCTTATCGATTGCCACATTTAATGGTTCAGTTAAGGCGATAAGAGCAAGTTCGATTGTATAGCCGTTGCGGAAGCCGAATTGGAATGGTGAAAGAATATTAAATTTAGATGGGTACTTAGGTAGGCGCTTTTCTACCAGCCATTCAATAATATTGCTAAAGAAGGGTAGAATGCATATTGGCCTATATTTAGTAATCAAGGCACGGTCACCCTTTTTAAACACAAGAGTAATTCTACCTCGTTTTAGTTCTTGTGGGAAGATTCCAGTCTTGAACTTTAAATTAATGATGCTTGCGAGAACTTATGAGATTAGGTGCGCAATTCGCTTGATGTGATTCGAATGCATATTACCAAGACCTGGACTTGTTCTTTTTACATCTCTTATAATGTTTTCTATTTCCTGTGGTGTGGTTGGAAAAAGAAAGAATGAGTCAGGTAGGCTTAGCATTAAATGGTTATATTGCATGGGTATATGGGAATCGCTGCTAAAGAAAAAATTCTGCAAAAGCGTCAACAATGCTTTGTGAGGAGGCGTACGCTCTCTCGTTATGAATAATTTCCTTGAAAATGTCGCGATTGTGTCGCCTATTTAAAAAATCTTTTACTATCTTCCATTTCTTACTGATGTCTTTTCCGCATTCTAATAAATTTTCCCCGTAATTAAGTTTTTAGCTGTTTTTATAAAAGTTCGATGGCAAGAAAGTTGGAAAATCTTTTGTACCTCCTATTTTCGTTTTCTTATACCGATTGTCTTTTTTCCGCATCAAGGCTACAAGCTTATCTGACAGCCATGTATTCTGTGGGGACGCAAACTTCTTGCTGCGTTTGATTTTGCGGGTGTGGCAGTCAAAATACGATTTTAGCACAGATATAAAGAGCACAGTTTGTGGATTTTTCATATCTGCTATAGAAGATCAATTAGCTTGGCTCAGGGAATAAATAAAAGCTTCTTTGTCAAGTGTCAGCTTTGTGTAAGTGGCTTTGACAGAGTTCTCATTATTCTGAAAGCGCAAAAATACCTGGTAGTGATCAGTCAGATTTTGTAACAGGATGCCTGCGTCTGGTGGAGAGAGCAAAGTTGAAAGCGCATGATCGATTATTCTACCATCTACATAGTTAGCGCACCGCGTAGGCACCTTTATTAAGCATTCGTAACCGAAGCTATTGAAACAATTTTGATGTTGTAAGGCGTAGGCGGACGACCTGTCTGCGAGGTTAATGTTAATATCACCTATAATTATAACGTTTTTATTCTCGTCTGCAAGGATATTCAGCACGTCATGAAGCGTGGCGCAGAAATCATCCACAGACGATGAAGGCAAGCAATCTACACAACCTATTATTAGATTTTTATTGTCCACATTAATAAAGTAACCTTTATGTTCGACCCACACTGATTCACAGTCACGTGTGCTGAGGAGAAGGTCGTGCCTTGTTTTGTACGTAAGAGTACTTAAAATACAGATTGCGACACCGCCATGACAGCTGTAGGGACGATTTGAGTATTCTGCTTCTTAGTTAGGAACGCAAAACAGGTTCTGTTCGTGGTCACTTAGCCAGTTTCCGAGATCCCAATTATTGACCATGAGAATTGAAGTGTCACAATAAGAGTTGAAAAGTCATTATAGTGTCTGCGTATGCTTCGTGTGTTGAAATGAATGATAGATTTGTGATTATTGGACAAATAATTATTTAGCTCGTTATTTTAAGACATGATGACATTGCGAATTTGTCTGGTGATGCTATTTGTCTAAGGAGAAGGTAGCTAAGTGATCACAGAAAGGTCTGCCTCCGTAGCGATCCAAAAAACCTGGCTGCCAGTTGTTTGACGAGCCTTTATTTGGCCGTCGTCAGTCCACAAGAATTGACATTTCTTAGATTTCTTTAAAGTTAAGGCCTTAGAAAAGAGAGGCCTTATTTTCAGGTGTTAGATGGTCATTCACGTATTGAGGCGTTCTTTACTTACCAAAATGCCAATGGAACCTAGAGTTAGCAGCGCTTTCCTTGCTTTTCTCACGAAGTCGGACATTTTTGTTCGCGAGAGAAAACGGGCAACGATGTTTTTGTTGTTGTCAGTTTTGGTAGGCACACGGTGAACCATCTTAATGAACATCTGTTATCTTCCCTCCTCATTATATGTCCTGCCCATGCCCATTTCTTTTTCTTGTTTTCAAGTAAGATGTCATTAACTCGCGTTTGTTCCCTCACCCAATCTGCTCTTTTCTTACCCATTAACGTTACACCCATCATTCTTCTTTCTATAGCTCGTTGCGTCGTCCTCAATTTAAGTAGAACCCTGTTCGTAAGCCTCCAGGTTTCTGCCGAGTAGGTGAGTACTGGTAAGACTCAGCTATTATACACTTTTCTCTTCAGGGACAACCTGCTGTTCATGATCTGAGAATGCCTGTCAAACGCACCCCACCCTCGCTACCTATCGTAAACTGCTGTTCTCTTCCGAGACTGTTAAACATTACTGTAGTCTTCTGCAGATTATGAATGAATTGCTTCGCAAAAAAGAACATCCTTGCCGATGTCATCGTCACAATGAAAGCAATTGCGTTCTGGCACAAACTATAAGCACGGCTATATCCGCTTAGGCAGCGTGCTTTAGCTGGTTTCCTCCAATCATGTGTGTGCAATAAACAGGATAACGCTAGCAAAAAAAAAAAAAATCGAGTTAGTTCTAACATGAGGACACTCTGCAGTGCGCCTACCGAGTTTTTTTTTTTCTTTCCGTCTAATCTTATGTTTCTCCTCTGTTGACCCAGCGGTTAGTGGCCTTTTTATCTCGTTGGTTGCGACGTCGCTACTTCGCGAGCCCTGAAAAGACACGCGCGTAGAGAATGAGCTCCCAGTCAGATAACAGCTTCAACGTCAAAACATCTCGAATGCCAAGTCGGAGCGTAGGAATGCATCGTACGGAGTAAGCCCATGTACTTCTGTACCTGCACTGGTGTCATCACCGCAAGAGGTAGGTAGCAACGATATCATTCGGCGCTTTTACCCTCGTCACTGCGAAAAAAAATGTTTTTAAGGATACGTGCCGCAGCAGGAATCCTAGTGTTCGCACGAGCGACGACGTTCTATGCGTGTGACAAGCTCAGTTTTCAAAATACGCGTCTGCGCCAGCGGAACTCTCCTCTCCGCCTGCGCACCACATCTACAATCTACCGATGCGATGCTGCCCTACTTTGTCCGCTAAGGCTCGAAGCGGCCTTCAGCAAGTATTTTCTTTCTTTTCGCATTGGAGCGACCGTCAGTGTTTCGCCTGATGACTAGTGCGGCGAGGAAATCATTGAATATGTTGTTTCCGATTTTAATCATCACCGTACGCCAAAAAAATAAACAAATAAAAACAACAGCTCACCAGTGCACTCACATTTGTGCATTGATGACATAACACCACTGCCAACGCTGTAACGACAAGTAAAGCGATGCACATAAACTAAACGCATGTCACACTTAGTAAATATATACATAAGAGTGGTTGTTCTGTTGTAATCAAGTATATACATTTTATAAATCCAGAAGGAAACAGTAACCTAAAGGATGATCCTAGTAGGTTACGCGTTATTCGAAACGACACGGTGCTATTTCAGACGTTGATATAGAATGAAGAGGCGATAAAGAGTTCGCTTATCGTTGCTCTTCGGTTTACGTCCTCGTCCAAATGCGCGCTGTTACGTTTCTGAAGCAGGGAAAACACAAGCGCTTCACGATTCGATTGAGGGAATAGTACGACTGACGAACCGTCCCCGTAAGTATTAACCTGGCTCGACTCAATTCCATATGCGGAAACAATGATCGTTGGAGCATAGCAATGCCCGTTGATGGCGCAGGAGGTAACTAAGTCGTTGCTGCATTACCTGCTGTCAACAGCTCACTTCGACCGTTGATAGACTTGGATTCTATTTTCACGTGTGCGTGCGCGCGTGCGACCATTTCTATTAATTTCGCGCGCTTTCTTCCATGCGTTCCCCTTTGCCAGCGCGGAGTAGCAATCCGGACATGATGGTTCGGTCCATCACATCATTCGAATACAAACGAATACGAATACTTACCTTGGAATATCGAATCGAATATCAAAGAGTCAAGGACTGCAGCATATATTTGCCCAGGCATTTACGACTAGGGCGAAAAATGCTAACTATGCACCAGGAACAAAACAAGTGTTTTCAAGACATGATCACTAATTTTAATATGAAAAAAAGAAGAAAAAAACAAACAGCCTGAATAGCCTTTGAACCACTTTAGAGCCTAGTTCCACGCAAGTTTTCGGAGACAAACGAATGGCCGCTCCAGGAATGTTAGAAAGAAAGGGCTACAAAAAATATGAGCAGTTTTAGAGAAAAAAAATAACAAGCTGTTAAAGGACTTGTGCGATGCGGAAAAAAAATTAAATTATGTGGTTTAACGTGCCAAAACCACTTTCTGATTATGAGGCACGCCGTAGTGGAGGACTCCGGAAATTTTGACCACCTGGGGTTCTTTAACGTGCACCTAAATCTAAGTACACGGGTGTTTTCGCATTTCGCCCCCATCGAAATGCGGCCGCCGAGGCCGGGATTCGATCCCGCGACCTCGTGCTCAGCAGCCCAACACCATAGCCACTGCGATGCGGAAGCATCAGAAAAAAAAAAAAAAAGCATGACATGTTCTAACACCCAAAAAAAAAAATTCTGTCAGATCGCTACACTACCAAAGGCCCTAAATTAGAGATCACGATTAACATTCGCAGCTTGTCATGTAGCCCTAAGGAGAGAAACCAAAAACATAGGCTGCACAACGTTTTATTCTGTGCATGGTTTCGATAACGCCTGTCGTTGGCTCACTACTGATAGTTTGGGATACTTTGTTTAGCACATGAGTAACAATAAAAAGAGATTATTGTTCAGCTTTCGCGAAATAGTTCGTTAGTTTTGATAGTTCTAAAATACCAATCGTTTCTTTTCAAATACGAACATGAATAATTAGGGCAGAGCATTCGATTAAATTTCATAACCTAGGATATTAGGCAAGCGCTGCGCCCTACCTTTTTCTGAATCTTTTTTACTCTCCAACAGAAGAACCAAACACGAGAAACTAGAACTGACACTTGAAAATACCCTGCTTCTGTAAAGAGAACGAAGAAACATGCGTAAGCGTATTCACCTGCATGCACATACGTAACGAACGTAGGTGGAACTTGACATGTTTTTACGCAGATGCAAAAGCCCCAAACCAACAGACGAAATTCTGCCGCTTACTTTTTTTATCAGCCACGTGCTTCCAACCCGTGTGCTTTGTAAACGAGTTATTTTCATTCTACTGCTTACACACCCGCATGAAACATTAATCTCTCGCGGCGTCCGATAAAGACCCACTTCAATGTGCCGATATCGGCGAGAGCGGATGGGACACGAGTGTCCCTCGAGATGTTTTCCTCCGCTCTGTGAAAGACAACGACCTGATATTGCGTGTTCTTGAACCATATTTGTATCTCCCGTGTCCTCGAGCCGAAAAGACTTTCTGGTTCACGCTCCTTCCCATGCCTCCACTGTGCGTCTTCTTCAATGCATTGTAAGTATCGGGGCCAACACATAAAGGTAGCAAATGCGGGCATACGAGTGCACATTGTGACAACTTGGGCGCAAAGGATAAAGAAAACTTCCATGGAATAGTCTTCTTAAAAACAGGTAAAATGTTTCTTTTTTGTCTCAATGTGGCATCACCTGTGCGGTAACCGCGTCAGTAAGTATACATCAGTGTGACTTTTATGTTTACCTTAACACTCGCCACGTTTAATGTTTTGGGACCGTTATAGTGTGCGGGTGTGTTTTTAGCTCGAATAACATTTTTTTTAATCACACGGAGTGTATTCGCCGCGGCATCGAGCTACAGTTGGCAGCACGGTCGGAGCGTTAACGTGGATCGGTGAGCTCGGGCGTGGCTTTATACTGAAATGTATAAAGCAACGCTACGCTATTAACGATTACGCATGGTTATCTTGCAATGAAACGCGCTGACGGCAGTGTATTCATCATATATTGCCCTGCACCGTCACATTTTCATGCGCAGCACGTTTATATTTACTGGAATGAAGGTCAAACTGTCTTCCAGCAGGAGACTGGCATTCAGCCGCACATGTGGTCTCTGTATTGGCTCTTCGATGGTTCTTATTGTTTGTGTGTCGCATGCGTTCCGCCTTCTGCATCATTATTGTTGCACAACCCAAAACATCATATTTGCGGATCTCGCACTGGCTACAAGAATGTACGCATCGCCGTGCAGCAAATGTCAAGCAGGAAGATCATGCAAACTCAACATCACCAATTGCCGCAGGCATCTCGGTTTCTTTTGTTGTTGTAGTTTAGGTTGATTGAAATGCAAGCAGGCAGTCAGTTCAATTAAACAAGCTAGGCTACTCTGAGTTGAAGTACGTCAGTAGGATCACCAAGTTCCTTTAGGGGAGATATTTCATCGCAGTTGCACTAACATGCATCACTTAAGCACAAAGCTGCCCTCAGATAGATCCGGGCGCGACAGCGATGCGACAAACCTGCAATGCTTTGAGGAGCTAAAATCATAAGGTTACTTCATCTCAGCTGATAGTAGTCGCTGTCTTCCGTAAATCTAGCCCCGCCGCTCTACATATCAAAATAAATTATAAAACCTGCCTTTCAACTCAGTGTAATGATGTCCTCCATCTAGACGCACGATCCTATAATATCACTTATCTTAGATATCCTTACCTTGCAGCGAAAAAGTCTAAAAAATCCCACGAGTTACTTGCGGGGTAAGCCTAATATAGCGTAGTGGCATCACAAGCGCACATTAAAAAAATCAGGCATAGCTAATTAAGGCTGGCCGCGTAACCACTCAGTGAGAATAATGTAAGTATCGTTAAATATCTAATGCAGTTATTGCGATATAAATTCTATGACGCGATATAATATGACTATACGTATCGGTTTCTTTCTGTTGCTGCTCAGTGATCTTCCCAACCCTTCTAGTTCCGGTTAGTTCGGTAATCCACTATGTTGCTGCATCGACCCTTCCATTGAGTAGCAGCATACGAGGCGACCAAGCGAGCCGGAGGGTGGAAACGTCGCAGTCTTCTGCTTCCACGTGTTGACATACAGTGGAATGAAGTCACTACACCATGTCCTGCGTTATGAGACAGAAACTGGCTGCACAAAAGCTATCGCAATAAAATATTTAAGGTGCTCAGAGGCTCGTCAATATTTTTTTTTTGCTAGACTTTAAAAATCTAGGATATTCGTTTCATGCAAAAGAAAAAGAAATAGTCGAAACTATCATGCCGGTAGCCTTAAGCCAGGATATCTCAGAAGTGTCTTACAATTTCTTTTGAGCAAATTATTACTTCACTACGGCCTGACTTCAGCTTCACAACTGCAAACTGGGCCCATATGTGGATAGTGAACAAAAATGGAAGTATTTATGATATTAGTTATTTATCTTGGCACCAGAATTTACAATGCACTTACTTACCGCCTCTCCCATAAGGGCACTTACCGCAAGTTCGACTCAACGTGGATCAAGCTGCCTTAAAAAAAAGAAAAAACTACGACCTACGGTGATGAGACCAAAGGTCTCTAGTTCTACGACACTTTACGCACGCTGGTAAATTTAGGTGTTATGATTGATTAGATAATTCGTCATAATTATTATCATAACGTAAATCGAAGCCTCTGTTGCCCTTCTCTTTATTCATAAATGGGGTCTCGAACCTGGCAGCCTTGATGGCATCAGGCAGCATGTAGGGCTTTAGCCATGTGTCTGCCTTTTTAAGTTCGCTTGTTACCTGGCGCTATGGAGCAAAGGAAAGGGTCCTCCCCCTCCACCCATTATGGCTCTGATTGGCGCTGGCTAACACGCCTAGGGCGAGATCTAATACACATACCTACCCAAGTTACTGGATGGACTAATGGCCTTCGCTGTAGCACAACTGATGGCGTATCGCTCGCGTAACGCCAAGGTTGTGGTTCCGTCCGCACCAGCGACAAGTTATCTTTCTTACAATTTCAACATTTCCCCTTTTTTTCATTATGTTCCAGATTTCAATTTCAACGACACCTAATTACCAGTATGCTTTCTTTGGCTTCATTGAATGCTGGCTTGTAATGGTAAGGATTTTTTAGAAAATGCGAACCCCTCTGTTTCGCTGCTCCTCGTTCTAGCGTTCTCTGCATTATCTTGAGTGTTGGCTCACCTTTGTGAAATAATAAGGCAATTGTTCTAAATTTGTAGCATTACCTTGCTTGACCTTTGATATGGATCGGAATAAATATACACTTGTTCCCCACTCTTCTGAGATTTCGCAGTACAATAATGAGGGCAAATATTGAAGGTCGAGTAGACTAAACTTATAGGCCGCTTTTGTAGGTGCGTGCAACTGGGTATGTGCCCATTTTTAACGAACGAATTTTAGATCAACTTTGGCATGTGCCACACTGTGTATGTGAACCCGGGGCCATTAAGCACGCGGCGCTGGGTATGGGAGAGCTCTTTAACCTCTTTATTGACAACTAGCATTTCTGGAAAAGTGGGCTGCTCCGGCGAACACATGTCTCAAGCTATTTGCCCCTGGAGATGTACCACTGGCAACGTGCCGCTATTCAGTGATCGCCTCTGACACCAATTTGGGTCGCGGGTTAACGGGCTGTACCTGTGGGTATACGGGGCACTGGGTATGTAAAGTAGGGTAAAAGCGGCTCTTCAATCAACCATTTTAACCGAACTCGGGTCAACAGTTCTTACAAGAAGAAATTCACCGTGCGCTGCACTCCGCATCAGTTCCAAACATATTGCACAAAGAACACTATCCATTCGCTGCTGAAAAGTTAATATTTCTAAGAACAATTATCTGCCAAAACCAAGCACGGTTCGCATTGCGGAGTTGCGTACTGGCGTTTGGTGTCTTGTAATATTTGGTGAAAAACTGACATGAATACCACACTTGCGTGCGCGGTGTGCCTTTGCATTGAGCTGGCTTCCCAAACGAAAGGTGTGCTGTAAAAGGATAAGATAAAAGCGAAAACGCAGCTACCATCTCCTTAGGTGACAACACTAGGCAGCATTCTCTTATCAAGTTCTTATCTTAGCCATCTCCGAACCAGCATTTTCGTTCCGCCGCTACGTCGCGTGACCTTTCTGTTTCGTCCATTGCTCCACACCTTGCCCTGCTGGGTTATTGCTGATCATCTGTGTCTCCTGAACGGCACTTCGAATATACTTAAAGAACAGTAAGAAAATTTTAGCGATTTGTAGACAATGCTGCAATGAACACCAGAGCGAGATATTCTTGCGAAGCATGCAGCGTGGACCTCACAATATCGCATAATAGATCGTATGCTCTCCCATGCAGTTTTCAAAGCTCGTCCTTCACCCCACCTTTTTTTCCAGCCGTCAATGAAGTCATATCCATCACTAGAATACAAGGGCATCACACATTAGCGACTTCGTTTCATCGAATTACTACCTAGTGGTGAGTTTTTTTGTTTTTTTTTTTTTGTATGCCTGCTGCCGCTCTTTCACTGTGTTTGCATATTTTTTACTTTTGTCGTTGTGATCGGTCAAGTTGTTGCAAATATCATAGCTTCTTGTGATTACTTTCTGGTGGCTATCTGGCGCTTTCCTGGCTCAATGCTGAAAGTAAAACAGTATATATGCCATTAAGTTTGCGCATTTTTATTTGTGGACTAAACCGATGATTCGGAATTTTAAATATATGGGGCCATACCGAATGTAGCGAAGTCTAAAAAATTGCGACAGAATCCATCTCATGTAGACCATAGGCAATGATGGGTTAATGTAGAATCAATACAGCGAGGCAGCATATTCCCACCATCAAAACAAGTGATGCGAGGCTTGTATTGAAGCACGACTCCTCTTTCGTACTTCTCTTTCAAAACTCGATGTTATCGGGCACCGCTGACGAGAAACCTGCACGTGGCCTCCAAAACGCAAAGAAAGCTACGGAGACCATTTCAGGGCAACAAAAAGTAAGAAAACGTAAGAAAAACTACTGTCCGGATTTATTCATCTGATCTAATCTTCCGAAGCCCAGTACTTTACCACTGCGCCACGCCGAAACGTGTAAAGACGCGAATAAACTATCAGGTCAACCACCAGACACAGTCTCAATTCGTGTTTAGAAGTCGCGCAAAGATATATTATTTGCGCGATATCCTAGCACTAAGTCTTACGCCTCTATGAGACAAAAGAAAATGTCCGCATCCAATAGTATGCCCTAAAGTGCTGCAAAACTTGAATTCTTTTACAATTTGTGCTTTAACCTCGAAAAAACAAGTATTCGACTTATTCGCCGATCCCAGACGCTATACGGGTAAATTGCATATTTTGATAGCCGTTTTACAGCGAAGCTGCCCGCGGCTACGATCCAGGGATTTCATCGCGGTGTAACGTCGACAGAAAGCTATCATCATCAATGGCTCATACCCCCTAAATGCAAAGGCTGACACCCCTGCAACGCAGACGCTACAAGCACTAGGCCAAGTGAAGCGAACTCTACATTCGGTCTTTGCAATCACGCTTACGACATACAGAAGAGCATATTTATTTAAAAATACCTTAGAGGCCTCAAAGTGAGGCATTGAGTAAGGGTGGCAGTACATGGAAAATGCATAGAATACAACACATCTATAAACCGTATCTGTTTACAAACTACAACCGCAAGTGCAACCGAGATGACAAAAGAATTAATTAGTTCACGATTCACTAGGGAAAAGAAAAAAAACATAATATAATAATGTTTCTATAAAGAGCAGGCTCAAAACAAGCATCCGAACCACAAATTTGATGACAAGGCGGTCCTCCGGGTACATGCAATGGGAAGTACGCAGCGCTCCCCGCATACGCTTCAACGGTAAAGATTACTATTGCACAAGCTGCCGCAGTGACGCAGCTGGACTGTAGCAGACGAAAAAAGGAAGTGACCTAACAACACATTCGTACGTAAAGTAAGAACCCGCCTAGCAAATTATTTGTGTTGCGACAGTACTATGGGAAAGGCCAGGTACAGTGAGGAGTCCTGAAAATCCGTGTGCATACTAGTTGCGGCGAATTCCTCTTCTCTCTGGTCCACTTTTTCTAGGTGCACGAAGTAGCGGCGCAAGCCAGGTCGCAGGCCATCGAAACCTCTTAGGCTAATAATTGGGCAAAGCACATCTGAGTGCCACCACGTGAATAATTTCAACCAACGTCGCAAGGCGTAGTCGTTCTAGTTGCCGTTTACAGCTTCGCTGTCCAACCACCTTCGCAGCGTAGATTGGAGACTGTTTCTTCTTTTTTTTCGTTCTTCGCATAAGAGAAGCTAAACGTTATCTTAGTCTAACAATGTGTTCCCATCGTAACGCCTCTGTAGTCGCATATCTCAGTCATAAAGGCGTAGATGAGTGCGCCTAGCAGCCTGCGGCGACAAGACATATACGTATGCTTAGAAGGCACCGTATGTCGGCGCTCGACATTTCTTGTGTCGGCACTATACGCAGAACAAAATCGTTTATTGTAAAAAAACGCTACCTCCAAACCTGAACTTTGGAGTGAGTTTTCTTCATCACTTTCGTCTATGATCGCGTCCGGACGGGCCGATCGCGTGTAGACTGACCCAGTCCGCATGCTATAGAACAAATCTTCACAAGGAGTAAAAGATCTCGGCCTGGGCGCACAGCGAAAGATCAAAATGCGTATATTTGAGGTGCAGAATTATTACTCTTTTTTGTACGCTCTTTGCTACCTCTTGCTCTCTCTCTCTTTGTACTCTAACGCGAGTAAGAGCGCATGACATGCGTCAGCTTTGTTATCGGTGCGATAATGAGGTTCAGCCGCACGTTTTCCCGGGTCGGTTTGATCGAGTTAGAACAACAACCGGGTTTGCTATTCCGTGTCGACTTCACAATATTGCGACAACATGTAGTCATACGTCGCATCATCGATCTGTGACACTACTATAGCATCGTTACACGAACACGTTACGCATGTGAATCCGGCATAAGCGAGGTGAACATGCACGATATATAAGCATGCAAGCTGCTGCTGACCAATAAGCCCTCATTGATGTCAGGACGATAAAAAAAATTCAGCATATCCAACGATCCAGGGTGTTTCATCGAATGTTTCATCAAACATCCATCCAGGGTGTTTCAGCGAACACTTTCAACATTTTTAAAGGTTGCCTGTGGCAGATAGGTCAATTCTAATTGATGAGCAGGTCTAGTAGAAGTGGCGGACGCAGCTTCCACAAAAAAATTGAAATGCAAAATCGACTAATTAAGAAGAATTCACTAACTATATTTTTAGCTAGTTACCTTATGACATATATTGCAATTTGCAAATTCTAGCAGTGGGCTTCGCAAGGCGGATCGACTTAGAACGAATTCTCAGAGGGATACGAGTTTCGATATATAAATTCTCGGACATTGCGGAGAAATGCTTCGGCGTTCCAGTTACTTGTGTGCTTCAGTGCATGAAACGACGTTTTGTTAACCAATTAGGTAGAACGCCAAAGCATTTGTCTGCAAAATTTGGGAATTTATATCTTGAAACTAGTGTCGTCCTGAGAATTCGTTCCTGGATCCCCCTTGCGAAGTCCACTGCTGGAATTTGTAAATTGACATATGGGTCATAAGATAATTACATAAAACGTTAATTAGGTAATTCTTGTTAATTAGTCGATTTTGCATTTCAATTTTTGTTTTCAAGTAGTTTCCGCCGCTTTGAGTAGACCGGCTAATGAACTAGAATTGAGCTATCTGCCACAGGCAACATCTAAAAAATTTTGAAAGTGTTCGCTGAAACACCTTGTATACAGCGAAGCTTTCTGACAGCGGATAAGGAGTGGAAACACGATTACATACACGCACACACGCACGCACGCACACACACACACACACGCACGCACGCACGCACACACACACACACACAAACACACACACACACGAACGCGCACACACACACACACACACACACGCACACACACACACACACACACACACACACAAGCACACACACACACACAAGCGCGCTCGCACACAACTTATAGCGAGCCTTTTGTTAAGACGAGTTGATGACTGCTACTCAGTATTAAAGGCGCTTTGAATGCATCGTAGTTTCAGAGGCAGCATGCGCATACGTACATTGCACAATTCGCATCCATTCTAACCGCAAAAATAGTTCAGTTTTCCATTACCGTTCAGCAACGGATGCGCCGTAATTCTGGTTTCTGGATCTTTTCATTTCCATTTTTTGCATTCTATCGTACTGCCGAACGCATCTGGTGGCGTTGCAAGCAACTCAGTGTGGCGCGCGTACTACGCTGCGATTGGTTGGTCTAATCGGCAAGGGAACAGCAAATGGGCAACCATAGTAGCGAAACGTGGTGAGGTTCGGAAAGCTTCGCTTTTAACAAACTACTAAACAAAACGAGCCGGTATCTGCATTTGCGTATTTTCGCTCAAGATCCTAGGTACCCGCACAGTCATATGGGAAATGCGAATAACAAAAGTGATCTTCAATGTCGCTTAAGCATGCAAAAACTGAGCAGCTCACGCATCTTTATTTCAAGCTAAGAAACGCACAAGAGATTTACGACCTAAAATTAAATTGTTATTAAGCACAGCAGACTACTTTCTCCCGGTATAACTGTAATTGACATTTATTATTCAACAACGCCTGCTTCTTCCGCACTGGAAGCAGTGTGAAAAACGATAAACCAGTCCAGTTTTCAGTACGCGCCTGGAAACTCCACCGATAACCAACGCGTTTATGCACGTGCCAGTGCGGCCCAGCTCTTTTCTGCAGACCGTGTTTACGACCCAGTGACTCACAGAAAGTGCGAACGTATCCATTTTGGTCCACTACCAAAGTGAATAAACTCCAAAGCGCTGGTATTTGCAATAGGACTGCACTTCGCTTCAGTGTGCCACAACTATCGAAAGCATTACCTCTTCGTTGCAGAAGATTTATGATTCACCGCGACCATTACCTACCAAACCAAGGAAGCTTCGCATAACGTGGATGTATACTTGAATCTCCTCTATATTTGTTTTTTATGCCACTTTATTTCCCTTCGTTCTCATATATTCTTTTTCTTTTTCTATCCTCTCTTTCTGTGATGAGGCCGAGGTTGTGCCCTGAAAGTTGCCAGACTGCGTCTTCCGTTATACGTGTTATACATATACATGTACATAGAAACGAGAAACGCACAAGCATGCAAGAAGTTTCAGTGCCGTGACATCGCACAAAGAATGACTGGGGCACCAGCTGACAGAGCTCTCAAACACGCACGCTTCACCAGCGTGACATCAGCGGCGCCCTCTTGGCGCGGTCGAGAATGTGTTAAAAATAGAAAACGACGGTGGCCGTGTGCCAAGCCCCTACAATCATCGTATTTAGATCAACAAATGTAATAAAAGGACTTGTGGCACGGAAGTGATAGAGATACGTCTATTTATGTGAACAGAGGGGCGAATTAGAAAACGATACGACGGGCATTAGATAGAGAGCAATGACGACGCTGACCCGCACACCACCAGACGTGTTCCATCAGCATTTGCATAAAGGCAACGCGCAGAAAGGCCACGCGATTCCAAGCATTTACTGCCGTGTTTTTACTCCTTGCGTCGTCGGCCATTTTCGGTACTATGTTTCGGTCAGGCCGCAGCGTGAATTTCGAAAATGGGGCATATAATGCTTCCGAATAAATAAATAAAAATATAAAGCCAGTTCCACGCAGTGAAAGCTGTCAAGACAGTGAAGTTAGTGCTCGTTTTCTCAAGTTTGAACTCCTGTATAGCGCAATTTTTATGAAAGTTTTGTCTCGCTGTCGTTTTGCTAAATTCGAGCTTCAGTACCGGATTGTGCGCAGTCTTCAGTTGCGTGAGGTTGTGACCAAACCACAGTCTATCACACACCTTGCAGCTGTGGCCGCACTCACGGTCGAGGAGTTCGTTCTTGAACTGTCCATCGGCACTCTCCGTGGGAAGAATCTCCCCGCGGCGACGTCTCTGCTAGTCCTCCTACTCTCGAATTTCGCGGTGAGCTTGCCACTGCTGGCGCTTGGCTTGGGTTGCCTTCTCTTGGAATTGGAGATAGGCTTCCCTCCACCGGCGCTTTGCTTGCGCTTCTCGCTCTCGAAGCTCGGGATTTGCGCGGCCTCGGCGCTTCCACTCGCGCCCAGTGGAATCAAATGTAGCGAAATGGCGGGCACCGGCGAAACACTTGCTCCTATACCCCTCTCCTCTCGCCTCCCCAGGCGAGCGCTTTGATTGGTCCGCTCCTCACCCCTCCCCGCGCCCTCTGATTGGTCCGCCTCCATTTCAGCGGGGCCCCTGATGGACGGATGCATGGAAGGTAGGAGCGTCCCCTTGGAAACCGCGTGATGGCAGTTACCGCCATGCTCAGCTTCTTATTTTTGTTGAACTGTGTTGTAAGTTATTAAAGTCGCCATTTTCTTTAAATACTTCTTCCTACACTTTTAACCTCATGCCACCTCTATGTTTTGAGCCACCAGTCTTCCAATCGCTTTTGCTAATTTCCACCGCATATTTATTTACATGACTATTGTTTTCTCCAAACCCTAGGGCCCTCAGGAAGCGTGACTGTGCCCGCATCGACATCGGGATGAATATCATTACATTTTATTATGAGATGTTCTATTGTTTCTACAGATCTACCACACACAGTACACGTGTCTTCTTTTTCGTTAAATTTCTTTTTACAGCTCCGCGTTCTAAGACATCCTGACCTTGCTTCAAAGAGTAGAGCACTGTCTCTTGAGTTATCATAAAACGCTTCCTTTCTGATCTGCTGTTTCCAGTACCGATATATAGTTCAACACTACGCTTCTTTTCCATTGAATTTATCCAATTTTGATCTTTTGAGTTTTAAACCTGTCGTTTAGAGCTCTGTCTTTCTCCGCTCTCGTGTCTGGCATACTTACTGGCTAGCTTCCTAGTTCTTTTCTGCCATTTTGAGTCAACGCTATTTCGGTATAGGTATTTAAATACGTTAGCTACCCATCTGTTATTATCCAATACCCTCAAGCGTCTTTCGTATAGGATTTTACTCTGAACTTCCCGTGCTTAGAACGATGCCCAGCCCATATCCCCCTGTACTGCCTCGTTTTTTTGTTTTCGCGTGGGCGCCTAGTGCTAATCTTCCAACAGCTCTCAGATTTACTTCTAGTCTCAACTGAACTCCTGCCCTTAAGCACAGGACTGCATTCCCGAAGGTAAGCCCCGGCACCATTAATCCTTTCCAAATACGTCTCAGTACTTCATACCTGTTGTACCCCCCCAATGCCCTATCTTTCATTATCCCGGAAGCTCTTCGCCCTTTTGCTATGAGAGACTGTTCGTGCTTTTCCTTGTACATCGGCCCTTTGTTTATCCATACCCCGAGATATTTGTATTCGGCCACTCGGGCTATTTCATGGCCTTGTATTGTAAGCTCCTGATCAGTTGTATCGTTGAAAAACATCCATACCGGACTTAGCTGCGCTAAAACTGAAACCTAGACTGTCCCCTTCGTCTCCACAATAATTAACCAGAGTTTGCAATTCTTCCTGGCTATCTGCTAACAGTACAATATCGTCCGCATACATTAAACCAGGTAGTCGTTGCTCAGCAACCTTTCCGCCTAATCTGTACGACAGACTATACCTTAGATTGCTTCCTTGTAGCCTTCTTTCCATACTTATCGTGTAAAGCATGAACAACAGCGGTGATAGAGGACAACATTGCCTTAATCCTTTGTGTACCTCGACAGTTGCCGCACTCTTAATTCGTCCCCATGTCATTTCAACAATATTTTCTCTATATAGTTCTTGTATGAAATCAATTACTTCATGACCGATACCTTCATCTTTTAAAATATTCCACAGGAGTTCCCTGTTCACGTTGTCGTATGCACCGCTTATGTCCAGGAAGGCTGAAAACAGAGGTCTATTTTCCGCCTTAGCTATTTCAATGCATTGGGTAAGTACGAGCAGGCTGTTATCTAAGCGCCTACCACTTCTGAAGCCGTTCTGAAGTTCTCCGAGTATTCTATTACTTTCTACCCATGGCTGCATTTTTAATTTCACCGCCTGCATCTCCAGCCTATATATAACTGATGTTATCTTAATTGGTCGGAAGGATTTTATGTTCGTGTTATCACCTTTCCCTTTGTGAATCAAATTCATTTTACTCTGTTTAAGCTGTGCCAAATTTGCTTATTTCTTATGACTTCCTCCAATGCTTTTATCAGCGTTTCCTTGCTTCTTGGATCAAGTCCATTAATTAACATGATTAGAATTTCTTCTATCCCTTCTTCTATTTGTTTCTTCTATCTTCTATTTTGGAACATTTCCCTGCGCCTTTTTCCAGTTAAGATTGGTCAGTTCTAAGCTGTTTTCTATTGTGCTATCCTGTGTTGCTCTCTCATTTAAGGCGATTACCTTATCGTCTTTCCTAAATGACTCAGCTATACCTCAACCAATGTAGTTCACAGCGCAATCTCGCTCTAAATATTTTCCCTCGGCATCATGAATATGTTCCTGCTTTCTGTGATTCCCTTTACCGAGCCAGTTTATATGGTTCCAGAATTTTCCTTGACCCTGCTTTAGTTGCATCGCGAACTTCAGCCCGCCAGTGATCAAAGGACTGGTTTATTTTAGCCTGGACGAGGACCTGCACTCGTTGTTTCTTTTGTTGACAAGATTCCCATTTTTGGCGCATTTCCTCTTCAGATAGCGGCGCCCTCTTTGCTTCTTTGTGTTCCCGTGATGCCAACCGTCATTGTTCGATGGCCTCCCTAATTTCCTTATTCCATCAACTTCGTGGCTTCCTCTTTTCGCTCCAGCGATTTACTCCTTTTACTTCTTTTATTTTTGTACTAATGAGTAGTTCTAACTGAATGTAACCCCACTTTTCCATGGGATCTTTCTCTATTGCTAACTCTATGCCGGCCGCTATTTGCGCCATTTGTTCCTCATTTCATTTTGCGTACTCTCTTTGACTTCCATGCATTTCTCTTTTGAACATGGCTCCCAGCTGTAGACTAATCTGCAAAGGGAAGGAACGGGGCCGAGGAATTGCCACCCTAACTGACAAGAAAATTCTCTACATATAGCATGATTTAAAATTATGGGCGAGTAAAATTAAACACATATTCCTAGAAATGGTCCTCAAAGGCCCAGAGGCAAAGCGCAAAGTTTGTTCTGCCTCAACATATTAGCAGTCCCAGAGAAAGGAGACAGAGCTTCATATATATTTTTATTAAGGCCTTGGGGGTAGCCAAAAATGCGCCCCTCATAATAGGAGGGGACTTCAACGTCCCACACCAATCTTGGGGTTACCGCTGGAGGAGTAAGAAAGGGGAAGGTATCTGCAATCTCGCCACGGAGTTAGGCCTCTCTCTTGTCACGGACGCAGCATATGCTACTATGTGTGGCACTTCCACGTGTAGGGACACTACCGCGGACTTATCCTTTACCAATAACTTACCCAGGGAAGACTGGACCAACTCTGGCGCGGTTCTAGGGAGCGACCATTAAATACTACACATAATGGTGGAAATGACATGCGTGGAGCTAAAGCATTTCACTTACATATGCGGGAATCCATCTGGAAAATCAGAAAAGACAGAGCAGAGACAGATAAAAAGGAGTACATCAGACTATCAGAGTGGGTAGCTCAGCTTAGGGACAACTTGATTGCAGCAACTAAGGTTACAGATACAAAGGAAGAGGTCCAACAAATTGACAACAGATTGGCGCATTTGGTCGAAGCCAAGCAGTCGATTTTACAAAGATGAAAATCACAACGCTTAAACAGAAGACCTAGGAAACGAATTGCTCTGCTCAAGAGAGACATCGAGGAGCACGCACGATATTTGCAGAAAGAAAAATGGGATGAGGCGGGTAAATCTGCAGATGGAAGGACAAAATGTGGAGGCAATTGGAGTTTGTTCAGGCATTTGCTCAACGAAAGAGGCACTAATGGTAATAGACGTACGGCAGTAGCGAAGCTGGTACAACAGGAAAGTCAGACTGCAAGCGCAGAGAGCATAATTGAGCGATTGGTAGCTAAATACTTGCCTCTCAGGAAAGAGGATCAGGAAGTAGGTTATGCCGATTACTTAGGGGTAGAGTGAAACTTTATGGATCAGGAATTTAAGGAAAAAGCAGTACGCAATGCACTGTATGATTTGAATGGTAGGTCAGCAGCGGGCCCGGATGGCGTCTCTAGCAGACTGCTTAAGAATTTAGAGGACGAATCAATATCTGACTACATACATTAAATAATTATGGAAAGATGGGCTATATCCAGAAGAATACAGTACTGTCAGTACTATCTTAATACCAAAGCCGGGAAAATAACTCAACTTGGATAACCTCATGCCAATGTCGTTAACATCAGTTCTAGGGAAGACAATGGAGCATATCATATTGAACAGGTTAACGAAATATGTCGAGGGCTGAGATCCTACCATATAATCTGATTAGTTTCAGACCAGGCATGTCCACAGAAGATTCCATGTTGTTATTCAAACATCAACTGATCTTAGCCAAATAAAAGAACACTCGAGCTCCCTTGGGGATGGAGGTCGAAAAAGCTTTTGACAGAATTAACCATAGAGCAAAACCTGAAGTCATTTCCGAACTGGGATTGGACAGAAAACGCTATGAAGTGGTTAAAACCTTTCTTGGTAATCGCTCAGCTCACCTTACATTCGACGATACTAAAACAAAGTAAATTAATCTCGGTGACAGAGGGATGCCGCAAGGGAAGGTCTTCTCACCTACGCTTTTGAACGTGGCCATGTCAAAAGTAGCAAAGAGCCATCTCAAAAGTGGCAAAGAGATTCAAATCGATAGTGGGCATTCTCTTTACCATTTATGCAGACGATGTGGCTATATTGACCGCTGAAGGAAGTATGGGAAAGGCGGAAAGCAGACTTCAGAAAGCATTTATGAGGTTGAGTTCATTTCAGAATACTTCGGACTCAAATGCTCTGCTGATAAGTCTGAACTCTTAGTACTCAATAACAGTAGAAGGGGTAGAAAACTGAGGGGATATGTTCCCGAGCAAAAACCCAGGTTAGTACTAACCACGAAGGGGGGGGGGATAAACTTTTGTTGTAGAACCAGCACTTTACGATGGGCGGACCTTAGCCTCCCATGCGGGGACGTCGAGGGCTTGCCTCGCCGTCGCCGTCGCTTGCCTCGCCCAGGTTTGGTCATCGAAGGCGGAGATCCGCAGAGCCTCATGCAACCTCCACGAGAGGGTCGTGGTGTTCATGTGTGTGTACTATGCTGGGAACTCCCACAGCATATGCGGAAGCGTCGCCGGGTGAATGCCACAGCACCGGCAGTTGGGGGTAGTGTAGACATCTAGGAATATAAGGTGGTGGCGGGTGGGTGAAGGGTACGTGTATGTTCATAGCAAACGCAGGGTGGTAGCCTGCGCCCGGCAGAACTTGGGTTGAGGGGGGGGGGGGGGGGGGGCGGAGGTTCATCCACCAAGGTAACAGGCCTTAACGATGTCATTATAAGTGGTCAAATTATCCCTGGTGTCCAACTCGTCTCCAGTGACTCCAGCGCCGTTGACTAGGCCTCGCGCAATGGAGTGGGTGACCTCATTGAGAATGGGGAGGTGTGAATGAACAGGGCCCGCATGCGCCGGAATCTATGTCAGGGAGATCATGCTGTCTTTAGAGTGTGGTGCGTGGCAGAGGATGCCAGAACTTGGGGAGAAATACGGCCTTTGCTGAAGTTAGTGACGGCTGAGGGAGAGTCACACATGATGGTGTGACAGGTGGGATCTAGAGTGGCCAGGGCGATGGCCACTTCTTCAGCCGTCTCGGCAGGGGGGGTAGTCCTAACCAAGAAGGCAGGCAAATCTATTAAGCAAGTAGAACCGATTAGAGTCTTAGGGTTATTCTTGGAGGCAAACGGGGAAACGGAAGAACAATACAACACATCACAAGCAAGACTGAAGGGGTAATAAGATTGCTAAGAAGAATCACTAGCAGACACAGAGGGTTGGGAGAGGAGAGCGTCATGAGACTAGTCCACGCTTTCGCCTTGTGTCACTTCTCATATGTAGCTGGGATGCTCAGATGGACGCAGACAGAGCTAAATAAGTTCAAAATATTAATGAAAAGGCTTGTCAAAAACAGCGGGGATACCGCTTACCATGCCGGATGATAAATTAATGAAACTCGGGCTCCTCAACGTAATAGCCGAGATCATTGAAGCTCGGCGAATTTCCCACAGACAGAGCCTCTCCGGAACAAGGTCCAGAAGATCAATACTCGAAGAGGTAAGGTGGTACTCATCCGAATTGAAAATTTCAAATAAAAACCTAGTAGAACTAAAAGATAGCATGCGAGAGGTAATCAAGACGACTCTTTTTCCCAGAAATATGCACCCAGTGCACAACTTCGAAGGAATAAAGGCTAGGGCCAAAGTTTTCCTGCAAGAGATAGAACACGACAGAGAACATGCTGCTTTTGTAGATGCCGCATGGGTCAGAGGAAAGAAAGCCTTTACGGCAGTAGCAGTAGATGCAGATGGTCTGATTCGGGATGCTATTACAATCATGACTCAAGACACGACAGTTGCGGAACAAGAAGCGATAGCATTGGCTTTAAGGGATAATAAGTGGACGCGAACTTACAGTGACTTTAAGATGGCTATTGCACACTTTATCAAAGGCTTTGTAACCAAAAGAGCTTCCCAGCTGATCGATGAGATCGACAGCAAAGGGATCGAAATCCGCTGGTTTCTTGCACACATGGGGTCTGTCGAACCATCTCGGAAGAATTTAAACGAGATGGCTAACGCAGCTGCATAAGGTCTTACTATCCCTGCAGTACGCGACGAGGACTACAATAATATACAGGAGGAGAACAGGGACCAATTACTTACATATAATGAAATCACGAAGCATTACTGCATGAACAGAAGGTAATTCCCAGTGCCACACGCTAAGCTCAATAGAGCTAAAGCGGTTACTCTGATATTTTTACAGACAAGAACTTACCCAATTCCAAACTATTATTAACCAATCAATTGCGAGAAGTGTAATGGCATCATTACTCTGGATCATATGCTTTGACAGTGTAGTGTGTCTTTTACAGGCTGTGACAAGAAAAGAGGCTGATGGCGACGAGTCCTTCACTGTGGAGTTCTTTTAGATCAAGTACAGGCCGTCCAGAAGGCCCCCATTCCGGCGGTAAGGTCAAACCTTACTGTCCTGACATGGGAGCCGCCTGTGTCAACTAAAAGGTTGACCTTCAGAATCTGAATAAGGTTCATCATGCCATACCATACTCTTGCACCGTACGTTACGGGCTCAGTAGCATATAAACCTGCCCTCTTTCCATAATTCTTTACGAACACTGTTCCAGTAAGGAAGTCTAGTTTAAAGTGTTTCCTCAATATGCTTCATCAGTGTATATCGAATTGTATCATCCTTCCTGATCAGTTGGGAGTTCGAGACCTGATAACAGGTATAAAGTGCTTGAAAAGAACCAGACAAAGAAGGAAGACTCATGAAGAGCTCTCGTTCTTCATGCCGTCTTCACAAGCGCTTTACTTATTACGGTGTCATAAGAACAAAACCCAACGTGTAGCTTCGCCAAGTAGAACATACAGTCGATTGTCTCGCATATTTAGCTTTGTTATTATGAGTACATACGTTGGTGTTATTTTCCCCTCAATACAGTTTCTTCGTTTTTGCAGCACAGATCATTACAACTACCGTGTGGCCGCATACAATGATAATACCATTCCCTCTTTCGGGATTGCATTTTTTTTATTTCTATATAACGACCGTAGTGACACTCCTGAAAGACGTAATATACATGCTGTGGCATCCAGTACAGATATGACTGTTTTCCTCGTGACCATTGCTATTGGGTACTCTTCCTGCACTTTAGTTGGGCCATTCTGTAAAGAACCAAACTTCTGCTAAACTCTAAAAATCTGCGAGTGGATCTCATGAATACTCACTACAGCGCTCGGCGTGTCCTCTTTCTTCCGTGTTAGAGGTGGTGTCCCTATGTATTTACTGAGAAAGCACCGATCAGCCCAGCTACACATGCTGCTCTTTGAAATACTTCTTTCTGTATATATATATATATATATATATATATATATATATATATATATATATATATATATATATATATATATATATATATATATATATATTTACACTTCTAATAAATGATTCAAAATAACATAGACATCGAAATGATAATATATGAAATATATTTCCTGTACGAAGTTCAATTTCATTTTATTACAATGTTCCTAACAGGGCACGTACTACAGCAAAAGTGTTCAGCAGGTGCCAACATAATCAGCTAATGAACACTCATCAGTGCACAAGCACGAAAGTAAAGGAAAGATAAAGTGTTCATCCACTCCCACAAACTATACAATTATGCGATCTTATATAAAATTATTGCTTTATTAGTAGGAATAAGCAAGTGCTCTGGTTTCCCAAACCGTGCAGACGTTAGCATATACTATTTATCTATACACACTAAAGTGGGGTCCTTAAAAGAAATAAACATTAGAAAGTGCGCCCGCAGACACAAGCGTAGAGTGAACATTCCATGCTTACTCAGAGAAGAGCAGCGCTCATTTCATTCTATTGAGAACAGCCATGAACGTGCGAATACTGCTCCTGCTAAAAATCGGCTAATAAATCTTCGAAAAAGGTGCGCTCAGGCATTTACCTCAAGCTCTTCTTATTAAAAACCACCTAGATAATATCCTTCACAGTTTGTAATATTATGTGTTAGAAAATGCGTGGACCTCTCAAATTTATTGTTGAAGTTAAGGTGGCTTTATTAGAAGCAGCTGCTGAAGGCAGTAATGTCAGATCCCGATGAGTTTCTGCTAGCGCGATTGCTTCATTTTTAGTCCTTGTTCATGTGCACCAGTCCAGTTTCTGAATTAGGATAACTGACTGAGTCTCAGGGTGTGTACTGCTTCTAATGACACTCCACATTAATGAATAATGGTTATTCTAACCATTGAAATGGAAGATTCACAGGCACCGATGATCGAGATACCAGAATTATTGGTTAGTTGCACGAATCGGTATGCTCTTTGACGTTTATTTTCTTCATTTATTAGGTTTACCTGCTACGATTTGACAAAGATGGCAGGACTGGGTACATAAGATGCAAAACAGAAAAAAAATCAAACAGGAGATACATCTATGCTGAAAGCACAGACAAGTAGCAAAGCAAATGGTCGAGAACATTCAAAGTCCTATATGTGGCAAATACCAGCAAGCGTGGGAGATGAACATAGGGACTGCCTTAAGAGACCGATGAAGCAACATGCGGTAAAAAACAAATTGCCAGAGTCGAATATCACAAACAAAACGCGCAAAATCTTTCTACGGCCAGAACGCGTGGTGTATCTGTCACCAGAAATGTAATCAAACGCAGTTTCTAACGCAGCATCAATTTTTTAACACGCATTCTTCTTACCAATAACCGATATCGCAGCTACAGTGTGCACCAAGTAGTGAACCAATGGCGCTGACTTTGGACTCCTTGAAGAGCGACCCATCGTTCGGGCTGGACTCGAGACGCAGCTGGGTGACGGCGGCATTCCTGAGCATATCCTTGACTATGGTGTTGACTGCGCAGCATTCGGTGGGTGTGCTGTTTTTTGGCATCGTTCAAACATACGATGTGAGCAGGCAGGAGGCGTCGTGGCCACTTGTGCTGACCCACACTCTGGCTTTCTTGGCAGGTACGTGGAAGTCTCATTCACGCATATCACAAAGTGATAGGTAATTTGGACAAAGCGTCGCACTTTCACATTATTTCAGCTCACACGGTACCCCACTCCCCGAATGAAATGTGATAGTCGAACCACCCGTAGGCACCCGTGCAAGGAAGTTACTACACTTTGGTATACCGCGAGGGTGAAAGCGTTCTGTAAAGCAGGGTCTCTGCATCTGGTCGCAGTTGAGCGGATGTTTGGTTAACCGCAGACCTGACTGCTGCGACTGTCGCACGGGTCCCGCTGTCGTGTTTTGTTTTGGCGAGTACTGTACATTGAGATGAGTTAATGAGTTCGCCGGTTATGTTGAACAAGTAAAAGTTCGCACTTCCTAGAGTCCGTGGTGCCCATCTGCCTGCTAAGCCTGGCACATTCGCCCATTTCAGAAGGGAGGCAGTGGATAGTACTGTGGTTAATGCAGAGGGAGTGGGGACATTTGTGGGAACATTGGCAGAAATAATTTGCCGAGAATAGCTATAGCGAAAGTTTATTATGTGTGTAACTTCACTGAACGCTATTTTTTTGTAGGTCCGGTCATGGGGTATCTCTGCGGCCGATGCTCCTGTCAAGTCGTTTTGCTCGTGTCGAGCTTAACGGCAGGCGTTTCAGCCTGCGCTTGTTTCTTCGCTGAAAGCATATTCGCTTTAAATATCCTATTTGGAATTGTCCACGGTAAGCGAGCCCTTACTTTTTTGTGATACTTACGTTAAACACAACTACTCAATCAAGGAAGAACACGTGAAAATTACCTCCGCACATGGAGGAAGGAAACTGAGGAGAGGCCCTACCCCCTGCGCGCGCTAGGAGAAAAGTGTGGAGGAAGTGACGTAGTACGGTCTCCTCTTTTTTGTTGATTTTTTCATTGTTTTGCCGTAGCGGCCACGCCTTTCGGGCCACAATGGCGGCTTTGTTTTGGTTCTGTGCGCTCACACGTGTTGCTCCGTAGGTTTCGTACCGTGGCAAAGGAGCCCTGCGGGCAGGCTTGCGTTGGTCTTCGTGTTTTGTTGCGCTGCGTTATCTGGACCGTGCTCTCCCAGATGTTGCTCTGGCCAGGTGGGACAGGAGGAACTAAAATTCGTGAAATGATCGCGCATGCAACGCTGTACGCAATTTACCGCGCCACGGCAATGGCTACGGGCGAAGGAATATCCTCGGGAAATTTAGCCCTTTTTCTCGGAATCATGCTAACGTGCTAACGATTGCTTAGTATTGCTGCGGAGCGCGCGGGTCCGCGCAGAACTCTTGCGCGCAGCGCGGTGTGGTTTCGCGAGAAATGTAAACAAGAGAGGAGAGCTGGCCCGATAGGCGGAGCAACGCCATGAGCAACGCCAACTTCAGGTTTCACTTTAGCTTCACAAAGGGTGACGTCAGGGCCTCTCCTTAGTTTCCTTCCTGCGTGCCTCCGCACAATCCCGGCTGTGTGTATCGAATGAAGGACGCACCATTTATGCGCATTGTATTCTAGCGTAACGTCACAGCGACGCTCTCTTTTCGCACTTCTTGAGCTCTCTCCGAAATTGAGCTGCCCAACGCCGCTACCAGTTTTGTATTCTATGGTGAATTTCAGGCCGAATTTCATCTTTGTAGTAATCGCATCTGTTCTAAGCAATCCTTTCCAATTTATTTTTAATTCTTTGCTCTTAAAAGGACGCCTTGTTGGGCGAGTTGGTCACAATTCATCTTGGTTACTAGGCATGAACACACACGAGAAACAAGGAAGGAGACGTGACAGAGCGCCTCTCACAGCTGCTTGATTCGGAGGCACAGCACACAATTAATTGCCGCCTTAGACGCAAGGAACACAATCAGATCAAGCCTGATATGGAAGCGAACTGGTTAAATATTTGCTTTCAGCCATATACAAAGATATTGATGGGTCGCTGACGCTCATGCTTTCTTTCTTTCCGGTAAAGAAAGCTTCAATTACTTTCCGAGCTTTTGCATCTTTACTCTTTGCTAAAATCCGCCCCTGCAAAACATGGCTCACAAGAGCGTGACCGGCAGGACTTAATGCGCTTGGGTATGTTCGGCCCTTCTTTATCTTGCTCCACATTTCTTTCATGTTCCCTAATTCGCTCAATAACGCAGCGCCCAGTGTCACCTATGTAGGAGCGGCCCCATGAGAGGGAGATTTCGTACGCGACACCTTCGGCGCACTTCATAAGCGCATGGCCATGCTTTGTGACCGATCCATTTTTATCTTCCCGTATTTTTTTTCGATACGAGAACACAGGCTTCCGAGCTTTTTGTGGGCTGAAAACACAAGCGGCACCCCATGTCGGCTAGCGATCTTCCATAAATTGTGGCCCATCTTGTGTACATAAGGCACCACCACAGGCCTCACCAGCTCTTCTCGAGGGGGACCTTCTCCAGCTCTCACAGCCAGACTCTTCCTTTTTTAGTAGGCTTTCAGCAACTGCCATCACAATCCAATCAGGGAATCCAGCTGAAGACAGCCTGACCAATTGGTTCTGGAAGCTAAACTGCATCCGGTGAGGGCACGATTTTCTGAGGGCGAATTTCAGGCAAAGTGAAGCAATCCCCCTTTTTAATAACTTCGAATGGGCCGAGTCGTGTGGCAGGAGCCATTTTTTGCACGAGGTGCATATGAGTTGGTCACAATTCACCTTGGGTACTCAACACTGTCTTGGGTACTCAGTGCCAAACAAGACGTCCTTTTAAGCTATATCTCTCGTACAGTGGGCCTTTCTATGTGTCTGCCATCTCCGTGTTTCATGGAGCAGTGGATTTCATCTGCTGTCGCATATACCTGTCGCGCAAGGAACATCGCCTTTTGTATCAAGAATGCAGTGGTACCAGCTGAAGTAAGTTCTCTTTCCCGGCCAGTTCTACCCTCCTGGCTACATGTGATGCGCATGAGTAGGATCCTCAGGTCAGAACTCTGGCGCCATATTCACCTGCTAAATTGCATCGCCTGTCGAAAACAATACCCTACCTGGCTAGCTGAGAAGAATTTTCGGTCCGTTAAGAGGTCAGCTTCGAGAATGACTGAACATCTCTAGGTGTGCATGCTAGAAAGTTGCTGCACGAAAGAAGTAAGAAGAAGAACCAAACCAGTCAGGGTGGTTTGGTGGTTGAGGGGGACATTCACCGACCTGACGAGATGTCATCCGTTCTGCGAAAGGGGCCCAAGTATGGACGTGAACCGCAAGTGCGGCCGCTTGACCTGTTTGCCATCAATCGACGAATCGCGAGAAAGGCAGAATCAGAGGAGTAGTAGACGTGCCTTCTGGAAGGTGTTGACTGCCTTATTAAGTCCTGTGACCGGGGGCGTTCACTTTACTAGGAAACTTCAACTGGAGCTATTGTGACATACTTCAGAAATAACTACCTAAGGCTCTTAGCAGCCGATAAGGAGGGAGGGTTTGTCGTGTTATCTGAAGGCAATTTCTAGGAAAGAGCTGCGCAGGCACTTGAAAAGAATTTTTCGCCTGTCAAAGTTAACGCAACTACAGTTAAGAGCAGAGCTGTTGCACTATGTGAGCAGTTTGGTTTAGACCGTATTGGCAAACAGAGAAGAATAAGCACAAATCATGCCTTGAAATCCTTTTTTTCAGTAAAAACGCGTTAGCAAGGCATGTCGTTTAGAACAATGGTCACGGAAAAATGGTCGTGGCAGAAGGAGATAAGCCAGTTCTTGTTGAAACATTTGAGTACACTTGAAGTAGACGACCAATTTCTTACAAAGAAATCAGATGAAGTTTGTGACTTTCTAAAATAGCAATGTGATGTTGGGCGTGCTGTTTCCGTGGATGTGGTGGATATATTTTACTCTGTTCCTCACAAGGCCCTGTTTGCAGCAGTTCGCGAGTGTATAGGAAAAAACGAACCCATTTTCTTTCAGAAAAATGCGGGAATTCGCACTGACGATTTTTAAACCCTTTTAGAGTTTTACTTGCAATCGACTTTTATAGCATTTGACCAGCAGTGTTTTCTGCAGAAAGCCGGCATATGTATAGGATCCTGTGTGGCGCCAGTATTGTGTAATATTTTTCTCTCACAAATGGATCAAGTTTTACATCAGGTTTTACCGGCTAGGCACGCTTTTAAAGTTTTTAGACAAGTGGATAATTTTTTTGGTATTTATGATAAGGACGGAATTTGAACTTCGAAGAGAATGTAGATGATGTTTTATTCATATTCAAACAACATGGAAATGGCTTGCAATTCACAATTGAAATGCGTGACAGTTTCTAGATATAAATATTAAGTTTTGTGCGGATCAGATTTTTTGGCCATATGCACGTCGTAAAAGAGTAAGGGCTCCTGCCATACCACTCCGCCCATTCGAAGTTAATAAAAAGGGAGATTGCTTCACTTTGCCTGAAAGCCGCCCTCGGAAAATCGTGCCCTCACTGGATGCCGTTTAGCTTTCAGAACCGATTGGCCAGGCTGTCTTAAGCAGGATTTTCTGATTCGATTGTAATGGCAGTCACTGAAAGACTACTAGAAAAAATGAAGCGTCTGGCTGTGAGAGGTGGGGAAGATTCCTCTCGAGCAAAGGTGGTCAGGCCTGTGGTGGTTCCCTATGTACACAACATGGCCCACAATTTAAAGAAGGTTGCGAGCCGACATGGAAGCCGCTTGAGTTTTCAGCCCCAAAAAGCTCGGAAGCCTGTGTTCTAGTGTCGAAAGAATACGGGAAGATAAATGTTTATGCGGCACCAAGCACGGGCGACCATTTATGAAGTGCGCCGAAGGTGTCGTGTACGAAATCTCCCTCTCATGTGGCCGCTCCTACATAGGGCAAGCTGGGCGCTGCGTTAACGACCGAATTAGGGAACATGAACGAATTGTACAGCAAGATAAAAAAGGGCCAAACATACCCAAGCACAATCAGTCCGGCTGGTCACGCTCTTGTGAACCATGTTTTTCAGGGGCAAGGATTCTAGCAAAGAGTAAAGATGCAAAAGCTCGGTAGGTAATTGGAGCTTTTTTTAACGGAAAGAAAGAAAGCATGTGCGTCAGCGACCCATCAATATCTTTATATACGGCTGAAAGGAAATAGTTAACCAGTTCGTTTCCATATCAATCTTAGCCTGATTGTGTTCCTTGCATCTAAGGCGGCTATATAATCGTGTGCTGTGGCTCCGAATAAAGCAGTTGTAAGTTGCGCTCTGTCCCGTCTCCTTTCTTGTTTCTTTTATATGTTCGCGCCTACTACCCAAGATGAATTGTTTACTCGCAACTATCTCATTCTTCTTACCTAAGTCTTTTTATACAAGCTTTACCCTCTCTCCTTCCGGAAGGGCAGGTTAGCCAACTGAGCAATTCGTTCGTTAAGCTCCCTGCCTTACGCCTTTCATTTCTCTCCCCCTACCTCAGTCCCTCTCGCCAATTCTATCTCTTTCGCATCATTGTTTTTGACCTTTCCAGATCGTCTTCTCCTTTCTCCAGTTGTGGAGTAGTATTTAGTTCTCTCACTATTACCAGTGCCTCAACTCTCACAGACAAATGTTCCAAATGAATGGATATCGGCGACATACAATTAGCAATGACTGAGCTCATTTCTGTGTTGCCATTCTGGCCATGTATAAAGATGAAAACTTTGGCTAATAACGCTTATGGGAATCCAGCCTAGCCATTACTGACTTCCTTTTAGAAGAAAAGCCGGTCGTTGCGAATGACGACACAAGTGCTACCCGGTGGGGTGAATATTGTGCAGCATTACCGAGACCGCCCCAATGACCTCATACGTGAATTATGAGCCGCTAATAGCCTAAAAACTATAAATTAGTGTGCAATACTTTGCCATATAATTTAAACATGCTGAAACTACTCGTAAACGCAACCTGAGAAACAGAAACGTGCCAAAACCATGGAAGGTTACTGTCAATCTAACCGAACAATCTCGAACAAACAAACGAAAGAAAGAAACCCCACGAGCGAACCTCTTCCCACCCGATTCTGGCCCGGACCTCCCCGGACCACGGTCGCGCGAGAGCACACGCCCATCCCTCGCCTCCTTTCTGTCGCTAGTCCGACCATCGACCACCAACCACGGACCACCGACAGCCACTGACCGCGAAAACGGAGGACGAAAGAGGCAAACATTGCTAATCATTTTAAAAGAGTTGAGAATATGGTCGTCAAATGTTTGGCGCTCCAAAGAACTTCGCGTACGTCAGCTTTGGGTATTGTAGAAGTTACGAACCTTAAAGCAGAGGTTCGCGCTCTCCATTTGCGTCTGGTGATTGTGGTACCACTGAGGATTAGCGGAAAAGCTACTACAAAGAATAAAACAAACAACATTAAAGAATTGGTTTACGACACGCGTTATTTGGTTTTATTAAATCTGACTAGTAGACGAACGTCACTAGCCGACTAATATTGCGCTTACTTGTGCCGACTAACTTGCTTGCCGTCATTTACCGAGGAGATTGATGTTCGGCCAAACATTTCCAAGTTTATGGCTAGAGCTCTGAAATCCACAACCCACCTAGGAAACTGCGGCAACTATTCGTTCAATGTTTCTCGTTAAGGTGAGATGTACATAAGGGCAAATATTAGCACATGGTCATCAATTCCGATTTCGTCCAATGCGGAGAGAAAGGAAGACGAAGTGATTCTTGCAGAGACCACTGGGCCTTCGCGCTTCAGTATTTTTGGCTTTTCCCCGTGTTTTACTGGGAGACGCCGCTCCCATTGCCATGGCAATGGAAGTGGAGTCGGCAGGCTGCCGACGTGACGTGACTGCTTCGGCAGGAACCGGCCTGAGGAAGAGAAATTGCCCTACTAGTCAAGCTGACAGCGAGGACACTGTGGTGTACTCCTGCTCAAGCGACGACGCCTCAGATGACGAAGGCTTCGAAAGGGTGGTACACCGGAAGGCCAAGAGAAGAAACATCAGCGCACGGTCTTCGTCAAGTAAGTCTACTGTCATGCCACAGCGAAGGTCATCGGCGCACACAATTCTTTTTGCGCCGGACACACCTGCGGACAACCTCAACCGCCTTAATCGACAAGCGATTTCCGTTTCTCTGGAGGCTCTTGTCCCAGGAGAAATCAAAGATATCAGAACTAATATTCGAAAGAACGTCCTGCCTATTGATGTCCACAACTGAAGCGCAATCAGTGCTTTGATTGCAGTAAAGCTCCTGGACAACATCAATGTGCACTACCTCATTCCGCAGGACAACGAAACCACGGCTGCTCTTGTTTATGATATTGACACATCGATTAGCGACAGCGGCCTGCCAATTTTAATCAAACCTGCGACAGATGGTGTTGCCTTACTACAAGCTCGGCGTCTTGGCAAGTCGACCTGTGTAAGGCTCGTGTTTAAAGGTGACTGCCTACCATCACATATAAAGGTCGGCCACTTTCGTACCCAAACCACTTGAGTGCAGAAGGTGTCAGTGAATTGGACATGTGAGTGTTGTCTGCCGAAATACAACGATATGCCCACTATGTTCCGAACAACACGACACGGACTCTTGCCGTGCAAAAGAGCACAAGTTGCCCAAATTGTCAAGGCTCCCACGCTGCATCCTCAAAAGACTGTCCACGCCTAAAGAAAGAGCAGAAAATCTTGAGAGAAATGACCAGAGACGGATCATCACAAAGAGATGCTTCTGCACCGATAAGGCGACATCGCTCCCGGAAACGAACGTCTACGAAATCCTCTTCCGATTCAAGGGAAATGTCTCGTCTGGCAACGCCGCCTCCTGTTCCATCTGTCTCCAGTAAGAGCCCGAATGTCAACGAAAAAAGCGGCCATAATATTCATGCTTCATCAAATGAGGTGTGGCCAGCACTGCCGAAGACATGCCACGCAACAGAGCCACAGCACATGACTCGCCACTTAAATTCAAATGTCACTACAGTTGACCAAATGCGAGACAAGGATTCACAAGTGATTGCTATGCTGAAATCGCTTACGAATGTTATGCGTCTACTACTGACAGTACTGGACGCGCTTACTCCCGCACTTGAAAGCATCGCATAGCACCATGGCCCGCCCCTCGCTGCCCTTCCACAAGGAAGTCAAGCAAGCATTTCTAATGCAGTGGAATGCCCGTGGTCTCAAATCGAGAATTTCAGATTTTAGACATTTTGTCTTCAAAAACCGTTTTCCCATCCTTGTAATTTGCGAACCGAACGTGCAGAATGTTATACGCATTTCTGGCTATGAGGCAGTCATGTCCTCCACCTGTGGTGCTGTGAGCAAGGTAATTGTATATATTAGATGTGATCTGACATACGTGTTGCACCCGGTCCCACCTCACGACGACAACCAGTACGTTGGTTAATTGTGAAAACGAATAAGCTTACTTCACGCTCGCCGCTGTTTACATTGCTCCTTCAAGTGTCTTCGACTCTAAACGACTGCACGACGTGATATTATCGACACCCGGCCCTACGATTATCACCGAAGATTTTAATGCTCACGATCAGCTTTGGGGGAGATTGAAGATGGACTCCAGGGGAAGGAGACTAGAATCCCTTGCCACACAGCACCACCTTTACTGCCTCAACGATGGTAGTTCGACATATTTACGCGGGCTTACGTACAGCAGCTGCCTAGACTTGACCCTGGTTTCTCGGAGTCTTGAAAGAAACGTGCAATCATCGAGTCACATGGAAGTGAGCATATTCCGATGTACCTGAAGATCAAGGGACTATCTAAATACTCCTCCACGACCCTCCGGCGAATTGATTGGTCGGCGTTTCGGTCGCACATGGAGGGAGTAGGTGAGCCAGGCAACCATTCAAGTCTGGAACACGAAATTCAAAAGGCCATGCAAGAGGCTACGCGTAGTTTTCAGCCTTTCCCGAAATATGAAGAATTTGCAGCCGAACTGCAGCGACCACGAGCAATTCGCCGACGGGCTGAAAGAAGATACAGGAGAACTAAATCCATCCATGATTTCCGAGAGGCAAGGCGGACGCAAAAGAAGATTCAATGCCGTGTCGATTCACTACAATCTCAAAGATGGGAACGTTTCTGTGAGTCGTTGGATCCACCTCAAGGATTATCTCAGATATGGAGAACCGTGCGTGGACTTCGCGTGTCACCGCAACAGCGTGTTCCTTTGAAATCCCTCGCTTTGCACCAAGGTCGCAGCGAAATTGATGTTGCTGAAGAAGTTTGCTCAAGACTTGCCAGCTTGCAGCTTCAACGCGCACTTACACCATGTGCCACTCCTGTGCCACGGGATTCCCGCATGGCTGTAATGTTTTCGGTGGAAGAGCTTAAAGCGGCATTGGGGACGTGCAGGCGCTCTTAAGCACCTGGGTCGGACGGCGTTGCCTATACAGCGCTCGCCAATCTTGGGCAGAAAGCCCGACTCATGCTGCTAAACCATTACAACGAGTCTTGGCGCAATGGTTTGGTTCCACGTGAATGGAAATGCAACCACTTGGTTCCACTTCTCAAACCTGGTAAATCACCGTTAGATTTGTCCTCGTACCGCCCCATCGCTCTGGCCAGTTGCATAGGGAAAATAATGTAATGAATGTTTTTGACGCGCCTGGAATGGTACCTGGAAAATTACAACGTGTACCCAGATGCTATGGCTCGCTTCCGGCGTGGGCGCTCATCCATAGATAACGTCATCAATTTGGTCCCGTTTGTTCAGAATCAAAAACGTCTGAAACGACTCACTGCGGCATTATTCCTTGATATAAGAGGCACCTATGATAATATAGCACATTATGCCATTATAGATGCTCTGATTGAAGCCGGAAACGTTTGTCGCACTTTTCAGTGGCTGTGCAGTTATTTGACTGACAGGCATTTCTTCACGATCACCGAGAATGGCGCCACGACTGAACACCAAACGTTCCGTGGAGTACCACAAGGCGGAGCATTGAGCCCGACGCTATTCAACCTAGTGCTCGTTGGCTTCGTCAGATGCTCGCCCAACACAGTTCCTGTATCAATATATGCCGACGACATTTGCATTTGGGCATCTCCTGTAACACGACTGCAGGTACGAGCACGGCTCCAAAAGGTAGCTACATTAACATCACTGTACTTGCGAAAACAGAACTTAACGATGTCTTCAGAGAAATGCTGCCTTGTTACATTCGCTTGGAAGGCAATGAGGCGTTACTCTGTATGTGTCAATGGGCAAGCAGTTGCAAATGCCCGGAAACACCGCTTCTTAGGGGTAATTATCGACCGCGACCTATCATGGAGCCCGCACGTTTCATCCCTAAAGAAGAGGTTGATGACAATAATTTCCTCATAATAACCTCAAATTTCTGGGCGGAAGGTCATGGAGCACTTGGGTGCGGTCAATGCTGCAGCTTTATAACGCCTTGTTCCTCGGTTCCCTGTGCTTGGGAACCGAGAAACAAGGCGAACAAGGGGTGAACAAGGCTTGCAGGTGTTCCCTGTGCTTGGGAACACCTGCAAAACAAACATGCGTGTACTCCAGGGGCTACAAGCTCAAGCCCTAAGGACGTGTCTCTGTCTTCCGAGGTGTGCGTATACAGCGGCAACGATTGTCATAGCTCGAGATCATCCAATATCAACGTACTTGGCAACAGACGCTCTCAGGGCGCATATTCGGCACGTTGCCCGATTACTTTCTCACCATCTTGCCCCTCTACCCATAGAAGGGCCACACGCAACTTTCAGTGGTGTAATTGTCCCAAATCGTACCTCATTTCAATCGAACTGCGTGCCTGCAGCAAGACCATCCTCACCGTTTATGGTGCCTGCGCAGACCTGAAATACGTCTCACCATCCTAGAAATCATGAAGAAAGCCAACATGCCGTAGTTTGCCCTGAAGCAAGCCACATTAGATAATTTACATGGGGTGCACAGTGGCCGCGCACACGTTTACATCGATGGCTCAGTCACATCTGCAAGTTCAGCTGCCCCTGTGGTGAAGCCAACAAGATCCGTGAAAATACAACTAAAAACGTCACATTCTGGCTATGAGGCATACGTCGGCCCGGGCCTTTCACGAAGCCACCAGGTCTCCCATGGTCGATGACCACTTCTCAAAACTCGTACAGAAGTACTTGCCCGTCCGTCGCGACGGAGATCCGGTGACCCAACTACCGGACTACCGAGGCCTTCCACGCCCCGAGCTCGACGAAGACTTCTCCGTTGCCGAGGTCAGACAGGTGATCTTCGCGCTCAACCGCAAGTCTGCGCCGGGTCCGGACGGAGTCACCAACAGAATGTTGAGAAACCTCGAGGACACGTCGATCGCCTTTCTTACCGACAAAATCAACGAGTCCTGGAACAGCGGCGTTGTTCCTGCAGAATGGAAGATGGCCTGCACGGTGCTCATTCCCAAGCCCGGCAAGGCCGCGAACATCGAGAACCTCAGGCCGATTTCTCTAACCTCCTGCGTCGACAAGGTCATGGAGCTCGTCGTCCTCAACAGGGTCAACGGGTACCTCGAAGGCAACGAGGTTCACACGTACAACATGATCGGCTTCCGCGCCGGACTCTCGACGCAGGATGCAATGAAGCTAATAAAGCATCAGATTGTGGATGGCCGTTCCAGAGACGTCAAAGTCTTGCTCGGTCTGAACCTCGAGAAAGCTTTCGACAATGTGCTCTACAGCTTCACCGTACAGACCATTTCAGACCTGGGTCTCGGTTCCAGATTCCATAGCTACGTCAGCTCTTTTCTTACGGACAGGAAGGCCAAGCTTCGCATTGGGGACTTCTGCTCCGACGATGTGCCCTAGGGAGGGCGGGGCACTCCTCAGGGCGCCGTCATCTCACCCACACTGTTTAGCATCTGCATGATTGGTCTTTCTGAGAGGATGGCACGCGTAGAGGGCGTCAAGCACACCATATAGGCCGACGACATCACCTTATGGTGCTCCGGCGGCTGCGATGGCAGAGTCGAAGAATCCATGCAGGAGGCGATCGACGTGATTGAGGAGTATCTCCGCCCCACCGGATTTCGATGCTCCCCCGCCAAGTCTGAGCTTCTGCTTCACAGAAAAGAGAAGGGAGGCAGACCCAAGGATTGGAAGCCAGTCTCCGAAAGCAGCATCAGTCTTCGCATTTGTGACGGGGGGGAGGGGTGATACCCCGGGGCGACGTTATTCGGGTCCTGGTCAAGTTTGTCGAATACAACGGCGGGAACGGAACGGCTCCCCGCAAGATCATCGCAAAGACGGACAACGCTTTCCGCCTCGTTCGCAGAATAGCAAACCGGCACCGAGGAATGAAGGAAGACAATCTCCTCAGGCTTATGAATGACTTCGTACTATGTCACTTTAAGTACACAATTTCTAAGCACAACTGGCTCAGAGCGGAGCGAGACAAGCTCAACGCTCTCATCTGCAATGTGGTCAAGAGGGCTCTCGGGCTACCCATCAGGACCCATGCCGAGGATCTCATTAAGCTGGGGGTGCATAACACTGCCGACGAGATTGCCGAAGCCCAAGAACGCGCGCAACTCACTCGCCTGAGCACCACAGCGGCAGGTAAATACATTCTCGAAGTGCTGGGTTACCACCCTGCGGGATTCCCGATGGTCAGTACCCCGATCCCTAGGTGCATTCGAGACAAGTTCGCAGTGGCCCCTGTGCCCCGAAATGTCCATACCGTTCATAACGAGAGCAGATGCAAGGCCACAGCAGCAGCCATCCTCAAACAGACCAAGCAACTAGACGTTAGAGCAAGCTTCGTCGACGCCGCGGAGTATAGCGATGGGAAGACCTTTGCTATCGTTGTGGTCGACTCCAGCGGCAAGATTTCCAATAGCGCCTCCATTCGCACTTCAGACCCCGGAGTCGCCGAGCAAGCCGCCATCGCCCTCGCCCTGCTAGATGGTCTGGGTCCGAGATATATAGCGATTCCAAAACGGCAGTTAGGGCCTTTTAGAAGGGTTGCATCGCCAAGCAAGCTGCTCGTCTTCTTAGCAGCTCGAGTCGATATGCTCTCACGCATCATTCAATCGACTGGTTTCCCGCTCACGTAGCGTCGGTCGAGAGTGCTCCCCCGAGCCTCAATGAGTCTGCTCATGAGGCTGCGCGTGAGCTCCCAGACCGCACTTCCTCTGCAAGAAGCACCGACTCCCCTCCTCCCTACGGCCACAGGGACGCTCCCGCTACTCACAACGAGATTATTAAATTCTTCTACATGTCTAGAAGGGTCTGTCCACCCCCTCACACCAAGTTGAATAGGGCGCAAGCCGTTTCGCGTAGACTTCTGCAGACCAACACGTATCCGTGTCTGTCCGTTCTCCACGAGGCTTACCCGGGCGTGTATCGCGACGACGCCTGCCCTTCATACGGGCAGACCTCCACTCTAGCGCATATGCTCTGGGAGTGCAGGGCGACATACCCCAAGTTCATCAAGGAGGAGTGGGACGCGCTTCTACGTAGCCCCGCTTTAGAAAAGCAAATGCTGGCTCTCCGGCGTGCCCGCAACCGGGCCGGTGCACTAGACCTGCCGGTCCCGACGTGGCACTAGCCAGGTGCGCGACGAGTTCGCGTCCTCGCCGGACCTGCAATAAAGTTTCTTCACTCACTCACTCAAGACGTCACATGTATCATCAACGACAGCTGCTGAACTGGTAGCCCTGCGTGCGGCTCTTCATTTCATTCAGGAGGAACCACCCCAAGCATGGTCAGTCTTCTGTGATTCCAAGGCAGCCCTACAGAGTGTACTCTCAGCACTGCGCCGTGTGTCACATGAGCAGCTCGTCGCAGAGATCGGAGAAGTCCACCCTCGCATAGTTGACGAAGGACACGATATCATATATCAGTGGTTGCCTAGTCCCTGTGGAATACATGGCAATGATCGAGTAGACGCAGCTGCCCGATCTGCCCATGACAGCGTCAACTGCTTTACCATTCCTCCTTCGAGAGCCGACGCAGCGAAAAGATTTTTCGTACTTGCGCGTGACCTGACACTAACTCAGTGGACTTCATCTGAGTTCACAAGTGCACGCCTTCATACCCTGGACTTTAATTTACAGCTCCGTATTCCGCCCGAGCTTCCACGACGTGACTGCACCCTTCTAGTCCATCTATGGCTAGGAGAACCGTTTTCAAATGCGTACTCTTTTCTTATCGAAATGTCCAACAGCCCACTATGTGACATCTGCGGGTTTAATGAAACAATTGAGGACCTTCTTAGTCAGTGCTCTCGTTTCAACCCGCCAAGAGCAGTCATCTCAGCCACCCTAGACAAACTGGACAAACGCCCAATGACAGAAAACAAGATCCTTAGAAACTGGCCTACGCGAACATCTGCGCGATCCGCTATGAAAGCGCTGCTGCGGTACTTGAAAAACACGGGACTTTTTAACAGATTGTGACTGCACACTGTATGACGTAGGATTGTACGGTTACACTGTGTAAGACTAGGAATGTCCTTGTGGGCTGCGTGACAGTGCCCACAGAAACAGTTCGCGTGTACGTGCGTGTACGTGCGTGTATAGGTTTTTTTTTCCTTTTTTTAATCCTTCTTTCTCTCACCTGTCGCGTTCCCTTACCCCTCTCCCAGTACAGGGTAGCCAACCGGAGATAATCTCTGGTTAACTTCCCTGTCTTTCCTTTGCCTTTCTCTCTCTCTCTCTCGTCCAATGTGGCACTTCAGGGAGCGGCGCCGTGTTTATTAACACCAATAGTTTGGCGCCAGTTCCAGGAAGCATGCTATTTGAGAAGTAGCGGGCTCATCACAAGCCTAAAACCCGTCTGCGTCTTGCACACGTGCGGTGACTCTATATGTTTCTGGCCTTTTTTCCAAGGCAACCTCTCGCGTGCCAATGTATGGATTACTTAAATGATATTGCGTGACAAAAAACGACACGGACGTGAGAGACGACACACCAAGCGCAAACTTTCAACTAAGTTTTTGTGCCACTGCCTCGGTTTTATACATGGCAGGCAGCGTAGATCGCGCATGCGCTTACAAGGAAATGAACTGCGAATTCACGTAACATGGTTACGAGTTATGTGATGCCGCGTATAAGAACCTTAATTCTTTTTCTTTGAGAGCCAGAGACGGGAAGCTAACACACGTGTCACCCAATTTCGCGATCATCTACGCTTCAGATATTTCACGGATGAGCTGCGTGCTGCCACGTGAAACAATCGTGCATTGATCCTCAAGAGGCTTGCATCCATGATCGCGACAGTGGATTGCCAAGAACCTACCAGAGCCATTGTTTACATTGTTGCTGTGTTCGCGGAGCCGATCATTGAGGCAACGCCCAGTTTGTCCGATATACTTCTTCCCACATGAAAGCGGGAGGCTGTACACCACCGGTGGACACGTTCGACAAACTTTTTACGGAGATGCTTTCTGCACTTATCAGAAGGGACGGCATTTGGATCCGTCAGCCTGCAAAGCCTGCCGAGCTTGTTGGGAGCAGAAAAAACAACTCTTACCTTCGCCCTTCGCGCAATCTTTTTCTAGTTGTGGGATATCCCGTGCATGTAAGGTATGACACTTACTTTAGGGCGTGTGCCGGGAGGGGCATCGGCAACTGACTTCTGCGTACTGGATCGCGCTTCTCTTAAAATGCGTTCCGCGACAGACACTAGCACCACCCTAGGATATCCAGCCAAGGACAAACGTAAAGTTTGCGTTTCAGAGCTTACGTCCACAACATGACCGCAAGACTTGCTAAGGGCATTCTTGAAGCACAAACTGATAATGGCCCGCTTAACAAGCTTAGAATGTGCGGACGCATACGGCAGAAGTGGCTTGTTGGCTCGCGGCTCATACGACCAACACGTTTGGTTGTCCTGAAAGTTTAGGCGAAGATCAAGAAAACGAAGAGACCTATCTACCCTTTTTGTCGCGCAATATCATTTAAGTAATGGATTACGAACTTGCCCGGAATGCTGCTCTCACCAATGTATGGAAAATACGGCAGTATTAATATGCACTAACGTTTCGTAGCTACTTTAAAACGCCATCATTTTATTCAGAACGTCGTATGAGATAGCACGACAGTGGCCCTAGGTGTTCGGTTTCCTGCGCCTCCTTGGGTGTCTTTTTTATTTGCTTCATTAACTTTCCAGCGACAGAAAGTGTGAAGCAATCTCAGTTTTAATGCTACCTGTTTTACATGAACCACAGGTAAGAAGACAATAAAAGCTTAGGCCAAACTTATTCAATGTACATAGGAAAGTACTGCACAAAAGATTCTGAGATATTTACAAAAAGATGACAATTAAACAGGGACGGACTTAGTAGCCTACTTAAAGTTTTAACGTACTCAGTGTGCTGACCAAGTTGTCTAAATAATGTTCAATTCATAAACGCATATGTGACTAGATTCTCTGCGTAAATGAAGAGAAATGAACGAAATACAAGGAGCGGTGCGGCAATGTTATGAAAAGGCAGATTGCGTAGTTCAAATATAGATGTAACTTGAGATATTATCCACTGAAGGAGGGGTTTACTTTTAATGTTTCGCTATTTAAAAAGTACAATATGCATACTGACTTCTGTACCTTCTCGTTTTCCTCCTGCCGTCCCTTATTTGGCACCTTGCATGTATATCTTAATTACTTGGGATGGCATTTGTTTTCGTTTATTTATATATATTGTGAGCCGTAACTCTGGTGCAAGTAGGTGGGCCTATATACAACACAAGAGCAGGTTTTTCTAACAACATGCCAAGAAAACAAATTCCCAACACATGCCAGGGAACCCATTAATTGAACATCTTAATCCATGCAAATCAAACTTATTCGGTCTGCATCAGGAAAACAACGACGATAAGCAATGTACAATGAAATCAAACAAATACATGAACATTAGCAAACAAGTCGAGCATAACAAGCAGCCTCACAAAAGCACAAAAAGAAATGTCAAAATCTTGTGCAATGGAAAGACCTACAACAAAAGCGTACACTACCGGCACTCTAAGCTCAACTACCGCATACTCTTTTAAGCAGCGATAAGTTTTGTTCATGCTGTTGCTGCCGCTTTTACAGTATTACGTCGTACGTCACTTCGTATGACGCGAGACGTCTACCTCATGGCGTATTAAACCTATCTACATCTACATAGGTAAACAATGAAACGTATTGCATGGAACGCTATAAGAAGAAATAAAAAAATGGCACTTTTGTACTTGCGCTTATTTCCTGGTTTGTACTTGCTTTTTAAAACGTTATGCTGGAAATGTCATGCTTTTGGGTGTGAATTCAATCCAAGGCGTTACAATAGCTATGCGAGTCCTAAGTATTTTTAACTTTCATAAACTTTTCACAAACTCGTATATGTGAGGTGCGCGTAGCGCGGAGTGAATTAACGGACTTTGAACGAAATATTACTGCTTCTCTCAGGCATCAAGGCATGTAATCTAATCCACCTGTCTTGTATATTATTTCTTTTCTTTTAGGAACAGCGGTGTGTGGCGTTCACGTTGCCGTTACCGTCATCGTGTCCCAGCACTTCGAGAAACGCCGTGCAACAGCGTGCAGTGTAATTTACACGGCCATGTGTATCAACAGCGTGTACCTGCCGCCCTTGGCTGAGCTGCTTCGAGTAACTTACGGGGTCCACGGCACCTTCCTTCTACTTGGTGGCATGGCTCTAAACGCATTTCCTCCGGTTCTCGCCGTCCAAAGTCCTGAGTGGACAAAATCGAAAAAGCGTTCTCTTAGCGAAACGCGGCACAGTCTTATCAAGGACAATGGGAACATTCCGAACAATCTTCTCCTGCCTGCAGCTGAGACGCGCAATGGGTGCTTTCCCAACGACGCCGAAATGCCGAACGGCAAAGCGCACCAAACAAAGTTCGCAGAACTACCACTCCGTCAGAACGACGACTTCGGCCTCAAGACCACCCCGTTGCTCTCGTCAAAAAAGAAATCAGTGGGCAAGGACGACGCAGCCAAACCAAGTTTTACTCTGATTGTGAAACAATTCGCCAGCGTGCCATTCGCCGTGAGTGCGATATCCTTCGCTGTCATCGCGCTAGGAATGTCGACCTTTATTTTGCTTTCTGTGGACGTTGCCGTGGACCGAGGAATCCCTCCATCCAGCGGCGTCTTTCTCCTGAACGCCTTCGCAGTGACAGACATTGTGGCGCGGCCATTGAGTGGTCTGATAATCGACTCTGGTTTTTTATCACTAGAGAGCGTTATGCTTATCGGATACATTCTCCAGTTCTTGGCGCTTGAACTCTTCGTGTGGTTAGAGCATTTCCCGCTTATGCTGGCTTCCTCTGCGCTATTTGGTGTCAGTAACGGACTGAGGGTCACTCTGCTCGCGCCTTTTCTGGTTAAAGACTTTGGAATCGAAAGAATGCCACTCATGCTTGGTGGAGTGTCCTTCTGGACTGGCGTCGTCCTGCTCACAAGACCATTTCTGGTTGGTAAGTGAAGTCTTGCCGATCTAAAATCCTTAATGCCAGATGTAAAAAAAAAAAAAAAACCTGCCAGATACGTTTTCAGACGTGAAGCGATATCCAGATTATTTCATGAAAACAAAAGCTTTATTTCGATTGCTCTTCACAAAAAAAATGAAGAAGGCGACAGGACAGAGCACGATAACCTAAAAGAACACGTCTTCCCCAAGCCATACTCTGTATAACGCGAAAGTGGCGTTAAGATACTTGCACAGCTTCTTCTTCAATGGCTTGGAATCTCAGACTACCCTGAAAGAAAGCGTTTTGTAGCCTATTCTCTATGCATAACAAATGGCGGCAGCTTCTGGTGCAAACAAGATTTCAATGCGCACATTGCTTCGTGTACTTCCCATATGTCTGACTAATCGGCACCTGTCTCGGCAATTAAAAATGTCAATGAATCACAAGTACTCCATGGTGGATTTAAAACAAGGAGCCACAGCGCAGCAAACGGATGCTTTCTCTATTAGGCCATGAACGGCCGCATGCCGACAAAGTGACCGCTTTCACTAGCTTCCCTGTCGCAGGACGGTACGTCAATATGCTTGAAGCGGGACTAATATGATGTAGCAACTATTTGCGTCTGAAGGGAAGAGCACACACAGTGCTAGCTTACTATAAATATACGTAGTTTATGCCTGAAAAAAAAAATCTCGCGCATTTCCGCTGTCATTCAGTCAAATCACATTTTCTGAACCTCAGTGCTACAGTTTCAGAAAGACGAGAGAGTGACTGTCGTTGGGAGGCGGTGTTTCAGTGGTCTACAAAGGTATAACTGTTGTGGTCAGTAGTGGCACCGTGTCGCATTTTCATTACATGTGCAATACGTGCAACTAGTCTATCCGGCTTTATACATACAAATTATATTAGTACTAGTGTGCCCGTGTGCAGACATGTTAGAAATATAAGGAGTCAGGGTTAGGCTTCTTGCACCAGAATGTTTGTCGCCTGAGCGAAAACCTGAAAGAGCTGTATTTTCACGCAAGAAGCGCGATACTCAAATACGCATGCGTTTTCGTGAGTTAGCTGAGACGCTTAGAGTGGTTAATAATTTGACTTTATTTTTTGTAATGGGAAATGGTCTTGAAACGCTTGACATCACTGCGACCGAGCGTAAGATGAAACGGCAATGGAAGGACCTAAGATACCGCAGAAAATGGCTTAGCTTTTTTTTACAACATATACAATTCTCAAACTGGATTAGATATAAAAAGTATAGTTGACCGCCACCACGCATCCCCAAAAGAAGAGACCGTAGTCGAAAAATACATAAATATTGTTTTGAAAGTGCCGCATTGCGCGATTCGGCTTTACCTAAGATAGTAAGGATCTTCGTCTGAAAATATTCACAATTTCCAATAATATTTTGCGCAGTGCTTTTGCCTCCTTCTGTTGTATGTCACAAACACACACACGCACACACACACTAACCAGGTGCTGGCTAGCAACACTTCCAGGGCTAGCTCTTGCGGATTCATAAATACCTCAGAAAGTGAATGGTTGTTTTTTCATCCACTGTAATGTCTATTTATTTATCATTTCTTTAATTCAATGAAGAAGTACAAATATGTTCCCCTATGCTGTACTTGGTGCCGTGTTTTGTTGCCTCATGGAATGCCACTCATGTTAATCGGGCCTGTCCGTGTTCTTTCTTCTGGTTCATATATATATATATATATATATATATATATATATATATATATATGCGTGCGTGCGTGCGTGTGTGCGTGTGTGTGTGCGTGTGTGTGTGTGTGTGTGTGTGTGTGTGTGTGTGTGTGTGTGTGTGTGTGTGTGTGTGTGTGTGTGTGTGTGTGTGTGTGTGTGTGTGTGTGTGTGTGTGTGTGTGTGTGTGTGTGTGTGTGTGTGTGTGTGTGTGTGTGTGTGTGTGTGTGTGTGTGTGTGTGTGTGTGTGTGTGTGTGTGTGTGTGTGTGTGTGTGTGTGTGTGTGTGTGTGTGTGTGTGTGTGTGTGTGTGTGTGTGTGTGTGTGTGTGTGTGTGTGTGTGTGTGTGTGTGTGTGTGTGTGTGTGTGTGTGTGTGTGTGTGTGTGTGTGTGTGTGTGTGTGTGTGTGTGTGTGTGTGTGTGTGTGTGTGTGTGTGTGTGTGTGTGTGTGTGTGTGTGTGTGTGTGTGTGTGTGTGTGTGTGTGTGTGTGTGTGTGTGTGTGTGTGTGTGTGTGTGTGTGTGTGTGTGTGTGTGTGTGTGTGTGTGTGTGTGTGTGTGTGTGTGTGTGTGTGTGTGTGTGTGTGTGTGTGTGTGTGTGTGTGTGTGTGTGTGTGTGTGTGTGTGTGTGTGTGTGTGTGTGTGTGTGTGTGTGTGTGTGTGTGTGTGTGTGTGTGTGTGTGTGTGTGTGTGTGTGTGTGTGTGTGTGTGTGTGTGTGTGTGTGTGTGTGTGTGTGTGTGTGTGTGTGTGTGTGTGTGTGTGTGTGTGTGTGTGTGTGTGTGTGTGTGTGTGTGTGTGTGTGTGTGTGTGTGTGTGTGTGTGTGTGTGTGTGTGTGTGTGTGTGTGTGTGTGTGTGTGTGTGTGTGTGTGTGTGTGTGTGTGTGTGTGTGTGTGTGTGTGTGTGTGTGTGTGTGTGTGTGTGTGTGTGTGTGTGTGTGTGTGTGTGTGTGTGTGTGTGTGTGTGTGTGTGTGTGTGTGTGTGTGTGTGTGTGTGTGTGTGTGTGTGTGTGTGTGTGTGTGTGTGTGTGTGTGTGTGTGTGTGTGTGTGTGTGTGTGTGTGTGTGTGTGTGTGTGTGTGTGTGTGTGTGTGTGTGCTTTTTAAGCGACCAATTTCAATTACGAATGGCCTGTGGTATAAGCATGTACCATTCTAGTACATGAGCTGGTCTAATCGTAGAGGTGGACATTATTTGCATAAATAAAGTAGAAATACTGAATCGACTAATCAACAAAAAATTCACGAACTAAGTGTTTAACTAATTAACCTATGGCACGTCAAGATTACCAGATTCTAGGCCCTCGTTATGAATGATAGAGAAGCAGGAAAAGCGATGTAATTGACATTTTGCAATCATCGCCATGTAAAGCCAACAGACAATGAAGCCAAGGAAAGCATTGGGAAAATTATCTGTGGTTCAAAATGAACTCTAGGAAATTATACATATATATATATATATATATATATATATATATATCCCTGAGGGTCAACATAGTTTGGTCTAGGATTCTACCTCTCAGTGACTCTTCCATTCTTTTTCTATCAAGGTGCATTGATCGCAATGCATAATGTGGTGTATGTACAGACACTGTTTACAACGCTGCGATCACCAGGCGGTCACAACCAATGAGTGCACAAGCAGCAGTACCATCGTGTTCAGCATGATGTACAACGAGCGAACGCGTGGCATGTCGCTCTTTCATGTTGCATAGTGACGGCCAGAGGCGCTCCGTTCTCAACCTAAAGTGCGAGGGTTCTTCTTTTACTGTTTCGAACGTACATCGCGCCTTCATGGCTGCTTTCGTTCTCTCTGGCAGCCTTGACGTCGAAATCTTTGTCTCTCGACAGAACTCCGAACACCTTTTGTGCGAGCTGATGATCATTATTGCATCTGGAAATGAAAGCTTCCGTTAGCTGACATATTTCAAGCTGGATTTATGATGCCTCGAAGTACCGTCACATAAGGGCGCTATAACGTAAAACTATTGAAAACAGTTTCTATTTAATTTTATCAACCAGCCCTCCTGTGTTAGCAAAAAAAAATGTCTGCGCCACACCCACTTCGCCAGTCTGTCACGCAACATCGCGAAAGCCGCAAAAACTCCCTGCTCGATATAATATGTACACACCTGCTGTGCACGTCTAAAGCAAGCAAAACGAAAGTAACTATTTCTGGTTCAGTGCTTTTTCGCCCTTAGTTCTCCGCTACGAGACACAAGTTTTCGGTATGTGCCCGCTTCGCCTGTCATTCATGCAGCGTCACAAAACCGCGATAACGCACCACGTCAGGGCAACGTGCACGCGTTAAATGTGCATTAATATGCGGAATAAAAGTGACTTTTCGCGCAAGAGCCGCAAACAGCCCTGTTAAAAATTAAATGGAAGATTTCTGCCCGTTGGTCACTGTAGCGCTGGTCCCTCGGAGCTGCCTGAGAGAATGAATTTGTTCGAGTGCAATAAAAATTCTTACGTGGCAGTATAAGATCGTGGAACCCTTTCGCAACGTTTAAGACATCACTCTGCCATTTAGTCTTCGCTGAGCGTTCATTATATCGTCCTTCCTACAGTTCGGTTGCGCACCGTTGCGATAGTCTAGCAGTCAATGAAGGTTAGCTGGCGGAAAACGCTCCAGTCACAGGCGCCAGTACCACCCTCATCACCCTGTTATCTATAGTTCTCTGCGCTAGCTAGACCCCACCGAAACCCCTCATCTTGTCCTTAGTCATTGCCTCTTGTTAGTTAATTAGATCAGAAATACCTGCCACCGTAAGCAGTGCTAATCGGTTTGAAACCGAACACAAGGTCTCCTGCTGTAAGGCCGCATGCTTGTCTCGTATGCGTTCACAGCTTCACGAGTAGTCCACGTGCTATGTGTGTGGTATCCACACCTCTACGCATCCGAGTGGCAACCGGTAACGCTACGACCTCCGTCACCGTGATGTCCATTTTGTGCCCGGAGCCCTCGTGTTGCTTTGGTCCTCATCGCGTAAAGTCGGCCTTTGTGAAAAATTGCTTTTCTGTTACACAGGCCCATATCGCGTGATACGCAAAGTGACCGATGTCACCTATGAAATCGTTCTAGCCACGCCCACGACGTCCTCCGCTGTGACAACCAGTGACATTGTCCACGTTGCCCGACTCAAGCCCTACAACTCTCCATGCCCCTTGGATATTTAACAGCACCGTGACGGTGCTTTTGCCGCCGGGGGGTGATATTACGATATGATTCCGCGAGAGACGAGCAGCCGCGAGAACGACGAAGAAGTTGGTCGGTGCCCTCGGCACGAGCGAGTGTCAGCCTGGCTGCCTGGCTCCAGTGTAAATAGCGTGTAAATAGCATATCTCGTCTGTGTCTTTCCACACGTAACAATATCATCAAACGGTTCCCGGCCCATATGGGAATGTGCACTCTGAGGACATGTTAACGACAATCAGTTACCCGCCGTGGTTGCTCAGTGGCTATGGTGTTAGGCTGCTGAGCACGAGGTCGCTGGATCGAATCCTGGCCATGGCGGCGGCATGTCGATGGGGGGCGAAATGGCGAAACACCCGTTTACTTAGATTTAGGAGCACGTTAAAGAACCCCAGGTGGTCGAAATTTCCGGAGCCCTCCCCTACGGCGTGCCTCATAATCAGAAAGTGATTTTGGCACGTAAAACCCCACAATTTTTTTTATAACGACAATCAGTTGGCCCATGACTGTGCGCGAGGTCTTTCACAATGCGGTGGTTCCGGCGGACTCACGGCCGGCGACTTAGGACTGTACAGGGATCGCTTCTCTCCTTCCATGAAATCTTGTCACATTATCAACTTGCTCGGCGGGCCTTTCCGTTACCCCATCCTAAAGTTACTAGACCACAATCGTCGGCCTTTCGCTTGCTCTAAACGGGATCATTCCGCCTCCAGTGGCCGATTCAGTCGCTTCGCGCCGAATGTAGAAGGTGGTCCAAAAAGTTTTTCACCAACCATGGATGGCTGATTATGGAACTGGAAGAGAAAACTTTTTTGGAATAGCTTTACGTTATAGCGCCCCAGCAACCGAGGAATTACCTTCCGCAACGAATACGACACATGCTTTTCTTTTGCTTCTCGAAAGCAGATTGCTTGCTTAAACCTGGTAATATTCCCTCCTAAGAACGCCGCAGTAAACACTCTAAGGCTTATTGTGCAACTTGTTTCGCTACCTACTTTGTTACAGCTTCACGTTACATCCGAAACTCTAATTTGTGTACCATGATGCCCATGTTGCTATGCCGGCTAGCCAAAACCGATTCCCACAGTACACGAGACCTGCAAGTTTTTTTAATTGTACTTTAAGTCATGCTTTCACCCGTTTGCGAATTTACCTCTTGTTCCATTTCTATTGTGTGTGCTTTTCCCGAGCTAGTATTTGAGAAATTCTCGAGAAGGTGTTGAGTTCAAAATATTCAAAGCCCGTGGTTTAATATCAATAAGTGCGCACCAAAAACAGGTATCGCAGTAACCCAAAATGAGTTTGTTGCTCATTTAAAGCAAACAAACGTGAAATACATATATTCAGCGGTTTTGAAATTATTAGTTTACGAAAAACTTTTCGAAAGAGCTGCAGACAAATTACAAGTGCATTTCAGAAGGGTGTCATGCATTATTTTCTCCGATTAGGATGTATTTTTGAAGAGCAGGGCGCAAAGATCAGGACAGAAGAACACAAACAACAGGACCATGTATTATTAAGTGCAGGTTCGAGGATTTATATTATATCTGATTGCTTAGTTAGACATGTAAGCTTGATACCCAATAATTTTGGCTTTTGGTAATTTACCATTGGCGTATTAAAAATTTATGTGTGACGCAAACACATTCATTTCTGGTTTTTAGGTGCAACAAACTTGATGAGGACTCGCGCAGTGGTCATCGAGAAAAATGATTTCTCTCGTCTGATGTGTTTGGATAGGAGCTCGCGGGCTAAACCTTCCTCGTAAAGATCCGCAGAATGCGTGCCATATAAGCAATACTGGATGGGGGGGGGGGGGGGGGGGGGCTATTTCAAAACGCGTGCGAACACGAGAGGCTGTTCCCTTTGCAGTGATGTCATGGCAGCCAAAGTTGGTAGTGAAATTGTATCCCAAATGATTCATGCGAGCTCAAATTATTCGGGTGTTCTGTAATGTTATATTTGGCCAACCACAAGCACTCTTTCGCCCCCTCCCTCCCCCTCTGCTTTTCAGCGTTAACCTTGCGTCTTTCGAAAATAAGAACATACACCATCACCGTTACCGAATGTGCTGCCTATGTAGGAAACGATGTGGATTGCTGGCCCAAGAACCGACGCACTGCTCACGTAGTTCTCCTTATTCGGAGGCGCAATTGACCTCTGAACTGCCAGGCAGAGTAGAATCAGCCATATCTAATCTTGAGCATGCGCCGCGCGTGCTTCAATAAAAAAGATTGTGTTTGCCCAATGCCATATTTCCTAGAAACCTCCAGAAAAAAAAAAGTCTGCAAGCGTAGTGGAGTTAGAGACAGAGTGCGCGTAGAGGTTGCAGGTTCAGGTAAAGTTATTTAGCGACGCTTAAGAGTAGCTCAGAATAATTTATCCGTGTGGGTGGGGATGTAAGTCTATTTTGACCGGGCGCTAGCGGGGCCGAGAGCGAGTGCCTGCAGTAAATGTGGCCACCGCTGCACTCACCGTTGCCGTAGCCTCTCCGTCACGCGGCATTGTCGATACGCCGCCAGGGCAGGTCCGCTTCGGAGCTCCATATCGCGTCAGATTTAAACAACAACTCCTCGAAATATGTTGGCCAAAGGAGTAACGAAGCGTACGAACCTATTGCGAAAAAGTGTGCAACGCACAGCAGGAGACACCAAGTTCTTAACTGCCATCGTCTCTAGCGCCAAGTTCGTGCTCTTGATCCATAATGTTGTGCACAGCGTTGAAACAACATGAAGCTCGAGGTTGACATTATCGCAAAGAGTTTTGCTGTCATGTGAGAGGAGAAGCAGAAAAGCTAGAACAGCTTTGTTTTACTCTGAACGGTTAAGTTGAGTACAGACGAGGAACATCTTTCCTAATAATTATGGGGTCTTTGATGGGGAAGGGAAAATGACGCATCTCCAATTGTCTCGCGGCAATCTCCGGCAGTTATGTTTTGCCAGGGGCGCCAGCGACTCTTCATGAAGCCGTAAGATTGCTTGTGTTTACCAACACAAGCAATCTTGGTTGTGTTGGTAAATTGTTCTCTCTGATACGCTGTCTTCGGAAAGTTCTATAGTCGCTTGTATAAGTATATAAGTTCTATAAATGATGCTTGCAAAGAACCTTTGCGAGTTAAAGTGCACAGCTTTTGCGTTTGATTGGAGATTGTGTGTTTGCTTCGCCTACATCATCCCTAACACTAGTACACAATCAACTAGAACGAAAGGTCCCATAGCAACAGATGTTAGTTATTTGCTTATTCTATACTTTTCTGCGTTTCCTGGGAATAGATGTCACAGCTGTAGAATATGTGGACTTTTCCTCGAAGGTGGCCACATATGCTTAGTATTCAGCTTGACTACGGAATACTTCCGTTACTGCTCCGAGAGAAAGAGAGAGAGAGAGGAAAGAGAGAGAAAGAGAAGACAGGAAAGGCAGGGAAGTTAACCAGACGCACGTCCGGTTGGCTAACCTGCACTGGGGGAAGGGGGCATATGCCTCACATGGAATGTCACATATAAAAATATCAGGTATTTTAAAAAAACTTCCAAAGTACTTCATTTAGAAAGTAAAACGTATTTATTTATGATTGTTAAAAAAAACTCTTCCTGGATTTATTGAAGCGATCTGTTTAGATAACTGTGCCAAAGTACCATTGTTCATAATATTTTACATTGCTGAAGGCAAGCTAATCGGTATCTAAGTCTAACTGGTTGATTGCTTCATTTGGATCAATTAGGATTTTGTTAGCAATTTTCAAATTATCTGGTTAACTTAAAGTGATCAGCCACTCCATGTACCATCACAATTTTTTGAATTACAATATTTCTTGTACCGTTTGTCATGTTAACTTTTTTTATGCCCTTGTCACACGTTTTTGGACGAGCCTCTTGCAAAGCTTCATGGTCTCATTATAACTGTTCATACAAGTATCATTTCTTTTTTAAAACTCAAGTCATGTGAACTTTATTGCAATAGTCATATTGTAGTTACATGGTAATAGTATTACAGCAGGAGGTCCCAGAGTTTTGAAATAAGTATATCGAATTAGGGAAATGTGACTATCGTAGGCAAAGCTCGGCAAAAGATTCTTCAGCGTTTCTTAAGTATTAAAACAGCTGACGACTCTGCAGTGTTTTTTCTTGTTCAGCATTATTTATTACCTCTGACTATCCCTGTCCTCCGGTTCCACTGCTTAATTCTTGGTTACAAACGTTTCCATTTTTCCCTGGCTCTATAAAACCTACACGGTGACATTTCTGAGGCCAAGAAAATGGGAGTTTCCCTCCACAACAAGAAGAAAAAAAAAGCCCTAACGCGGAGTGTTTTAGTGCAGTGTTATCTTTCAGACACCGCACCAACAGATGTGCCACGTGACGAGAAAGGCAAACAGCAATCAATTTGGCAGCAGAAAGCTCATCACTCTATTTGACCGAGGATAAGGTCGCGCCACTCTTGCGAAACTGAGCGACCATACAGCTTACTGCAGCGATATCAGCTTCGACACGATGCCTCTCAGTACTTATGGACTTCTTCGAACAAGCCACTTGAGAGGATAGTAAATCTATGTGTTCTTTTTCCTTTTGGTTTGTTTCTTATATTTACCTATTTATTCATTTATGTTATTTTTTTTTTATTTTTGCTAGGCGATAACAGAGTTCAGGCTTGGTACTATGCATACTGGGCACGCACTGTGATCTTTCATAGCGACGAAACGCGAACGCATGTGAGGGAACCAAATTCTCGGTGAAATTTCCTTTACCCACTTTTCTTGCAAGTAAATTTGGGATTAAATTACTCGTACATAATGAATTTCTGCGATACAACGGACGCATTTGGGTGTCGAGCAGATTATTAGTAGCCCCGAATCGAACTCATTTACACGATTTAAAATTGCACGCTAGCAGACACGATACTTTGGGAGAGGCTCTTTATTTTATTTATATCCCAATTTTTCAGGTTACTGGAGGGACCACCTGGGATCCTACGATGGCCTTCTTCATTTCGTGGCTATAGTAAACGCTGTCGTTGCGGTCATATGGATGGCGAAGCTTTACGTGCTGAGACGGCAAAAACGGCTTATATAGGAAAATAAAAACTTGTGTTTAGGCGAAGGAACATTGTTTCTATTCTTTAGTTTTTATCAAAGAACTGCCTTCAGTGATGCTTACTCAGAGGTTGCAATTTTGGGTTTCCATTGTCATGATATCAAATGTGATACGTGACTCGATGCGTTTTCCCTTTGAGAATGACAGCAACATTACCTACAATTATCCTTGTATCTGATTGACAGGTAAGCCTGAGGCAACTGTAGCAGCCGGCTATAGAACCGGTGGCATCACCACCATAAGCGCAGCAGCATTGGCGTACCTTCCCGATTGGTGACGTGACCGTTTTCGTGTGTTTTATTCGTGCGAGATATGTTGATCCTCGACATAGGGCACGCAAGAGCACAATGGCTGAGTGCCGGAGGTGGCATGACAAGAAGCTGACCTACACTGGAAAAATTTAGACCCGGTTCCAGCAGTCGTCTCGCCAACCATCCCGTCCCGTCAAAGTAACGCCAGAAGCGTCCGTCAGGTGACGGCATGTCCTCGCTGTTTTCTCCGGGCGAAAAATATGACCATGATGTTGGAAGTCACAGTTCAGGAGAGACGGAAATGTAAGGAATTCAGAGGACAAGCGCCACCATTGTTTATTCGCCAAGCCGATCTTCACCTGTTTTCATTCGCTTAGCCGACCGAATGCTAGCTATTGTTGTGTGTATTTCTTCGTCTTTACTCTCTCTTGCGCTGTCTAAAGTTATGGAACCGAACCAACCGGCCCGGTCGTAGTGGCGTCAAGCGCATGAGCGTTCCGTTTTTGGAAGAATACGGTGAGTGAACATTTCATTGCAGAAGTCGCCTACATGACGGTGGCGGGACGGGAAGCTTGACGACTGTGGTAATCAGGCGTGATCGTAAACCGGAGATTGTGTTACGTAAACCGGAGATTGTGTTATCAAATTCTCGCTTCTGCCGGACACTTAGGATTCAAAAAGATTGACTTGGTGAACAATTCCCCTAGACCCGATTTCATGATACGTGTCTTATCAAGGGTTTCTTTCAATTTTGCTTGTATAGCGAGCAGATTCTAGAGGCAGTGTATATAGACGGGTGGCAGTTACTGCTACTAGTGATGCTGTCGCATTCCAGTCGTACGGGTGCGTGGCATGTGACATAGCTTCTTTTCCTCTTTCTACGGGTTCGGCAACAAGGAACGCCTAGAATCCGCTTAATATTTTTCTAGCTCTTCGCCTGTGATAATCTTTGCTAAATGTTGCCCTGTTACTCTTACATAACTGCATCGCTCATACACTACTTTTCGCCTGCTTTCCTCTTTCCGTTCCTGCCTACCTGTCAGCCCTTTGGCGTGCACAGTATTGTACTTCCACTTCCCCATATGCGGTCCATGATCATGATGGATCGACGGATGCTACGCCTTTCCTGCTAGGTTCCTTACCACTCGAAGCAGATGGTTTTTTTATGGGTAAGCATTTCTGTGGTTACCCAACGAGAAAACTGTCCGTCCGTCCCTCTTAGGCGTAAGACGATTTCTTTCTAGATAGAGCCAGCCAGCTGTGGAAGAAGACGACGACGAACGCGCGAGCAGTGATAGGAAATTTTGGTGATGGGCCAGCTTAAATTTGAGGGCGGGCCGACTTGAAATTTGGGTGTCGCCCAGCTTGAGATTTTGGGCTGACCCAATGTCTTCCAATTGAGCACTGCTGAGCGTCCTTCGATTTATGAGCACCTCGCGGGCAAGCGAGCGCGTTGAGACGCTTGGCGCGTTTTCATTTGGGCCTTACCGAGGCCGCAGCAAGAACGCAGGCGAGAGCTTGTGTGGACAAGGAACGGGCGCGCGTAACACAGGTTTGCAAGAGCGACAGCGAGGGTGGCGTGGCATCGCGGCGATGCACTTGTTCCTCGCGCAACGCCTCCCGCGCTGCTTCAGCAGCTAGTGTTCTCTTTCGACCGCTCTGTCCCGCCGAGACGCGCTCTTTCAAAAGGTGAAGCGCCAACAGGGACGACACACTAAGACGGAAGAAAGACAGGAAGCGCCTTGTCCTCTCCTTTGTTCCTTCTTCGTGTGTCGTCACAGTTGGCGTTTCATCTTTTGGAAGCTATGCACCAACTAGCCCCACAACGTGTTTTACTGCGAGACGCGCTCCTGCCTGGCGTTCCGGCTCAATTGGTACGATTGCACTCAAGTGGTCGCATGGGGCGAGAAAATCTAACAATTGTCTATTAAAGCTTAAGCATTCTTTGCCACCGGCAAGTGCATTGGCAGACGTGCACAAGCTGGGAAAGGCGAGTACCGTATTTTCGCGATTCTAAGCACCCGCCAATTCTAAGCACCCCCCCCCCCCCCCCTCAAGTTTCGCGAAAAAATTGGGAAAAAAATTTTGCATGCAAATCTAAGCACCCCGCTATTTGTTAGGAAGAGCGCACAGCCAAGGCCGCCAAGCGCGCTTGCTCGCTCTGTCATCGAGCCGGAGCCGTCGGAGTCCCGAGGTGGAACGGCGTCCGCGGCGCAATTTTGCCGCACAGCCGGACTGTAGAGCCGCGCGGACTCGGGAGCGGCAGGGATAGTGACTGAGCAGCCGACAAAAGCGGTGAGTTCACTGTCTTCACCGATTTTTCTTTTGGATGTTTGCAAAATAAAATGTTATTTCTCGCACCCATCTCGTCGTGATGTCGCAGCGAAAAGAGGGAGGGGGGTCATTCTAGATTTTTCAAATCTAAGCACCCCCCCTCACTTTGGGCATCGCGATCATGAAAAAAGGGGGTGCTTAGAATCGAGTAAATGCGGTAAGTAACACTAAGCAAAAACAAAGTCACAGCCGAGCCAGACAATATTTACGCTTTAGTAGACAATTCTCGGAACTACTGTAATTTTTCAGGGCTTCGTGGCCGAAAGTAACCATGGAACGCTAATGCAGGCCGTCGGACACTTTGAAAATTAATATGGAGACACTGGTGCAGTCTTTGTCAATTCGTGTTGAATAAGCTATGCCTTGCACGCTCACCAGCTAGAATTCTTAGATTGAAATATGCGCCATAAAGTAAATCAACAAAAAATGTAATTTGAATGATAGGCTACAATTCTGGTATCTCCCATAGACAGTCTTAAAAAGTTTCGTGCTTAGAAAAAGTTTATTTCAACCAAAAACAATACGAAAACTTTGACTCCCATGACGGCACAATTCCGCCAGGACAATAACATGCGCAAGAGTATGAAGGATTATATACATGGCACGTGTTCGAAGAAATGCCCGAGTCCACATGGCCTGACTTGAATCTACTATGACTATAACACTACTACTATGACTATAACATGATTGGCCCGCGGAAACGCAGTTACAAATAAACTAATTGTAACGATATATAAAAACATGTTGAGTATATACAATGGACACGATATTTATATGCAATGAAGATGTGACAAAGGCACTTTACATAATTTTGTAGCGATGCTTTGAGATGCGTAATGCAAAATTATCTTGCATACGATAGCGTGTACACGCACAAATCCTGGGCATATACATACCATGTACATTCATAATATTTTTGATTCCTACTTCAGAAATCTCAGCGCTCATTTAAAAGCCCCCTAGCAAATTTTTCCAGGGTCGTTTGCAAATGCGTAGAGTTCGGTTTATATGCAGATGTCGGGAGATTCATGGTAACTTTTGTGACCTGAAATTTGATTCGCACGAACGAAAACCACGCTTCGAGTTTTGCCGTTGCAATCTGCAGCTTTGGTCAAATAGTTGATATGATCATCAAAACATAATGCCTTCGCTCAAACTCCGACTTATTTTTAACCATCAGCGGATCCTTAACGTGCCTATAATGCACGGGACAGGGACGTTTTTTTCCATTTCGCCCCCATCGCAATGCGGCCGCCGCGGCCGCGATTTGCGTCCGCGACCTCGTGCTTAGGATGTTCGACCACGCCATTTCTTAGCGTCCGTAAACATAACGAACGTTCAACTGGCCAAATAACGTACGTTATCGTAGCGCACGTAAACCACAGAAACCCAATAACGCTGGGAGCATGCGCAGTGAGGACGGCGATCTTTCTTTGCGTACGTAATGCGTTTACGTTTGCTTGAAACGCTATTCTAAAGATGTCTGATGCCGGCGACGCGACCGGCGTCAGCGAGTCGTCGCAGTGCGGCAGCATTTCGTGGCGCTGACTCCGACAAAGCCAGTGTGCAGATTGTCCTTCGACCAGTCCTCGTCCAATCGGCCGCCGAGCGTAAACGTCGCACCGACGAGATCGCCGCAGCAGCTATAGTTTATTGTAGTTTATTTCGTGTTGTGGTGTTTTATTAACATCAATAATACATCTTTATACTTCATTTTATGACTTACCTAATTACTGTCATCGAAGCGTGAAAAATATACGCAGGATGCGAAATGAGACCAACGCGGAGATGCAGGATATCGTAATAGATTTGGTGAAATTTGGAAACTCTGCAATGTTTGCGGCGGAATGCAGTGAGGGCAGTCCGTGCACGGCTTTTATGTTTTCATGCTATCTATGCCGTTACTATTAATAATAAATCTCGACGTTCTTTTATTTAACGCATTCGGGCTTACTAGAAAATTATTTCCATACAGAAGCAACCCATTTAGAACAAACCATTTAACCTATTACGTATTACGCTTCATTTCCGGTAATCTTGTCGTTCTATTTTGCTATTTTTCCTCTCACCTATGTAATGTACTGATGCCCTTAGAGTTCTGTAGGTAAATAAATAAATAAATAAATAAAAAGCATTCTTCCGTGATGTTTTGAAGTTCAAGCGAGAAGCGGGAAACGGGCCTATGCAAATCAAAATTTCACTACAGCGTTGTTCTTACAACTAACATATTATATCAACAAGTTCTCATCAGCTGAATGTGTGCACAATCGCGTTGTCTATGTTTATTTATGTTTTTCTCATTTTTCCGCTATCTAAAGCTGAATAAAGGCCCACTTCAAGGCACCAACATCCACTTTTGCCGGCAAAACTGGGTCGGACATGCTATCTATCGAGGATGTTTGCACAGCAACCTCGAATAGAGAGGCCCGTCTTTCTCCCCATGGCGCCACACTTGAGACTCAATTGGCCTTGACCCAAAACCCTGCAATGTGGTTTTGCTTTTCCATGCTCTTCAGTGGTCGCGCCTGTCTACTCAACCTTACAGAAATCGCGGCAGACATTTTGAGCTATCAGATGTATGAAACTGCGTGACCAACTTCACAACGTGGGTGCCCTTCTCCAAGAAAAGCTACGGAGAGAACCGACCCAAATACAGGTGAGCTAACCTTTTTTCTTCACTCTAGCATCATTTGAATGCGCGGCACGTCAGACACCACGTGCTAACGTTATGCGCAAGTAGTGTGCGGTTTTCCACGACATTGGACAGGGAAAGCTTCTCTATGAAGGCGCATATAGCAAACCGATCTATCATCATAGAGTATAAGTTCAAAGTTGTCACGAATTTTTTCAACCGCAAAGAATTCGTAGGTGGCACGACAAACTGGTTGCCCAATTCGCGACCCAACCACGCTGGTTCTGCCGTTAAGTTTCGTACATATTTTGAAACAGTGCATTCAAGAATTGCCATTGCGTGTTTCTTGTGAGACGGGAAAAACCACTTAACAAAGACGGAGCAATTACAGTGATTTTAAATGTTACGTCGTTGCTTTTCTTTCGTTTCTTTTTTCTTACAATTTTGACTAGATAAAAGCAGTAGCAAGAGTAACCCACCTGGTTTTAGGAAAGAGTCCACAATAAAATGTGCACAACAATTTATTATTTCTCAATAATGATCTGCTGTGAAGCATGGAATTATGTTTCATATAATCTATGGTTACACGCGCCTTTGTTTACAGTGGTACGGTAACTGACATTCCATATTCTTCCTCAACGTAAACATCGCGTAATTGTACATCCCCTGCGACTTGTATTTTATAGCCTTGGGTGCTTCAGCTCCGCAAATGAAGGTGTCAGCTTGGCTTCTTTCCCATCTGCCAGCTGGCCGTCGATTCTAGCTATCGCCACGTTGTTGTCATAGGAGTGATAGCTTCCGACGGCCTCATGATAAGCAGCTGAAAGGTGCGACAGCTAGGATGCCGAAGCAGGTAATCAAGACACTGAGAGACGCCTAGACTGTGTGTTACAGACCATTTTTACGCCATCTCACCTTGTGCCATTGGTGGTAGCAGCTAAATCCCCGGTGACCTCACCAGTGCCAAAGCATGGTGCGTTCAAGGACGTCACTGCGGGATGACCCGTGGTTCGGGGTTGACTCCCGCTGGAGCTGGGTGACGGCGGGCTTCCTTAGCTGGCTGCTGTCGGCGGCCACCGTTTCTCAACAAGCCCTGGCTGTTTTCTTCTATGGCATCGTGCACAGCTACGGCGCCAGCAGGGGAGAGGCGTCGTGGCCTCTCATACTGTGCGGTAGCTGCACCTGCTTGGGCGGTATGTTGACTACCTCAAACGTAAGCATGCCTGATGACTACGAGGACGACGCGAACCTTTTTTCATTGAGAACGTTCCAGTGACACGTGCCACGAATGTTGGCCTCTTGAAAGATGCTAACGCATATAAAAATTCAACTCTATTCGCACACTTGGCTAAGCGAATGTGAGTAAAATTTCCATTCTTTGCGTTATTACCAAGGTAGATCCAAATGTATCGCGAAGCTTCAAGCGAAAAGCGGTTCAGAGCAAGCGGTCAGAATTCAAGCGTGACAATGTGACGAGAGAACAAACGTTGAGAAAGTTAAAAAGGGGTTTTTCATTGAAATGCGATACACTTTGATGCATTCAACGAAAATACCATTCCTTGTCAACTTGATATACGCGCGACGAGCAAAGAAAATAGAACTCTATTTTACTTCACTGCTAGCAATAAATATGTGTTTTTTTCTCGCCAACTATACGACGCCGCTATCACTTGCAATGAAGAGCGCAGAGAGGCGCGCTTGTAAAGTTCACCTCTTGCAATGCGCTATCATCACAAGTTGGGTTGTTTTCCTTGTCAACATTTTTGTGAATGTGGCGCGGGCAGTTTCATCGTTTCTTTACCTGTTCAGTGGAAACTAGAAACGACGGGACCACTACTTTACATCCAAAGCTTTCATTGGCCTCCGAAGAAAGTGTGTTTTATGAAGGGGTGCGATATCTAAACCAGTACGGCTGACATTCTGCTGCATCGGTTAGCGCGCTGAAAGTTCGAAACAGACATCAAGGCGAATGGCGGGCCGTTTGAATATACAGCTCTAATGGCCGACCACCAAAACGAATTTCGCACATTTGAGAACAAAATGACGTCGATTCTGTTTTAAACGAATACGGCGTAACATTATCTTTTTTTTTATGCTGGAAGTATTCCCTCGTGATACAAATGGCGCTAAGCACCATGAACCCCGGATGAATCGCCATTTCTTGAACTTATGGGCTTCTATGGAAGCTTCGCTACCAGGTACAATTACATTGTTATTACTTCCTCAAGTAAGCAGGCTTCCAGGCCTCTTCTACTAGACTGCACTGTAGTTTCAGTTCCTTCCCCTGCTTTTCCTCAAATTCATATGCTTCAGTCGAGCCTACTGCTTCTACCTTATTCAATGGCTGGATACTATTATGTTCTGGCAGATCATGTTCAATGCCTCTTGCACCAATTTCACACGCTACACACTAGTCGCGTTCGTGATAATTTTTACAAGTAGCTGTTCTCGAACATCAAACAGTATGGCAATGTGCTTTGAGATAGCACAAGACCTTCCCTACCTGTCTTTATTTTCCTTTCTTTACTTTGCTACACGATACTATTGTATAGTATGTTCCTTATTTATTGTCGCTATTCTGTACAGTTTTCGGCATGCCTGATTCTACACTTCGTGTATACTGTTTTTCTTGTGGCACCACAGCGGCTAATATTGAACAATCGTAAGAGAACCATTACAGGAAAGAGACGAGGTATTTTTTTTTTACTCTTTGCGTTTCGATCTATCTACGTTGGCTAAATATCTTGTTAAAAATTGTAGTCTTCAGCCCTAATTCTAGTGGGCAGCTAACTTTTCATTTGATGTGAAAGTTCTTGCTGTCTTATTGAAAGCTCCAGCTGTGTTTTTTGTTGCCCGCTAAGTTGGACTATTTGCATTCTCATTTCTTTGGTCTGTTGCCCTGTTCTGTAACGGAGTTATTCCTACGTTATTCTTTCATTGAGCAACGTGTGAGATAGTTGAATACCATTACACCAAGAAAATACAATGTTCCCCAAAATGCCTTGCTTTCCTTCTGCATTTGTTTCTAAAAAAAAGAAATAAGTTGCAAAAATATTTTTTCACTGTTTTAGTTTTGACTGAAAGAAGGGTGGAATTTCGCTACAAAGGCATGTGTGCCAAGGAGCAACAAACATAACACTAAAAATCCCAAACATAATTCTAACGCACTTTCTTTCTTTCTTTTTTTTTATTGCAGGGCCACTCATGGGATACCTCTGCCGGCGTGCTTCCTGCCAAGCAGTATTATTAGTCTGCTCAGTGGCAGCCGGTATCGCACTCTGCATCTGCTCCTTGGCTGACAGCATTCTTATACTTACTATTTTCTTTGGCATTGTACTTGGTAAGAACAAGTTGCTTATAAAATCACCATGCACTTGTCCAATTTTTGGTAAGAGGACGTATCAGTAGTGAAAAAGAACCTGACTGTAAGGGGGCATCAGCATAGATAATTTACAAACACCATATTTCAGCTAAGTCGGGGGAAACATTAAAGTATCCACGTGTGAGTTACGGGAATGCGACCAAGCTAGTATTGTCCGCTGTTGCCTTGAGCAACTGAGGAGATTTTTTGCTTTTTGATATTTACCAATAAATATTTCACCAACTTTAAAGCATTAACCTAAACGCAAGCTCTTCAGTGTAGAAGTTGTAGAAACTATTCAGAAATATCCGAATATTTTGTTTCTGTGCTGATAGCTGCGGTAGTTTTAATTTTTCAGGGCTACAGAGAAAGCGTGCGATATTCGAAAAAAACAAGGTCACGTGACTTCTCGCTTGCGTGTTGCGACGTCAGGGCTCTCAAGCACTCTACCAACAAGGGATCTAATAGGCACGCAGGAACCGGAGGCTTGAATAGTCCTCTAGCAAGAATGACAGGTCACGGCCACACTCTTCAGTTTCAGTTTGTTTATTCGTCATTCGATAACAATGAGTAAGGGACAAACAGTACGCAGTCGCGGGTCTCAAAGTCAATGACTGCAGTGGGACCCCCGGTTCCTCTGTTGATTCACGGCCATCGGCAGCCAAAACCTGTCAACAGCAACACTGCCAGAGCTTCAAGCATCGGCATGCGTCAGTTACCGCATATCCCGTCGCTTCGACTGAGAAGATATCTCGACGAACGTTGAACTAAACACCACTGTTTTCGATACATCTCAGTTCTTCAAGGGTGGTTCGGGACTTCGGTCTGCGTCCTGCATCGAAACGTGCAATGTACGAGGTTGCTATTGCACTGCGCCTAAGGGCGTATATACGTGGCACTATTCAAAATCTCCCGCGCTATAGTTAGAGCCGGAGAAACCGAAACTGCAGCGGCTATGATCGTGGAAAAAAAATTATTTGAATACTTCTCATTAGGCACTCCAGCTTCTACGTTGAAGATCTTGCATTTAATATATGACTGTAAAGTTGTTTAATCATTTCTTGTAATTTAATTGCCTAAGCTGATAGTATACAAAAAACTACCTTGAACTACGCAAAGGGACAGCGAACAGTGCTAAGTTGGTTCATTTTCGCAACGATTACTTGCACTTCACAAGGTTTGGCTCGACTTTGCTGAAAAACCCTGTATAACGTGTGCTGTTAGGCACCATTGTCGTCACTGCTAACAATTTGAAAATATTAGCCTTATAACATGTGATAAGCACTGTCTATTTATTTATTTATTTATTGCTCTTATTAGTTGCCGCTTTTTAGTTGTTGTTTTTTCTGCTAAAAACATAAAATAAAAACATACGCATGCAGGTGTGTGTTAACATATATTGCCATGCCACGACTGATCATGTTCACGCTTCTATCTATTCTCTGCAATTACATGGCTCATGCACACCATTGCGTTTAAAGTATAGATAGATTGCTAAGATACCATTATTTATGGATTCGTCTTATTGTTTTCCGCCTGGCAGTACTATTCGCGTGTTAGTGCTTAATTGTTAGACAAGTTAAAGGAAACTCGATGAAAACTGACACAACATATTTCGGATGCCATTTCATTTGCTACTTCTTGTTCTTTTAATCCCAATGAGGTGAGTGCCTTGTGTTTTACAGTGCAGTTTCGGTAAGCAGCGTTCAGAATCATAAGCTCGCTTTGTGATGTTAGGAGTGGTGTCAACTACAACGTGGTAAGAAGAAAAAATCAACGTTCTGTATGTAGTAGGTGCAATTATAACATTTCAGCTCAGCATTTAACGTCCAATCTTCGAAGATAGAACTAGACGTCTGCTAAGGAAGAGTTAATGTGTAGTTAACAGGAAACCATAAGTATCTCTCGGACATGTTCTAGAATGGAGTTGAACATGCCATTCATGAAGCGTGGCTCTAAGCTTCTGCTTGTTCATTGCCAAAAATCACTGGGACAGGAAGACGGAACTTTGCCATCACTATTTAGGGTGCAAAATTGACATGTGTCGGTACTGGTTACTGTGACGCAGAACGTCAACGGGCAAGCTGCGTGCTGATCCCCAAAACAGTTCTCAAGACATCTGTGGCTATACTACACTTTCCATTTCTCTACATTATAGACGAATGGCACTTCTCGGTGCTTGTTTCCAATTTGCTGAAAAGCAGTACAATGATTAGGCGCCGATAAACATAGCACCACTGCCTTAATCGTTTATCTACACTTGGTCACTATACCTTACACAGTTCTTGTAGCGCTGTGAGTCTGCTTCAAAAGGATGTCGAAGGTGGTATAAGCTATAACTTCGTGTGATTTATACCTGTATGCTAGAGACCCACTTGCGTTGCAAGCGGACTTCGAGGAAATTCTTGATGTGCACACTTTTTTGTTTGGTGAATGCAGGTGTATCACTGGCGGGCATCCACGTTGCGGTCAACGTGCTCGCGTCGCAGCACTTCGAGAAGAGGCGCGCAACCGCCTGCAGCATCATCTTTTTCTTCGCTGGCCTCAACATGCTGTTTGTGCCAACGCTTGCAGAGTTCTTCCGTGTCACCTACGGCATTCGCGGCACTTTTCTGCTTTTCGCAGGCATCACCTTGAACGCATGTCCAGCAGTTATCGTCACCCGAAGCCCAGAATGGATGACGCGCGAGCTTAGCTCCTCCACAGTTCTACGCGTCGGAGCGTTGGAAAAGTCAGCAGTTACGGCAGAAGAGCGGCTACTGCCTTCTCTCGAATCGAGAACACAAAGCACTATCGAAACAGACGAATCATCTACTCCAAACGTGAAATATCTAGGTGGCAATCAAATACCCGTATCCTTCAAAAACAGCATCGTAACTAAAGCCGTTCGCCTGATAACACCGTGCCGCAAACCCGCAGGACTGAATCAAGAAAGGCGACAAGGCTTGGCCACAGAATTCGGACAATTCTGGACCCTGGCGTTCGCTGTCAACGCCTTGTCATTCGCCGTTATAATGTTTGGGGTGGCATCATTCCTTCTGCTTTCAGTGGACATTGCGACTGATAAAGGCGTCGCTCCATATCAAGCAGTTTTTCTTCTCAACGCCTTTGCCGTTGGCGATATTGTGCTTAGACCCCTCAGTGGTCTCGTTATCGACTCAGGACTTTTGTCATTGGAAGGTGTAATGCTCCTAGGATTCTTTCTTCAGTGCATTTCTTATGAACTCTTGGTGTGGCTAAGGACATTTGTGTCGCTGCTCGTATGTTCTGTGCTTGCTGGCGTCAGCAATGGATTACGGGCTTCGTTGCAAGCCCCGTGTCTGGTCAACGACTTTGGAGTCGACTCGCTGCCGTTGCTGATGGGTGGAGTTATATTCTGCAATGGCGTCATTCTTCTAACAAGACCATTTCTCGTTGGTGCGTATGTACAGCTTTTGTACCACATCACAATTTTTATTCTTCTTATTTTTAATTATGAAATGTAGGAAGAAGTTTGTTGCCCATAGAATAGTTGTATACAACCATGTCATGCTTACTTTCAATTGTATAGAATATTGCCCTCTTTTCTTTTCTTTGGTGAATCTCATCGTGTCAGTTTCGCTCGCGCAACAAATTCTCTAAGCATATTAAACATGCGAACTCAGCGCTCATTGCGTATTTAGTATGCATCCTTGTTTTGAGAGCTGTGACAGTTCACCATAATTTGTCTCGGTGAGGATTACAAAGATCTTGACCCTTTGGAAGGCAAAGTGGCACCAAAAGTGTTCAGCTCTTATCGATTGAATGGAAAACGCGAACAAAGGTGGATTAATTTTGGTCACTTGTTTCTTACAGGATACTGTCGAGATCACCACGGGTCCTACGACATGCTACTTCATATGATAGCTGGCGCTAGCATTGTCCTCTGCTGCGTGTGGGCTGCGAAGTATTCTGCACGCCGGAGAAAGCATAGATAACCGAAACTTAGAATTATTTATTTCATACTTGCGTAAGGTAGTCTCCAGAGAACAAATTATTTGAGGATGTCCATGCCGCGTCACTTTCGTGTTCAAGGACACTAAGGTGCTTCAAGGTGGTTTTCTAAGGTCATAGAAAGCAAATCTGTGAACCCGCCCAGTTGCAAAACACAACAGAAAATTCCACTTTGTCGTATCTTGGGACGTCCTGTAGTTATTGATCAATATTTAATTAAAAATCGACAGAGAGTTCTTATGACTGCATAAATTTGTTAGTGCAATAGGAAGTGAAAAAATAAAATTTCCCTATCCGGGGATTTCAACTTACGACCTAACGCTTCTGAACCGAGTATCTCACCACTACACCATGCCAAACTTTTGTTCTTTACAGAGTGGACATAGCTACAAAACCAAAACTCTGACAAGCACACAGGTGTCCAACAAGTGCATACAGTCAGGCAGAGGTTCCTGCGTAGCATGCACACTTCTCTTACAAGCTGCACTTTCTCGAAAAAAAAGGATCTTATAGATCGCAGGCTTTCGGGTATGACAACCAGACAGTCTAGATTTCCATAGGCTGTAAAGCCCAGTACTGTCAATATGTTTGAAGAAGATTAAAAAAGTTCAGAGAAGGGCGGCTAGGTTAATTTTGTCTAGATTGAAACTTACAGATTCAGCGACTGACATGCTCCGTGAGCTAAACATACCTTTACTTTCAAACCGAAGAAAGGCCGCCAGGCGAAAATCTATTTATCTGTTGCGCAATAACCACTTCAACCTAAACACAAACTCTTACCTGAGCAGCGTTCTTCGCGAGCTGTGCGAACTTCTCACAAAGATCAGATTACACCCACGACGCCCCGAATTGACTCCTTTAAGTACTCTTTCTTTCCACGAACAACAGCAGAATGGAATTCTCTGCTTCAGGTTCTCTTACAAGCAGATAACCTGCTCAATTTCGAACACTGTCCGTCCCGTTACTTATCGGGACAGAAATTCTTGTTATTCTCTAGTCTTTCTTGTCATGTCTTTCGTGGAATTTTCGATTTCCTCTGGTCTGAAACCGATCGTAGTATTTGACTATAAGTCGGTAAATATGTTGTATTTCCGGTCTGGATCCACACGGGCGCTGGGCAATTATGTTTTCATGGTTGTTGGTCTCCAATTAATCGAACTAGGTTTGTATGAATGTTATACTTGTGGCTGTGTGCGCTTATTAAGTTGCATTGTTTGCATCTACCCTGTAACCGCCTCACGGCTTACAGTATTCAAAAATAAATACTAAAAATAAAATATCATTATATCTTTTGTTCCACACTAATTGTATCATACAGTCCCTTGCGAAACTGCAGTGGCCTGCTTTCTTTCTGCGCCGACGGTATGGCATGACCAAACATATAGTATACTTACTTGCTGCGGCGACTGCAGGGATCAGATTTTTTTCTGACTTTACGGTATACGGCCGACTGTATGGTATACTTGTCGCGGCAAGTGTATACATAGTAACCTGCTTTCTTTCTACGCTAGCTCTAGAACATAGCTGCTCGTTTTGGAACTGTAGTGGCCTGCTTTCTTTCTTCGTGGTATAGTAACATTTTTTGGAAAGTGTACGGCCTGGTTTCTTTTAGCGCTGACTGTTGCGGCAACTGTAAGGGTTCTATGTGCTTTTCTAAATAAAATGAAATGAAATGTTTTAGTCTGCTGACTCTTACACGGGTTATTTTGCGGAAACATGGTAGCGTTAATTGTTGTGCCGACCGGTGTGGTCTACCTTTCTTTTTCTATGTCGACTTTGACTGTAGGTCTATAGTCATAAATCTCAGTACTCACATCGTAATAAGGCATTGTCATATACACCGTGTTTACCTACGGCGCGCATCGTGTCACGTGTTTCAGACGAACAAATTTCAAATAGAACTAGCCCAAACTTGGTTACGCATTAAAACGGGGAGGAGGAGGAGGAAGTAAACTTTATTGCCCTAGAAAGAGTAATTCAGCGGTCGGGCCGGATGTCTTCATCTTCTATTGGTTGATGCCGATCTCCGGCCTGCATGGTTGGCGCCCCTATTCCAGGGCACCACTGAGCGTGGCTGCTCGTCGGGCATGATCCACCAGCCTCCGTTGGAGGCTAGGGTCGCCGCTGGAGAGCACGCTCTCCCACTGCTCCGCACTCGGATTTTCTATTTTGTGGAATGCCTTATTCGTATTGCACTCCCATGTGACGTGATAAAGTGTGGGTATTGCGCCACACCACGGGCATGTGTCCCTGTATTGACCTGGGAACATTTTGTATAGTTTATGTAAATTTGGGAAAGTTCCTGTCTGCAGCTTTCGCCAGTAAACTGCCTGTTCTTGAGTGAGTGTATTCTGAGGCGGGGGATATCTGATCCTCGTCCCTCTATGGTAATTTAGTAAGTCAGAGTACGTTGGGATCACTGTCATGAAGTCCTCAGGATCTCTGTTTAGGTCCGCTCGGTTTGTATGCTCGCGAGCGATCCTATCTACCCTTTGGTTGCCCTCAATCTCAGTGTGCCCCGGTACCCAAAAGATGGTGTGTCTAATGGGTTTATTCTGTTGGCCTGCGCGGAGGAAGATTTGGAGCGCTTTTAGACCGATTCTGCCGTTAATGTAGTTTCGGCATGCTTCCTTGGAATCTGTTAGAATTATAAGGGATCTATTTGTGCGGTAGCCCTCCACAGCTGCTAGAGCAACAGCCATTTCCTCTCCCTCGGTTACCGTACAATCCCGTGCCGACGCGCAAGCGATTTCCCTATAGTCCGAGCCTATTACTGCCGCGACGACTCTTTGTTCTTTTTCCCTTCGTTCTCGAGGATATAGCGCGGCGTCCGTGTATACCGTGTTCGCCTTGGTTGCTAGGTATTTTTCTACATACTTTGCCCTAGCGTTCCGCCTGGCTGTGTGTAAATTCGGGTCCATGTTTCTTGGCAGGGACCCTACCTTGATGGTACTGCGATACTCATCGGGTAGGTTTGCCGTTCTTTGTTCTTCCCTTTCAATTTCTTTATGCCCCAGTTTTTTTAGGAGCTCTCTGCCCGTGGTAGTCTGCTGGAGTCTGAGTAGCTGCGACCCTAATTGTGCTTCTTTGAGCTCCTCGAACGTGTTGTGGAGTCCGAGGGCCAGCAGCTCCTCTGTCGAGGTGTTGGCCGGCAGGTGAAGCGCTGTTTTGAACGCTTTCCTTATGATGGCGTCGGCCTGGTCCCGTTCGCCTTTGTTTGTGTTGTAATATGGGAGGGCGTACGTAATCCGGCTGATTATGAGGCTCTTAACCAACTTGACTGTATCTTCCTCCTTCATGCCACTTCTTTTTTGCGAGACGCGGGTGATCATACGTGCCACCTGTGCCGTCGCTTGCTTAAACAGCACTCTCGAGATACCCGGGGCAGTGCTTACCACCGGGAGCAATGACCCACCGACACCCGACGTCTATCAAACTCTGAATTGCTACCAATGCACAGGCCATATCCTGAACGCGAGACGAGCACACCAGACTAGCAATGAATCAGCGCAGCAGCCCGATGTGCTAATCATTCGACGACGAGTGCCCAGTTATCCAGGTGGGCGAGAAAATGGTAATAGACATGAACAGGCAGCCCCTGCCACGTGCTTCAGTCACTTTAGGAATGCGAATCGCATTTAAACAAATACGCAAAGGGAGATGAGGGAGGCCTCTGCTATCACGAAAGAACAAACTTCAAGTGTGTATGCATGCCTTTAATAACGTTCACCGACGCCGAAATAGAGTTCGCTGGATACGACGGGTGCAGGCCAAAAAAAAAAAAAAAAAATCTTTCTTTTTTTCTTTTTGCCTTTTGCGTCGTCAAACGTTACGATCTTTACACACATTACAGCGAAGCTGTTAGCCTCGCCTTGGTCGGCGTTTTTCGTGTTCATATCCGTGGGCCACAATGCGGGCCGATCCCGGAGGTGGTGCGATAGCGGGCCGAGCCGCGGCGGCTGTGAATACATTTTTTTGGAATCATGCATGCAACATACTGAACACCATTCGTTTCAATAAAAATCAAGGCCAAAAGAAGTATCTTAATCTTATAATTAATCATAAGGCGCTCCTGATAAGAATTCGAAGCATGCAGCGCTCCCCACATACGTTACCCGGTAAAGATTATTGTTGCGCTAGCTGCCACAGCGACCGCAACTTGCGACGTCGGGAGTGACATCCCTAGCCTTTAGAATATAAAAGAACCAGCCTAGCAACTTATTTCATGGTTGCTGCTGCACCGTTATGGGTAGGCAACGCGTATTTAGGAGTCCCGAGTTGTAGCGTGTATACTAGGAGTGACAAAGGGAAAAAGAAACGCCAGCATGACCAGCGGTGGTGTGCTGTAACAGTACCAGTACCATTACACTAAATTACAGTTACTACCATGACTCTTACGCAATAAAACATTGGGTATCCTCCTCAGTAGCTGTAGTGGTCGTTCTCAAAGTGGGAATCCACTTTCGCAGGGTGGCTACTCAATTTTTTCATTCCATCACCCCGTATTCAGACGTGTTCAGGGAGAAAAATGAACAGTTGGTAGATCCCACTTCATCTTTCCATCTCATATTCTGTCATTCTATCAGTGTTCAAAACAACGGGACACAATGACGAGCAATGTTTCTTTTTTCGCAATTGGCAGGTAAACTTGGAGGGCATTCGTGAAATACATAACTATGCCAACTATGTTAGAGCATTTGTTGACCATGAGACTAACGCCCATAAATGTTACAGCTTCAGCTAATGTGTCATACTCGATTCATAAAACGTTAGAAAAGCGGTGTCCGACTCGGTGGTTGTGCCGTACGACGATACATTGCACTCCCTGCTGAGCGAAACAGACAGCGCTCTACTAGGGTAACAATCTGAAATCAACGTGATACCGACAGCAGGCTGGCAAAATTTTGGACGCATTGGCAGGCACACAACTTTGAAAGGACGTCCCGACACTGGGCTCCTCCTTTGCCAGAGGGCGCAGGGATCTAATTTAAAATTAGGCGCTAAGCCCTGGATCTTCAAATAGTAGCGACAATTGGCATTAGCACCTCCTGGTTTTTGTCGTTGCGCTAAGCCCTGGATCTTCAAATAGTAGCGACAATTGGCATTAGCACCTCCTGGTTTTTGTCGTTACTTCTTCGTGATTTCTTAGTAATGTCATGCCATCGTCGTCACGTCTTATACTCAACTGCACCTCGTTATGCATGTTAGCAGGATTTAAACAAGCTGCCTAAATAAAAGGTACGTTTTACTCCTCTAAATTATAGGTTACTTTTAGTTACGCTTGGTTTAAGCTTCCGTGTAAACAAATCAAATAGCTAGAAAAACGTGCTACATTAGAGATTAAATAACGAGTGTCCACCTGTTTATGCAATGTGCACAGCGCATGCCGAGACGACTGGCAGACCAAGGAAGTGGAAAAACACGTGCCCTGTATCGGTTACCGCGCACTCTTAGCATCTTGCGTACACAAGGCTAAGTAAGCAGCCTTGCCTACGGGACCTTGTGCTCGTCTCGTCAGCGGCTTGAAAGCATTGCCCTGTTATGGCTGGCAGTGAGAGATCACTCTTGGCACTACTTCAAATAGAAAAACCGCTAACGGGCTTCGGCGTTACGGCACAGGGTTCAGGGTTACTTCGCCAAGACGAAAATAACTAACCAGTGCACCAAGTAGAATAGAGATAGAAAAATCTTTTTGGCTTAGTCTTTCTGTATATTTTCATTGTTTGCTCTCTTTTATTTTTTTTATGGACTCTTTGTGCAAACACGCAACGCCAACAAACGTAAATAGGTGCACGGTCGGGTTGAGAACTCTGGCGCGAGAAGACATATACACAGAACGTACCACAGCGTGTCAAGTGCCTGAGCTTGTCCTTATCCACCTAACATATATAGCAATGGTTCCATTTTCCAACCACGTAAAATCTGTTAGCCCTACCTATGTTAATAAGCAACATGTGTCTTCTTGCGTGGTACCTTCTGCCGGTTTACAATAGATGTGCACTTTCAACTTCGGCAAATTACCAATGATATGAACGGCGCGACCCTGTCCCTTCAGACCGACAGCTTGCTCAATATAGAATATTAGGCTTAAAAGCGAGGACGCTCGGGCCAGTTTTCATGCATGGCTTCATGATGTTGCTGTACAGAGCGAAAACCTGTTGCACGTTTTTGTCATGCTGTATGGGAACATCATACGCACTTTCATGTTACCTTATACAAATTCGGAAAGCTCACCCGCTTCACTCATTGCATAGACAAAATGAAAGCGCAAAACTGGGTCTGTTCCTTTCGGCCTGTTCATTGGGCAATCATAATCATCATCAGCATCAGCCCCCCCCCCCCCTCGTGTCCCCCCCCCCCCGCCTCACCTTCACACTGACCGCAGTGCGAAGTAATTTCGTACTCGAAGCAGCGCAAAAGTTCCCGTGCTTTGAAATAATAATGGCACAGTGACCACCCTGGAAAGGCCATACTCTCTCGTTCGAAGCCCCAGGAGAAATTTTTCTTCATCTTTCTGTGCTTTGGGGTATTAATGGCACAATGCCCGCCTTGGAAAGGTATTACTGGGTTCGATCGCAGGACCAGAGCAAATTTAGGGTGCTATCTCTTGGGTTCGTTCCCAAGGCCAGAGCAAATTGTTGTTCAACTGCGAAGGTTTCTGAGAATCCCAGATAAGCTTCATTTCAAGCTTCTCGCTACACTCGGGTGGATGGTGACTTTCCTTGCCATAGAATAACTAATCGTTCCAAATGGTAACAAAGGGAGCACAAGCTCCGCCAGTCCATGTCCTTCAGCAGTAGTGTGAAAAAGGAGCCGCAGCTTCTGTCGTAATATTTTATAAATATAAAGCTGCCATTTTTACCTCTCTTTTCAGAGTACATCTTGGCGCACCCAGCCTTAGCATTTACCGCCATGCAGGCTTTGGAGTATATTACTACGTAGGTTGTTCGGTTGGTTACGGCGTTTCGTACAGGCAGTATTAGCCTGGTGTTGCGGGCCGGCAAGTTCTCTGCCTGTTCGTATCTTTTAACTGTTCATGAAGTTGCTGCTATATGCTTATATCACCAATGTCGCGTGTAAATACGCGTAGAAGGCGTGAGATCTCTTTAAAAACAATCCCTGGCCTTTAGGGGAACACTTATGCTTTGCAGGTCGTCAAGCAGGGTTTTCCTTTCAATATTGAACCGCCGGCATGACTGTGCATATAGATTGGTACCTCTGCAAGTTTTTAACGCCCGTGCCGGGGTGTAACGCAATCCTCTTTTTATTTCATAAGTCAGAGTGCATTGCGACAGATTATGCCATTTTACTACACACAGCTCAAGTGGCAGGGTATAAAAAGAGCAAAAGTAGCAGCAAATTGCGCTTTTTTGTTTTGACTGTTGGTTTCTTTGTGAAGGCGTCCTTGAGAAGTATAGCGTCCGCTCTCTCATCTACAGGGGCACCTACAGGAGAAGGCAGCCACTCGCATACACTAATGCATCATTTGCTTCTCAATTGCTTCATTAAAGCCAGTTATTTTTGTGCATTGAGTGAAGTTATTTTCTTGATAGATCATGTTGTGTTTACGTCAAAGGCCAAACATCTTCTTTCTACATGGAAATTAGCGCCGTCCTGCAAGGATCAGTATTATGACCACTCCTTTTTCTTTAAATTTTATTATTACCGTTCTTCCTGCTCTTCGCAATTCTTTCCTTATATGGGCCGATGACATCAATATATTAAAGTAAATTCATACTGTTCATGTCTGTCGCATCCTAAAGTGTGACCTGTCTTCTTTTTCTAAATGGTGCAAAGATAATAACCTCACCTTCCATGTCATGACCTTCCCACTCAAAACAGCAAGGATATCTTTTTTCTATTCTGTGCATTGTGTTGTCTTTAGTTTGTAAGATCAATGATCTCGGTCTACTTTTTAGAACACAGCCCTTAGGCGACCGTTCCTGCGCTTAGCATCGGCGTCCGTAGGCGTCGTAAACGATTGAAGGCACACAGCGAAGGATGAAAGAGCGAACGCGGAGCGCAGCGGGGAATGAATAACGGTGATAGTGAAGAGGAGCAAAGCCGAGGCGGTGGGTGCAGTGAAACCATGAGGAGGAAAGCGGGGGAGGAGATTATGGCGAAAGGTTGAAAAGAAAAGCGCCTTTCCCAAATTAAACCACTACTAGTAGTGCCATGCAAGACGCGCGCTGCGCCGACGATGACCACGAGATGGCGCCAGAACAACGTGCGTCGCCTGTTCACTGATGACGACACCGATACCATATATGGAAACAAAGCGCTCCATGAGGGGAGGTCTGTCTGCGGCGGCTGCTGTGAATCGCGCTCGCTCCGTTTGCAATGTGCCGCACGAGACATCCTCCACGCCAGCAAATATATATCGAAATAAAAACACAGATATAGCTGCGCACAAATTTCGCATTAGGAAATATTGTAATCGTCGGTGAATATATTATGTAACGTCACGCTTTTCTGCTCCCGCTAAATGTCTTGCAATGCGGTGTTTGTGCTATCTTGGTCGTGTTTCCAAACTATAGAGGGAATTCATGTCTCCTAAACCGTTCCGCAAGTTGTAGACAACAATCTGTCCACCTCAGCTTGAATGAGTGTCGGCGCCTGAAATGGCGTTTCTAGATCCAACACTGACATTATAGATAGGGCCACAAAAAGTCTCTAAGCTTATATCATCACCGCTTTCCTAGAGCGAACAATGGACCATGTTCTAGCACTGTTGCATTATTGTCAATGCCCTTCTTGTCCTTTTTCTTTTGTGTTCACTTTGCAATTTGTTGTATATACAGTATTCGTTTCGAAGTTATTATTTTTATTCTTTGTTTTCTTTTTCTTATATTTACCTTCAGTTCATTTTGTTTTATTTTGGGGATTTTGACGCATGCGTGCGGCAGCACTCAATCGTTAAGCTTGTTAAGTGTTACCCACTACTACTACTACTACAAGTAGTAGTAGTAGTAGTAGTAGTAGTAGTAGTAGTACTTGGGGCGTGTCTCAGCTGGGTGGGCCTGAGTCTGTGATGATGTTGAACAGCTGGCCACTTTTGCCAACTACAAATATGTTTTACTGTAGAAGTAGCAGTTTTATTGGCACGTAAATTTCAGTTTTTAGAAAATGCAGGTTTTGAGCACTCGAAAAAGACGTAACCTTTTTTAAGGTTTATAACATGATTTTATTGTTTCATTCCGCGTCAGTATGAACCCTTTGTGGTTGCAGAGTCGTCCAGCAAATCAAATAGCGATGGCGGAAACCAGCAAGAACCAAGCAGCCATTGTGATTGTTTAGGTTAAGCTGTTTTAATCAGTTATTTACGCGCATGTAACAACAAGGAATAAACTACGGAACACCCATAAGTCGCAAATACCTGAAGCTGCTTGCCATAAATACTCAGTTGCCGGATCTATGCGGCGTCGACTTCCACTACACAATAATTATTTTTAAATTTATTGTATCTCTCCTTAGGATATAGGATATTTGTTTATTTATGCTTTTTTTGCTATTCTAAAAACAAGCCATTCTGTAGAAGCCTATTTTAGCGCACAATCTGCGCTCCTGTATTAGGCAAATATGCTCCGTAAACAGGGCGCAACATATTTGTGAAGTGGCTTCCGGCGCACTTGTAATCTTTAGCAAGGACTACTCTGACGAAGGTTACCGGCCGGTCCACAAATACACCCCGACGCTTCGAATACTTTTGGAGACGATGAACGTTGGTCGGGAACTTCTTTTGCCCACTAAAGGACACAAGCAGTCTTAATTTTCCCACTTGTCTTAAACCGCCTATTGCGCAAGCTGGACTAAAAGCTACGACTAAAATTGCCATCTAGCCATTCCCACTGCGAAGTAGCGTCGCTGTTCCCCTGTGGGTGCGAGTGGCGTTTACCAAGGCTTGCTCCTACCAAACTGGAATCACCGATAGCCCTGCAAGCGATTCCTGTAGGTGCGAGAAAACGACCGGGCATTTCTGTACCTGATCTTACTACGAGTAAACCTTATCGAGTGTACCTGATCTTACTACGAGTAAACAACCTTAAACCTTATGAACTCTTCAGCGCTCTATTAGTAAAAAAAGTACTCGGACTGTAGCCACATATGTCGCTGGCAAAAAAAGGGATTCCGTGCACTAATCCATCGTTTGAGGTGCACCGGCCTGAGTGCCCGTCCATAGTGCTCCTGCGCATGCTTCCTCGTGAACTCAATGCGGACTCTTTCCTTCCTTTTCCTTTTTCTAGTTTCCCTTTTCCTTACTTTAGTGCAGAGTAGCAAAACAGATGCTTGTCAGGTACACCTCTCCGCTTTCCATTGCTTGTATTTGGACCTAAGATAATAAAGGTATTTTTGCAAGTTGGCGAAGTGCTTAAAGCCTCCTTGACCGCCGTGGGTCGGCCCGGCATCGCACTATCTTAGGCATCGGCCCACGTATGGGGAGAAATTCTCGATCTACACGGCTCGATAGACGAACGGAATTTTGTCCAGAAACTAGCCATATACAGCTTTACTGTAAAATGAAACTCGTGGCTGATTTTACCTACAGATTCTTCACAAGGCTTCCTTTCTCCCTGTCGATACCACACTCTTCGTTCGGTGTTAGATTTCTGCACTATCACAGTTCTAAATTTTCTCAAATTGCGGAAGTGCAAAAACGTTGAAAGCGTTTCCACAAAAGTGGAAATAGCGTTGAAAGATGGAGCGAGCCAACGCTATTTGATTGCTCAAGCCTGCAATAAGATTTCCGGATATATTTAAACTCCGGTTTTTATTATTCGTCTCTTTACTGCTCTTGTCTGGACTACGGTACTAAAAAAACTCAAAGAAATATGTGCAGCGCGACCGGCGCAACTAGAACGCACAGGAATGGGGCAGACAATTAAATCATTAGAAAGGGAGTTATCTCTCTACTTACAGAAACGAAGTGGACGTGCGCAGCAAAAGGTCTTCTGCCAAGTACTCAGGCCCAAACATTCTTTTATCAAGGAAGGCCTCGCCGCTGAGAGTTGCAGAAAATAGTACAACTGTCTCGCGCATGAAAACGGCCGCTATCTTCTCGGCAGTATCGCCGACGCAGCGTCAGCGATGCCGAGCTTATGCAAAAACATCCGCCGATAGCCCCTTGAAGAGTCTACGCTATTGGACGCAGTGAAGCACACTCCATAACGCAGCCGCCTAACGTAAATACCGGACGTCGTCCACTTGCAACAGCAGACGCGCACTTTTACCACCTCTTGAAGCTAGCTTATTTCCTTCGTTGGGCCGAAGATGCACATCCTGGCGCTGAGCCTCTTCGTTGTACTGGGTTCTAGAGGCCACTGCGTAGCCCAGTCCCCAAGGTGTGGTAGTTCCTTTTCGTCTGTGTCAAATAGACATTTTGTAGGTGCCTGCATAAATTTTACTTTACCATAATGAGTATTTACGTGTTGGAAAGTTTGTCTATGGCTTGTTCATGAGTACTCGCACAGCATGTATCATGTACAAATTACTTTTGCTAGATTCTATTCCTTTACCACCCAACGCTGCTGAGCAGCCGATTGTTGTGAATGCATAGGCGGAATGCAACTTGAACGGATGTAAATAAATAAGGGCGGTATCATTATGTTATCCTGGCCCTCTGTTATTTTTTTCTACAACCAATATAAACCCAGTGTTAGGAAATCTGACAAATCTATTTACAATGGCGATGCCTGTATGTCACAACCCATTCAACTAGGAGAACTCTGGTGAAATAATGCGTTAAGTAGAGCCCGTGTTGCCAGTCTAAAACGTGGCGCCTTATTTCATGTTTCTTTTTTCTTTCTTTTGGCTGTTGGCAAGCTCAGCGGGATACTTAAAAAATATAGCAGAAAGATCTTGAAGGATTGCTCGGTTTTTTTTTTTTTTTTTTGAGCCTTGATTGAATGAGAGGCTAATCATCGACAAGAGGCTCATCCTGTATTAGCTCTTTGCGCCAGCTGGTCGTCCCTCCTAGTTTGAAAATATCGTGTCTTAAGCGGTTCAGACGCAGTGATAAAAGGTACCCGCCGGTCATTGCCTATCAATACGCTGCCATCATGAGTATTATACGAAAATCGCCGAAATTGGCAGCTTGGCAAATGCAAGGTTTGCTCTAAGCTGCCGTGAAAACAAACTTCCCTTGTAATAAAAGAATGTTTGCTTGCTTCACTAAGAACCGGAACAACGCATGGAAAATTGATTTAATTTTAGGTAGACTCGGTGATGTAGTAAAACCAAAGACAAAAAATCGAATACACAAAAAACACCATCTTTTGGAGGCACATGTTCAGGTCTTTGCATCGCTGGAGCAAAGCGTACACAAGGGCATGAAGCATTGAAACAACTTGGAATGCCAATCAACACGTTAACATTAATCAAAGACAATGTCTTCCCGCAAAAGTTGGGGTAGAGAACGGGCCGAAGTGATCATGTACGGCAATATATCGCGCCATCCCTCGCATGAGGGAGTAGTGTGTGACAGAATAATTTTGTTGCACTTGCTTTCGGGATCGGTGCCCATTTTTAGTGACTACAACTACCTACGCAAAAAAGCCCACATAGTGCCCAGTGCACTAAAATTTGGATGGTCCTACATCTTTGCATTGCACATAGGCGGAGAACGGCTTTACACTGTACTTACTACCTTAGGGATCGGCCGACATTTTTAGACGGCACTATCTCCAAAATAAGGTCGCGAAACAAGCTCGAAACACAAACCTGATGCGGAAATGGGGGAGGCAGTAACTAGCTAACTAGTCCTGTGCCTTTCAAAAAATTGTACTAGGAAATACAATTAGGAATAACTACGATGCATCGCGACCAGGAGCACGGCCGAAGCAGATAGACAATTTGGGTGACTCTGTCAGCCTAAGAAGACAGACAGACAGCCAGGCCGACAGATAGATAATTTGATAGATAGATAGATAGATAGATAGATAGATAGATAGATAGATAGATAGATAGATAGATAGATAGATAGATAGATAGATAGATAGATAGATAGATAGATAGATAGATAGATAGATAGATAGATAGATAGATAGATAGATAGATAGATAGATAGATAGATAGATAGATAGATAGATAGATAGATAGATAGATAGATAGATAGATAGATAGATAGATAGATAGATAGATAGATAGATAGATAGATAGATAGATAGATAGATAGATAGATAGATAGATAGATAGATAGATAGATAGATAGATAGATAGATAGATAGATAGATAGATAGATAGATAGATAGATAGATAGATAGATAGATAGATAGATAGATAGATAGATAGATAGATAGATAGATAGATAGATAGATAGATAGATAGATAGATAGATAGATAGATAGATAGATAGATAGATAGATAGATAGATAGATAGATAGATAGATAGATAGATAGATAGATAGATAGATAGATAGATAGATAGATAGATAGATAGATAGATAGATAGATAGATAGATAGATAGATAGATAGATAGATAGATAGATAGATAGATAGATAGATAGATAGATAGATAGATAGATAGATAGATAGATAAATAGATAGATAGATAGATAGATAGATAGATAGATAGATAGATAGATAGATAGATAGATAGATAGATAGATAGATAGATAGATAGATAGATAGATAGATAGATAGATAGATAGATAGATAGGCAGGCAGGCAGGCAGGCTCAAAACGGCTAAAGTACACAAAGAATGTTATTAGCATTAAAAAAATCTATACCGTGCATGCTCATAAGCAAGCGAGACCAGTGTTTTCAGAGGTCTTCGCTTGTGCAACGTGGTGATAACCACCTTTGTTGTGTCAGTCTTTCTGGACTCCTGAATCAATTTCACATAAAGAAGCCATTGCACTTTGTTGGGTGAATACCCACGCAATCTCTGAGCTGACCAAACGTAGTTGGTTTCAGCACTGGCGTAGAAGAGTCGGATTAGCGCGTTTTCTGCGGAATTTGGACTGTAGAGTGCGAACCTCCGGACATCCCATTAAGCGAAGGAAGCCCGTTTGTCGGGCGCCCTTATGTAGATGGCGTAATGAAACTATGAACGAGCTGATAACCTGCACGTTATAAAAATTAATTTGCTAGACGACAGCCTGTTGAACCAATAACATGGTTGTTTATTCTCCGACACCCCAAACTATACTTGTTGTAATAACAAGAGAAATTTTCTTTTAAAGAAATTTGATCTTTTTTGTTCAATTAAATAAGGTCAACCTGCAGCATTTCGCTGTCAAGAACCTTCTGTCTACTGCTCTGGCAGAAGCAGTGATCAAGTGATTCGTGCCAGTTCATGATGTGGACGCTCTAGTGAAGCTAAGCGATGAATATAGTCTGTGCAACAAGCATCACTTATTTCAAGTGTAATTTTGTCTTCTGTTCCAAGCAACGTCCCGGCCCGGAATGCTGACCGTACAATATCCGTTCCATTGGTCAACCACAAAAATGTAAGCCAGCGCAGAACTTCTCCTAAATGTGCGACAACTTGCACGGCATATTATTTTGTTATAGAGTGGGACTAGGCGGCAATCTTACACTAACTAAACGAGCTTCCGTAAATAAAATGAAACCACACAGATTAACAATCTCTACGCACACAAAACGAAACACGAATGACATTGAGATGACAGCTAAAGCATCATTCTTAGAAAAGTAGAGGTGACTAGTGTATTAGAGCAGTAGAGGACTAGATTGCGAGACAGTGATGCTGCATATTTGGCATGCATCATTAAAGTATCGCAACTCATGCATCCACGGTTTCGTTTGTAGTAGTTTTTTTTTGGTGCGCTCTATTGTGGACGGGAACGTTTACAGCTCCATGTTCATCCCTCTTGCCGTACAATGTGTGCCATGATTACTCTAAGCAAGAAGACCGTCTGCTACTTGGTAGCTTTGAGGTTCTGACATTTACGCTAGCACAAATGCCAATCGCTAGCACAAGCGCTCACTCTGTTTTCCGTTCTCTTTGATTACCCCTACCTCCTTCCTTTTTTGCTCTTCCTGAGCTGCGCTACAAGCCTAAAACAGCCAATATATAGGTCGTGATATCTATAGTCAGAAATTAAAAAGATCTCTTGAACACATATCAGCAACGGATAGAGAAGCTATTTAACAAAACTTGTTGCTTGCCTACTTTGCTCATGACATAAAAACAAATGTTACGGCGCTAAGCAGACGAGGACGAAGTGCGACAAGAACGACATATACGGCTATTAAGTGTCGTTTGTGTCCGACTCTGATCTGATCATCTGATCTCACTCTGATATAAACGCAATGTCTCATTAATTGCTTCTATAAAAGGTCGATTTTCATGAGGATATTTATTTGAGCAAAAGACCATGCTTTAAGATGCCACGCTGATGGTTGTCTCCAACGCTAATTTTTGTATTTAGGTTCCACGGTCAGCCTCATCACTAAGGAAGAAAGTACTGCTAGCATGAGCCTACATTTCAGATAGCTATCAAATCATAGCAGGGAATGAGCAAAACTGCTACAGATAACAAGTATGCTACAAAATGGCACTATAACGCGGTTTGTATATCAGATACGGCAGTAAAACTGAACAAAGTTATACGCTTCATATAATCTAATATTTTGATCACTTAACAGAGGTTCTCCTACTTTGTTTTCCTTTTGTTTTATAGTACCAGTAATTTTAGAATGTGGCCCACAGAGTACACAGCTTATTATCATGCGCGATAACAACTTTGCTTTAGGAAACTCACATATGCTTGCGCTCGTATTGCACCAAGGCGCGCACTAACTCTATTTGCTTTGACAAATCGAGACCATGGTGCTTCTGTAGTAACAGGCGCTACACGCGCTGCGTTGTGCAATTTCCATCACATGCCTCAATTACGTATTTCCTAAAAAAATTGAAACTAAGGAAGCTGTTCTATTGGCATATCTCGCAGCTCACATACACCATGGTGCTGAAGATAGGTACGCCACGACAGGAATTCAAGGTCATGCTTGATCCAGCGGGAATTACCTGGGTTCCTGCCTACTACTGCACCGAAGGAGAACCCTGCTGTACGTATTATTGGGCAAAATGTTCTCAAAAAGCTTAGCAAGACGATTGTGCGAAGATTATCTACCACACTTTCAGGTCAGAACTGATCATGATTAAAGAGTGAATGTACACGCTTTTCAAAGTCTAAAACATATTCGGATGTAGGACAAAAAACACGGAAGTTTCTCACGTAATAAATATTACTTGCAAAGCTACCCACATCTATTCTTTATGCTTTCAGTGCTTTAGGGTCGACACCACGCACCGATTTCTTTCTGTACATAATTTTTGACCACTGTGTGCCTAACGTTACGTTTGATGACTGTGGTCCCAAGGGCTCTTGGACACTTTCTCTGTCACCGTTCTTTTATTTTTGATTTTTTTTTTTTTTTTTTGCTACAGTGCGCAGAAATGATCGGTCTGGACTGAGCCAGGTCACATTGAACACAGCTCGTTGTCGGAGCAATTTCTTTTGGAGTGCCTATGATGCGAGTACAAGAGATAGTCGCTACAAGCTACGCTGGCGCTGGTAGCAAATTTAAGGGCTAAACCCTGCTAAAGAACGGCTTCAGCCGTTATTGGCGGTAATTGTGTTGCATGTGATTCATTGCAGCCGTAAGGTGCGGCGATCATAACCAACAGTACCTTTAAGTGCTATCTTTGCCTCTCTCTCCACTTTGTACTTATCCTTCTAACTCTCGTTTCCTCAGTGAGTCCTCCCTTTGTTTAGTCTATGCACTTCACTCTACCCTTTGACTTGCAGTAGGCAAAATACATAGTCTAACATTTTTCATTGCTGCATTTCTTCTTTACGGTGTATAAATACTTACTAGATAAAGTATACAACGGTTTCTCCCAAACCTAAGCGAGATGCAGTAGGCAGACAATACTGTTGCCTAAAAAGCGTATAGCTAAAGATATTTAGAAAATAAGGCGAGCAGCCGAAGCTTAACAGCATCTAAGATAGACTTGATTTCTTTCTACGATGGTGCATACCCACTGAGCGGGATGGGCGAAAATTTGTATAGTATAAGGAAGATTGTCACGACGAAACGAATAACAATAACTGTTGAAAAAATTAAGGGAATCGCCCTGAAACCACTCTGAATTCATCCCACGCCTGAGCAAATGTCCCTGTAGTAGTTTCAAGGAGAACAGGCTCCGAGAGCAAAAATATTCAGAATGTAAAAGTTTGAACCAATTTGTGTGAACGTTGATATCAACATGTTTTTCCTTAAAGAAGGAAACGGTGGCAGAATAAGGAAAACAGTTGTCTACGGTCTAATACTTTCTACAGAAAGGGCACAGAGGGGAGGGCGCCAGACCAGCACCGTGACGATAAAAGTTTAACACTTCTGTTGGAGAACGTGACCGGGTAAAAGCTACTTCACTTTTTCTGGTGTGAAAGGAATTTTTGTGCTAATGGATTAGAAGGTGACCGTATTCTGAAAACATTGAGGTGCCATTCTACTCTGTGGAGGTATTTATTGTATGTATTCATTTTCACCATCTCCTAACGGAAGTGACGATAGCTTTGCGACTACTGTAATATACACTGATTAGTTCGGGTACACCCTTACACAGAATCTTCGTCAAAGTTAATATATACACGACCATTGTTGAACAGTTGAGTGACTTGGATTGGTGTGGCATTTCAACCCAAATTTTTTAGCACGAACTGAGTGAAACTGTGCTTGTCTGATTTTTATCAAGGATAATGTCATCACACATAGCCCATGCACAGTGCGTGGCCATGAACTCCTAGATATACCTCTTGCGTGTGTCTGGAGATATATGCACAATGAATATCACAATTCCCCCTTTCGTTTTTACACCTCAGATATCCAACCCCACCGTCGCTATCACAGACGCTAACCATTGCACTTTTTTCTTGCTTGCGACGGTATCAGGTACTCATGATGACAGCTTTTGAAATGCTGTTCTCTATGTTGTATGCGTGATTAGAAAGAATGCAAGATCTGTTCGCTTGGCTTTGCTGAGTGCTTGTAGCCTCTGCCTCACGAGGCTATGAGCCCCTTGCTTAAGGGGGTATACGTGCTTACGGCCGCATGAGCCATTGAGTATTGTAATTTTTCTTGACGCATACAAAAATCTAAGTGCCCTTACACTGTGTGAAGAATTATAATCATTGAAGCTGTGTATGGCAAACGGCACCTCCGCCGCGGGTCGGCCCGGTATTGCACTGTCTTCGGAATCGGCCCACGTATGAGGAGTGCTTAACACCTTCTTCACCTCCGCCGTGGGTCGGGCCGGTATTGCACTATCTTCGGTATCTCCCCACGTATGGGGAGTGCTTAACACCTGCTTCACCTCCGCCGCGATTCAGCCCGGCATTTCACTATCTTGGGGATCGGTCCACGTAAGGGCAGTGCTTAGCGCCTGCTTCACCTCCGCCACGGGTGGAGCTGGTATTGCACATCTTCGGGATGCGCCCATGTATGGGGAGTGCTTAACGCCTGCTTCACCTCCATTGCGGGTAGGCCCGGCATTGCACCACCTTCGGCATCGCTCCACGTATGGGAAGTGCTTAACGCCTGCTTCACCTCCACCGCGGGTCGGCCCGGCATTGCACTACTTTCGGGATCCGACCACGTATGGGGAGTGCCTAACGACTGTTTCACCTCCACCGCGGGTCGGCACGGCATTGCACTATCTATGGTATCGGCCCACATATGGGGAGTGCTTAACGCCTGCTTCACCTCCGCCGCTGGGCGGGCCGATATTCGACGATCTTTGGGACCGGCCCACGTATGGGAGTGCTTAACGCCTGCTTCACCTCCACCGCGGGTCGGCCCGGCATTGCACTATGTTTAGGATTGGCCCACGTATGAGTAGTGTTTAACGCCTGCTTCACCTCCGCCGCGGGTCGGCCCAGCATTGCGCTATCTTCGGGGTCGGCCCACAATGGGGGGTTTTCTGCTTACGACACGAAAATTTCCTTGGACGGTAGAGGTATATAGCGTCGCTGTAAAACGACACGGAACACTAGTCACATACAGCTTCGCTGTAAAATTAGCTATAGCTAGACGGCAAGCAGCAACATCTAGCTTTTCTTCATCGGTGCCGGCGGAATGCTGCAGTCGTCTTCATTCTCTCGTGGCATTACCCCTGATAAACACACTCGAATCATCCGAGCAGGTCAGCATGCAGCATCGACAAACGGGTTATAAGGTTTTAGCCAAGCAAAGTCAAGTACATCAGTTCGGGAGGGCGCAGATGGCACCATTGGCTTGGCCGGTGCGCTCTTATACGTCATATTGGTGACTTGGTCCAGAACGCGATAAGGAGCGTTGTAGCCTGGTTAAATTTGCTGACAAAACAACTCTTCGAGTTGGCGCCCAGAGGGGCACTAAGGATGCATGAGCGTATCGGCATCCTTATGACGGCAATCGTAACAGAACTTCTGTGAGACCTGCGACATCGTAATGTGGTCACGCACGATATGACGCGCAGCGTTCGCCCTTCCCAGAGCGTCTTCGCGTGCTCCGATGGTTGTTGTGGAATGGCTGGTAGTAAAGTATCCACGGTTTAAGTCATTTCAGGGCAAAATAAGATAAAACGTTAAACAGTCTGTAGTATTCCGACATGACCAATTATAGGCGAATGTAAGAAAGCGTAATGGAGCATCCCGGTCGCAGTGGTCGGCGGAAACGCACATGGCGAGCATGTCGGTTATGTTGTGATTCAGTCGTTCGGTGAAGCTGATTGCCTAACGCCGATAGGCAGTGGTGACCTTCTGTTTTCTGGAAAGCGTGCGGAGGAGGTCATTGTGGACATGCAACATGAAGTAAGGACAGGGACCGGTGAGCAGCTGTCGAGGGCTCCATGATGCATAATCGCGTCGTTGAGTAAGGAAGTTGGTAATATCGGTAGCATAGCTGGTTAGAAGTGCGCAAGCACTAGCGGAATGCGTGGCATAGTCTGTCGCAACAGGGACCCATTTTTTTCCCTGACGCTGACATACGGAAGGGTAGGAGCATATCGAATCCGACGAGGAAGAATAGCTCTACTGGGACATCGATGGGCTGAAAGAATGCCGGCGGTAAGCTTCGATGTTCTCTTGCGTCGTCGGCACACTTCACAGTTGCCGACATATTTCTGTACGGAGCGATAAAGCCCAGACCAAAAAAAGAAAAACGATGCCACACGCGATCATAAGTGCGCGTTACACCAGGATGGCCTGCTGTGGGTTCATGATGAAGCTGCTGGACAGTAGAACGCATGGGGAAGAACACCACAAGCATGTGCTGAGGGCCGTCGGTGTATATATACCCTATTGCGGTATAAAGTTCCATAATGTAGGGTAAATATAAGAAGCGACTCGTCAAAGGCCCCGGAGCTGAGACGGCTCATGAGGGAACAAAGCCGTATCACGCCGCTGTTCTTCACAAAATGAAAAAAAAAGACTGCGAAATAGAAACAGCACAGGCATCGGCATCAGGGTTTGTGCTGTTGCATGGATCAACAGGATAGCGGGACAGTCAGCCCGCGTCCTGATGTAACTGGGCACATTTGTGCACGACGGCGAACGAGAACTATTGTACGCGCGAAGCCCAGCGTCCAAGACGGCCTGTAGGATCTTTAGCGAGGAAAGCCAGCAGTTCGCATGGGAGTCATATAATACTCTGAGAGGACGGCCAAGGAGGCACAGCCGAAATTTTGGGATGGCCCAAACAAGGGAAAAGCAGTCACGCTCAGTAACGCAGTATGTGCGCTCTGAGGCAGAGAACAGGAGGCAGGCGTACACTATCACAGTCACGGCCATGCAAGCGCTCGGCAAGGAAGATTCCAATTCCATATCCACTGAGATCCGTCCGAACTTGCGTAGGAGCAGATTGGTCGAAGTGTGCCAATAGACGAGAAGTTGTGAGAAGGCAGATAAGCGCTGTAAATGCGCTTATCTTTCACCAGCTTATCACTTATTATCTTATCTTATTTCACCAGCTTTCACTTATCTTTCACCAGCCGGTGAAAGCCCTGCAAAGGACAGTAAGCAAAGTAACAAAAAGGGAAGCCTCTCAAAAAGGCGCATTGAGATGATACCTTGATGGAGGCAATAACATCAACCACAGAGCCGTTCGATAGAGCTGCTGATGTCACAGCGCGTTAATGCAAGCGCGTAGACTGCGCGCGCAGGTGGCAAAAAGGGAATATAACAGTGAAATGCAAACAGCCGCTGGAACTCGATGCCAAGAAATCAAACACAGGCTTTGCGGGAGACTCACGCTGTGACATGATAACGCGAATAGGAGAAAGAGCACTATAAGGGCATATAGAGAGACAAAACAGAAAGCCTGCAATAAGGACGCGTAATGACCACTCAATAAAATAGACTTCCTGAGACGCTACTACATTCATTTAAACACCCAAAGCACGTGTTTTCACAATGCCTGCGCTTCGCTAAAACAATCCTCGTCAACCGCTCCTCAACATCTTCATAGATGTTCTGCTTCTACGGAGCTCCACACATGACGCTCCGAATGAAGCGCAATATACTGTATGTTTAACGTTAATGTTTGACGTCAGCTTAGTTTCTCTTCCACAATCAGAAGTTTCGAGCATGCTTACTGCTGTATAAAATATGAGAAATAATAATATCCAGAAGTATTTACCTTAGCAGTCTTGCCCGGTTGATACTGGCACTCTCCCTCACACGTTCTTCGTTATTTGGCTAACTACCAATTTCCAGAGCTTCTCCGTACCACTCCTGTGCCAACAGATGTGTCTATTCTATAACTTGAGAGAACAAATTGACAAAAAGTGTGGAAAGGCAGGTTGGTTAAACAGGGAAAGATCCTCTTGCAAATAATACTAGTCATTTCATAAGATTATCAAAATTACCAATAGATATTGCAAACAGAGTGCCAAAATTTGACCTGGACAGCCGTTGCGGAAATTAAAAATGTGGTGCCACTGTCTTTCATCCGTTTTCCCCTGTAAAACGCATGTACCAAAGAAGCAATCGTGACTTATATGGTTCGCACACATTCGACGAAAGACAACCTACGAGTCAAATTTATGTTCTGATCTCTTTCCAATGCCGCATTACCTTAGGGAAGTTTGATTGGTACGACGTGCGCATTATTCCAAATTTCGACAAGCTTGGCTTTTTTTCTCTCTCTAGTTGGACACAAGATGTACGACTACACCGAGTCGACAACGCAAACAACCGATTGGGAGGACGGCGTCACTGACTTTGGCACGTGAGCGTCTGCTCCTGCTCCTAAACCACGTTTTCTTTTTCATTTGCACTTTAAAAAGGCATTAAAGTAATGGCTTGAAGTATAATGCCTTAAAGTCGACAGCCTTGCCACATTAAATGATAAACATCATCGTCACCAAAAGGTTGGCTGTAATATACATGTTATGTTAGAAATCCTATACCTCGGACAGCAATGTTACATCATTAGCCTATAAATAAAGTGACGAAAAATACTGTCATGGCAGAATTCAAGCAACATTTTAGAAAGCCATACAAACTTAGGATAAATCTGCACACTAGCTCCACCTTCCAGAAACTCATTCCTGAAGTCTGCTTCGATGTATATTCCCTTGCATTCGATACTTTTCAGGAATACATGCTGCCACAGCTACATCGAGTCAAATTGCAATGGTTTCTGACACATTTTGAACGCGATCAAATAAAATTATATTTTGGCCCTTTAAAATTAGACATATAAAAGCGCGATTTGCCGAAGAAGCTGCATATTCACATAATGTAACTGGAATTCATGACAGCACTATACAAAATTTGTAGAAATGATGATGTCTGTATTGCGTGAAAAGTATTAAATAATGGACATGTATAACTACTACTTGAACATTGACATAACTGTAATATGGGGCCTAAGATAAATATTTGAGAACCTATTTAAGTTGCATTCTCTTTGTAGCACGTTTAACCTTGCGTTTTGTTGTGTGCGAAATGGCTTACGGATAAAGTATTGTACACGCTAAAGCAAGAATGCAACTTAATACAGAGGCGCAATTATTTTATCCGATAGCAGGAAAATAAGATGTGGGAGATTAATGTGTCATAACTCCGCTTAGATTTCTAGCAAACAGCGTATATTGCGGCTGTTGAATGCCAACAGGAACTACAATTTCTCATTACAAAAATTTATTTCATATAATGTTGACGCAGAGTAGCCTTCGTACAAAGTATCACGCTCGAAATCACGAGCACGCTGAACCTGAAGCTTTGCGAAAGAATCCCAGCATCACGCAACACTTAAAGTCTCGAAGGCCATGTTAACCTACCAGTGTAGTATCATCTAACCACACTGTCTACCAAAGCCATATTAAATATTACTTAAAGATTACACACTGCCAGTCCCGCAAATTTGTTCACATCGCTTCGGTAGTATATAAAATTCGTTTGTATGAATCTTGGCCCAAGCAAAATGTCGCTGCAGCTTATCCTCCCACACTCAAAAGTAGCATTCTTCATTCTTTTCATATCACTTATAAATGGCATCACAGTCATAATTTATTGTTGATATCGCGTTATTAGGACGCAATGAAGACAACTAGTTTGGGTTCGTTCCCAAGTAGCCTGCCATTGAGCTTCGGCTTTTTCGGCTTTAGTGATAGAATAGAATGAATTTGACTTATTTTCCCACCATCTTTCTCTTACGAAAAGTCAGAGTGAAATGAGCACATACGGAGCAGTACTGCTTTATATAATCTTCAAGGTGTCGCACGACGTGAGAGAGATTATTTTTCTACTGTTGTGAAGGCGAGGCTTCCTCCCAAACGCTCTCAGCCAACGTGCACCGTGGTGGGCCAACAACTAAACAAGGAACATTAGGATGAGCTATTTAGCGTACAAGCTTTAAATCTTAACATTTCAGTCGTTTGGTCCCGTCTGGACGAAATATTACTTTGTGTTTATTCCTTACAACAATAATCGACAACCACGTAGTAGATCTACTTTGAGTGTTACGTCACGGCGTAAGCAACGAATGGTTCAACTGGTTTTTTTTAGGACGTTACTATACGGTGCAGTAAACCGAAATGTTTTATGAAGACAAATTGCATGCTACACAACTAAAAGTGCTTAAGATTTTTCAGGAATAAATGTTATACTCTGTATGTGCGCAACGTTCTCAGCTTAAGCACTTCTATCTTGTCTTCAGGGGCCACGTCACCGGATTCACATTTCGGGATACACACCAACTAGGTGGTGTCGACGTCGGGAATCTCTATTTCGTCAGCGGCACCGGCTTCCATGAAGTACCCAGCTTCGTGAACGAGCCGTTCGATGGCGTTTTCGGACTCCGCCTCGGTACGAACTCGTCGCTTTACGAAATGGCCAGCTCAGGAGTCATCGGCAAGCCCTGGGTGGGACTGTACTTCAGCACCAACGAAAACGTTCAAGGTGAAGCGCTGTTTGGGGGAGCGAACAAGCAGCACTACGAGGGTCCGCTGACTTTCGTGGATGCCCTCGACAGTGCTTTCCAGTTCCGTCTGGATGCGTAAGTGCTGCAGCGAGGCTATGAATAGTGGCCGACTTGGATAAGTCACTGCACCTAACGTTTCGACAAGGCTTGTCGAGACAAGTCCTCTTGTCGAAACGTTGGCTTCAGCTACAGTCCTCCTTCTGCAACCACTGACCCTTTCAAGCCTCCGCTTTTCTGTGAACATAAGTCGGTTAGAGTTTCCGCGAAAGCATGTGAAAGGCTTACTTATTATTGACGAGTGTCGATGGTCGAGCTAGGAACTGCGTGTCGGGGGAAATTGCACTGTGAATAGTAAACTGAGCAGAAAAATGTTATCTTAAAATTACTTTTTGTATCCCAGGCCACTGCCCGCACTTGGAAGCGGGAAGTGTACAATGGACTTCAAACGCCCACATGCGCGTATGCAATGTTTACGACCCCTGGTTGCATTGTCTCGCATTGTCTCGCAGTCTTATTCCAACTTTCTACTCTAACCCCAATCCCGTATTCAGGTACGAAATAGTTGGTCAGAAGCACATGCTACAACAGTCTGCATCGTGGGCTCGGCCAGCTCCAACCGAATCATTCATTGGTGGCCCAGCCAGTGAAATCAACAAAATCAACACCCTACTCGCCGCACGTAAAGACCAGAATGGAAAAGTAAGTAGGAGGACAGAAGTAAGTAAATAGACCATCAAGAAAGTTGCCGGGACAAACTAGTAGCACACTCGACTGTCTAAGAGCACCCCAACTCAATTTGTAGCGACGCGGAGCTTTCTCGAGATCGGAGTCAAGGAAAGCCTGCCCCCGCTGAACGTGCTACAAGCGTACCCGGATAAATCGGTGTAGCTACGTGATCGAGTTTCTGTCAGGTCTCTGACGCGCTCCTGACGGTTGAAGATGGAAGCACCTCCAATCGCTATGAGCTAGAGCATGGAGCCCTGATTGGACCAGGCAGGAATGTGTTCCGAGCCCTCGACTTCGACCAGCTGAATGATACAGAACCACGACAGCGATCTAGAGCGCTCGAAAGTGGCCAGTACAATGTAGCATTAGTAATTAGAATTTGCCAAATAGTTAAGGCCGCTCTCGCACACCGTTTAAAATAATTCCAAAACATCGCTTTTTTACCGATAAGAAAACAGTAGCCAGCCGCAGAAATAACCTACCAATTAAGAAATTTAGCTCATATTAAAGCAAGCACGCCGAAAACTTGCGCGCATAGAATACGTGCTATCGCAAAGTCCTGGAATATTACGCGAATTTTAACGTAACATCATCAGATAACTGCTTTCATTATCTGTATATTGAAGTTCGGCAGTTATGGCGGGGCCCTTTCCGCTAATCAGTGTTGCGTACTAGAAAGTAAACTAGCCAATGCAACGAATTGTTAAACGAAGGCAATGACAAAAATTAAATGTTAGATTATATTAGTACCTGGCTCCGCCTGAGAAAGCTATCTCGTACAAAAAAGGAGGCGCTGTGTGATAGTTTGGAAGTGCTCTTGGGCTCATAAGAACATAATTATTGTAAATATCATTAACGTGATGACTGACGACGCAATGCTCCTTTCGATTTCATCAGTGCTACAGTATGCGTGAGTGTGTGGTTTGGGGATTTTTTGTGTGTGTTCACTTTTTCCTCCACTTTTACGCCTGAAACAAGAGGCGGGTTAGCCAACATCCATTCACATAGTATTTTGTTGTCATGCGATATTTTTGCTTAGCGATTTGTGGTCTTCGCCGCTGGTGATGATTATGAGGATGCTGTGATGGACGTAAAGAGAGTGCGCTGCCAACGAAAGGGTTCTGGGCTCCCTTTAGGGTACAATTGTAGAGTTGTCTCCGTAGTATAATGTGACCTTATGTATGACGAAAGTTCGGCATAAGAAAATGTATGCCTCAGTAGTACGCGCTCCTGCGCTATTATTTTCGTATTGAACCATTTCAGGCCGTAATATATAACGCCACTTAGTGCAATATCAAAACAAAGACTACGGAGAAAAGGAGAGTGCTAAAGGCCACAGATTTTATCTGATATTTATGCTTGTAGCATGCTTGAATCATTTATTGGTTTAACAGTTAGTATCATCGCTATAACTTGCGTCAGTAACGAGACTGGTTTCAAAACATTTTGTCGTCAACCAACGCAATCACCGGAAGGAATTCAGGTGATTGGACAAAAATATTTTTTGTTACTAAATCCTTGTTCTTAACTAAAACATGATCAGTTTATCTTACTGCTCGCGCTGGTGTCTATGGTGGCCAATACTATATTCAGGAGTTCTTTTATTAGAAACAGAAAGTCGATATTGAAGTCAGGCACCATTAACCAGATTGAACCATGAGAACGATGAAAATTATTCTGTAAACGTTTGTAACGTGGTAGACAAAGCTATACTTGATGCATAACGGGAGCGTGAAATAACAACTGTTTTGCTCCGAATTTATCACTCCCAAACGCAGTACGAGCTTCGCTGCAACATCAGGCCCTCCGAGGTCACCTTCGTGATTGGTGAGAAGAACATTGTTCTACGGCCAGAAGACTACATGGTGAAGGTGCGACCTCGTTTTCTCTACACTGAAAGTTCTGACGTTTTCTTGTTAATTTGAAATTCCACAGGTGCTCAAGCAAGACCCTGCAGTATCATTGAAATTGGTGTTTCTTTTTTTTTTTTAATATTGCCCAAGTGCAGAGACGTACAAGTATTTAACGTTTACGGGCAGATTTGCAGAATGTATAAGTAGTGCACCACAAAGAAACAAGCGTGTCGAAGTCTTTCTTGAAAGTAGTTTTTATACAAAATACATACCGGTAGATTTCAGTGCCAAAGCCAGATTGTTGATTCTCTAATAATCTGCCGCACAATCATTACTAAAGTCAGACTAATCTTGCTCAGCATGACCCTATTGACTGAACGGATAAAAATATCATAAAATTATTTGTCGCATGTCAGGGTAAGAGTAAATAGGTGACATAATAAAATATCCGTCATTCTCGTAAACTCAAACACTCTGGGCGCAAACTGGCAGTTCATGCAACAATAGCAATTGTATAATTTGAATAAATAGATGTCAGTGTGGTGGCCAAGAATTACAATATTCTAAACGGAATGATACATTCCTCCTTTTGATGTTGCATAAACGGCATATATTTTCCAATGCAGTAGCTGAGTATACCTGGGCAATGAATTGTGGTGCACTGAGGACGCACTGGTGTTTTTTGATGCACTGAGTATATGTTAGAGCATCGTGAAATTGAGAAATATACAAGACGCTTCCCCTCTCACATCAGGATTTGCTAAAATCATGCACGAAGACAAAAATTATTGTCATGGTCAAGCGACACTTTCGGTTAATTCCAGTGCAAAAAGAAATATACTGAAGAAAAAAAAAACTTCAGTCCTTCTTGGAAGTAAGATCTGTCGAAATTGAACAAAGCACCGCACGACACCACACGGCCTACTTATATAAAGATTGTTATCGCCCTTGGAAAGCTCCGCATACTAATGAATTATATTCCCCTATGAAATGGGAGCTTTTTTTATCCACGAATATATCGAGAAAAATGTGATGGAATGCGTTAAGTATGAAATTTTTGTATGTGCAAGCACTCAAGCCTTTGAAATCTCACTGAAACAAGTACCATCGTAACAATAGTAAGCAAAAAACGTGCTTTTCAAGCTCATGTTCTCAGTTCATGATCTTTGAGTGGGCATGTTTGTCCATAGCTATGTGGTGGTGCTCGAGATGTCAGTTACAGTCAACCCTACTTTTTCTCTAGAACATACCAATAGTTATGGTGCTTTCCCATCTCTCATTAGGGCGAAAAAAAGTGGAGAGCGATACAAAACGAAGGAACAAGCACATTGCTGTTCGTGTTGTGTTTTATGAAGAAGCTTCATCTACGAATGACTCAACGAACCTATACTGTCATAATAATGGCTAACCTCATCATATTCGCAGGTTCGCACTGCTTCCGGCACGATATGCTACAGCGGCTTCGTCGAAGCGGAAAAGACGGCGAACGCAAGTTGGCAGTTCGGCCTGGTGTTCCTCCGACGAGTATACACCGTTCTCGAGGCGCCGCTCGAGTCCTCAGGCCACGGCCGACTGGGCCTCGCCATAGCGCACTAAGTGTTCTGCTCGTGATTCGGAGTGTATATGCAATGTCTTCAAGACGAGAGCACATTATGACCTGCTGTATTGAAATAAAGAACCAATGAACTCATAGAACCCTTTCCAGCGTATCGCAAATGACTAAAACGCTTCATGCCAGGTTCTTGGTTGATTTCTTTCTCGTACTTCTCGTGTAGTAAATGCATATTGGGTACGGCAGACGTTTCTTTCATCTAGAGTATGTTACTCTTTTCCACAACTCAGAGCAAACGTACCTAATCTCGAATCCCATCGCGAGCTGTTTCGGCAGGTCGCGCAAGGCTACCATCTTGATTACGCGCGAGCTGACGAAAAATTCACGGAGATAACATTGGCGGCAAGCACGCAGTAACTACTGGCTGAGCGTTGTCTCAGTTGTTCTTTCGTTCCTCCTGCCAGTTCCCGCCGTCGCCGACAAAAGATGGCTGCACGCTAGAAGCGTTTATTTGGCCCGACAGGACGAATTATAAACCAGTGATGTGTGTCAGAGTAATGTCCCAGTCACGGTGACTGACGGAAACATACGTGGCAAACATATCAGTCATTGTGCAGTGAGGCGTTCGGTGACGGAGTTTCTTTAAAGACGGAATGACATAGTGACCCAACAATCCGCGGTTTCTTACGAGAAACTGTAGTATAGGGTCCATTATGGTTATACACGGGTAAAAACGGGGCAGTAAAAGCAAATTTCTGTCCAAAATATGAGCTCGATCTGACCAGCTCTAAGCCATGCCCTCCGGCCCCGACTGCCATATTACCATGTTATGTGTGATGTCATGTGTGGCTTGGAACCAAGCCATCGTCTGCTACAAAATCAGCCACCGCACGACGTGAAGTGGGAGCATGGCTGCCGTTTGTTGCCGTACTTCTTGAGCAAAACGAGAACAAGGTAAAAGCGGGTGTCAATGTTTTGACAACACCCGCCGTGGTTGCTCAGTGGCTATGGTGTTAGGCTGCTGAGCACGAGGTCGCGGGATCAAATCCCGGCCACGGCGGCCGCATTTCGATGGGGGCGAAATGCGAAAACACCCGTGTACTTAGATTTAGGTGCACGTTAAAGAACCCCAGGTGGTCAAAATTTCCGGAGTCCCCCACTACGGCGTGCCTCATAATCAGAAAGTGGTTTTGGCACGTAAAACCCCATATATTATTATTATTATTGTTTTGACAAGTGTAGTTGCCTTCTTGAAAGAGACAAGTCCACTTGCCGAAACGTTGTAACTTTGTTCTCGTTTTGCTCATCGTCTTGATATCTCTGGGCTGATACTTCATTTAGAGGTAGCGCGAAATTTGTGGTCAATGCAGTGGTTTGCCGCGTGCCTTGTAACTGCTTCTTCATACGTACAGTCGATGCTCTTGTATCACGCTTAGATTTACATCTCTCACTCTCCTGTTATCGCCTCTCACATTTGCACCATCAAGTATTCTTGATATTGCCCACGTATGGATGTCCATAAATCGACCGCGTCCTTGTATTTAGGTTTACTCTGAAGAACGCAGTGGCCGGAAGGGAAATTTAGCAAGTAAATAAGATTTTTAGTAAGCATAGGCACTCTACTATATATATATATATATATATATATATATATATATATATATATATATGCATCTACTGACAAACCAACGAACCCAACGCACAGCAGCAGCAACAGGAGCCAATAAAACGCGTCAGATGAATTTATACACATTCAAATATCAGTCTTCCCCTTCATATTTACCTTTATTTATCTACCTACCCGACATTGGTATTCAGAAAACACATTACCGTGAGGTGCCGTAGATATTTCAGCAACAAAACCCACAGGCTTCGTCGTTCTTTCCACAGTTCACGTAGCACTCACATTCTCGCTACTGCCAAATTGTCTCCTTTGTTCAGGCAAACTCGTACTTTCGATCTCCATAGACGTGCCTCTCAAGAACACACCGACAACTTGTCAGAGTAAATGCCAAAAATAAGTCTTGGACCAGACATTTACCTTGAGCAAGCACCTAAATTATGTTCTGACCTCTAGTATCTCACTTGGTCCTTGCAGAAACGTTTTCATAATTTACGTAATAGTTCTGCCTAACAGTTCTGGAATTTATTTTATATGTATTTGTGCTACATAAAGAAAATTAAAGCAACGATAAAATTCTAGGTCATTTTTTTGCGCCTTGCAAACTGGAGGGTTACAGCACAATGCGCCTTGTCCTGTCGTCTTTCTTGTCTCTGTCATTTTGCGCTAAACAAATTATTCATGGAGGGTTACAACATTACACCCCAACCTGCTTTCCATGCTTCGGACTAAATTCGTTGAGAGGCTGAACAGGGGTGCGTCAGAGAAATCGGCCAACAGGAGCATAGCCTCTTGGGTTTCTGAAGTGGATGTTGAATCAGGAGTAACTTTTGAGAAGTTTCTCAATTCAGCGTTTGCGAGAGGACAAAGACCTAAAGAAACTGCAAATGTCAAATCACAGCGATGCTTGTGGTTAAGATTGCAGTGAGTTTTTCTCGCGAGGCTGATGCATCAGCGCTGCTGTCAGCAGCTGATTGCGTGACGGCAATGCTTCAAAGAGGGACAGCTGATCCTTTCTGAGCTCTGCTGATAAAACCGAGCTGTCGCAGTAAAAAGCGCCAGCTACGGCGTTAAAGCCTATGCGAGGTCGTCGCTAGCGAGAATTCCTAGATTTCGTCTAGCCTAAGACATAGCAATTGATTGGTCTTTGCGTCTCTGATGAGACTCTGAAGAGAAACACATATATCTCTCCTCGGAGGAAGGGCCTTTTCTGCTGAATGACTGCTGACCGAAGATTGAGGGCATATGAAAGGCATATGAAAGGAGAAACTGCTTTGATTTATAAGATAGTGCACGTTGTTGCTCAGCTCAGCGATAATGTGATTTGCGCATGGTTCCTTAGAGATGGCAGTCGATGCAAGATAACCGCTCAACAATTTTTGAGATGCAGCACGCGGGCTACAAAATTGGGTTACTGTCTTCTGAACAGCACGTCATCGCAAAGAATACTTCACGAACTTCAGCGCCAGTTTCCCTTGAAAACAATGCGAACTTACAGTGAAAATGACAATGCCAGAGTACGGAATAGTATAAACAACGACTCTGGTGTTCCTTATAAGTAATAAAGGCAACTATGTTTCAAGCAATCGCATGCACTGGCTTTAGTATAATTCGCCTAAAGTGAATACTATTGCATGCTGGCGGTGGTTCATCGAGGAATATTAAATTATGGGGTTTTACGTGCCAAAACCACTTTCTGATTATGAGGCCCGCTGTAGTGGGGGACTCAAGAAATTTGAACCAGCTGGGGTTCTTGAACGTGCATCTATATCTAAGTACACGGTTGTTTTCGCATTTCGCCCCTTCGAAATGCGGTCGCCGTGGCCGGGATTCGATCCCGCGACCTCGTGCTTAGCAGCTCAACACTATAGCCACTAAGCAAGCACGGCGGGTTCATCGAGGAACATCGTGAATGTATGAAATATCCTATATGCAAAACATACTAAAAGGGTATGCAGTGCTTGCTTCTATAAAGATCGACAATACGGCCTTTATTGTAATTTGGCACTCCGTTGCCCAATTATATCGGGAATGCACATTCCAGATGCTTTCTTTCTTAGGAAGCAGCGAGACAAATAAATTGTAGTCCATTTTTACTATATTTCGATATAGTCAGCGTCAACTGTACATTAGTTCTAACTAATGCGCTGCGTGTCGCATGCGATTTGCTCCTCCCCTCAGACCATCGTTCATCAAAACTGCGAGAAAAAAAAACGCAGGCTCGACGCTCTTTTCTGCCCAGCTTAAGAAGTTAGCGCGCACTCTAGAAAAAGAAAACCCTCTAGTACGATGTAAGCAGGTCCTGTGAGGGAAGATAACACGAAAAGGCTGTTGAAGGCTTTTCTTGCGTGGTCCAGCAACACCACGAAGAGCGCGAAGCGACGGTAAGAAAAACAGGTAAACAGGTTGCGCAGTCGTGGCTTCTAGACACGGAAAAAGGAACACACAGCCGCTGCGATGCTCAACCACATCTTGTCAACAACGTTCATAGGACTCCTATGCTTCGGCGCCCGTAAGGCGAGCAGGTAGTACATCGCCTTGATCTTTATGGTAGTTTTACATCTAGGGATAGCAGGCATCTCAGAGTGTTAGATTTCAAAATCGGTGCTTGGTGCAGCGGTGGCTTCTATTACAGTGGCTTCTGCTCGTTCGGTTACTTAATTTTGTTGTTTGTTCTCCAAACGGCGCTCTTCGTAACTTTGTTTCGGCGGTCTTCTGCCTCGTTTTAGGGGCAACCACGTCTTTTTTTATTATTTGAGAAGCAGATGCGCCGCATTTAATAGAAAAATGTGCCTGGATTTTCATTTTTTAAATATTATTTGACGTTATACCATTGATCATTTACAGGGTCTGAGTGCTGTTGCCCAGTATATATCTTGTTATGCAGCTGCCGTGTTAAATGCTGTATGGCAGGTGCCACTACAACTAAACATTTTCACAATTTCAAGCGTATAAGGAACAGGTGTTTATATATGTATTTGTATGACAAAACGGCAGTTTCCCGTTCCGAAATCTAAAGGCCAGCGGGGTGCTACAACTCAATACCATTTTTTTCTTTCTCTTCTTGTTCCTGGCCGCAAGGATTCACCTGTGGTATGCAGCGGGTGAAAAGAAAGCAATATATTCAAGCAAAAGTATTTGATTCATTCTAATAAAGCCCAACGTTACTTTGGTCACAACATGCATCATTAAGTCATGTTATGCAGCCACAAACGTTAAGCGTAGTAGTAGTAGGCAGTCATTATTTTCAGGTTATACAATGGGAACCATATATAGTAAGCAAATTTACTTAAGAACCCTCGACTACAGTCCTTTTTTATTCCGCATGTACCTTGAACTTTTATGGACACGTAATGCTCTGAAAAATCTGATAAACACGGGACAAAACCGCAAAAGGAAACACAATTGAAGTCGAAGGGCTGCCTATGTACCCTTGGCAACTTTCCAAATGGTGATAAATATGTCAGCTCTCCTTTCATGAAAACGCTTGCCCGCTGGCTTTGTGTTTGCTTGCCAGTTCGCTTTCTGTATATTTTTGAAAACAAACAAAAAAAGTTCACTGTCCTTCCACTCTGTGAAGAAGGAAGCTCTGTATGCGGGCCCCTTAATGGAGGAATGCACCTGCACCGCGAGTCGGCCTGCCATTGCACTATCTTCGGGGTCGGCCCACGTATGGGGAGTTTTGTGTCTACACACGGACACGATACGAGGGGAACTAGCCCTTAACATCCTCGCTGTAAAAATATCTTATCTGTACCAGCTGCTCACTTACACTGAAAAACTAACGCGTGTAAAGTCGTGCTGTGGAAACTCCTCAATTCGAGAAACTACCTAAAAGCGGTGGAAGGCTTCAATCTTAAAACTGCGGGTGTCTCTCGAAGACTGTCCATTTGTCCAAACTTGGCTCAGGCATAGGACTCGACTGTTCACCCAGTTTTTATCAATAAAAGTCGCTGTTTTGCTGGTTGCTCCTGTCTTTTTTTTTTTTTTTTTGCATAGGAAGCGGCAAAAACATTTCTTTTAATACTAAAATATAGAAAGAAAGCAAGCAAATTTATCCTGCTTAGCATAGAATGTTAATAAATAAAGTGGAACGACGCGTCCAATGTGCACTTGGGGCCAATTGTGACATTAACTCGCCAGAGAAAGTTGAACATTTTGTAAGGGTGGCTCTTGGTACGCTGAGTCCAATAACTTCAGTGTACACATCTCAATGGATTTTATGAGAAGACATTCCAACTTCAACTCACGGCTCAAAGTACGGAGAAGTTTTCTTATTAAGAAGATGCAAAGGGAAGACGGGCACATTGTTGTGTAGGAAGTTCACCCTTGATCGACAGCGCTCATGTTTTGTAAACTATGGCCCACGAAATCAACAAGCCTTCAATTGCATGCTCTCACACTAGCATGTAAAATTTCTTGCTCAGTCATCTCCCTTTTTTTTATAATGCGCTCGAAAAACAGTACTCAAACGCGAATAAGAAAACTCGACACCTTTTTTTGCTAAATACGACTCTATAGGACATCTGTTCTTCACCTGTGCGAAACATAACTTGATGTATTTATTTATACAATACTGCGGACCTTGCACAGGTCCAAGCAGGGTGTGTACAAAAGCATTTCAATGGTCACACGAAAAAATGTAACGTACGTCAATCAGTAGTAGGTACAATTGGGTAAGCAGGTACGTATGGTACATGTGGTTAAAGTAGGTACATATGTACATGCGTAGTAGGTACATATGGTTGAAGTAATGACTGCTGAAGTATTTGCCGAATTTTTACAGTGAACCCTTGTCCGGAAAGGTTCTGTAGGAGTCGTAAGCGGGTAGTCATTGTTGGCGAGGCGCTCGAAAGATTATCTATAAATTTCCGCACGAGAATGCTCTTGATTTCAAACTTCGAATAAAGATTGCTGTCATTTATGTTCACTAAAAGAATCATTCACCTCCTCTTGATAAACGCCTTTTTTCTTTTTTTGATCATCTGACAGCAATTTTCTTTCCCCGATTCTTAGTAGTTCAAAACTTCATTTTATGCAAATTTCGGAGCTTTTGAATCATGTTAAACAACTCTTTCAACGTTGCTCGGCACTCTTGGTATATAATCGCTGTTGTAGAGCATACGTTGCTGCATGTCCCACCAGTCTTCGTCCTGGAAGCCGGATAAAATGCCGGATTGGGGCTGCGGCCTACTCATGCACAGAATTTATAGCCACATCAGTGCACAGCATTGTGTTAATCTGTAAGCCTTACGAAAGCGCTTTGCTTGCGTGCAGGCCCTGCTTGCGTCAGACCGAAGGAAGAGGAGGAAATGCGATACCCGGCATTGGAATATTATCGGTGCCACTTACAAATTACAACAACGTGAGTCCCTGAAAGAACTTTCTGTGCAAATCCTAGAATTACTTTAGGAACGCCTAGTAGTGCATTTAACCTTCCTTGTAGAAAGATAAATACATAATATATTATTTTGTAAAGTGTATTAAGGTAAGGACACTCTTTACCAAGCTTCCGACTCTAAAATAGAGAATGTGAAAGCTACATTAACGTCATATGCACGCTACAGCAGACATACGCATATTAAGTCGCGAATTTGCAGTTGAGGTTGCATGTACGTACGACGACAAATAAAACGCAATGAGCACAATTGATCACCCCAGTTAACACGCAAATGAGATAAGAAATTATTTTATTTGACGAATGAAAGGTAAGTCATACATCGAAGTCTAAGTCACCGGACTTTGACTTTTGCTTGATGGATGATAAATGATATATGGGGAGTTTCCACGAAGACTTTAAGTAATTTAAAAATAAGCGTTTCAATGTACAGGGCGGATCCTTCAGAGATATGCCGCCAGTTTATTTCGAAATGGCTATATTTGAAAATTACTTAGTCCTAGTAGAAATGCCCTCATACGGGGTCTCACAGCTATCATGCATAGCACTTAAAGAAGCAGACGGGTCATTCTACGCAAACATAACCAAGCACATGCCGCTCACAGTTGAGTAACATTTTGCTGATGCTATTCAATTTATTGTTAATTTGTGATTAGCTAGCTTATACCTTAATTACTGCACTGGATTCCGCGCTGCCAATAAAGAATTGGAATAAATCGAAATAAACTTATAGCTGGCTTGTTTCCAGCAAGGTACTTTTTGACCGTTGATTTCTTCCGGCTGATAAAGTGAGCCCACGAGAAAATGGAGACAAACATCACGTGGTTAACCATCCGCCCGCTTCAAAAAAGCAGCGCCCTCAAACAAGCTCCATTGCAGTTCGCGGCCGAGCCGCCGCGTTATCTGGCACACGCCGCCCGAGACCGGGCGGCTCCTTGGTGTTGATAAGAAAATAATGGCGATAAGTGGCGCTTGTTGCTATAGAGTTTCTTGCAGTAATTACTAGAGGGAACGCTGGCACTGCAATCGTTCACCCACCGTGGGAATGATTGGAAATACATGGATTTCTCTTATCTTCGTGCTTGTGCATTCACACGTTCTTGTGGCTTTGTTTGTTAGACTTTTCGGAACTTTCAGAGCAGTCTACACTTTTGGAAGTGCAGAAGGCGCTGAGAACACGCACAATCACTAGTAATTGCAACGGTTCATCGTGTCGAGGTGGCCCCATCTAAACGCGCCAAGTGTCTCAAGACGCTGACTTGCCCACCATAAATTCACAAATGCTTGCGAATTCACAAAGACAAATGTCGCTTGTCAATGAATGCGTCCGTGCCGTAATGGTTTCAGTATTGGGCTTCTGTGCTAGAGGTTTTGTGTTTTAATACTGCCGTCAGGCAATTATGCTAATTTTTACCTAATTATTTTTTAACGTATTGTGTTGTTGAAAACGACGAGTTTACCCAGTCACGGAGCCGTTGGAAGTCAGAAGGATGATCTTTCGGCAAATCCATCTACTTCCCATAATTCCCACGCTCGCTGAACCACCTCCATTTCAGCTCCCGTAGCCACTAGGGCTGGAGTCCCCTCTAGCAAACATTGTACGAAACCTTATGGTTGGTACCTCGTGGAAACAGTGGTCTCTAACTTTTGCGGAGCGTGTTTGAGGGCGTTGCATTTTGATGAGGGCGGACAGTCAGTGACGTAGTACTTGCATTTTTGGAGCTTTCTTTAGCACATAGAAATATATCTAGGAGAAAACTACTTGACTCATAACATGCCAGCTTTAAATTTCTTCAAATTTATACTAATTGTTTATTGACAGCACGCCATTTAGAGCAGTAATATTTACGAAATGGCTAACTGCAATAAAATAATAAAATCAGCGGGTTTAACAAAAGAATTACTGGTGGCTATTATAATCGACTGTCAACATATCTACTTTGTTATCTGCGCGTAGATTGGCCCGTTTTTTTTTTTTTTAATTATATGCATAATAGTTGGGACACCGTATACATTCCGAAAAGTTCAAGCAGACTTTTCCATTTTTGTTTCTACCTCTGCCATTTCCTAGAACCTGATGTTTTATTAGCTGCACGGTTTATCTGACACCGTCAACAGGTGTAGGCGGGCATGGATGGACGGATGGATGTTATGAGCGTCCCCTTTGGAACGGGGCTGTAGGTTGCGCCACCAAGCTCTTGCTAATATACTGCCTAATGTCCTACCTAGGTTAAACAATGAAAAAGGAAAAAAAAAGCACTAGGAACTACCACGGCGACAAAAGAGGAGACAGCACCGTGGAGGTGGAGAGAAGGAGAACTACGCAGCAGTTGGAGCTCACGCGGACGTCAGAAGCCAAATTCACTCCGCTGTGCGCGTGCACATAGGCACGCCCGCGATGCACGGAATTTGCTCAGTCTATGCAGTTTGCAAGAGGCGTACATTTTACGAGATGCTGACCTCGGCATATTTACGTGCTCAATCGCAGAACTGGCCTACTCGCATACGTGAAACAAGGCATTAATGAAAGTTTCGCATCAGAGCGGCGATGTATTCTTTTAGAACTTTCTAAGCGGTAACTGCAGTTCACAGTACAGACACGAAACTAGCGCACGTTACGCAAGCTGTAAAAAGCACTGTCAAATAGTCTTTCTGCACTACTAGTGATCGTTAATCATTCGGCAATACCTTTCCAAACTATTCTACTACATTTGAAGCAAGAAAAAGAATGTTCTAGGAATAAAGTGGTCTGAACTAATTCTTCCAGTCATGTCCCTAATTGCAGCATGTATCGATTGCAGCATTAAAGGTATTGAAATTTATGGTAATTTTTTTTTCGCCCAAGAGTATATTGAATTCCTCCATGCAGCTACAATACTTCTGTGACCTAAACATTGGCTCTCCATGGCAATCCTTCAAAGCAGCCTTTGATACGGCTGGCGCCAGCTGGGTGCTTTCTACAAACTGCAAAGAGGATCTGGAACTATGCCGTGAGTAGATACTACTGTTACAAATAACTCCCAGTGTTCGTATTAACTGTACACCAATAGGAAATTACGCTCCATTAGAACTAGCTATCTTTTCGCGTGCCACCAACGCTGCATCCTTCCCCCCAAAATCTACGCAAAGGACACTGACATCACAGAGACATAAACACACTATGTCGTATTATTCTTTAATAAACGCCGAAAATGCAAAAATTCCAACGTATTCGACAAGCACACTTACTACAGAGAAGAAACGTAGGCTGCTTCTTAGGCCGCTAAACTGTTTCTTGTTTTCTTTTTTCGCACTGGCTGATATGACGCACTGGCTTGATGACGTCATCTATAAGAGCTGACGTCATCCAGGGGCACACATTTCACATATGCAGTTAAATTGAGAGGCACACCATGTGCGCACGCGTTACGGGACATAAACTCATGGCACCATACAATTAAATATCTAACAAACACAAACAAACGTACCCAAACTCAGATTTAATAGTGTTCAAGTGCGCCTGGAGCAAGCTGTAGCCGTAAGCTTCATTACATAATAAAAGCAACATGCAATAATCAAAGAAACTGATTATTACGCTGTCCAACAAGAAAGTCCGTAGGGTAATGAAGCTACACATTACATTGGCGCAAAAGAGAACGTATTAGGTACTGTGTTAATAAATGTATCTTTTAAGTTCTAAAGTCCTAACGGTATACGTGCGTCTCTCGCACAGGCTAGCAACCTGCGATCCAGGGTGGCTACTCACGTGCAGCAGCAAGAATGTGCGAGGATGTAGCCAGAGTAGCCCCGATTCGTTAAATTATACAATAGGAGGGTCGCTCGCTTTTTCTTATTCCTACTTGTAATAACTGTCTTGTAATTTTTTTAATAAATTCGGTAGACTCCAGGTACTACAAAACGGTATTGAACCACAACTACACTCGCACTGCACACAGGTGGACGCAACAAGTACGACCCACGCGGTTCTTCCACCCACGTTGACGGTGTGGACGTCGCCTCCGCGCCGCTTGGAAACGGCACCGTGCACGGCAGGGCGTCTTGGGACCGCCAGCAAGTGGCCGGCGTAACAGTGCCACGAATGCCGTTCCTCCGCATCGGTGACTTCACGGGTCAAAAGGACATCTTCTGGGGCACGCCATCCAACGCAGTTCTGGGGCTCGAACAGGGTCCTCTCTCCTTTTTCGGCGCCCTGGTGCGAGAGCGCCTCCTCGCGGAGCCGTGGCTTGGCTTGTACTTTAGTCGCGACGACGCCCACGATGGAGAGGCGCTATTCGGAGGTGCCAACAGAGAGCGGTACGAGGAGCCACTGAGCTTTTTTCCGGCCCTCGGCACATACTGGAACTTCCAGCTTGATGCGTGAGTAGTTGGCCTCCTCTATTGTAAGTAACATATTCTAAATATGGAGAGAGAACCGCCAATTTAAATTTGTGAAGGTGTTCCTGCCCTCGCTCTTTTGTATACTACTTCCGAAAGAGAGAACAGGAAGTGCTTGCGATCAAGGGCCGCATAAGTTATCGCATGCCCCATTTAGATTTTGCCATACGTTGATAAAACCTTAAAGTTAGCTATGTAATTTCAATTTCGCATTAGACGAACCTTATAAACTGGAAGCACGCGCTTGGCCGACAGCCGCTCTATGAGAGTGTTTGGTACATATTGATGTAATTGATAGTTTTTTTTTTTTTGGTGAGGAGTCGCATGAAAAGGCTTGGGTTCGTTAATGCCGCAGACCTTCTATATCGGCGTGGCCGCTTTTACGGTTCATGTGGACGTACTGTTTTGTTGGTATGAGCCCGCCGTCGTAGCTTAACTTTCAACTCCCCTTTCCGCACTTATATTCGAAGGACCTCATGCAGACGCAGAGCCTTGACGTCCGATGAGCTCAGCTTATGCTTCATTCGGCGCCGCGCAATATTTCGGCCAAATTTCTATGCGGCGCCTTTTGCCTGAGACACGTGTACCCCTCATTTCGCCCAAATCATTGATCAGAGCTCCATCTGTGTTTGTGTCTTTGAATAGTCTGGAGGTGTTTGCCACATAGGCGGACCCGGTGTTTGTACACCAAACTTCGAGACGAGCAAGCAGCAACCTCCGCTGTTTCAGTTCTTGTCAGTGAAACAAAACTTGCGGTACTGCATCTCCTATTTTCGGCGTTACTTGGTGCCTCGTGCTTCGTAGTTCTATCGCGCGCTTCGTAGAAGTTCTACGAAAAAAATAAAGTGATTGTTTTAACGATCAAAACTAAAGCATGCACTGGGAGGGACGCCCCAGCGTGCAATCCGCAATAATTTGAATAACATGAAGATCCTAAAGGTGCGCATAAGTCTAAGCATATGAGCCCTTTTTAATTCCACGCTAACAGGAATGAGGGAGGTCGATGTAAATGTAAAAAATTTCTTTTTCATGCTAACAAATGTTTTACATGTGGTTCTTTGTACTCGTCCCCCCGCCCTCCCTAAAGAATCGAAATGGGGCAATACGGTCACTACTGCTTCACGGGATGCATAGCCAGGCCAGCTACAGCCGACCCTTACATAGGAGGACCGCCTATTGAAATACAGCGAATCAACAATGACATCGGAGCCATGAAGGTTGATACCGGAGAGGTAAGGCAGCTTCATCTACTACCAGTCAACATTTCCTTTTTCGCTTGCTATAAAATGTTTTGTTTATTAACATTTTTATCTCTTAGGATAAGTAAGAAAGAGATAAGAGACACATCAAACATAATATACATTTCCGAGATGTGCAATGAACATTCGTTTTGCCACATTTCCCTTGGCATTCCAGTTGACAGAACCGTATTTTTGAAATTTTAGGCATGGTGCTTCAGGAAGCTTTTAAAGTCATGAATATCCTTATGCGAACGATGATAGTATTTCATTTACATCCTGAGTTACGCCTTTAATTTTTTTTGTTTGCAGTCATACCTGCATTTTCGTCTCCCTACAGTTTTATTTATTTACTTGCTTTATATTTTACATATATATTCATATATCATTTTACATATAAATTTTACAAATACATTCAGGAGCGATATCACAGTCTTTTTTCGCTCGTGTACAGAAGCAGTAGTTTCGGGAGAGTAGGAAGCGCTGGCGAGGGAGGAGAGAGGATGGAAGCATTGTAGATCGTCATGTAAGTCACGTTGGGTAGAAGTTCTTCGGAGGTCATTGCAGCGCTCGGGCAACTTCTATCTTGCGAACTGCCTGCCCGCAAATCGACCTCTTACAGCAAGAGAACAGTGTTTCATTCTTTGTTATAATTTGGAGGGGCCTACATGGGCCCCAAAGGCTCAACGGGAACAACAAAGTTGGAATCCAGGAACTGCCCTTGACCCTCTCACTGCTCGTGGCGTGGCTTGCAGATTCTGTGCCGCCTGCTTTAATTACATCTCGGGTGCCCTCCTCGGATCCTCGTTCACTGCTATTGTTTTTATTTCTGCATGCTAAATGTTCGCATTATAGCGAATTGCACAATACGCGTAAATTTCTTCCTGCTTATTGAAGCGCTCAAGAAAGAAGAGGCGCATGGCACCAGAATTCAATGGTATCACAATTGGTGGTGACACCCACGACCATTGGAGGGAGTCTAACCCTCGACCATTTATGAGAGTTGAACCCACGATCTTAGGTGTTAATTAAAGCAAAGTTAATTAAGGCACTCGAACCCCCGACATTTGATGGGAGTCAAGCCCACAATCATTGCTATTAGTCCAACCCACGACCTTTGGTCTTGATTTAGGTCAAGTTAATTACGGGACATTTAATTAAGGCAGAGTTAATTAGGTCTTCGAACCACCCACGACCTTTGGTAAGAGTCCAACACACGACCATTGGTGTTCCTTACGGCGAAGTTATATGAGAGACACTTAATTAAGATAGCGTTAATCTAGGCACTCCAACACAATACCTTTAGTTGGAGACGCACCCTCGACCTGTGGTGGGACAAAAATTAAATGGTACCAAAACTGATGGTGCCACCACTGATAGTCGAACATATTGCCATTGGTGGGAGTTGAACCCACGACATATGGTGTTAATTAAATCCAAGGAAATGAGGGATCAGTTAATTAAGATACATTTAATGAAGGCGCTCGAATATAGAAATACATATATTTTTTTTTCTGCCTACACTGAGACACTGGGCAGTCCGAAGACGAATGAGTAGCACATCGGGCTGCTATGCTGAGGAAACAGGGTTCCAAACGAACCGTCAGACCAAATTGGGTCACTTAGTATGCTGCAATGTGTAGATACAAACTTCTTTTCTGCATACGTGGGCCACTGTACATTCGGGACTGGGAAGCTACCGCTGCTCGAAGAAACTCTTTGATGCCGAATTGGAGCACTGGACATTTGCCATTCGGTCTGCACTGGTCTTCAAGGAACCTCTTTGATGATAGCCTGGGTGACTGGTTGTGTGCAATTAGGTGTGGGCCGCACTTTATTGAATGTCTTTGGTGCCAATATGGGTAGCTAAGCACGGGCTACTGGAAGCGTGTCACTCTACAATGACCAAAACTATCACTACATTTCTCTCGTGTGGAGCGGATTCGAATCCGCGTCCCAAGGGTTCCTCAGGGGCCGCGACGAATTAACTGGCTGCGACACAATTGCACTGGGTATGGGCCACTTGTCATGAACGCCTTTCGCGCCAACGCTTTAGTTAGCTGCGCCATGAATGCACTGGGTTTGTGCCACTCTTCAATGAACCTCTCGCCAACTTCGGTCACTCAGTATGTGGCACTGATTTTGCGGCGAGCTAGAGCTAAGTTCTCAGCGTTCCAAGGCGCTAGCGGGTCACGCTTCTCGTCTCGGAGGCCACGTGCGCACTTCTCGGCGGGGCAACTAAGATGACCCAGCGCGGTCAGAAAGGAGACCAAGAGAGAAGCCTACCTGCCGCATGACGCGCTTCTCGTTGTTCGCATGCACCAGCGTGTCATGCATTTTCGGAGGCCACACGAAGGCTTCATGGCAGCACCACTGTACGGCACCGAGTGCTCTTAGAGAAGCGCGGAAGCGAAGTCTCGCTGCAGTACATGATTCATTTTGTTGCCATGTTGCACTTTGCTATACATTTTGTCGCTATATTGATTCGACGCAGAAGCATTACCGTCGACAGTCGTCGTGATCGATTCCGCCACTATTTTTAGTCGCCATCCAAATATGGTTGTCTAAAAACTGTCATAAGCGTTTATTTACGCTACCAAGTCACATACCAAGTCAAATAAAAATAACTTCGTAAGAGAATATTGAATGCAACGTTGCATGCTGTATGGCGATTCTTTAGGGTTACGGATTTGTTTTGTATGTGTTTAATAGTTGTATATCAGAGAAATTAATAAGGGTGCTGTACTTTTGGACATATGACTCAAGAATTTCTCACTTCTGCAGTGGATGCTCAACTGCGACAGCATCGCACGGTTGCACGACATCAGATTCACCATTGGGACACGAACTTTCGTCCTGCAACCGAAGCACTACGTAGTTGAGGTAAGGATTTATTTCCCGTTCTAAACACCTAGGACAACTAGCGAATAACAACAGTCAACACGTACAGCCATACGTTGGGTTAATCGTAAGAACGCTGCACTTCACTTTTCTACAGATTTATTTCACCGATCGATAGCTTAAGCGACAGCTCACATTTCCCCCGAAAGACTTTGATTATGGGGTGGGAAGTAGAAGTAAGCGGACGAAAGGCTATAACTGCAGGTAAGGCGAGGTATAGGGCAAAAGTGGAGGCGAGAGAAGGACATCCAGGCGAAAGCACTGCTGGAGGCGACAAATGCCACTGAAGAACGCGCCCAGCAAACGGGGAAGCGAGAGACACGGCTGTGAGCTGACAGCCACGCGACGCGGAGGAGCGGAGAGCCGTGGATCAGGCGCAAAGCGGTAAGGAGCGCCCGCCACCGGCACCGCGGCAGTGCCAGGACAGGCGGGGTGGACGGTAGCGGCGAGAGTCACCGCTACGTCGCCACGCGGAGGAAGGAGGCGAGAGGATAGACGAGAACACGTGATCCGGCTTTCGAGGACGAGGGGAGAGCAAGACTCGCGCCGCGCGCGCGAGATGGCAGCAGGAGCGCACGCAGCTAGAGCAGCGCGCCGATGATGACCTTTGTTGCAGCGAGGCCGACGGCGACGCGAAACGCGGGAACAGACGCCACAGAGCAGCGCTCTAAAACATGCATTTTCAACAGTTTACGCCCTTAAGGGGCACGTGAAAGCCACCGTACCACTGTCACAGTCAATATCGGCGCTTTTCCATCATAGATGGAAAGTGAAGAATAAAAATATTCAAATAAAGTGTTACAAGATGAGACTATTGGTTCTGCCTTCATTTATGAGGCGATGCATTCCTATAAAGGAATTAAGCACATTTCACTGAGTCACATGTGCGCCAGTCGTTTTCAGATCGGTTGGACATCTGTAGCCAATTATACAAACGACAAGATCACACAAAACTTTAGCTAAGCTACGTTACTAAGCATATAAGAATAAAATATAAAAGTTGACATGAATGACAACACAAGTCCATACTAAACAAAACGCTCTACACGTCTTTGTAACTTTTGTAAACGCTTACTTTCACATTCATATTTCAGACATAAAAGCACACAGAAGGAACTCACATTGCACGTGGCTCTCATCCTCTACGCATGCCCCTCCCGGTATAAGGATCTCCTATGAATAAACATACTTCATCAATTTAAAATTATAAATTTAAGAGAGAAGTAGAAACATGCACAGAAGCAAAGCTTTCAATAATAATTGAAAATATACTTAGATAAGTAATCATTCGCACGTATTACAAATGTCATATCCCAACATAATTAGAAAAAAGTATTTTGCCAATCTAATCACAAAAGTACTGTTCGAATATCTCACAATAGTTATCAGCGTGTATCATAGAAAAACTAGACGATTACTTCCTGGAATACTCGTAAAGATGAAAACAGTCCCACTCTAATTGGTACTGTATTCCAGAAATTGAAGAGCCGTGAATGGCGCCGTTTCTTTAACGCTAAGGGCCCCAGCTTTGGTAAAATAACAATTTACTTACAGGCGAATTTTTTAGGGTTAATATTGTCAAGGTTGACCCTGCTAAGTACATCAGTGGTTAGAATGCTAATGACCGATCTGAATGCTAATTACGAACGAGCTTGGATTGACACACGGTAGTAATTTTCAATACCATATCCTGTCGAAGCAATGTAAAAGCGCTGGTTCGCGGTGAACTAATGCTTATAATCCGAAAGGCTTGGTTTTGCATATGCTGAATCAGTGATAAATCAGAAAGAAAGGTATTACACCAAGATGATATGAAGTATTTCAGATTACTATGAATGAAGTCCTTTTAGAAGGCAATTATTTTTTCTGGAAAGAAATAATAGCAAGCTCATATTTGTATTGTATCACTATAGAATGTGTTTTCTTTGACTCTGACACGTGCTGTATGCTGGGTGTATTCGAGGATCACATCAGCTTAAACGTCTCTTCCCATATTTGAGTATTGCCTACACACACTTGCGATGAGTTGATCACGCGGTGACGGTCGTATCTGCAAAGTATCAAAGCACTGCAGTGCGCGGACACAGGTGATATTCAAAATGCAAGCCCTTGCATACATCCGACTGAAGGAGCCCTGGTTACTGCGTGAGAATAAAACTCGCAGGCATACACACCTCTACAACAGTCGCACAGCATGGAACCCACTGGCTTCAAGAACATCCATTAGGCTACGTGACTTACGCTAATCAGCAAGTAAAACCTCGCAAAAGGACAGCTTGAACTGTTTCGCACAGTTAAAAGAAAGACAGCGAAAAACATTTGACAGCACAAATATTTGCACGAACTAACGATTACAAACACAGTTGTTTTCCCAGAACAGTTAAAGACTGGAACTCACTGCCTCAGGAGATTTTCGCAGCTGAGAGTTTTGCTACAACACAGGAAAATTATCTCTTTCTTTGGTGTTTAGCTTTTAAATCTGTTGTATTTTTGTTGTCGTTGTTTCACAGACATGCTGTTCCTTTTAGCGTATTGATGAGTGTTTAAAGCAACGAATTCATGTTTTCTTGTTTTTGCTGTTACAATTTACTTGATGTTTCTTTTGCCCCTCCTTCTTGGACCAATATGTTGGTCTGCAGTATGTTTACATAAATAAAAATCTGTAGGCGGGGCTCATGACGTAAACTTGAAGAGGCCCCTCAACGCCGGTATGCCAGAAGGCAGGGAATGAACGTCGCTTAGGAACGCTACTCGAGGCATAGGGAGATTGACAATATTGGTACTGAATCTTGCCTCCTGACAGCATAACGACTCCACACTTCACTTTCTGCTATCTGCTCTAATGTTCAACCAATTTGAAAGCATCGCTCGGCAATCCGTTCTGTAAACACTGCTTCGCAACTTGCAGTGTATAGCGAAAGTTGGCGTCGTAGCCTGGCGAGGGACCCGTTAAGGCCTTGGAGATGCTTTTCACTATCGACGGTCATCACAGACATTGCTGCTGTCATGAGTGCAATGAAAAGTGACTTCGGTGTCCCATGTTTTTTTTGTATTTGTGCTTGTGCGTTTTGCATTTTACTTATAAAGTAACACATTCAAAGCAGGCTTAAGAACCCATGGAATACTTAATTATAAGCTCGATCCATTCTTGATTGCATCTAGCCGCGTGGTAAGAAAAAGGGAGGAAATTTTTGCAGAAACAATTGGCGGTGACTGTCACTGCAGCTGAACGCTATAAAAAAGTTAATCGATTTCTTATGAATGGTGCGCTCGAACTGGGCATATTTATTGCAGGGAAAATACTCAGGTAGCGTTTGTCGCCGTAACTTGCGTAATTTTGTAGAAGACAAAGTCATTAATCAGCACATTTATAGATGTTAGAAGTAGTATATGTCTCAAATAGCGTCAATGGTTCACTTTCCACAGCGAACGCGTCTACTATTCGAGCGTCCTTTGCGATGGTGTCACTGTATTGTCGGTGAAAGTCAAGTCTTCGACCACGAAAAAGAGTCGAATTAGCTACATGAATCTACTCGGTGAAAAAAAAAAGAAATTTTGACGAATAAAAATAACATGGCACAGTCATCCGCTTCCCCTGGCCAGCGCTCGCGCACTGTGACAGGCATCCGGATATGTTGAGCTTACACATGTATGTGTATCGGCGATTGCTTATTCTTGTGTTTCACGCAGCGAGACACCCCCAACGGAAAGCGCTGCTACAGTGGTTTCATCGAGGCCGTCGAAAAGGGAGACGTCACGTGGCATCTTGGTCACGTGTTCCTGAGGCGCGTGTACACCGTCCTCGAGTGGCCGACGAGCGGCACGGGTTACGGACAAGTCGGCTTCGCCTACGCACGCTGAACGTGTCTCTCATCCCGCAGACACCTACTCCCGTCCTTCGGTATTGCCTCAGAGATACGTCGAATTTATGGAGAGCTTGAATGACAAAAACGTACGCGCAGGATCGCGAGACAACGACAATAAATATTTTTAAAAACTCGTATTTTCCATGTGCGGTATTTTTCTGCTTTCTTCTGCTAGGGAATGACACCCAGTGTCACGCCCAGGACGTTGTCTCGAAGAGAGGCGAAAGTGAATAGCTGTACGGAGATTAAATTCAGCGAAACCAAACGTGGCGAATGGGTTCCCTAATTTGCTTCCTATCGCAACATTCTGGGGGTTCTCCCGCCAATACTTCAATCTCATGGTGAGGCGCGCCGAAGTGGCGTATGCGAAATAATTTCCACCAACGGCGGTACATTATCGTGCATCATTTGCTGTGTAAACGACCCTGTTTGCATTTAGCCCCCCTTTGAAGATCGGTCCTCGCGGCCCGGAATATCTCCAGCGACATCGTGCTTACCAGCGCAACGACGTAATGACAAAGCCTTCATGGCTGGCTGTAGATGTAGATGCGGATCTCTGCGATACCACGGATGGCTGTCTTGTCGATGGCCAAGCGTCTTCCACAGTCAGTCAATTAGCCTAGTTGCCCAGTGGCACTAACATCCGCGGTGAAAGCTCCGACCCGGTGTGCGCGAGGAAGAGGCGTCTTGCCCCCTCATGCCCGCAGCGGAATGCGTCAACCCGTGCAAAGGCGGTGGCGAAGAGCGTTATGGTGCGTACAATTTTACTCCATATAGCCGCTTCAGTCCCATAGCTCCGAAGTGCTCTCCCGACTGGTTATCGCTTGCTCTTAGCGGCACTTGCTGTCTTAACTTCCTTTATAGCTCACCAGTCGTACGCGACACAAAGGCTGAACCATTTGGCTCGCCGCGCCATTTCTTTGAGCCGTGAAAATACACTTACGCATTCGTACATTTTATATAAGGTCAGCTAACTGGTTCAACACACAGGCATTCCACAGTGTGATATGCGCGCCACGAAAATTTAAGAAGTGGCACTGCTTCCAAGTGCTAATGCTGTTGGAGATTGGCCATGTACGCGCGCTTATAAGGAGTTATTTGTGTGCAAGTGTAGTTAGCAGTCAAAGATAGTGACATATTATACTCGGAGTAGGTGACTCGGTGAGCAACTTAATCGCAGTGGCAGCTGTTAAGAGTGGTTTCGAGCAACAAACGACGGCGGTGTAATACGCCTGCGCGCATCCGAGGGAGCACAACGTTGGAGTGAACTCACGGCAACCGCGGCGAGTTACAAGACCGTTTTAACTCAGCTCACACTTTGCTGCCCAAGCATTGCACAGGACCAATCTAACAAGGTTGCCATGGACTGCCTTGTACACTCGGGTTGTTAATGCGCCCATGCAGAAGTGCTCGAAAACGTTGTATCCCCTTCCTGGGGTCTCCTGAAGGAATTAGATCACTCAACGTGTTCATATATGGAGCAAATATGGAGCATGATACGCGTGAGCACAGCGGCATAGTGCAAGAGGCCTATTACAATGCCAAGAGAAGCGCCAGCAGTATGTGAGCAGCAAGAACGCAAGCATGACCAGTAAATCAAGCACGGCCATGTTGGATTAGTTGCGGATTGTAAATACATGGCTTCATGTGTTGTGCGCTATGTCCAAATTTTGCAGAGTTATTCATTGTACAAGCTACAAATGAGTACATTTAACTTCTTTGTAAATACGGGCACACTAGCTAAATAGCTAGAATGAAGCTCTGAAAGAAAAGGTTATGTGAACATATTACTTGACAGGTGTTATGCGTTTGCCTCTGCGCCATGTGCGGAGACCCAACGTCTAATGTATGTGTGTACGCGTGCGTGCGTGCGTGCGTGCGTGTGTGTGCGTGTGCGTGTGTGTGTGTGTGTGTGTGTGTGTGTGTGTGTGTGTGTGTGTGTGTGTGTGTGTGTGTGTGTGTGTGTGTGTGTGTGTGTGTGTGTGTGTGTGTGTGTGTGTGTGTGTGTGGCCCAACGCTCTTCAATCTAACACTCATTAGACTTGCCGACACCCTTCCATGCACCATTAGGCTCTCCATCTATGCCGACGACATTTGTATTTGGACGTCGGGTGCGACGCAACCGCAGCTTAGCGCGCACGTTGAGAAGGCAGCCACTTTAACATCATCCTACTTTCGAGAACAAGGACTTCAATTATCATGTGAAAAGTGTGCAGTGGGGGCATTTACCGGAATATCAATGGATCCATGCGTGATATCTGTCGACGGCCAGCTCAGCTCGTACAGCAAAAATCAGAATTTTTGGGGGTGGTCGTTGTCGGAAATCTCTCCTGGACTCCTCATGTGAATTAGGTGAGAAAATTCCTGACAGGAATTTGCCATGTGTTTGGGTTTACAGCAGGAAAGACCTGGGGAGTGTCAACACAATCTATGCTGCAACTGTACAGGGCCCTCTGTATTGGATTCCTGCAGTACAGTCTACTGATCATCTCCAACACCTGCGGGACTAACCTGAATATAACACAAAGAGCATCCAAGCCCAAGTCCTCAAGATATGCAAGAGGCAGGACGTTTAAATCAGAGATCCGGGACCTCAAAGACGTGCGATGCAATGCTAACGCATTTCTATTGCCTATAGAGCTAAATCACCGCGAAATAGGAACATTCCAGTAACCCAGGCCCTGGGGCCACGAAAACTGCGCGGCGAGATACAGTCTAAATATCTCGCTAGACTGGAAAAAAGCTTCGAGTTGAAAATTATCCCCACTGGCTCCACGTGTATGCCATGGCACTGCGGCGCTGCCGGGCGTCTGGGGAGAACTGGTTAAGCTGGGGCGTTCGTGTCGCCGGCGTCTTCTACATTGAAGTTCGGTCATCTGTAGCACTCACTCTTTAGATATATACGTCGTGATTTTCTTTCTCCATTATTATTCTTCATACTTTCTCATCGGTGAGTGCCTAGCCACTTACTCTGGCCATGCCTAGAGTTTCATATTCCAAGACGTTTTGCGCGAGCAAACGTGGTAACTCAACTTTTGTACACGCGCCCAACTCCCAAACAGCTAAACTTCCGCAACATTTAGGCTATGACATCATCTATAGAAAAAAAAAAGAAAAGTACGAGCACACATTAGTGTTCTATGTCCACGATGAACTGACAGTGTCCGTGGCTTGCCACTTGTACCACTAACACTCGGACGCCATGTACGGTGAGTAAAGCGTCTCTCGTTGAACGTAAGTACCGGGAAATCACGAACGCATATGGGAAGCAGCACCAACTGGTCAAAAATACTTTTCTGGTCACGGGCCATTACACATGTTTAGAGTGCTTGCCGCCATCGGTTTCGAACTCTCATGCGTCATGTTACAGAGTGCATGACGAGGAAACTGTAGCGGTGTTTTTGAGGCTCAAACACCATGCTGAAGCTCGTAGTCTTGACCATTTGACGAAGAATATACTAGGCAGCGCTTTAAGAGCAAACGCGAAAGCATACCCAGCTGATGTGCAGCCAGGCGCTACAGAAGTAGCCACAGCGCTTTCCTTCAATATGTCCAACGGACCGACCGGCAAGAAACAACAGCCAGAGACGGCCACCCATGTGGTGGCAAGAAATACCAAACTATCCTAATGGGACAGGTGTGGTTTACTTGAAGTCAATTGTAGTCTACTGAGCAATGCTTACAGCTCAGAACAAAAGTTACGAATCTGCAACGTACATTTTGCAATCTATCGCTTTAAAACGTATGTACTTAATATACACATGAAAAGAAGAAAACAAAGAAAAGTGACCCCCATTCCTGCGCCTTAACTACTGTGTTTATGTTCACTGAGTAATAGTCCATTAGTAACGAATATGTCCTATAGAAACTTGTGTCCTCTAACTTTATTCGGGCGAAAACATCTATGAATTACGGTGATAGATGGAATAAATATTCGTACAAATCCATCCTGACGCGAAGTGCTTCATTTGCACACACCGCTTGCGATCTTTCAAAAGTTTTGTAACTATGCTTGGCTTTCAGTTTACTAGCTATATTATGTGCTCTCTCTCTCTCTCTCTTCCCCATCTTTCATCCCCCCATCCCGCTCCCATGTGTAGGGTAGCACACCGGTTAAGCTAAACTGGTTAACCTCCCTGCCTTTCCTTCTCCACTTTTTCCTTCCTTCCTGAACAAGTACACAGCACATTGTTCTTGCGCCAATAACAAAACAATCCCGTAGCAAAATTCAGGAAAAGAAGTCACAGGCCTGCGCGGCAAAAGACGCACACTCACAGTGTAAGCAGGAGGAGCGGCTGCATAGGAGCTCTATTTTGAGCACCACGCACTACGGGTCCTTCGCGGAGAAGCCTCTCCGCGTTGTTTTCACGAGAACAATCTGAACTGTCCGCCCGGCATTGACGGCGATCTGCGACTTGTGCAGCGGCTTGAGCTGTCCCCTGCACAGCGGTATGCTGAGACCGACGTTGGCTGGTTCCAGCTGCGCTCATAGGTCTACGATTCGCTTCTGTACGAGTCGCTGCAAGGAGGCGGCATAACGTGTACCAAAGATCAAACACAGGTATTCAGACTATGTGGTGCACATGTCACATCCATCGACCCGTGGCATGGTATGTTGCTGATGATGATAATGATGTTTATTGGCATTCCCATCGAAACGGGGTGGTGACAGATAGCCACCGAGCCTGCCTCAGCTAACCAGGTCCAGGTTGATGCAGCATGCAACTGCTCCGTGCAACTGTTGCATGCTGGGACACCTGGTTCAATAAAATGGAACTGCAGTGCGATGTTTATAGGTATCGATGCCATGCGGCGCAAGGCAAATCGCGTATCATATGGCAAGATACGATGCTAATGATGATGAAGATAATTTATTAGAATTCCCTTTGTAACGGCACGGTAACAGTCACTTAGCCTGCCTGAAGTAGTGAGGAATGTCATATATGCACTTCATTGCATCAATATTTATACATCTCCATAGTCTTCTTTTTTCAGCTCATGTAGCAGTTGATGTAATAACATGCAACCGCAACGCAAAGGAGGCACGTATAGACGCTACGCGGCGCGCATCTCACATCTGAAAGCAAAGCGCACGATACGATGCTAAAGATGATGATGATTATTATTTATTGGCATCTCCTTTGAAACGCGGCGGTGACAATACTCACCTAGCCTGCTTCATTTAATCAATGTACAAAATGTATGTTTTTCTAACATTCTTGTGAACATCTTAAACTTTCTTTTTCTTCCTGAAACCTTCTTTAATTCATTGCACCGCTACTTGTGCATCAGCTACATGGCGTTGTACCTGGTTTAATGATATGCAACTGCATTCCAAAATGCGCACGTATCGACGCTACGCGGTGCACATGTCACATCGCACGTCTCCTCGCGCGATATGACGCGTTTATAAGGCATTTTTCGGCCGTATTCCAGCAAGTGCTAGCATGGCTCGGAGAGTTGATATGTGTCGGTCGTGAGCGGTCATGCGTAGCATGAGCTCCCAAGGAGCGGGTTTAGCAGCCCGTAAAGGCCGCGGTGACAGGTCAATAGACAAACCACGTCAGGACTACCAATTGATTTCGCCATCACAGCCAGAAGGTGCCTCCGTTCTGCATACATATTGTTACGTGGTGACGTTGAGGAAAGGCCTTAAATAGTGGAGCGCGTTCGAAACGCTCTTACACGACTGCCTCTAGTGCCGGAAGTGGTGGTCTTGGTGCATATCTGCGGGCGGTGACTTTCAAGAACGAAGAAGGAAAAAAGAATATTCTCCCTACAAACGCGTCTGACGTTAAGGACATCCGATGGGTGGTCGTCGACCCGTGTGACCGAGGCGTCCTTATCAAGCTCTACTGGATTCTCCTCTACTGGAGGAGCTCTACTCCTCCTCTACTGGAGCTCTACTGGAAACCTGATGACGACATTCGCACTGCTTTATAGCCTTTTGGAAAAGTGATTGATTGATTGATGAATATTGTTTCTTGGCGCAAGGGCCAGAAATGGCCAAAGAGCGCCATGACATTTGGTGAAGAATGGCAATGAGTATCGATGAATATGGCGGTTATCGAGTGGCTGTATATTGGCCTAAAATATTCGCTGTAAATGCTGTAAAATATGTATCAATTAAAATAATGTCAATGAGAAGTGAGTCCTACGGTTGTAAAAGTACGTTGAGAACGATAAGATACTAAAAGATGTTAATTTATAGCAGCACCAGTGCCTCTGCAGAGCCCTTCAGTGCAAGGGCTGCGAGGCATGTGCTCTGTAAGTGATTTCATTGCAGCTACAGCCTCTAAGCAGAGGCTGTGCTACAAATAGCCTGGCCAAATGATTTCTATGGTATTAGTTTCTTCTAAGAACTTGAGTACTGATTTAAAATTAATTAGAGGCTCGTTGCCTAAAAAGAAAACTGGGTGCAGAGGTATATTATGACGGTATAAGGAAGGGAAGAACTTTTTTCTCTCCTCTTCTAATAATGGGCACTGAACGAGAACATGAAGGACTGTAAGTCTACTTCCACACCTAGTGCATGTCGGAGGGTTAGTTCCAGTTAGAATGTATGAGTGAGTGCTATAGGTATGCCCAATTCTTAACCTACAGAGCAGTACTTCCTTATGTCTCGTTGTTTTCTCAGAGATCCAGTTTCCTATTTTCGGTTTGATTAGGTGCAGTTTGTTGGATACCTGAGTGTCCCATTGCCGTTGCCAATATTTCCGTAGTTTATGCTGTAAAAATGGTTTAAGGTCTGTGTAGGGCACAGGTATATTAATGTTTGCATCACAAAAAGGTACGGATGTAGCCCTTTCGTCAGCAGCTACGTTGCCCTCTAGGCCTCTATGGCCAGGCACCCAACAAAGAACAATCATTTGGTTAGACAGGTACGCTGAACATAGAAGGTTATAGACTTCATTAAGGATGGAGTTTTTGTGTTTTCGTATACTTGATATGCAGCTAACAACGCTTAATGAGTCTGTGAATATGACAGCCTTTCTTATACCTGTTTGTTTGATATGTTTCACAGCAGAGAGGATCGCGTATGCCTCCGCTGTGAAAATGCTGGTGTTTGGATTTAATGCACCGAACGTTGAAAACGAAGGTCCCAGCGCTGCATAAGCTACACCATAAGTAGACTTTGAAGCGTCTGTATAAAACTCTGCGCAGGAGTACTTCGCCTGGAGTTCGAGGAAGTGTGAATGTATATGCACCTCAGGCGCATGTTTTGTTATTGCGACGAAAGACATATCGCACTGGATAGACTGCCATTCCCAAGGTGGTGCAAGGTTAGTGGGAGTCATTAGGACTGTTTCTTGATGTTGAATACCGGTTTCATTAGCCAGTTGTTCTAAGCGCACAGATAGAGGAGCTCGAACAGACGGGCGGTTACGGTAAAGTCTTGCAGAAGATAAGTCAAGTACAGTTGAATAACACGGATGGTCGTCATTCGATTTGCATTTTAAAAAGTAGCAATAGCTTAGGTATGTTCTGCGTAGGTGTAGGGACCATTCGTTCGCTTCGACATACAGACTTTCCACAGGGCTTGTCCTAAATGCGCCTGTTGCCAGCCGTATACCTAGATTGTGGACCGGGTCGAGAATTTTGAGAGCACTGTCCGATGCGGATTGGTACACCACGGCTCCGTAGTCGAGGCGTGATCGTACAAGGCTTTTATACAGGCTAAGCAAACACCTCCTGTCACTTCCCCAGCTTGTTCGAGAAAGCAGCTTCAGCAGGTTCATAGTCTTTAGGCACTTGGCTTTAAGATATTTTAAGTGGGGAATGAAATTAAGTTTTGTGTCCAAAATAATACCTAAAAATTTATGTTCAAGACTGACCGATAGTCGTTCTCCGTTAAGGTCAATGGCGGGTTCCGGTGAAATGCCTCTCTTGTTTGAGAAGAGAACACATGTACTTTTTTGAGGGTTAAATTTAAAACCATTTTCTTCTGACCACTTGGAGAGTTTGTTTAGGCCAAGCTGTAACTGTCTCTCGCAGATGCTAAGATTGCATGATCTAAAAGCTATCTGTACATCGTCTACATAAACCGAGTAAAACAGTGTGCGTGGTATGATGGTATGTAAGGAGTTCATTTTCACAATAAAGAGTGTACAGCTCAGCACTCCACCCTGCGGTACACCTGTCTCCTGTACGAATGATCGTGACTGCACATTGCCAACTCTAACACGAAACGTTCTGTCAGACAGGTAGCTTTCAATAATGGTCAGCAGGTTGCCACGTATACCCATTCCAGAAAGATCCCGAAGGATCCCAAAGCGCCACGTAGAGTCATACGCCTTTTCCATATCAAGGAATACAGATACGACAAGCTGTTTGTGGATAAAGGCTTCACGGATGTACGTTTCCATGCGGACAAGCTGGTCTGTCGTCGACCTACCTTCCCTGAAACCGCATTGGTATGGGTCTAATGTTTTGTGGGTTTCAAGATAGTGGAGCAAGCGTTTATTCACCATCTTTTCAAAGAGTTTGCATAGGCAGCTTGTCAACGCTATCGGTCTATAACTATTTGGCAAAGAAGGGTCCTTACCCTGTTTCAAAATGGAAATTATAATGGCCTCTTTCCAAACAGAGGGAATCTGGCCGGAAGACCATATACCATTGTAAAAAAAAGAAGGGTTTTTTGTGTTTCAGATGGCAAGTGCTTTAACATTTCATATATTATGCGGTCAGAGCCTGGGGCAGATTTGTTGCAGCCGTTTAGTGCTGCTTGAAGCTCTGCTATGCCAAATGGTCTATTATATACCTCACATTTTGCAGTTTTTCCTACTAATGGCTGCCGTTCTATTCGTGATTTATGTTTTTGAAATGTGTCCGAATAGTGCGACGAACTGGATATGCGTTCAAAGTGTGCGCCTAGAAAGTTCACCTGGTCTTCCATACTATCTCCCTGTGTATTTACTAAGGGTAGCGAGTAAGGTTGTCGACCTTTTATTCTGTGCACTCTATTCCAGACCTTTGTCTCATCCGTGTAAGAGTTAATTCCTGATATATAATTTTGCCAACTCTCTCTTCTAGCTTGTCGGCGCGTTCTCCTTCCCTGAGATTTGACATGCTTGAAATTAACAAGGTTTTCTGCAGTCGGAGAATCGCGGAGCAGCCCCCATGCTTTGTTCTGCTTTTTACGCGCGTTACGACATTCCTCATTCCACCATGGAACACGGCGCTTCTTAGATGATCCCTTTGTTTCTGGGATACATTTGGTCGCGGCATCAATCAGAAAAAAGGTGAAGTATTCAACCGCGGCTTCCAGGCTTAGAGCAGAAACGTCAGCCCACGATATGAGAGTAATTTTTCGGAACTGTTCCCAGTCGGCTGAATCAGTTTTCCACCGAGGAAATTGTGGGGGACATTCATTCGTCTTCGGTGTAGATAGAACTATCGGGAAATGGTCGCTCCCGTATGGATTTCTAATAACGTTCCATTTAAGATCAGGTAAAAGGGTGGGTGATGCAATACTGAGGTCTATAAAGGAATAGGTCTTATGTGCAGTATTATAATATGTAGGTGCCTTCCTATTCAAAAGGCATGCACCAGATGAAAAGAGAAACTGTTCAATCATCCGACCTCGCACATCGCAATGAGAGTCACCCCATAGGTTGCTGTGTGCATTGAAATCTCCTAGAACCAAATAGGGTTGGGGTAATTGATCTATTAATGCATAAAATTCATGTTTATGGAGCTGATAGTGCGGGGGTATATACAGAGAGCAGACGGTAATAAGTTTGTTTAGAAGTATGGCTCGAACGGCCACTGCCTCTAGGGGCGTTTGTAGTTGTAGATGTTGACACGCTATACCTTTATCGAGTATAATGGCTACACCGCCAGATGATGCGATGGCATCATCACGATCTTTTCGAAAAATAAGATAATGACGAAGAAAGTTAGTGTGTTTAGATTTCAGATGGGTTTCCTGTACACACAGCACTTTTGGAGTGAGTTCGTAGAGAAGTTCTTGAACATCATCAAGGTTTCTGAGGAGACCTCTGACGTTCCACTGCATAATCAGCGTGTCCATAGTGAAGTTAATTTGGTGCTGTGTGTATGGAAATGGAAGTTATACCTTAGATTACAGAGCCCTTTCGAGGCCCTGTAATCGGGGTTTTGCCCTTTTTGAAGCGTTCGAGGGAGCCCCGCCGCTCCTTAGGCGTTTGGTGCGCCTTCAGGACAGGTGTAGTGTCCATTGCCTCTATTGAGGCGCCGGACACGTGCTCTTGAGAGCGAGAAGATTTCCGGGTGAGTCCCGCCTCGGAAGGCAAGACCCCTGCGCCCACCAGCCCGGAGGTCGATGGGGCTCCCTGAGGGATTTGGCTGCGCCGGCTGTTGCCAGCGCTGGAAGGGGCCGGGGAGGCCGGGGCAGCCTCGGCTGTGCCAACCTTCGGGGTCGATGATCCCTCATTCTGGGTTGACGGGGCAGCGCTAGCTGCGACCGCCGCGGGGGCAGATGGCGTAGCTGTCGACTCACTGCTTGTGGGTCGGACAGCCGCCGGAGGCCGTTGTGACGCTGCCCCCTGACGCGCCACTTCGGCAAAGCTTTTCTTTGGCAGGTATGCTATCCGCCTGCGTGCCTCCTTGAATGAGATATTTTCTTTCACTTTGATCGTTACTATTTCTTTTTCTTTCTTCCAGGATGGGCACGACCGCGAGTACGCGGCGTGCTCTCCATCACAGTTTACACAGTGGAGAGCGTTCTCACAAGTTTCAGTGGTGTGTTCTTTGGCACTGCATTTAGCACACGTTTGGCGGCCGCGGCAGCTCTGCGAGCTGTGGCCGAAGCGCTGGCATTTGAAACATCGGATTGGATTGGGCACGTAAGGCCTGACACGGAGCTTGATGTACCCGGCCTCGATTGATTCGGGCAGGACACTTGAATTGAAGGTGAGAATTAGGTGTTTGGTCGCAATTTCTTTACCATCGCGCCTCATCTTTATTCTTTTCACATTAACAACATTTTGCTCATTGAAGCCCTCTAGGAGCTCTGCTTCTGTCAGCTGAAGCAGGTCATCATCTGAGACAACGCCGCGTGTAGTGTTCATAGTGCGGTGCGGAGTCACTGTCACTTGAAAGTCTCCAAAAGACACTAGATTGGGTAGCTTATCGTATTGTTTCAGGTCACGGAGCTCCAAAAGGAGATCTCCACTTGCCATCCTTGATGCCTTGTAACCTGGACCTAGAGCCTCAGTTAAAGACTTCGAAACTAGAAATGGGGAGATTGTGCGTACTTGTTTATCTGGCTTTTCTGAATGAATGACGTGAAATCGTGGAAAGTTCGGTCTTTGTCGTCCAAAAAACTGAAATACATCTTCGGTGCGCCCTCTTTTCTCAGGGCGATCTGGGAGGGCAGGGAAGGAACTAGCCATAGAATAATGTAAATTTCGGCAATAACGCCAACCACCCACCGTGGAGCCCTACAAGGGGACGCTGCAGGGCCTGAAAAACAGGGCCTGCAAACGCCAGCTGTACGTTATCACTATAACCAAATATGAGATAACCTAGGTTGGTTATTCACGCAGGGTTAACCCTTGCTGCCTGGAAAAATTGGAAGTAAGCGGAAGCTAGGAGAAGACAGGAAAGATGAAAAGTAAGAGAAAGACGAAGATTGGAGGGAGAGAGAGACAGGAAAAGGCAACTACCGATTTCCCCCGGGTGGGTCAGTCCGGGGGTGCCGTCTATGTGAAGCAGAGGCCAAAGGGGTGTGTTGCCTCCGCCGGGGGGCCTTAAAGGTCCAAACACCCAGCATCGGCTCAACCCCCAGGATCCCCTTTTCCCCAGACACGGCTAAGCCGCGCACGGCTACACGCGGGAGGGTCCGACCCTCGTGTGCTCGGGTCCGTGGTGTCGCAACACACCAAACGCCTGCTGTCGCAGACGCCCCTGCGGGGTTTTGGAAAAGTGACTGAGATGACCAGGGACAAGAGGCGGGTGCAAGGATGCGTTGATAAAGGGTCAACCACCCTTTCTGTCATTATGAAGGTGAAGGTGGGCGTCACCACCGAGGACGTGCCCTACCAGCTACGAGTAGCGAAAGATGTTGCGCTCCTGCACGTCCTTGCTTCCCTCTGCCTCCGAGATCCTGGCATAGGGCATAGACGACTCGAGTGCGGTGTACCAGGCTGTGGGCTCTGTCTTCGTTACGGTCGCGACGTGACCCAGTGCATGCAAACCTCTGCCACAGTGACAGGCCCGGCACTGAAGCCGTTCCAGCCAAGCACCGCACTGCAACCCCGATGCCTCCGCACCAGCGGGAACCTTCCTAGGAGAGCAAAAGTATTGTCGATGTCTGGGTTCTGGGGTCTGTGGGCAGGATGTGTGTTCTTTAAATGGCAGCTAAACTTTCGAGTTGTCTTCGTGTCGCGACATTGAACGTGCGTGGACTAAGTGGGCGTAGAAGGCAATGCCAAGGTAACCGTATTCTTTTTGAAAATATCGTTGACTGATTGCCTGTTCAAGAAACCGTTCAAGAAACGTTTGATGAACGCGTGCAGCAAATCGTTAACGTTTTCCGCCCCAGATATACCGTATGTGTGTGTCACGCGGCAGGGAGGCCTTGGGGCTGCCTTATATTTCTTGCGTAGCAGCATTGCTCTATTCGAAGCGGTCACGTCATCCGAGGATGGTAGCGTGGTCATCTGTGATTTTACCTTTTCAGAGATGCCTTGGAGGACAATATGCATGTATGCTCTCAACGTAGCATGGGAGCAAGATGTCTGTTTTGTTCTACTTCAGCAGTACTTGAGTTGTGAGAGGCAGGTGATTTTACACGGACATTTTACTTGTGTTTGCTTTCGGGAACATAAATCTAAGTTTCCCAGTGTCTGCAAAAAAAAGTGCCTTGCTTTTAAATTTGTTTGTAAAGGAACAATACTTTGAAGACACTGGTTATGTGCTGTCAAGCGAAAATCATGCTATATATGCGCATTACCAAGGTGATTGTCACAGCAGGCTAGACAGAATTTATGCTCAGTTAACCTTTGTACCTTTATTTTCAAATTATGAAGGGTTACATGTTAGTTTTAGCGACCATTGCCTGGTTGTGCCAACCACTGAAAAGAAATAAAAAAACATAAAAATTAAGATGGGATTTATGGAACTGAATGATAACCTTTTGCAAGACGATGTTTTGGAAAAGGCAGTGCAAGAAAAGCTCGAAAATTTGCTCAGTGCAATTACGTCAGCGTTCTACATTGCAGAATGGGAACTCTTAAAAAGAGACGTTAAATTCACCGCAATTGAAAAAGCATGCGTAGCCCTGCATAAAGAAAAAGGTACGGAACAAGGAATTGCATCTTACGTTAAGATACCTGCGCTGCGCAAGAAGCTCTTCGCCGAGCTTATTTTAGAAAGACATCAAAGAAGTTAAATCTGAGCTTGAAGTCACGGATGAAGAAAAGTACAGGGGTGCGGTATTAAGGGCTCGGTCCGAGTGTTCATGGATGGGAGAGACACCAACCAAGCGAGGAATGAGCGACGAGAAGAAACATGCGGTTTCCAAAGAAATAACAGAAATAAAGAATCAAGAACAAGTCACTACTGATGTTGGAACGATGCAGCACGCATTTCACTCTTATTATGAAAGCTTTATGCGGATAAAATGCATGTGATATGGAACGTTTTAAAACTGACTTCTTGCCACTAGTTCCAACATTTTCAGACGAAGTCTGTGAAGCACTCGACATACCAATAAGCCTTTTCGAAGTTAATCTATTCGTGGGTTTACCTATGCAGGAATTGAAACTAGATTTATGTACATTCTTTTTCGCAGTGATACAGGGAGTGTAGTTAAAACTATGAAAGGGGTTGTTTCTCCTTGCGCTACAACTGGAAGTGTTTTCAGTTGACCTAAGTGCCTAGGCTTATGGCACCGCAGCTGGCCACAGACACCCGAGTATTTTTGTAACATGAGCTGGAGTGTTACCCTTGGAAAATACCTTTGGATGTCATTATAACATTATCCTGACAGTGCAGAGTATTGGATCGAAGAAATAAGAAGAGTTAAATATCAGGAATAAAAGTGGGGCGGGCATAATATTTCGTTGTTTTCAGGAGCTGGTATTTGCAATTTGTTGCTAGTTACAAAAGTTAAACATATAATACAAGCTTTATACATGGCAAGAATTCCTGTGCAGAAATTTCATAGAGTGCTTGTGGTATATGTACAGGGTGTCCCACGTAGCTTGAGCCAAGATTTTAAAAATGAAACGCACGTCTAAAGCGAATCGAACCGAACGCATATTATTCGCAATAGCCTATAGTTACTCGGGCAATTTTTTTTCTTTTAGCCATAGCTAACTAATTACGTTGAATTACCCAAGTTTTTAATTATTTGCTGAGGAGCCCAAGTATCATACGCAGGTTTGTAGAGCACCTTCAGAAACCAGCGATCGAGTTGTGTTCTGTACGATACCTCTCACGTAGTGCTTTTTTCCGGGTTACAAAGAAAGCGCGCGAAATATGAAAAAAAAAGCCACGTGACGGAGCACTTGTCCAGTGGTATCGTGTTGCTCTCAATCGTGCGTTTCGTGAACATGGTTGGCTGCATCGTGACTGGCGATGGGAAAGCAGCAGCGCGTTCTTTATCTCCTCGGCAGCACTCTGCCAGAATGAAAAAAATTATGGGGTTTTACGTGCCAAAACCACTTCCTGATTATGAGGCACGCAGTCGCGGAGGACTCCGGAAATTTCGACCACCTGGGGTTCTTTGACGTACACATGAATCTTAGCACACGGGTGTTTCCGCATTTAGCCCCCATCGAAATGCGGCCGCCGTCGCCGGGATTTGATCCCGCGACCTCGTGCTCAGCCGCCCAACAGCATAGACACTGAGCAACCACGGCGGGTAGCACTCTGCCAGCAGTATGCATTTGCACCTTGATCCGACGGGAGCCGACCTCCTCCACCGAACGCACGCTTGAGAGCAGCATGACACCACTGCGCAAGCGATCCGTCACGTGGCATTTTTGATATTTCGCGCGCATTCTTTGCAGCCCGGAGAAACCGACCACGCGGGACGTGTCGTACAGGAAACGGCTCGATGCATGGTTTCTGAAAGTGCTCTACAAATCTGCGTATCATACTTGGGGTCCTCAGCCAATAATATAAAAACAGACTAATTAAGCTTCATTAGTTAGTGAGTTATGGGGAAAACAAAAAATTGCCAGAGTTACTATATACTATTGCGAATAGTATGCGTTTGATTCAATTCGCTTCCGACGCGCCTTTCATTTTTAAATTATTGGCTCAAGTTACGTAGGACACCCTGTATATGGGAATCCACCTGGGAAATAACTAGCCGGTGTAACTTGTTTCATTCAGTGAAGAATGCGGGAATGGGGCTAAAGGATTGGCTTTTGAAACAAATTGTTATTAGGTTCTTTTTCTTACGGGGTCAAAGTGATATATTGATGTGCACTGTTATTCAACTGAGGCCACGTTCCTCATTGCCTGAGCAAGTTGCCTCATCAAAAAAATGAACGATCACCAACACCAATTGGTTTTCTGAGGGAAATTATGTCCTTTTTTTTACTGAAAGTGCATTTTTTTAATGAATTTTTGTCTTCTGTGACGCGTAAGAAACTCTATCGTTATCATGTTGGTTTTCTTGCAGCTTTCTGTATATCGCACGATGCATAACTTAGAAATTGAACGCACTGTACCAAAACGCGTAAAAAAATGCTGGTTAGATCTTCAGCAATAACCTTCTTCTTCAATTGCATTCTGGCACTCTCCTAGTGAAGCCATGAGTACAAGGCAAGGTCTTTTTTGTTGCGTGGTCTGTTAACTGCATCATATGTACCAAACCTCATACTCTTGAGCGCATCTTCTTTGATTGCCATGACTCCGTATTCTTGTAGAACGTTCTCAAACGAACCCTGGAAAAAGAATTGCCGATAAGCCTTTTCGGTGTACGGTCCTTGTCATGTGCATACGCAGAGGCAATGCCGGCTGGCATGATGATGCTTTTGTACATGAACAGCGTGTGCAAAACGTGCATGGATGTCAGGGATACCCGCGTAGATGCAAGGTCTGCCAGGCAGCACCTGATTGAAGGTCTTACGTACAAACATGATGCCCTAAAGCACATGATTGAACCACCAGAATGGTTTGAGGATCTTGCCAGTTTGGCGTCTGTGACGGCCTCGTTGAAGGCCTTTTAAATTAGCGCTGTATTTCTAAATGATGTAACAATATTGTTTAGCACCAAGTTACATGCTTTGTAGGTCTTTACGTAGTGTTGCGATGAAGGTAATCAAGAAGTAAAAGGCTGGCCTGGCTCAGTGGTAGGCTAGCTAAGTCCCACACACCGGGCCCGCTTTTGATCCCAACGGGAACTGAGTAATTTTTTTTTTCTCATTCCCGGCGATAGCTGCTACATACGCCGGACACCGGCCAGGCGGCAGCGGTCACCATCGCCAACCGAAAAAGGCTATTGGAATGAGCCTCCAACAGCTTACGCTGTAAAACTAATATGAAGGCGGAGTTCATCTGCATTATCTAAAAGTAAGCATAAGCCTCGCCTACTCCACAAGACGTGAAGTGGTCGTACAGTGTTGTAACTTAGGATTACCAATACTACTAAGCTTTAGAGGCTGCGAGGCTGTGTATCGTAACCTAATGGATGCAAAACCGCTTGTAGTAGGCTCACTGTTGCCTTATGAATGTACGAGCGCCATCCTACTAAACACCTACTCATATTTAGTATTCAGGAGCAAAAAGTAAACCGAGAGAGGCATTTCGTACTGCAGCATGGTGATAAATGCGACACCGGAAGATAAACTCTAAAGTGGAACATCGCTTATGTTCATATTGTTCGCCCATTGTTAGATTAGCGAGGCAATTTTCATTTTTCCCTCAGTAGCCCCTAATCGCTGGCCTAATAGGTGGTATGAATGCTAACGTGTCGAATACGAGCCCGTCATCGTGTGACGGTTTCAAATTAATTTTATCTGCTCACAATAGTACATACTTGGATGCGCTAAAAGGCCAGCTGAACATCTGCCGTTTCTAGAGCAGCAGCTGTACTATCACTCACTTCATGCAACGAATACAAAAGAACGCACTTTAAGCTGTTGGTTTGACACAAAAGCCCAAAAAACAATCAAAAGAAGCGCCGGCAAAAGAACAGTTTTCTAGTTACGACTTTTCCCTCAAAATAGCCACGGCAAAAGCCTGTAATTTAGGTTTGCGAAGTTAGCGCTGTGCCTTTCTTTTTTAATGAAAAGCCGCTTCGATTTCGTATGTGCATCCCAGGAGACCATGGTAGTTCATACATAGCTGACTGATTGATGTTCGACGGGAACGTGGTGGTCCATTGATTGTTTATTGATTCTGGACAAGGCCTTTTATGGACAAAGGGCCACACGCTTTCGCCAAATCTTTGCCACAGTAACAAACATGACTTCTTCAATCTAGAGACTGTGGACGACATGTTCTCAGAGTGAAACAAGGCCCCCACGTAAGTTCCAAAATTTTCTGAGGCAGAGAAATATACATAACATCTAATTTAGGAATCTTCCCAACTTATAGTTCTATATGCAAGAGGTGGTCATGAAGATGCGCTCATGACTCTTGTGACGTAAGAATAAAGTATGTATTCTTTTTCCAGAAAGTTCCTCCACCGTACCACCAGTATTTTTCTCGGAAAAAAAGACGCACTCAAAAAGCGAATGTCAAAAGAGAATGCTCAGAATCGTGAGGCGCACATTGTAATTTATGAGTGGCGTAAATAATATAACTGCCTGCTGCGAGCCTTTCTATATGTTAATATTTATATGCGTAGTTATATATTGAAGCAGCATTAAAAGATTACGTCAGTCTTCACTGACAAGATTACGATAGCCGATATTAGGTCATTGCATCTGCGTAATTGAGTTTATGCAACTGCATTTATGGTATTCCAAGGGTTCTGTCACAATAGCGGTTACAGATACATACTCGAATTTCTCCACAAGCAATGTTCAAGAAAAAAAGGACACATGAGTACGTTTATATCTAATCTTATTCATCGCTGTTCACCGCTTCGGTCAACAATGTTCGCGAAGTAACTGTTGCACTCTCCCCCTCGTCTATTTATCTTGTCTCTGTAGAAAATTTACGCCGGTACAATTAAATTTTTTTAGAAGGACTTACTGCAATGGCGGCACCACGGCATCATCGGAACGCAACATTCTGCAGCTTTCTAAAAACGTCATGAGCTTGGATCGCAGTTACCAAAATAATAACCAATCAAAAATATCATAACTTGTAATCAATATATTCTGTATACTAGACACGACACACAGACAATCCATTGTTATTGTCAACAAGAGGCGACGCTTGTTCCAGGTAACGAGGTAGCGGTGGCAGCGGATGACACGACCGCCACCTTGCTTGCTGTTTCCGGGCTGTGTCACGAGGATTAGGGTGCTATACAGTGCTTTTCTAGGAAAGAATGTTGATGCAAGGTGTATGCAGACTTGATGCAAGCTGCGTCCAAAGTATACACAACACTTATCCAATTACATTAAGAGTTTCTGTACCATTTGTGTCAAAGTCGTGCATACGCATTTTGGTAAACTAGCCGACAATGACCACGTACGTCCATGGGCTGAAGCTTTTGTATACTCGACAGGGCAGCAGCTGGCGCCCGTCAAGCCGAAGGAAGATGGAAAGAAACCTTCGTCTCGGAAACCGCATTTCGCACGACTTAAACGTCCACTCAGATGTTAGCTACAGTGCGCCATTCGCGCTTGCGCTTAGAAAAAACCACCGCCGCAAGAGTGGTGCAAACGCTACCATTTCCAGAGGACGCATTTCGGTACTATAGAATTTAAGGCAGTGGACTTCTTATAAATATTCAGTTCTCTGATTCGCGAAGTCGTCACGAACGTTTACTCTTATTTTTTCGCAGGTCAATTACAATTCTTGTGATCTGATCCAAAAATGGAACAAATTCGATACGTCGTCTTGGTGTGTTTACTCTCGCTTCTGTCGGCATTGGGAAGTGGCGGAGGTGCTAAAGTCACCACTCCTGGTAAGTTACTTCCATGAACGTCTAGGCTTTCACAAATTTGAGCTCAATACCACGTTAATTGCCTGTAGCGCTTTCAATATTTTCTTTCTTATTGGGAGTGCGTTTGGCTATGATTCACACAAAACGTATTGAATTTTTTGCCCCCTTTTCTGAACGGCAAACGCCTCTTGCAGAGTTAGCGAGCACAAGAGAAAGTAGAGAATAAAGATGGACGGTTCATGGCACGCGCGCGAGCACGACACGGCAGGCAGATAGGGTTCATCTAGGAATTAGACGTCTTGTCTTGTTGTGCCGTTCCAAGATTTATTGTGTTTTTGTTGAATGAAAATGGGCTACTCCAGAGGCTTTTGTAAGCGGCAAAATTTTCTGGTAGAGCTGCATTGCTCCGAGATTCACAAATAATGTTTATCCTCAATAAGCCTTGGCACCAATATCAATATTTCGCTGTCCAGAAGTCAACTTGCCACATTTTCCGATACTGACACTCTTTAGCAATAACTAATTAATATTCCGTGAAACTACGCGAAAGAAAAATTTGGTGCTCTTTCAAACCCGCCAGAGCGTCACTAGTTTGTCGCATCATGCCAATATTAACATTATTTAACATTTTCAACATAAAACATTTCCCTCATTTGCGAAGAATATCGCACAAATAATTTCAATTGAAACCAAAAGCAAATATTTTTATACATCATTGTGTAATCAGTGTTCCAAGCTTGGATAGTACTGGTTGGTATCAAATATAATGTGATGACCGCGAGAGAACCTTCCAAAAGATAAACCTACTGCAAAATTGATATAAATAGTTCACAAAATATACAGGAGTGCGAAATGAACATACAGACGAAGAAGGTATAATTCATAGCGATAAAGTAGATTTAAGGACAGATAATTTTCAGTCAAGACTCCTCTCTCTATCGTTGAAGCAACGCAGGTAATCGAAAATATAGGCGCTGCTCCTGATGTTTGGGTTAAGATCGTTTTCCTGTCTTATTTTTGCTCACATTGCTGATGGTCTGAACATGTGCACAAGCACAGGAGAATATCTAATTTTGTTCGATACGTCATGTTTTACTTAAATTTTAGTTGATGAGGTAAAAAGTAACCATACGTCCAAAGTAATATACTGTAAATAAGTGCACGAAAGGCTAGTTGTTTTAGCGTCGAACAACTAGAGTCAGCAGTCAGCGCCGGTGTTGTCGTCTTCCGCTAATCTTGCTTATAGGCGTTATTTTTTCAATCTGTCGAACAGGGAAAGTCCCCTACATTTACGGATACTCGCTTGAACTTGTTACGTGAAACAAACACAAAGGTGAAACAATTTGCAAGCTATATTTACACAAGATACGCCGTGATGCTTGCGTTGGAGTCACGATCGCGCTTGACTTTTTCGTGGTCTTCGCCACGCAGAAAAGTGTTTGCCATCGCCTGCAAGTGTTCCGCAAGATAAACGCATTGAGAAAAATACAGCCCCATGTTACTATAAAGGTCACCACTAAGATGACAATGGTGCAGCTTCAGCCTTGAAAAGATCGCGACAGCACTAGAAGGCGACCAAGATAGCGTCGGATGGGACACTGGGGCTTTCCTGTAGGTAACTTCGGTCAAGTGGCACAACCTATTGGCACTCGTGTGAAATTCAATTAAGTAACGTAATCAAGACCCTTTTGTGGCATGTGAGTGCAACATCATTTCGTTGTTGCAATGGAAACTGAAAAAACAAATATCCAGACAACAATCAGAACTCATTGAAATGTAGTTAGAATTCAGTGATGCGCTCCTTCTTGCGGGCAATGGCCAGCACAATATGCACATTCACTACAGCGAAGTACAGTCACTACTAAGACCCCTCTCTCTCTCTCTCGTTGAGCAAACAATAGACTGTAATAGTAAAGAAGAGGGCACCCAGATGTTTGCCACTTATCACAGATGTCATCAGGCAACTCTTTTACTTTACATGAATATGAAAAGACAGACCTAAATGGGATGGGAAAAGCAGGGAGGTTAACCGGATAAGACTCTGGTTTGCTACCCTACACTGGCGGAAGCGTAAAGGCAAATTAAAGATAGAAAGAACAGGGGAGACAAAAAAATTCGGAAACGAAAAAAAAACGAAAACAAAGGATATGGAATGCCGTGAACGTCCATGAGAACCAGTCTATCCAATAGGCCCCTCGAACATGGAACTTACCTGTAAGGGTATTATACACTTTGTTCACTCACCAGCATTACACTATTGCACCCTTGCTTGCTGCTATGAGAAACGCGATTGTAACATGCGTTTTTCAGTTGTCGTACGTTAAATACAACTTATTCGCAAATAGAGAAATTTTGGAGTATAGATTGTAGATGGGATTGACGCAAAGCAATGCGCACATAATTAGGTCAGTGCCAGAGGAGCCATTTAAAAATTAAAAGGAGTCTATTGAATCCTTAGTCACAACATGTGGTGACCCACATTTATCGAATATCTCCTTTATCATACACGGCTCCTTGCAAGGATGACTATCATCATGAGCACCACTGTATTCATGTCCACTCAAAGATAAAGATCCCTGTTAGACTTCTACAGTCGGCAAACTCGAGTCATATATGGATCAGTTCTACCCTGCGTCTTCAAACTTTCCAATTACATTGCACCACATAATCATCTGCCAGGCCCGAGTATGTTCCCTTTGGTGCTTATTTTGTTACTTTAGTCTACCATCTGAGATCTGCTCTGCGTATCGCGTGATTTTCGACCATGACTGACCCTGATAATCAACCAGAATAGCAGCTAACTCGCATTCCATCTGTGATCTATATTTTGGTATTTCTGTATTCGAATGCTATCATGCCCCATTCCCCATTTCCTATTCAAAGACAATGACAAAAGTACAGCGGCGACTATGCGAATCTTCCACGCAGGCGCTAATGGCGCCCCGTCTCTGCCGATCATCGGCCGTATAGAAAGAGAACAAACTTTTGTGATTTTTAAAAAGAGCACGCTTCTTCCAGCGCTCTTAACGGGCTTGTACTTAGCGCAAGCTTTCGCACATTCACAATGTATTTGTTTCTTCTCTAGCACATCCTTCATTTCCATTCTTTTTTTCCCCCACCGCCGGAGACCCAACTAGACACTTGTCTGCGTGCCGGAACAGATCTCTCTTGCATTTCTCTCTCTTAAGGCAATAATGTTCCATTCAACTGGTGCCTGCACGGCCTTCAACTTTGCAGGTTTCTTTGTTATTGCCCGAGAATAGTATCCATCAGCTAGTACGTGCCGATGCAGTGACCTCGCGCTTTTATTTTAAATGATATCGCCAATCAATCGGTTGACTTGCAAACGCCTTCCACATGAGCTACAAACCATTTTCACTCGTCTGACGATTTCCTTCGCGTTACCTGTGGCGTGTCTGGACATAATTAGCCTATATAAAGGTACCAGTTCGCACCTTGACGAAGCTAACTGCGAATCACGACCACTTGAATGCTAGCAAGCTATGAAACTTTACTTTATATTCCTCAATAGCGACATCCCAACATAACTACAGGTCGCGTCGCTGCAGGGGAACTGTTACGTGAAGCTTTTTTCAAACTTTTCTATTCCATTTCTTCAATTAGCCCTCCACGTTCGGTCACATTGTTTTCTAGCCGCCCCCACTTTGCTTGTCTGTTACCCGACATAAAGAAAGACGTGAACACTGCTCCTCAAATGATATGACGCGTTCACTCTGTTTATGTATGATTAGACCAAACTCCCGCCCACCTTATTATTTATTTCCGCTTCTACGCCTTTCTCTTCATCATCCTTCCGCAAGTGGTAAAAAACATTCGGGCTGCGCCCGCTTTACCTGTCTGGCACGCGACGTCACAAATCGCGAGAACTCACGTCAATGTGACCTGTACGCATTAAAGATGCATTATTATTCCTCAGGAAACTGAATTTTATTCGGAATAGCCGGCGACTGCCCCATTCTCAAAATAATAGAAGATGGCTGCCTGCCAATCACTTTGGCACTGGCTACTCGGAGCTGCTGGGGAGAATGGATTTACTTGCTTATAATAAAAAATTATGCGTGGCAGTCCTCGAGCAATTTCGGCGGTTACGCAGTATCGCTCAGCCGTGTATTCTTCGCTGAGGATCCGGTTAAGCCGCCTTTTCACCCTTCCGTTGCACGCGACCACAATTTTCTACTAGACACAGAAAGCTAACCAATACGAAGCCGGGTAATAGCACACACCGGCACCACTCACCTCATCACGTTACCTCTTTTCCCTGCGTTAGCCCGGCCCCACCGATACTCTTCCAGTTTCCGCGTGCTCCTCACCTCTGTTTAACCAATTAGATACGAAACACCTGTCACCTAAGGCAACGCTGTTCGCTTTGAAAGGAAACAAAAGCGACATCCTATAACGAAGTAATAGTTTCATTGGTTCTTTACAACAACGCTGCGAGTCCTCGCCCAACGCTTGCCCCAGCGGTCATGTAATTTGACGTCAGGAGATTAGAATAAAAAATAGATTGGAATAGCTTTACGTTATAGAGCCCCAGGTTTCTATCGTCGTAGGCGACCCCCAACGTTTAACTTTGGCCTCCAACTAGACCACTGCGATAGACAGGACATTCACTGACGATTGCTTCAAAAATCTTTATTGCTCATAAGGAAAGCTACGATTCTCAGAGTCTTCATAGTTGGCACCCGTGTTCCAGGGCGCCAGCAGCCTCTGCTGCAGGTGAGCTCACTCTACCAGTAGGAACTGATCGTCTACTTCAGAATCGGACATTGCAGCCGTCCACTGCTCTGCGCTCCGATTCATTATGTTTACCACGGCTGATGGCATTTAGCAGTGCCTACTAGGTAACTGCAGTCAAGTTCAAAAAGGAGTACTTGCCTAAATTTTGTAAATGTCACGTTAAAAGTACTGAATGGGCTATCTTTAAGGTTGAAACGCTAAAATACAATTGTGCAAAATGCATTTTGCAAAATAAAAGCGCAACCTAAACATCGCCGGTATCAATATTTAATTGATTATGCATACATGGAGACAGTTACCGAGGTATTCCTGATAAGCTGGTGCTTATGAAATTCTCGATATTTTCTAACCCTGCTAAAGCGGTGCTTCTGATTCTGCGTGACAGTTGTCGAATATTTGTCTGCTAACTTACGAAAATTCTTATATGTGAGATCATTTCCTAATTAGTGGACGTTTCGGCACCCAGCTATCATGAGAGTGACTGGCGCGATGATAGCACGTTCAGTGGCAGTGTATAATAATGGTTTTGTGAATACGTGCCCCTATCGTGCACTCTGTTTCTGTTAAACTTACGTCATTGGTTTCCAGCGCCATAATGTAACGCAAGATGTCCGTTTAGTAGTGTCAGCTAGCGGTTCTTCCCTGATTCTTGGGCGTGCTTTGCTTACAGCTAGTTTCTGCTCACGCTACCCATTTCAGCGCTGTGCGGCATGACTATAACTGCATTTTATCCCAAGAAAATATTCTCGGAATTAAAATTCTGGCAGTGGTACAAATCCCTGTCTTCCTCATGGCCTTGCTTCTATCAGATAGGGAAAACACCCTTTGGCTACACTACGCCACGTTAGCCTGTCGTTCTGGCCTCCATACGACGACCGCGTATGAACAATTATACAACTAGTCCTTATACAATAAAGAAATCAAACATGGGCATGCAGCATCAAACGCTATTACTTATCCTCGGCTCATACCCGTCGTGATTGCGCAGTGACTTTGGCGTCGCGCTGGTAAGCCCGAGGGCGCAGTATAACATCTCGGCCACGGCACCCGCATTTGTAGGGGGTGAAATGCAAAAAAACGCCCGTGCATCTTGCATTGAGCGGACGGTAAACAACCCCAGATGGTCAGAATCGCTCCGCAGTCCCCCACTACGGCGCGCCTCGTACTCACGTTGTGGTTTCAACACGGCAATCCCAAGAACATAATTTTTTTATCATCGGCGCCACGCCAACTGTTGAGAAAACGTGTGAAACACATGCGGCATTAGAGTGCCAAAGCACCACCTCCCTTGCGATGTCACGCTACTGACGCGCATGGGAGGCTTACGGGTGGAGGCCCTCCAGAGAGGTGCATTACGTTTGAATGCAGAGGCCACGCCAAAGAGACGCACAATTACTTCCGTTCGATCGCCCAGTGCTCATTCCCGTGGCTTTCGTCCGACTTTACGAAATGGTCGTTCCGAGACAGACGTGTCATGGGCATCAGGAGATCAGGCGACCGAGCAAGGATGACGACGTTCCGTTGTAAAAAAACTTGAACAATTTTTTTTTTTGACCGCGATGGTACAGCTGATGTGAAACGAGGGAGAGTGAGATTACATGGAGGGGCTCCAAAACCGATATCCGAAACTGCCTTTGGATCGGCCGTCGAGTTATTGGACCAAATTCCAGCCTTTCTCGCCGAGCAGGTAGATCCCTCGGTTCCAGATGCGTATAAACCTTGTCTTCTCGCGGTGATGACTCCATATGGAAATATATTGAGGGCCTCCACGAAGAGTGATTGAAGTCAGCAGCGTTTCACCTGGCCCACCGCTGCATTGCAGGGTGCTCGAAAGAGGGGGCGCATTCTTGCGTCTTCCTTATGCCAATTTCCCACCATTCTTTTGTGAGATAACGAGTGACTGCGACCCCTAAACATAAACTTGTCAATCGGAAGTCATTTCTTACCCGTGACGAGGCGCCAATGCGTATTTCGTAGATTGGAGGAAGGTCTTGACTTCAGCATTCGACCACGCACCACAGTGGGAGCTGAGCGGCCAGCGCCAGGCGACTCCGAAATATGCAAGTCGCGAGTCATGCATCACACTTAACCAGCGCTTGCCGAAGGGCCAGCCGTAACATGCGCCGCTCGTTCGCGGACGGCTCATGGGTTTCCAGATACGCGCAATGACTTTGGCCGCAACAAACGAGGCACACTGTCGCGCTCCACTCAGTTATTTGCAACGTAAGTTAAAGTATTTCTGCTGTGTGAATCCTTTAAAGAATAGTCTTAGAAATTACGGTACATGTGTTCTACCAATTTCCTTTGAGTTCAATTTCTATCTCTAAGCTTTTATTGATCATTTGGCCGTTCTTTATGATAAACACGGAAAATAAAGTCACACGCACTTCTCGACGTAACAAATGTGCGACATTTATTTTTATTACTTATCTTTGTTTTATACTGCAATACTCTCAATCCCTCACAGGAATTATCACAGTGGTGGGAGTGAATACATAAACAAAATGCACATCGAAAAGTTTCCACAAGCAGGCAGTGGAACAAAAACAATTAATTACGGCGTTTCACGAGCCAAAACAACTTTCTGATTATGAGCCACGCCGTAATGGAGGACTACGGAAATTTTGACCAGCTGGGGCACTTTAACGTCCACCTAATTCTAAGTATACGGGTGTTTTCGCGCTTCGCCCCCATTGAAATGCGGCCGCCGTGGCCGGGATTCGATCCCGCGACCTCGTGGTCAGCAGCCCAACCCCACAGCCACCGAGCAACCACGGCGGGTAAGGCAATGGAACAGAAAAAAAGCCAGTCATCAACATGATAAGCACCTGTGACAAACGACGCCTTCCACGAATTCAATAAACGATTATAGCGTTGGCTGACCAACAATAAATTCATTCAGGGAATTCCAAAATTTCTTAAGTGTTTCTTTGTAGCTGGAGGCCAGTTCTACGTGTTAGCAGTAATGCACTGGTTGGCACAATGTGTCAGACATCAGCAGGGTTGCAGCAAGTAGCATTGGTGTGTGAACGTATTGCTTTGCGATAGGAATGGTGAAATTCTTGAAATTGACAAAGAGGTATTCTTCAATGGTAGGGATGCCTTCGATATTTTGCACCATAAAAAGTTAAATTTTCAGTCTACCCAAAGTGCAAAGAAGCCCCAAATTACCGCTAGTGCCCTTGACATACGTATTTCTGGCGGCAAAACGTATACAGCCCACGCCATCAGAAATAATTCACCACTTCTCTCTGTACCCTCTGGTGGTCCTGAGAGTATCTAGCTTACTGATTGACTAAATAGCTAATTTAAAGGTGTTCAATCAAATTAATAAATCAATATGACACAAATTACGTAAATATTTTTCCTAAAACAGCAGTCGAATTTGCAAATGTGGCACCGCATTGCACTGGTCGTACATACAGACATGTGCTATGCCATTCGATGTTATTGTGTGTTCCTACGGTTGCGAAGAAAGGATTTTTTTTCCTTATCACACGGTACAGGACAAAATGTCAACAATTATTCTGTGTATACTTTATGCCTTCCATAATACAGAATGTATCTACAGGAACACAAACATCAAATTAAATCACTGAAACGCATTGCAAAAACCGGGGAAATACAAATCCTATCACCTACAATTCACAGAAACAATGAAGTCTTTCAAACGAAAGTCCCTGTCCATGTAATATTCTGCTACACACCGCGTTGTAAACACAGGTGCTGTGCCATAGCCAAACGCAGAAGTTGGCCTCATTCCAAACGGAAATAATCGCAAATCTATCCATCACAGTTTGCTTCACCTTCTCACTCTGTGCTGTAGGAACTGCGCAGCTTTCCTTTTCTGTGTGACGCCCACAGCGACGTTATTTCTTTCTGATCGCAGGAAACCGCCTCGTCATCCTATATCCGCGCAACGCCACCTACATCATCCCAGTCCGATCAAATGGACAGTTCAAGCCGCTTCTCACATCTGCCAAGAAAAACAGAAACAGCGCAGCACCGTCGACATCCGAAGTGCGAGAAGGGCCGCCCGTTTACGACTCAGCCACACATCTTCGGCAGATTGTCCTTGTCCCCAAGCTCACGTACCCGCGCATGCAGCAAGCGATGCCGGCTGGTCCGTACGGCTACGGGAGCCTCGCCGACAACAAACCTCCAGGGTTACGCGATTTTCTCTTCTGCTTCGAATCGGGAGGCACCGAAATGTGCGTGCGCGTGGACCTCACTGCGGGAAGATTGATGGCAGCGGCCAGGAGTCACCACGAAGTGCGGAGAAGGCGGCGGAAAGCGCGGCCGAGGAAGAAAGTAAACAGAAAACGCCGATCCTGGAAGGTACGTAACTACGAGTTGAATAAGATTAAAACAAGAAAAAGGGCTCAGTGGATCATGGAGACTGAAAGTGTTTTCGACTGTGGTCGAAGCAGAGAAGCTCCAGGCTGGAGCCAAAAGCTTTTCTTCAAGGACACTCGCGAAGTCAGGGCGAAGATAAATTTTCTTGTGGAAACTTTGCCTTCCGCCTTAGGCATCACTTGTTTGCCCAAACATGACCACCTAAATACACAATTGTTAGACAAGAAAGTAATGTTGTAAGCAATAACCTATAGCTACCAGCCTGCGCCCGTAGATGAAGCAATATCTACTCCAGTAAGAAACACCAGTAGCGTTAGCGGAAGTAAATATTTTCTTTCGAAAATAAAATGACTATGAGCAGCGAAAGAAGCAACTACTCTGCGTTATCGAAAGAAGTGGCATTCACCCATTTCTTGTGGTGGCACAGGGATTATGAGCAAGTTTTCCTTAGGTAAGCGAACGTGGAACCATGTTAAGATTTGCTGTCGTGGCTAAAGATGCTTGTGATTGTTCTATTTATGCAGAACAAAAAAGGGAATGATGACTGTTCTTAGGGTAAGCTATGACGCGACACCTGCACAAGATATGCTTTGTACACTTGTCACGATTTAAAGGTAAAACAAACACGATCAACAAAATGATGTTTGTTGTGGAGATCGCCATTCAAAGCGATTGTGGCCACTTTTATCAGGGAACAGATGGCAGCGGACCGGCCCGGCGTACCACTGGTTCTTGACCACCGATCGATCGGTATTGGGAGCGTGAGCCCGTTTTGATATTTCTCCGTCCTCTAGCCCGCTCTTAGCTATGTTGACATTAAGGCTGTTGTAACATCGGGCATTTAGCTTAATAGTAGGCAAGAATCTAAGAAACATGGCTATGAGGCGAATGTGCAAACGGTTATATTGTACAGTGCTTCGCATGGCGAAGGTTCCTACGCTTCTGCAGTGGTCACCTTTTTTGGCAGTTTTGTTAGAAACACTCGCGAATGACGACATGCGCTACAAAAAAATCTACGCCACACGAGGGCTGCGTAAAAGGAATATGGGCCGATTGAGGAAGGATATATCACGTATCGACGATATTCCGGCAAGCGATTACGTGCGCAATCAAACAGACGTGTTCTCATAGTCCAAACCTATCTATCAAAAGTCTAGTCCAAACTAAGAAAATACCAAAACTAAGACGAATCTGTTAACATGCACAACAGACAAGTGAATGTAACTTGGCCACTTGAAGCGCAAGAGGGGACTGCATGACATACCTCAACTTAATTAATTTAGCATGCGTTGTAAACTGGAAGCCTTATATCGGGGTCAACTTCTATTTTCTGTTTCAACTACGCGTGAAACGCGTAAATAGCCTAAATGAGAAACTGCTCAACCAATATGCATGAAATTTGTTGCACTTAGTAGAAGACAAATTATGCACATCCCATGCACGCCGGGAATCAATATAAGCGAAGCTTGATCTGCAGTTTGACTTGATTCACGATAATTAGCAATGAGGTTGATGACAAATGTTTAATTTATTCACACTTAGTGCAATATTAGGGTCGTGTGTTGGTGGTAAACGTTACCCCGAGAGCACCACTGCCGTTTGTCTGCGCAGCACAGAACCCACAACAAGACGTGTTTGCCAGGCGCGTTGTTGTGCGCAATTGTTCGTAACCTCCTAGAACGTTAGCATTCCCATCGCCTCACACGGCAGATCGAAGTGTTAAACTTTACTTGAAATACTGAGCTGTATGTTGCCAAAACCACAATCGGATTATGAAGCGTGCCTTAGTGGCGGACTCCAGCTCAATTTTCAACCCTTTGGGTTCCTTAGCGGGAGCGTAAATTTAAATAACAAGCGTTTTTTTTTTTTTTATCCATCCCTACCCCCTTCTCGTCGCAATGCGGCTGTCACTGCAAGGATCGAACCGGTGACCTCGAACAACGCCATAGCCGCAAAGCTACCGCGGCGGGCACAGAAGTGTTGATTTGACGTACCACAGCTTCTGTAGTGCCACCTATGCGCTGCAGTGTTTATATTCAGCTTTGCGACAGCGCGCTATGCGTCAGTTGTACGCTTGAAAAATTGCACGGTGTCTATTTTTCGCAAGTAGCAGAAACGTACCGTAAAGTAAAACCCAACATAAATGTATCGAGATTTTTTATGGTAGTAGCACTTCCTTGTCTTCTTTCGTCGCGTTTTCCTTCTGCCATCCCCAAATGTATTCCAGCTGCGAGCGAAGAGTGGCCAGGCTGTCGTTATTCGCTCCTTTTGTAACTGCGTAGATTCTCCCCATTCTCTGCCTTCTCTCCCTACCCCTTGTCTGCCATTTTATCTATCTCTACTCTGAACTGGCACGTTAGAACAAAGGTAAGCATTGCAGTTTCTGCAGTAGTTTTGAGGGGGGTCACGAATAATTACGGCTGTCAAGCGGGTATTGTGGAGACGCGATGGAATGGTAAAAACCAGTTTCTCGGTTCGCGTTTCCTCTCTGCCATATTCCTGGCAAGTATACGCACGCTCTGAACCACGTCCCGACGCACTGTGACTGCCTTGCGTCGTGACTGCCTTGCAATGCTTTGCACTGCATTCGCAGTGCACAGCATTGAAGAAGGACCGCAAGCAGCAAGAAGGGGATCACAGGAGATCTTCGGTTGGCAATAACTCCACTTGTGCTGAACGCATTAGTACTTCTTGTTGGAAACGTATTTCTGAAATAGGCTGTCTTTTAAGTCAAATCCATTTCTCGATTTCAATGAAAGGTGGTTCAGGACATCTTAAAGACCTATTAAAATGGTTCTTAACAGCCATCCTGCTTTTAAGCGCAGTGTGCAGACAGCTGATGCAAACGCAACCTTTCTTTCATCACAGAGCCCACGCATCGTACAGCTAATTTCTGCCGCTTACATGCAACTTTTGAATTAAAAGGTTCCCTCTGTAGAAGGCAATTTCCAGCATTTTCAAAATATCGAAATCGTTAAAATGTCCTTCATGTCGCTGAGAAACGTCGTCTGTCATATGATAGAAAATGTTGTCGCGAAATAGACAAAACTGTGCCTAAATCAATCGAGAAATTGCTACGGTAACGTTGGGCTACAAGTTCTTATGAACTGTTTTTGAAAAGATTAGGAATGGCTCCTTCAATAGTTTCCGGTTTTAGTTCACTTCCGAAATGGCGGAAAAATAAAGGCACGGTTCGGTTACAGTTATGCTGAAAACAACGGTTCAGATCCGGTTTTCGGTACAGTTTTCACTGGGTATGATGCCCTGCAAATCAACTCCTGACCCTCGACTTACACATCAGGTTTGTCCTCTCTTTTCACTGTATATGCACGTGCAACATCGCTCAGGGAATTTTAGTTTGCAAACTTGAAGCTTGAATACAATGCAAACGGAGCAACCACAGTGCTTGTAGCTTTATTAGCTCTGACGAAGAGCAATGTAGCACTGGACAAGTGGTACCGTAGCTGCAGTTTTGGCATTATACTCGTTTTGTTGAGCACGAAGCGAATTTGGCGGGTTGAAATGAATTCAGGTTTGTTTTAATTGAAAAATTACTTACAGTGTGAGCAATCTTCAAGCACAGTTAGCTCAGGTTCGAACCACAAGTGAGCGCAAAGGGACGTTCGGTGAATGTTACGGTTTCAAAGCGGTCTGCCTCATGAGAATGCCACATGGGCGGATATCCAAGGGTACATAAAGGAGTGGGCTTAGCGTTGTTGTTTCGTTGGGGCACAATGAAGCTCTCTCTTCATTTATATCTGGACGATGAAGGCGACTGTTTCGTATTGGAGTCATAAGAAGCTACATGGCCACAATCGGCGAGCGGAAAAACATACGAGCGCTTCAAAATTACGCCTAAGATCGCGGACGGGGCCAGTGTTGCCAGAGCTCTATGCATTTGAATGTAACCTTTCATTTGAAATTTTGCAATACCTTAACATACTTGGAGGTAATAGAACGTGGCACCTAATAATATTCATGTTAGAACCCTAAATCCTGTATTTTAAATCTGCAATAACCTTTGAACTGCATTGTGAGATATTTTTAAAGGATCAGAGCATCGCTCTAAGCTAACACTAGCTTGCCCATTGCCTGCAAAAGTTGTCACCGAAATTTAAAAAAAAAACTGTTCGCTTGAGTAATATCCCTCATACTTTTTGCAACGACAAATTCGAAGTGCATACGTATTTTGCTGCACTCCGGCAATCCTGTCAATTAAATTCAAAGTCTAAATAACGCAAAAGCTCCTTGATTGCCTTCGAATGTGCCATCCCACGCAAATTGACTCAGTGGATATTCAGTCGTACGTATCTATGAAAGAGTAGCATGGCATGCGACATATATGTTATTACTTGGGAGCTATCATTCGCAGGATAGCCGAAAAAAAGAAGAAATGAAAACGTCGAAGAACTAACTCTATTCAATAGCTGTGGTTTGCACGGGCAACAAAGTGAAGGCTCTGTCGAGCTGCGCTCTTTTCCGCATTGTACTGCACTGTCTGTGCAATCCAACCTTTCTTTTCACGCGCGTTTCCGTTCAACCGACGCGGCTGGAATGTTTTAAATATGTTAGGAAGAGACTTTGATTGGGTGAATGTGCCTGTTTCTTTATTCTTTTGCGAAAATCCTAGTGGTCATATAGGCTTTGACAATATCGTGAATTGATTCTCTCTGCATGAGTAACCACCACATTACTGTGCAATAATCTGATAATGTGCGATCAGAGAACCTAAATCACAACTGGGTATTTTTTATAAATCTGTATCTATACAGCGCAATCGACCAGCACAAGTCGAGGAGGTACGCTGGCTCTCCCTGGCAACGTTCATTACTGAGCTACATACGCGCAGTGTTTACATATATATGTTACATATATATATATATATTTACATATAAATGTATATATATATATATATATTAATTCGGACCACCTGGAGATCTTTAACGTGCACCCATATCTAAATACAGGGTGTTTTCAATTTCAGCCCCATCGATATGCGCCCGCCTTGGCCGAGATTCGATGCCATGACTTCATGCTTAGTAGCCCAACACCATGGTAACTAAGCAACCACGGCGGGTCGTATTACACTTCCGTTGGCAGTTCGTAATGTCGATTATTATGACTGATCATATTGTACTGCAATGTTTGATAGCGCGCAATTCACGTTTCTGATAAATATTGTCACGTGGTGGTGACGTTAAGAACACAGTAGCAATACTGTGAAAGGCAAAACTAGATTTTATTGGGCGAACCTGTGCCCACAAAACAGGCTACACTTATAGCACAACGAAAGCGGCGAACACAGTCGGCGATCGTCGGAATTCTGATCAGCGAGGCAAGCGCGTCGGCTTTTATACAGCAGTCGTGGAACGTTCCAGACTAATCGTTCGGACCCGCGTGCCTTCCACAATGTTCTACACCATTCGCGTCACGCGATGAAATCAGATAACACAACGTTCGGCGACAACAGACAGCCGGGTAGAAGCATCGATAACTTTCCAGAAACTTCGGATACATGCAGGTGCGCCCCGCGCTGTGCGATTACATTTGTTAGGTGGCGAAACGTGGTCGCCCGATAAAGATAAGTACAGGTGTCAATACCCCCCTCTTAAAGAGCATCGATCCGATGCTGCATACAAACGAAAGTAATAAAGAAAAACACCCGTAGCAAAGAAAACAATAAAATAAGGAAGTTCGTCAGCGTCCGTAAAAGGGTTTCAGACGCACCACGTGGACCACTTCAGATCGTGCGCGGCGCCGCTGTGAATGCGAAATTCCGTCTGGCACGACCTCATAGTCCAGTGCGCCAATACGTCGAATGACTTTGTAGGGTCCGAAATAGCGGCGCAATAGTTTCTCACTCAGACCTCGTCGGCGTATCGGTGTACAAACCCAAACACGGTCGCCGGGCTGGTACTCGACGAAGCGTCGTCGGAGGTTGTAGTGTCGGCTGTCGGTCCTCTGTTGGTTCCTGATCCGTAGGCGGGCGAGCTGTCGGGCTTCTTCGGCGCGCTGCAGATAGCTAGCGACGTCAACATTCTCTTCGTCAGTGACGTGGGGCAGCATGGCGTCGAGCGTCGCTGTCGGGTTCCTGCCGTAAACCAGCTTAAACGGCGTGATCTGTGTTGTTTCTTGCACTGCCGTGTTGTAAGCGAAGGTTACATACGGCAGGACCGCGTCCCACGTCTTGTGCTCGACGTCGACGTACATTGCTAGCATGTCGGCGAGGGTCTTGTTCAGGCGCTCCGTGAGACCATTCGTCTGCGGATGGTAGGCAGTTGTCCTCCTGTGACTTGTCTGGCTGTACTGCAGAATGGCTTGGGTGAGCTCTGCTGTAAAAGCCGTTCCTCTGTCGGTGATGAGGACTTCTGGAGCACCATGTCGCAGCAGGATGTTCTCGACGAAAAATTTCGCCACTTCGGCTGCGCTGCCTTTTGGTAGAGCTTTAGTTTCAGCAAAGCGGGTGAGATAGTCCGTCGCCACGACGATCCACTTATTCCCGGATGTTGACATCGGAAACGGCCCCAACAAATCCATCCCAATCTGCTGGAATGGTCGGCGAGGAGGTTCGATCGGCTGTAGTAATCCTGCTGGCCTTGTCGGTGGTGTCTTGCGTCGTTGACAGTCTCGGCATGTCTTGACGTAACGGGCGACGTCGGCGGGCAGACGCGGCCAGTAATACCTTTCCTGTATTCTCGACAGCGTCCGGGAGAACCCCAGGTGCCCAGCGGTTGGATCGTCGTGTAGGGCATGCAGTATTTCTGGACGCAGCGCTGAGGGTACAACAAGAAGGTAGCTGGCGCGGACTGGTGAGAAGTTCTTCTTCACGAGCAGGTTGTTTTGCAGCGTGAACGAAGACAACCCGCGCTTAAATGCCCTAGGGACAACGTCGGTGTTCCCTTCCAAATACTCGACGAGGCCTTTTAGCTCCGGGTATGCTCGTTGCTGTTTAGTGAAGTCTTCCGCGCTTATTATCCCAAGGAAGGCGTCGTCGTCCTCGTCGTCTTGCGGCGGGGAATCGATGGGGGCGCGTGATAAGCAGTCGGCGCCGGAGTGTTTTCTTCCGGACTTGTATATTACCGTGACGTCATATTCTTGTAGTCTGAGGCTCCACCGCGCTAGCCGTCCTGAAGGGTCCTTTAAGTTAGCTAGCCAACACAACGCGTGGTGGTCGCTGACGACTTTGAATGGCCTGCCATAGAGGTAAGGGCGGAATTTAGCCGTAAGCCAAATGATGGCGAGGCATTCCTTTTCAGTCGTAGAATAATTGCTTTCCGCTTTTGACAGCGACCGGCTAGCATACGATATCACCCGTTCAAGTCCTTCTTTCCTCTGAACTAGGACGGCACCGAGGCCTAGGCTACAGGCGTCAGTGTAGATTTCGGTATCGGCGTCCTCGTCGAAGTGTGCAAGTACCGGCGGCGACTGCATGCGTCGTTTGAGTTCTTGAAATGCCTTGGCCTGCGGCGTTTCCCACTTGAACTCGACATCACATTTGGTTAGATGTGTTAGCGGCTCCGCGATGCGTGAAAAGTCCTTGACAAAGCGCCTATAGTAGGCACACATGCCAAGGAATCTGCGCACTGCCTTCTTGTCGGTTGGCTGCGGGAACTTTGCGATGGCAGCTGTCTTCTGTGGGTCGGGGCGTACTCCTGATTTGCTGATGACGTGGCCTAGAAACAAAAGCTCATCGTAAGCGAATCGGCACTTTTCCGGCTTCAGAGCCTGATGACTTGATGGCCTCTAGTACTGTCGCAAGCCACCTCAGGTGATCGTCGAAATTTCCGGCGAAGACGACGACGTCACCCAAGTAAACGAGACAGGTCTGTCACTTGAATCCTGCTAAAACCGTGTCCATCAGGCGCTGGAACGCTGCAGGCGCCAAGCACAGTCCGAATGGCATAACCTTGAACTCGTAGAGGCCGTCTGGGGTGATGAAGGCCGTCTCTTCGCGATCTCTTTCGTCGACTTCTATTTGCCAATAGCCAGACTTGAGGTCCATTGACGAGAAGTATTTAGCGTTGCAGAGCCGATCCAGTGCGTCGTCTATCCGTGGGAGGGGGTATACGTCCTTCTTCGTGATCTTGTTCAGACGACGATAATCGACGCAGAAACGCAGGGTTCCGTCCTTTTTTTTCACCAAGACTACAGGAGATGCCCACGGGCTTTTGGACGCCTGGATGATGTCGTCGCGCAGCATTTCGTCGACTTGGTGCCTTATAGCTTCGCGTTCTCGCGTCGAAACTCGGTATGGGCTCTGGCGGAGAGGTCGAGCGCCCTCTTCGGTTATTATTGCGATGCTTTGCGACTGGGGTTCGTCGAATCCTTGATGACGTCGAAAAGCACTCTTTGTATCGTCGAAGTAGACTTCTCAGCTGTTGTTGCTTAATCGCGGGGAGACTTGGATTTATGTCGAAGTCTGGCTCGGGAACTAAGGTCGTCGGGGTAGATGCAGCGGAATCCGAGAGGACAAACGCATTGCTGTTTTCCAGAATTTCCTCGATGTATGCGATCGTCGTGGCCTTGTTGATGTGCTTGAACTCCTGGCTGAAGTTTGTCAGCAACACTTTCGTGTTTCCTCCGTGCAGTCGAGCGATCCGTCTTGCGACGCAAATTTCACGGTCTAGCAGTAGACGTCGGTGGTTCTTTGTCTTGTGCTGCAGTTTGGTCTTGGCGTCGGATCACGGCTGCGTCGTGTTGAACTGAAGCTGGTACGTCGCATCGTCAAGTCGTCTTTCGACGGTGTAGTCTTGGCTTCCTGACTTCCTCGGGACGGCGGCGTGTCGTTATTATGTCGTCGAGATGGTTTCTTCGGCGTCTTCGTCGGCGGCGGAGGATCTTCGTCAGTTCGACGAACAGCAACCGCACCTCCATCGGTTGCTGCCTTTAGTTTTCCGGATATGGGCTCGCTGACCGGCCCCGGGCTGGGCCAGTGTATGGTCGGCGCTGCGGCGACAGGTAGCGGCATTGGTGATGGCGAACGCGACGGTCGTCGAGAGCTCCACTGAGTAGCGGCGAGGTATTCGGCGATATCCCGGGGGCGTTCACCTTGCTGCGGGCGCGGAGCGTTCATGGCGAAACCTCGCAGTCCCATCTCCCGGTATGGACATCGTCGGTAGACGTGACCCGCTTCTCCGCAGTGGTAGCAGAGCGGGCGGTGGTCAGGAGCGCGCCAAATGTCCGTCTTCCTCGCGTATGTGCGCTGGACGACGGGTGGTCATGCTGGCTGCGGCGGCGGCGGACGACGGAACTGCGGCGTGACAGGGCCCTGCCGCGGTCGCGGAGGGGGTCCTTGACGGCGCGCGACGGCGGCGTAGGTCATCGCTTGCGGCTCAGGCTGCGGCGATTCAGGGGCTACTCCAAGTTGTTGTTGGAGCTCCTCACGCACGGCGTCGGCAATCGAAGCCACTTGAGGCTGTGATGATGGGAACAGCTTTTGTAGCTCCTCCCGCACGACAGCTCGGATAGTCTCGCGTAGGTCGTCGGTGGCCAGTGATTGAGCCCCGACGTAGTTTGTATAGTTCGTGCGGCGATCGAATTGCCGGTTCCGGATCTCGAGTGCCTTCTCAATGTTCGTCGCCTCACGAAGAAACTCTTCGACGGTCTTCGGTGGGCTTCTTACCATCCCGGCGAAAAGTTCCTCCTTTACACCACGCATCAGTAAGCGGACTTTCTTCTCCTCGGCCATATCCGGGTCGGCGTGGCGGAACAAACGGCTCATTTCTTCCGTAAAGATGGCGACGTTCTCGTTTGGTAGCTGCACTCGGGCGTCCAGCATAGCTTCAGCCCTTTCCTTGCGCACGACGCTTGTAGAGGTGCGTAGGAAGCCGGTACGGAACAGGTCCCACGTTGTCAAGGTCGATTCCCTGTTCTCAAACCAAGTTCTGGCGGTGTCTTCTAAGGCGAAGTAGACATGCCGTAGCTTCTCGTCGGAGTCCCAGTTGTTGAATGTTGCGATTCGTTCGTAGGTCTCCAGCCATGATTCCGGGTCTTCAGTCGCTGCTCCATGGAAGGTTGGTGGGTCCCGAGGTTGTTGTAGGATAACGGGGGACGCTGGGGCAGCCATTGGGGTTGTCTTAACCACGATCTTCTTTGTCGTCTCAGGTAGAAGTCCGTGTTCTGGGGGCAGTCCTTGCAGTCTGCGGCTAGCACGCTGGTCTTGGGCGATGTTGGTTTTGTCCTCGGGCTTCGGGCTTGGATCGCGGCTTTGCGGGGGCGTTCGGTACATGAACGCACAAGCACCTCCACCAGATGTCACGTGGTGGTGACGTTAAGAACACAGTAGCAATACTGTGAAAGGCAAAACTAGATTTCATTGGGCGAACCTGTACCCACAAAACAGGCTACACTTATAGCACATCGAAAGCGGCGAACACAGTCGGCGATCGTCGGAAATCTGATCAGCGAGGCAAGCGCGTCGGCTTTTATACAGCAGTCGTGGAACGTTCCAGACTAATCGTTCGGACCCGCGTGCCTTCCACAATGTTCTACACCATTCGCGTCACGCGATGAAATCAGATAACACAACGTTCGGCGACAACAGACAGCCGGGTAGAAGCATCGATAACTTTCCAGAAACTTCGGATACATGCAGCTGCGTCCCGCGCTGTGCGATTACATTTGTTAGGTGGCGAAACGTGGTCGCCCGATAAAGATAAGTACAGGTGTCAATATTCTGTAAAACAATATGGCCAATGGGCTAGCTGGTTGATTTGCGTCTCGAAAACTTTTGAAGCGCTATGAAAGACAGTACGCCTGTTGTTCCTTCATGTACTGTCTTCGCAACAAGTACCGCGTGTGCTCGGCCTCTCAACAATGATAAATTGGTAAATGAACGAATGATGACTATAGGCAAAGTGATACCGCCAGGTTGTTTAGCTGTTCAGTACCATACGCGTGGTAGTTACTTGCAAACAAGAAAAACGTTTTAAATATGAAATACGTAACACTTCTCAGTCTCATAAGCTGACTGTAGAAAATTGCTATCGTGTCCGGATGTTCTGCAAATGGAGCTTTATTTCTCTTTAATAGTGGAACCTCATGTTTCCGTAAGAAATATTCTTCGTGTTCAGTATCGGAAAACTGGCAGACTTGATCAGTACAGGTGCTGAACATGGAAACACTGCCGGTCTCCTCAGAATATCTCATAAAGTAAAATATTGCGAGAGACATTTTTTTTTTTAAAACGTTTACTAATGTACTTTTTGATTTACTTATATGTGCAGGATACCGTCAGAGACACCTTCTGGCCAGAAAAACAAGAATCCGGAAAATCTGGCGGAAATGACATTCCTGCGTTTCTGGAGGACACCATGGACGTGTTCACGTTCAAGAACCTCACTGTTTGGCGAAACGTTCGATGGAAACGAGTGATGAACACCACGGATTTGGGCACACACCCAAACGCTTCTGCCAAGCTGAACGCAACGCTCTCAGAGCCCGCAGAGAAAGAGGTAACCGTGCAAGCTGCCAAAGACATCTTGCTCCTGCACGAGCTTCTAGAGCTCACCCAGTGGTCCTCGGACAAGAAGTGGGCAGAATTTGAGAAGGGATGCCAATTGCTCGCGACCAGCCGTACAGTCCTGAAAGGTTGGGGGACCGACTTGGATCCCCCGTCTAGCCTCTCACGGGCGGGATATGAGAGCAGCCCAACGAGCGAGGTGGAATCCAAGCCGATATTTTTTGGTCACCGGTGGATGCCACCGGATAGGCACGAAGACCCTGAACCAGAATTTGCGACTAGGGAAAAGAGTGTATATGGTACTGAAAGCAAATCAAAAAGAAGTAATAAAATGTCGGGAGCAATGGCTTGGAACAATAGACAGCCAGCTGAGGACGAATATGTACTCGCTATTCCCCAAAGTGGAGGTGACATTTACGCGCCGGCGAAGCATTCAAATCGCGATGCTGGCAGCAGTGTTCGAGTTGGTCACCAAAACTTCGTGGGTGCATCCAGTACTCGTCACGACCCTGGGCGCCGAAAATACGGATTAGGAGGTGGGGAAAAGCACAATGAGTGGATTAAGACGAATGGTGATTATGTTCATAGTGACAAGAACTTGGATGATTCGGCTTATAGGCGAAGGCGGTATCACGGTGCCAGCAGCTTGCATAGTGTCGAAAACAGGCCCGAGTGGCATAGGCCCCATCGAGGTGGAGGCATGGCGGCAAAACAGCCGAATGTGAGGCAGATTGAGACGGAGCCGTCAGAAATTGACGAGCTCATCGAAAACCGGAAAGCATTCGGAAACGTCTCAAATCGACTTGTTCTCTTCGCGGAGACGGTGCGTCTCGGCACGATGCAATCGGAGTTCGGATGGAAGCTGCTCACAAAAGGCTTTAACCTATTCAGCAACAAAAGTCACATCACGGAAGAAGAAATGAAGGACTTCGTGGCAAAGCTACCACCACCCATGCTCGGGAGCGCGTTCCAGGACACCATGAACTCTATGATAATCTACGACCTGATCGCCTTCAACGGTTCGGGTGATTACAACAAGTGGGTTGAAATGGAGCGCCAAAGACTGCCCATCGGGGCTGCGCGGAATATGAGCCGAAGTGTGCAAAGTCGGCTGGCCACCGCGCAGTCGTTGAAGCCAATGGAAGACTGGTACGTCAGGAAGCTGGACGAACTGATAAATATGAAGCTCAGCATTCTCATTCTGAATGCTTCGTACGACAAAGACATAGCAGGCCTCCTCTCAAAGAAACTGAACGTGGACGTAACGCCTGAATCCCTCGAGACGCAGAAAAATTTTTTGAGCAAGAACCGCTTGTCAGCCAGACTTTTAGGAGCCGTCTACTCCAACGAACTCTGGGCTGCAATGATTTTAAATCTCATTTCGCTTAACGATCCCAACGGTACCTCTCCCGAGTGCGCCAAAGACCTTCCGCGTCTCAACCCCAAAGACGCGAACAACACGGAAGCCCTGGCAAAGGAAGTGGATGCGATCATCAGCAAGCTGAAAGACACTAACAGTACTATAATGAAGGAAAAGTGCATGAAGGAGTTGTTCTTTTTAAAACTGCTCACCCTGGCTGAGAATACAGCACACGAGAGGGTCTGGAGGGACGTAACTGTCATAAAATGGACAAACTTTTCGGGCACGGAAGCTGCCGAAGGAGCGACCTTCTCGCCACAAACAGTCAGTCTTTTAAGAGGCTTTGTCCACGCCAGCGACTTGTCCGTCTTCCATTCGTTGGTGCAGCAGATTAGGAACTTCGTTCAGAAGCCTGATATGGCCAAGAGCGCAGAAAGCGTGGTGCGTAGCAAATTCCTTAATGCACTTCGAAATGCGCCTAGCCAAATGCGAGAAACAAAGTCTCGCGAGTCTAGCAAAACAGTCTTCCCACGCTCAAAGACAGAAGATACGGGCAAGAACGGCTCAGTCAAAGGGCAGCCCTCTGTCCCTGGTACGCAGATTGAGCTGTCCGCGCATGATGACAGCAGGGATGCTCGTAGCCAAGAAAAAGCTGTTGTATTGCCAGATGCACAGCAAGGGGGAACTACAACACGAGAGCTGATTTCTGAAACAATGATACCTAAGAAGATTCTAACAACAGTGACACCAGCTGGGGGGAAGTAGCCCAAAGGTTATTGCGAAAAGACGTGTGCAGAAAGCTGGAAACACTAGTACAGTGAATACAATTTAAGTAGAAACCATTATAATATTTATGACAATGGTTTCCATGAACAATTACAATGCTGCGTAAGCTATATAGCAGAACATAGGTTGTGAGGGAATAAAAGGCACCAAATAATCTATCAGATCCGAGTCTCCTTATGCGTGATTCAAACTGAACTGCCAGTGTCTCTCCACAACTACATTACATGTTCGCACCACCACAACAGAACATAGGTCAAATAAAAGCAAAAAGTATAACGAATTCCCATCGATGACGAAGTGCAAACGTGAGCGTGTGGGTATGTAATAGACACCTGCAAATATATAAATAAACATGTTACAAGAAATAAAGCACGCCAAAATCAACATAGATGAAAATTTAAGGAAAGAACCGCAAAATTCCCGTCTACGAGTGTCTGGTTTAGAATAAGAATTATATATAGAATATAAGAATATAGAAGTATAAGAATTTGCGCACAAACTTCCATGGTGGGTATCTAATCAGGTGGGCATAGACCGATCGGTGTGGTCAGTCATGAAGCATGCATGCACCTAGCTTGCAGAGCGGCGCTCACGAGGAGGTTGTTGCTTGCAGGCCCTACTGACAATACGAGCGTTCATAACACTTGGCCTTCATCAACTACTCTGCTTCATATTATCGAGTGTCACTGAAGGAAATACACGGTTCCGCATTAGACTTAGAGGTGACCATTGCACTGTCCCAAGCTTCTCACCTGTTACTACTTTCTACTGCTGGCGCAAGATGACGCAAGGTAACGGCAAGTCGCTTTATTTTGCAGCTTACAGACATAAGAAGGGCACGGTAGCAATCTTGTTCCCTTGTGTAAAAATGTCGGAGCGCCAAATCGCGAATTGCGTCTGTCATCAGATGCCCAGTGTATGTGCTGGTCACGTAGCGCGATAGTGGCCGCTTTTGTTATAATAAGAAAAATATGTTAGCTAGAGACTTACGCCTGCGTCACTATTTCTAAAAGCGAGGGCTTCTTCCTGCATATTTAGTGGGAAGTTAGCGCACGTATTTCTGTTACGTCTATGTTCTGGGTATTGCAATGTTTTATCATTGATACTACTACACCAAAAGGCGTCCACTTCTACACGAACGATGATTAATGCCATCAGCTTTCTTTTGAGTTCGTCACTTATGTCAACGTAGCTTAGATGGAAATCTTGTTGTCGCTGTTAGTTTTAACATTCTGCTCGAGCGTCACTTTAACCGGGGGCACAGTTTTTGTTGCGACTTTTACAAACAGCTTTGTTTAGGAAGTAGTTTACAATTTTTCACCAACATCTGTTGCATCATTGCTTTCATTCAGGTGGTGTGCTTCGGGGCGTACGATCTGTGCAAAATACGGTCTCCCTTTTGATCGTTAATATTGTTACAAGAGCGACTGATACATGGATGAACGCGAGATTAGGCAGAGCGATGAAGACGATGATGAGGTCGCTTGCACGTGGGCTGGATCAGAAATATTATCTTGCCCTAGTTTCCTTTGCAAATATTTCGTAAATATATTCTTCGCCTACATCTCGTCTCTGTGACAATATAAATTATTTCATGGGTTTTACGTTCCAAAACTACGATTTCATTGCATAAGAACCCTCACGCCGTAGTGAAGGTATTTGTATTAATTTTGAACTACTGGGTTTCTTTAACGTGCACCGAACTTGCAGTACAAGGGCGCCTTTTGCAATTCGCCTCCATCAAAGTGGTAGTGTGCGCGGTTTCAGAATGGCTGCTGAGCTTGGTCTTCCTAATCTGTGGGATTCAGTAGCATACCTAACTCTTCTGCGTATACGCCAACAGATATCAGAGAGATGCGAAGCTCTTCGGGAGAGAAAACTTCTGGGTCAGGATGGTTCTTGCAGATGTGTTTTGAGGTCCCTGCACTAACAAGCAAGCCAGATGACGATCAGGTACTGCTGAGAAATGCATAATAAATTTTTGAGGTCATCTACCGGTACCCCCGATATCTCTCTGATCTCCACCGCTCTCTTCGTGCCTTTTAATGTTACGCCTAACATTTTCGTTCTACCACCATTTGCGCCGTCTTATACTTTTTCTCAAGCTTGTTTGTCAACCTCAAAGTTTCTGCCCCACATGTTAGTACTGGTGGAATACAATGATTGTACCCGTTTCTTTTCGACGACAGTGGTGAGCTCACGTTCATGATTTGGTTATTCCGGCCGTATGAGCCCCATTCATTTTTTCTTCTGTAAATGTCCTTCCCATGATCACAGTTCACTGTAAGTGACCTAGATAAACGTGCTTCTGCGCAAATTATAGAGGCTGACTGCAGCTGATGAATTCTCGTTCGCTTGACAGGCTATTCAGCATTACATTTGTCTTATGCATATTAATCTTTAACCTACTCTTACATTTTCGCAATTAAGGTCCTCAATACATTGTTCCAATGTGTCCCTAGCGTTGCTGAACAGGACAATGTCATCGGCAAGCTGAAGGTTGTTGAGGTAATCGCTGCTGATGGTCACTATTAATCCTTCCCTGACTAACAGCTTGAATACTTCTAAGCATGCAGTCAATATCATTTTAGAGAACGTGCCCCTTTCTTTAACTCTTTTATAGGTATTCTCCCATTTTCCTTTCGGATAATTAAGGCATGTGAAGCCGGAACTATCACTGTAGCTGAGTCGAAACCAATGTGAGAAGTTGCGGATGTGTGCGCTCCAGCTGAACGTAAATATGGCAGTTTCACATCATTCTCCAATCTACACATCCTACATAAAATGTTTCCCAGTCAATATAGGGACACATGCCCATGGTGTGGGGCCATCCCAACACTACATCACATCACATGGGAGTGCAGAAATAACTTCTCTTTCCACAAAGAAAAAAAAACCCAGTGCGGAAAAGTGGGAGGGCCTGCTCACCAGCGGCGTGCTCACAGTCCAAAAAGGATTGGTGCAACACGCTCTCAAAGTGGCCAGGCTCAGCAGTGCTCTAAAATAGAGGCGCCGACCACTCAGGACGACGGAGACTTCAGTAAAACATAAAGACCTCTGTTAGCCGCTGAAAGCTGTAAATATAGCAATAAAGCTTTTCCTTCCTTCCCTCACATAGATGAAACAATTTTTTAGTGTTTAGCTCAAAAATTGACCAGCGAAGCTGTGCGAACTTTAATGCGAACTGCACCTACGCCGCGGATCGGCCCGATATTGCACTATAATTGGGATCGGCCCATGTATGGGGAGTGCTTAAGGCCTGCTTCACCTCCGCCGCGGGTCGGCCCGGCATTGCACAATCTTCGGGATGTGCCCACGTATGGGGAGTTCTTAACGCCTACTTCATCTACGCCGCGGGTCCGCCCGGCATTGCACTATCTTCGGGATGGGTCCACGTATGGGGAGTGCTTAACGCCTGCTTCACCTCCACTGCGGGTCGGCCCGGCATTGCACTATCTTCAGGATGTGCCCACGTATGGGGAGTGCTTAACGCCTGCTTCACCTCCACTGCGGGTCGGCCCGGCATCGTACTATCTTCGGTATGGGCCCACGTATGGGGAGTTCTTAACGCCTGCTTCAGCTCCGCCGCGGGTCGGCCCGGCATTGCACTATCTTCGGGATGGGCGCACGTATGGGGAGTGCTTAAGGCCTGCTTCATCTACACCGCGGGTCCACCCGGCATTGCACTATCTTCGGGATGGGCCCACGTATGGGGAATTCGGTGTCTACACAGGGACGAGATTCTGGGGGAACTATCTCTTAACAGCTTCGCTGTAAGATTAGTTACGCATTTGTGTTTCTTAATTAATTAATAATCAATCAATTAATGATGACGACAAACGCCGGAGCACTCGCACGAGCGCGTTCGCGCGGTAACGCCGAGCAGCGGCAACGACCCTGAGCTTTGGAAGATGACGACACCGGAGCCATACTCATTATGATAGTTCTGCGTTAACACACGGACAGGATCCTGGGGTAAGTAGCCCTTAACAGCTTCGTTGCAAAAACTCCCGCTACAGTTTTCTGTTGCTCAATACGTGCTACATAAAAGTGTTTTTCGGAGCGTGAAGGGAGCCCGCGACTACACGCAATACTGCCGCGTGACTGGCCTCTCCAGGCACTTTGCCTGTATTCACGAGCTTCTTTCACGCTCGGAATAACGCTTTTAGGTAGCACGTATTGAACAACAGAAAGCTGTATCGGGAGTTTTTCATGTTGTTTTACAATTTTTCGTTGACAATTTTTTCTTCGAATTGCAATATTTGAGAAGTTGATTAACTAAATAGAACTATTTAGGTAATTAGGCGGCGAAGTGACGGTGAACAACATTACCTTAATTCTGTCCCGCTCCCTGGCACTTGCAGATATTTAAGTGTTGGTACATGATAACTAGAACACCGTGTATACACGTCTGTTTAGTACGTGCAGGCGTGTATACGCCATGAAGCACTATAATATAAAGCTATTCCAAACTTTTCTATTCCAATTGTGCAATGTGCCCTCCACGATTGGTCAAAAACTTTTTTGAGCTAACCCCCCAGTCCCTGTCTGTCACCCGACGTAAGGAAAACCGCGATGGCCCCCATCTGATATGACGCGTACACACTGATTATGCATGACTGGACCGAACAAAATAAATAGTTATTTCTGATTCGACGCCTAAAGCCGTTAACTCTTGGCTATTGGTCAAAAGTTTTAAGGGCTACACCCACTTCACCTGCCCGTCACGCGACGACACAAAACCCCGAGAACTGACCGCGCCAAAGTGACGCGTGCGCGTTAAAGATGCATAAATATGGCGAACAAAACTGAATATTTTTCTGAATAGCCGCAGGCGGCCGCGTTCCGAAAGGAATTAAACGTGGCTGCCACCGATCGCTCAGGCATTGGCTACTCGCACTTACCGGAGAGCACGAGTTTATTTGCGTACAATAAATTTTTTTGCGTGGCCATGTAACGTTTTTGAGCACTATCGGCCCGATGCTTGCGTCGGCGGTTACGTACATTTGATGTCAGGAGATTGGAATAGTTTTACGTTATAGGGCCACTGCCACTCGCCTTCTTCCTTGTCCGTTGCTTCGTTCTTAGCAAGTCACATTTAGTACCCAGCGTGACTCCGCCATACCGTGTAATATGCACGAAGTTCCGCTTCCCCTTTCTGTCAGTTACATTTGTTGAATGGACGCGTGGAATGCGAGAAATTGCTGTTAGGCTCTCAGGATGCCAGCAGGGTGGAAGAAGGTTCATAACAGAGAAGTTTATTTGTTCTTATAGAAGTTCTTATTTGTTTATTTATTTATTTATTTTTAGGTACGGACTTTGCGCTACAGTTGGATAGATGACAAACTTTCCTTTCAAGTGCTAGCAGCGCTTGTGTCATCGCGTCATTGTCTGTTGTGCGTTTGAACACCGTCCTCCTGGCGATGTTTTATAAAATGTCCATTCTGTTCGCCGATGAACGAAAACAATATATAAGGCAGTTCGCAGCTGTAAACAAATTCTTCAGAAATACACAATGGCACCAGCCAATTACGCATTATAAATGCACATTTATTTATTTATTTATTTATTTATTTATTTATTTAGTTAGTTATTTATTTATTTATTTATTTATTTATTTATTTATTTATTTATTTATTTATTTATTTATTTATTTATTTATTTATTTATTTATTTATTTATTTATTTATTAAGGGTTCTAATGTTGGCATCGCGCAGAGTATCACACCGGCTTCTTCCCAACGGGAGTTGTTAAATGACTGGTGATGATTTGTGAAGCACATCATTTTAATAATTTTGCGGTTGACGGGCCACTGGGGCAGTCATGCAGCTTCCTGTACAAGTCAAACTGGGCGATACACCTCAGGCTGCAACACGGTTTGGTCACGTGTTACAGAGTATAGAGAGCGTTCTTTAGCCGTACCATTTTTTTTAGAAATTGCCTGTGACGGATAGCACAATGTCAAACACTCGATCTAGATTACCTTAGAAGGCGGCCATTACTTCCACGAGAAATAAATATCCTGAATGGCTTTATTAACATATTTACGTTAATTATTATTTGTTTTATTGCTTTGCGGCACCCATTCAATCTACGAATAATAGCCGGTGAGTTGGCAAGGCGTACCCACTTGGCACGAATTATCAGGTCACCACCACTCTTTAGACAATAATTTTTAATGTGTCGAAGGAAACCCATTAGTATTCGAGTTACTTTTTGCGCTTCAAAGCATAAATCGGCACTTTCTTAAAACGATGCAACTGGAACGCCAATACTTTTCGTCGGACACATTGAAAACAATATCTCAAAAGTGGTCCACTCGTGAGAATTTGTTCTATGTGGACATGCCTTGCGAGCTCGCCGGCTACAATTGGCAGACCGAAAATTATGCCGTAAACTAAATAATTAAGAAGCTAATTAGTCTATTGTGTTAAGTATTCAGTTAACTTCACAAAGCTCAAACACAATTCCACGTGGAAGAAAATTAAAACGACTTGCTCGCGCGTATTCCTGGCCAAGGAGAGAATATTGAAATAAAGAAAACGGCGCAATTACAATGGAGGAACAATTACACACTCCCTCCAGAATATCAAAAACGCTAGTATGGGCTGTACTTTGGGTGTACAGCACTAAATCAGATTTTTCAGGCATCAAATTCAGTGTATAAAAATTATACGTTGTGCTCTACCAGGTAATAAGCATTTTGATTTCTCGTAGAAGTAATGGCCACCTCATTGAGTAAGTGAGACGAACGTTTAGAACTGTGCTGTCTGCGACAGCCAATTTTTAATAATTTAGGTCAGTCCAAAAAAACTACACGTTATATTTTAAGAAGCAACCCATGTTTGAAAAATTCAATAATAGTTGATTCAGCAATGAACAGCAATAATATGCGCTATTCGAGCAAGAATAAACTCCTTGAATTGTGAAAAGCCACTGAACGTTGATGAAACGTTTCCATACCATAAGTAAAGCCAAATATATCGTAGAATGTTGCTAAAGGTATTGCTTCGAATGGCTGCTGCGATCTTTCGGTCTCTACTTATACCTAATTACTTATGTAAAGACAACCACTGTTATTACTGCGTGTGTACTGACAAAGCAAGAAGTTGTACGACGTGAAACCTTTATGGTTCTAATTTTGCACGAAAGGCACCCGATCGCGTTTAACACACACTCCCTTATGGACGCATTGTGTGCATTTCAATGAAAGAAACCCAAGGACATTTGCGATGAAGAAAAGACAGCCATATACTGTACGTTCGACATTGTGCGCCATAAATCCACCGGCATACTGCTTCCCTGGCAAATCGACCATTATTACAGCTGACACATTACTAAACTTCTACTTTTCTTTTTCCACGATGCCAGCCACTCGGTGTATCGTGCGCATTCATTATGCACGGGCTATGTCTCGTTTTTTGTTTTTAATTGCGTGAACTGGTTTTGTTGCTTCCCAACACGGTTGCCGATCCTCCCTTCGCCCTCCTCAACTATGCATACCTGTCTCGGCAAACATAAATTATAAACTTTTTGTCTCGTACATTTGTTGTAAATGTGTGATAAAGTTTTCATCATCTGTAGCGGAGGAGGGGGTCGCATCGAGTGGCACCTCGGGAGTTTGTTTTCTTGCGCGCAAGTACGTGAACACATTTTCTCTTTTTCGTCGATACGTTATGTTCAACCCATTGTTCGTAGTGACGTACCGTTCGTTTGTCTTTTTATCACACACTTTAATCGACCCTCGCGCTCACTTCTGATCGTTCTTAGTGTGTTTGAACTCTGACAAACCTGACCCACCTCTCAATATGCAGCAGCGTGGTTGTATATGTAACACTGGATTCATCTACAACATTTGCTCATCTGCCAGTCCGTATCGCGCCGACTAAATCGTAAGTATTTGTAGCTACATCAGCGACAGCATGGAGGTTTCGCTGTGCGACGATAAGTTGCGATCATTCGCGCGGCACTATATCATGAAGAGAGCAAGCTGAACTGCACGCTCTGAAGAACCGCGACGCGAACAAGCGACCGAGTTTTGAGCTCTCCAAAAGCGCGCGGCTTCAGGTGCGGTAAGTGTTGAACATGCGCTAATTCCCATCGCATAATTCCCTAAGAGAAAGTCTTAGCGTGCGGCCAACTGTTATTTCCCTATATTCAAATACATGCGAAACGATGAAGCGCCCTCACCTGAAAACCACTGAGCCGATTTCACTGAAGTTATTCGCATCCTGCACGAAGTAAAATTTTGATCGAAGGCCTCAATATGGTGCTACTAAGGTAACTTACTCAGTTGAAGAAGTTATTTACGCTCGTAATTTACGAATCCCTGACTCTGCCGCAAAACTGATACCGCAGTTGTGTAAAGCGATCCTGGTAGAGCATCGGAAGCAGACAAATGTAGTATACGAATTTACAATTTAACGAAAACTGTCACAATAGTTGCAATAGTTTTGCAGAAGTCCCACTCACAAATTAGCCTTAAGCCTCAAAGAGCTGTATTTGCATCACTTTACACCGTTTTACATGCCTCAATAGGCACAATTTAAAAATTATTGAGGTCCAATTTCTTGTTCCTTACTTGCAATGTTGCTGATGGTGTACTACAGATCTCATTATCACTGCAATCTTCAACAACGTTCGTAAAAAAGGATCGCAGACATAGACAATGCGCTCCCGCAGTTGGTACAAATTAGCATTTTATTTTAAATGCATCAAGTTCGGTGCAATGATTGCCGAGAAAACGATTTCTGCTTTCCCACATATTTAGATACACGGTCTCTGTGTAAATATCTCTCTTAAGCTTACTGGGTGAAAGAGAAATCCAGAGTGCTAGGGTATCTGGAAAGTTTATCTAGAAGCCGTTTTCAAAAATGATAAAAAACCTCGAGAGTAGTGCGTACGAAAAAAGCTCAAAAACGCAGTACCCTAATTGCTGTGAAAGACGCTGATGAACAAACTATGCCGGTTACCAAAGGCTGTCCGCTCTCCTGTGGATGTGCTTGAAGAGTGACAGGTAAACAACTGCGTTTGATACATGCGCCTATATAAAAATACAATGAGCTTTTGTGGTTGCCTAATGGCTGGTTTTATTTGTGATGGTATATATTCCGTTATGCGAAGTAAAAAGAGCAACAAGCTTGATATGAGATGATTTATGCTATTACGAAGCCAGCTCCATCGCTATCATAAATTATGCTTTTTATGGGCAACAAAAACAGCCTACATACATAGGTAACCCGAATAACCTCGTCCTGACGTTTACAGTCGAACTTCCCCTTCACCATAAATTTTCTCTACAGGAGTTACTGCGGAACTGGAAGGCATGAAGGTAATGAAAATTACACGTACTCATCTCCTCGCATATTACGCTGCAGGTAAGGAATATGGGAAGAAAGGTTGCCTTTTATTATTATTTATCATCTACCTAACACTATTGGATTATCGCGCAATTCCCTCCACGCAGCTTACGCATGTGGCGAAATCTAAAGCCCATTGAGCATTTATACATCTCCTTAATGTTTCCTTTCTTTTCTTTGTTCCTCAAAACTTCTCGATCTACCATGTATCGCTGCCATCCCTGTAGCAGATTCACTCGTACGAATGTTCCCCCTGCTTTTTTTTTTTTTTTCACCAATACAATAAACACACGTTGCTTACCGCCACTGCTGACCGGTTGATGCTTCCATGCCTTTAAGTCCAAGCGCTTCTGGAAGGTGCACGTTATTTACCGGTCCCTCTGGGTGAATAATTCCGCATTTCATTGGGATGCGCTGAGTGATCTACTAATTTTCGCTGCAGCAGACAAATGCCTCACCTTGTATATTTTACCGGTACGTTTTTGATTTTGGGCCACTAGCATGAGCCTAAAATAGGAAGGCACTGCCCTTTCTCTTAACGTACAGATTTCCCATTCTAATTTATATCTCCCGGTTCTTGTAAACTTCCATGGCCTTTTTTGCCTCCGTTCGTTGCATCTAATTTAGTGCCGATATTTCTCTCATTTTTTTATTACTTCTGAGTGTCTAGTTGCTCGCCCATTTACCATGTACTTGGTTGCGGAAATTGTTCACCTCTTACTCGGTTCGGTAGGCACGCTTTTCAGGTGCAGGTACTTGCGCACCTTAGCGGCCGGTCGATGTACTTTCATTCATGTTCCTGAGACTTTCTGAAAGACCAGTCTTCCCCTGCGCTTCTCTGGCTTCGAAACAGGCCCAATGCATGAGGCCCTGCAATGCCTGATTTGTAGTTTTACCGAGGGTACTCAAAGACAACCAGCCTATGGACCTTTGGTTAACTTCCGACCTCGACAAGATAACAAATTTTAAGCACGGAATGACATTAAAAACACGGTCTTGAACGCCATCCACGAGAATGACTTCGAGCCAAGAAAGACAGCGTAATAGGTACCCTTCTAAAGTGTGCTTTCCATCGATTAACACGTGGCAAAATTACGACATAAGCTGTAAGCCGCACTGTATACATTTCAGCCAGCCACTGCCACGCAACTATTACTGCTGACATATTCCCTCTTCCCTGTCGTGTAGTTGACGGCATTGCATTTTGTGTAGTTAGGAGTAATAGTTCTGCATGACCCCTGACTTAATCTGAGCCCGAATGCAATTTTTAGCACTAGTTTATTGGCTTTTGTACAACGTTTCTCTGCGCGATGGCAGTGTAATTAGTGGAATCTTTTGTTCCCATGGAAATAAGTTGGTAAAGCTAAGCATCCGCTATGCAATCTTGCTAACTGATTTTCCCCAAAAGTAAATTACCTTAAGCTTAAAAATGCCCACTCAACGCGGTGCGTCGTCTACTACTCGCTTGCCGAACAGCATTAACTATCGTAAGATCTAATGACCTCCAGAAGTACTTCAGTATAATAATTAAGACATGCCGACACAAATTTATGTTTACTGTAGCGCTGCAAACACATGAATTTCTCAGTGCTTAAAAAATGTTGCCAGACTTCAGGGGTCCAATCGCGATTGCTTTTTTTTTATTTCTGGTATTTTGTTATCACAGGCTGCCACAAAATTAATGGGACCATTCACGACCCATTAACGTAAATTATAAAAATTCCTAATTATCATCTCTACACGAAGAAATTATTAACCGCGAATTGTCGGTGCTCCAGATGCAGCTATTAATTAGCATTATGGTAGCAAGCCCAAACACTGTTATCCAATAAATGCTTAACCGAATTTAGGCACCCTGGGAACGAGTAATAATTACACTAATTAACGAGCACTCAGTTTCCCAAAACGTCGTCACCGGCATACCTATTGTTCAGCGCATTACAAGAAGGCACCCCTTAACAAGTTAACTTTGCCCCTGAGTCGCTTTATTGCCCAAACCGGACGAATTGAAAGTTCAAGGTACCGCACAAACACAGATACTTGGCGAAGCAACCTTTTTTTTTTCTTCTGAGGTAAATATTGAACTACGTAAGGAGTGCAAGTAAATTTACCGCATGGCTGCGCTATACCGTGAACGCCGCCTTCGCGTCCTCTCTACACGCCCGTATACCTGTAGTCAACCTGGCTAAGGCTTTTGTGGCGGTCTGCAAGTTTCGCAAACGCAAGAACGACTAGAAAATGTACGCATACTATAGTTTGCACTAGATTAAACCAAAGAGAAATCAAGCGATTTGTCATGGAAGGGTCGTCTCACTTTCTCTGACTTGCTATCGCAGTTAACCTGATCGTACGCTTTATGTTTACCGATTCTAAATCTCCATTTGACGAACATTTTGCAGCTCGTCACAGATTCACTTACGCTACGTTACCTCTGCATCCCTTCGATAAACTTTGTCTGGTTACTAAAACAACAGAATATATAGAATTTCGAAATGCGTATTACACCTGCGACCCGTGTTACATTTCAAACAAACGACCGATTTTAACGCCAAGAAATTATAGCAAACAACACAATTTATCACGTATGCTGAAAAATACTCAGCAGAACCCATGTCACGATGACGGTCAAAGAGCATGCGTTTAGCAAATGAGCAATACAGCGACGCAACGTATTGGCACCTTTCAAAAACGCATCGTGTATGAGACGTGTGCAGCAGCGGCACTCTGCTCTCGTGCTGCCCTCTTTACACTCTACGCCATCTAGCGGCGACGTCGCGGAGCCGTTACGTTACGCTACGTTAGGTTACTTTACGCATGGCCTTGCGTGTGCGAAGGTTGCGAAATGTTTACTCGCTGGCCGCAAAAACCACTGGCTACTAATCCCTGACCCAAGTTGAATTGAATTGAATTGAATTTGAGTTCATTTGCAACATAGTTTGGGGAGAGCAGGTGTAAAACCTGTTTGAACGGCTTGAGGAGACCTGGCCACTCTGCACACACGTTGGCATAACGGTAGGTGCAACAGGAAAAAAAAGAAATATATAGTGCAGCCCACATGGCTCACGTACAGGCAAAGCTTACTTGCGTATGGCGAGTGTCTCAAAACTCACACAAACGCTATTTCGATCAACAGTAAAATGAAAATAAAGAAATCAGCAAGAATTTCGTACAAACGTGTATGAGTTTATGGTAATGATGTTACTTTCAGTAATACTCTCCGCAGTTCTTTGAATGAGAGTTGTGATGTCAGAGAGCTGTTCTCTACTAATTATATTTAGTAATATGGGTAGCAAGAACTGTAGCTTGTGCTTGCCATAATTTGTTCGACATTTTCTTTTATTTGCCGTTCTCAAAGCTTGTGTGTTTTATATTGTGTAATGTTAGCTTCTAGTCCAGCAAGTGTTGCTAGCGCGTTAGTATTATTGACTATACCAACTTCCTACTGGCGAGACAAATTATAAGTCCACATAGAATTCACCTTAATTATGCTATGCCTCATGAAAAAGTCCTCAGTGCAAAATTAGTATGGAACCTTGCATAATAAACGAACCACACACGTTTGCAACACTTCCAGCTTGTAGATATTTTCATTCGTAGTTGTAGCCCAAAGCAGCAACCCATAGTTAATTATTTGTAAAAAGAAAGCGTTATAAAGAAGCATGTTGGAAGGTACAGATCATTCAAAACAAACGCGGCGTATGATACCAATCGTTCTATACAACTTATTAAAAATATGGTTTACGTGATCATCCCATGGCGTGTGTTCACCAAAGTAGACTCCCAGGGTTTTAATGGACGGTACTAGTTCTATTTCCATGTCACCTAACTTAATTGGAGTAACCTGAACAGGTTTGTTCAAAGTTGTATTATATTAACGTTTAAGTGGTTTTCAGTACCCCAGTCATTTTTTTAGGTAGCGCTTCGTTACCTCTATTTACTAAGTTCGTGCCCGAATTTCCCGCAAAAATGAACTGGTGAATTGAGCTGGACTATCAATGGCTGGGATCTCATTAATATACAGTAAAAATAAGAATGGTCTTAGAATGCTTCCCTGGGGTACTGCACATTTGCTCTTGCTATCAGTACATGCTGCGTTCTATGTTGTAAATAGGAGGAAATTAAAGAGTGCGCTACGCCTCTAATACCACAAAATTCCAAGTTTCTTAACAAAATGCTGTGATTAACAAGGTCAAACGCCTTGGAGAAATCTAAAAATAGGCCGAGTACCATTTCCTGACATTCGAATTTCTCTGATATGGACTCCTTTTGGGCTGCAAAGGCAAGTTCAGTGGATTTATTGTTGTTGTTTTTTTTCGGAAGCCGTATTGGGCAAAATGTATATGATTGCAGCGATCCACGAAAGATGACAGGCGCTGTAATATTATTTTTTTTTTCAAAACCTTTAGAAAAGACTGGTAATATGGATATCAGCCTGTAGTAGCTCGTTCCATGTTTGCCCCCTTTTTTAAATACTGCAGTTGCTTTGGCGGTCTGCATGTCACGCGGAAAAATTCCTAATGATAAACTTTGATTAGAAATGTGAACTAGATATGGCGCCAAAGCGTCGATTACATATTTCCCTGGTTGTATTTGGATACCTGACATATCATTCGCTTTACTGTTGCTTAACGCCATATTGTTTCTTGCGCTTTGAGAAAAGGAGTTGCCGTCACCATTATAAGGTGACGACGTATCTTTCTTTTATTTTCATTTCAATAAAAAATCAAGATACGACAATTTCATTCTTGGAATCCGGTGTAAGGGAATAATGTGTGTCCAGTGCTAAAATTTGTATTGTTAAAATCTGCATCATTGTTTGAAAATTGACCGAGGGAAAGAAAGAAATCCTTAAATCGCCAATACGCTACCTCTTAATTATACGCCATCTAGCAAAATATTAACCGTTTGCTCTGGCACTTTTCTTAGCCTTGCATTAAGCGTCTTCCAAACGTTAGCAGTGCGTCCTACAGACGTATTAAATTGTTTGAATAGATATTCGTTCTGAGCGCTTCGTAACTCCTCGGTAACGGATGTAACAAGATGTTCAGTGAAGAGCGGCACATTACCCCAGTACACTCATGGCGCAGCTTGTGAAAGGGTCGGCGTTAAAGAGGGAGAGAATAAACTTTATTCAAGAACCCCGGTCCGGGTTAAAGAGGCTCGTTGGAAATCGGCACATTTTTGGTGCATTCGTGGCGGAGCTTGCTCGAACGTCGGGCTACCGTTCTTGAAGAAACCGTGCAACGTGGGTTCGATCGCAAGCCGGCACGGGAGAAATTTTAGAGGCTCCCTAACGGCAAACGTGGCTGGTCTAAATGAACCAGTCGGTGAAATTGGCTAGTCTAAATACAGCCGGGCTTCTCTCCCGCGCTTTCCAAGCGACACCGTCGCAATTTTAGCGCTCGGCGTGGGTTCCGTTCTGCCGAGCAGCGGAGAAATTTAAACGTTTTATTTGCCATTTTGAAGCCGCATATTCCCTGTGGCACGTATTTTAGTTGCCCAAGTAAGCTTGAAATACGTTCATAGAAGAGCAGTACACACCCACTGGCACAGAGCCAGTGACCCAAGTTGGCATCGAAAAGTTTCATCCAGGAGCAGCACAGACTGAGTGACACGTACATAGTGCTACAAGTCGTCGTCGAAAAAATTAAGTGAAGAGCGAACGGCCACACAGGGAGTCTCACATTCATAGTGACTCATGACGGCATCAAAGTGGTTCGTTGAAGAGTGGCATATAGGTACACAGTACCCCATGATCGGTGACCTAACTTGATATCTTGGTTCGATTCGAGCCCTGTGCCCTCATCATAGCAGCCCTGTACACTACGCATCCGACCGCGGGTTACACGATGACCCAGGCTACCGGAAAAACGGTTGGACACATAGATAAACAACAAGCCTGCCAAAAGTGCGTGGAATACTCTAAGAATGCTAATCGCGTTAAAATTCCGGCAGAACACACCTGAGGGTGAAGGTCCAGGTTTCTGCGATTACCAGTGAAAGTGTGTGGCAGCACACCATACTGCCACTGCGAAAACGCGCCATGTATGAGGCGTGTGTGCAGCCTGGTTACTCTTCGCGCTTTATCTTTGGACACGCTGTGATACATAGCGGCACCACCAAGAAGTCCAGATGTGGTGCCTGTGTGAATATATATTGAGAGAAGATTGTCTAAATGTATATGACGGGAATTCGGTGCCACCAACGCCCACCGACTTGGAGCACCAAGAATTTTAAAGGTTTACTTTGTTATAGGGAAACGTCAAATATACGCATTGACCCAAGTTGGCATGGCGTCAAAGCAGTTCACAGAAAAGCTGGACATACCCAGTCACCCAATTTGGCATCAAACAACTTCGTTGAAGAGCAGTACATACCCTCTTGCACATACGCAGTGACACAAGCTCACGTCAAACAGGTTTATTCAAGTTCAACACATACCCAGTTTCCCATGCATGACAGTTGCCGTGTTGGCGTGAAGGCGGTTCATTCAGCATCGGCTAATACCCAGTGCAAAAAACCCAATGACGGATCCGACCATGGACTACCCAGTGACACAGGGATGGTATTCTGTAAGAGTCCACCTAGTGGACTGTCCATTTCGGCCGTTGCTGATTGGCTAGGGACGCTCGTTCCTCCTCTCTCGTACCGCTGCATCCAATCAGCAGCGGCAGAAATAGACAGTCCACTAGGTGGACTCTTACAGAATACCCCCCCAGGTTGACGGGGAAATGGTAAGAGACACTCAGGTAGACGCACTAGGGAAATGGTTGCTAATCGCAATAAAATATTATTCAAGTGAAGCATTTTATTCTCAGACCCCGACGAAGTGAAGCGTCCCTGTAACTTCTTTATGGACGCGTAGCTCACTCTCCCCCACCCTCAAAGGGGAGGCGGAGAATAGTCCGGAGGGTGGTTTCGCGTAGCTAATGTAAAAAAATAAAGACGTGCAGATGGACCGGAAATTACAGGATGAGGGACAAAGGGGAGTTTCGAGTTATGAGAGTAAACGCGAACATTGGGCAACTGCATTTGGGATCTGTCGAGAAATGCAGATAACAACCGAAACGCGGAAACCATTTACGGACGTATGTACGTGCGACCAATCCAGTCTTTCTGGTTTTCTAGGAAGAAAAGCTAGAACTATTCAGCTCTCAGTCTAATTCTATATACGCAGGCAGAAGACAATGAAAATATCTGGTAGCCGACTGTACTCGGTCAGAGTGATTTAATAGCACAAAAAAAAAGTATTTGGGTACTCTGGTTCACTTGAGAGTGCAAATTAGAAGTGAAAGAGCACGCTTACACATCCGTCTGAAAAAAAAGATAATTACACGCTACAGGGAATAATTGCGTGATTACTATAGCGAATGGATTCAGAGCTGACTTTGAAACATTGATACGCGTTCGTTGGAATGTATTAAACTTGTGAACGAGATATTACCGTATATATTATGTAGCGTTCCTAGTTAAAGGACACAATAGAAGTAAAGCATTGCTGTGAAAATGGCGTCCATCTTGCCTACCTTTACTCTAAATTCATTCTCCTCTTCACCTGTACCAAGTTTCTGCGCTTCTCATCTTCTATTCGAAGGCTCATACCACTTGACCCTTCCAGGTTTCTTTTGCTAACCCCTCCAGGGGAAATACTTTAAAACGTTTCCAATCTAAGCACATTCAACTGAGCCACGTTCACCAATGTACCACAAAGTCTTCAATATTCCTTTCTGAGTGGCCGTCTCTGCCACAGAGTAAGGATCATCAAATTTGGCACTGAATTCTCTCACTGCTTTCTTAACTAGAGCGAGGTTGGTGACTTGAATGTCTGGGATATCTGAGCAATGTCTTGTCAAAATTTTTTTTCATTCGTTTACGGTACCTCTCCTCCTGCGATTTTCGTTTCCTCTCCTCGACGATCTGGAGATTTTCTAACAGCCCCAGCTCACGGTACGCCTGAAGAATAGGGGTTTCTCCTGAAGAAGCGAACTGTGTGGGCTGCATCCCAAGCCACTGGTGTAGGACCAATTGTGCTGTCTTAAAGCTGCTTCTAAAGAGCATTTACATCAACCAGGGAAACTGTCGTACATCCTGATGCATTGTTTCACATCTCGTATAGCACGCTCTGCAAGCCCATTCACCGCGGGATGGTATAGCGCACACAATTTGATTGATATATTGTGGTCTCGAGCCAATCTTGCTAGTTTTTCACTCTTGAACGCTGGACCGTTGTCACATACGATCGTCTTGGCTGTCCTAAACATATCCCGTTCGGGGAGGGCGATGACACTATTCGCATCTTCTTTTCCTGCCTGTGCCGCGACCATCCTGGTGCATTCATCTATGGCCAGAAGAAAAGCTTGCGTTTTTCGGACTCCTGCTCGTTTCTCATTTAGCTCGGCGAAATCATGATGTATAACTCAAAAAGGCACGTCCGAGTGACAAGGTATTATCATGGCGCCCGTAGGCTGCTTATATTTCACTTAGTTAACTTGAAAAATGTGGCATGAACGAACGTATTGAATAACGTCTTCTTTCATGTGAGGCCCCGTAAATCTCTTGACTAGTTTGTTGTATGTGCGCCAAAATCCATCGTGTCCTCCAGGTTCTGGGCTATCATGGTACAAATAAAGCACTCTGGAAACCAGCGTTGGCGGGACTTGATAGCGACCTTCCATAAAAAGAAATTGTTCAGAGCCTTCTCACAGTCTTACTTCATTGATTTCTTACGATTGTTCTTTGTTGGACTGTATCATCAGTCTAGACAATGCCTCTGCATCAGTCAAAAGGGGTCCAGGTCTGTGGGAGATGGTGAAATCGAACTGCTGCAAGTAGTTCACCCATCTGGCGATACGTCCCTTAGGTTGGGTCATATTCAAAAGATGAGTGAGGGCCTGGTGATCGGTGAACAAAGTAAACTTCACACCTTCTAGATACAGCCATCGGCACTATTAAAACGAACGCTCCGCAGCGGGGCCTTGACCAGCTTGGACTGACTCCAGCGCCGCGAAGTTTTGTGCTCTGTTATCTCTGTATGTTTGCAGCGGCCTACGATAGCTGGAGCGCTGCTCGATTTGACTGCTCGTCTTGCCTTTCGCTTGTGCCTAACCGGTGGGGAGAGTGCGCTGGCTTGACATGTCCGTTTGGCTACGTTTCGATCGTGGCTGCGGCCTCACGCGCGTCAAGAAAACACGTTGCGGTCTGCTTATATCGGCAAAGTGAAATGGCGGACGACAGCTCGCGCGCCTTTCGGGTTTCGCTTCAAAGCTGGCGCTTTCAGGAAATTATAAACAGGAAAACGAGAGCAAATGCAGGTTTGTGGCGTTTGTAAAGGTAGGACAATAAATATATCTTATAAAATAAAATTTTATTTCTATAGGAGATCGGAATGTCGACAAGGATATAGAGTTTCGTTTTATCGAAATTGTGACCTGACAGATTGAAGTGCTGTGTCACTGCTTTAGGAAATCTCCTAGCCGTGTCTGCGTGGTGCTCGTTACGTCTGCCAATAATTGCCTGTCCTGGTTCGCTCATGCATTTTTAGCGGCACAGTGAACATTGCAAACTGCAGATAACGTTTGAACTATAGTGCAGGTAAAACTGGTTTTGATTTCTTCCGTATTATCGTTTGCAATGCTTTAAACTTTATTGTCATTTTGAGGATGTTCGCAGGTCTTACGCCGGGGACGAGCACAGCTACTATGTTGAAGGTACAGTGAGGGTTTTGCGTGTACTAACATGTTTTTTAAAGTTAACAGTGTGGCTGAGATATGACCCTTAGTACATTCGTGAACGCTTCTCTGAATAGCTCGGTGCTTACTAAGAGGGCATAGTAAAGAACATTGTTTATTTTTCTGTGTAAGAAAATTGACCGACGATTACGACACTCTCTAAGGCGAAACTTGAGCGCCGCTATATAACTGTTCTTATATCGCGATTAATCGGCTGGTGCGGACAATCTGTCTCGTGCGGAACTTTCAAAACGCAGCAAAGTGACGCGCAGCTGCCTCGCTAATCGGGAGATGGCGTGAGGCAGTGCGCGGGTCAAGGTTGTTTCACATGGCGCGATTAGGGCGAAAGAAATCGTTCTGCCGCGCACGTCGCAGAGCGATTTTCGCTGTCAGCTTTCACATGCGTTTGCATAAGCGCGATTTCCGTCGCAGCGATGCGCAAGGTTGTCCCTGCTCACGAAGTATCCATGCTTGCATCGTTAAAAAAGAACAACATGGAAACTAGTAAAATATTCGAATTTTCCTGTTATTATTCGACAATAGAATAAGTACACCATTTTTTAACGTTTAAAAGCGTTCAGACTTTATGACAGCTTGCAGATGCGGTGAGTGAGACGCTGCATAAAACCGCAAGTATGAGCGTGCGGCGTCTGTGGGGTGGTTCCGTTTAGAACACTTTAGTTTCGTTGCTACTATGGAATCCACAACCTTTTCCTGGAGAAGTTATTGCTTTTACAGAAAACAAGCTACTATTGCGTGTGCATGTGTAAGCAGCTTCTCTTGTCTTGTGTCCTAGACAGTGGCGCGTACCCATTATGGGGGATCAGCCAAGAAGCAGGCGGTTTTCCGTAAGGTTAGAAGTATAAGCAGCTGGCACAATTTGTAGCGATGAAGAGGTTGACGACCGTGGCGATCAAGTGGGTACGTGCCTTATGTTGAAGCGGTGTCTGCTCCCGGCCTGAATAGTGTGCAGCTTGTCCTTTTAAATGAATTGTAGGCGCTGGTAGGTACGCCCTATTCAAACATAACAAGTGGCGCGCGAGATTGCCCCACAGAGCTACCAACGCGTGGAAAAACAGGAAAGCGTCTATCCTGACCGCGATTTGTTTCGTTACACGCCTCCCACATCGCGCCGATCACTGCGACTCAGCGACGGCGCGACCAACTTGGAACCCGGTCGCGGAGGGCCGACGACGTCGCGGCGGTCACTAAGCGACGGGATTCGCTCTGGGGCTGAGCAAAAATCGTGAGCGCGATTCACAGCAGCCGCCGTAGACCGACCTCCACTCATGCAGCGTTCTTTCCATCTACGGTATTGGCGGACGCGCACGCTGCATGCCATCCGTGAACAGACGACAGCGCTAGGGTGCCTCGGTGTCCTCCTCGCCTTCCGCGGGCGAGGAGCACATCGAGGCACTCTAGACGGCACGTTGCTCTGGAGCCATCTCGTAGTGGTCGTCCCCATAGAGCCCGTACTGCGCGGCACTACATTTCTCTTCTCACGCTTTCGCCATGCCTTCCTCCTCTGCTTACCACCACATGGTTCCGCTGCACCCTCCTCCTCCACTTTTCTTCCCGCGCTCTTTTCGCTATCACCGTCTTTCATCCCCTGCTGCACCCCGCGTTCGCTCTTTCATCATTCCCTGTGCTCGTTCGTTCGGTTACGCCAAGGGACGACGCCGAGGGATGCCGACGCTAAACGCAGGAACTAGCTCCTAAGAGCAGTGCCCCAAAACACCGACATATTTGTACCCATGTATCGCCTATTAAACTCTCTCGTCTCGAGAAAAGTCATTGCCAGGGGGCAAGGCGAACTTGAAAAGGGGAAAAGCATTTTAGATTTTGCTTACGTTTGAATTTCTGGCGATAGTTCACTCGAAACGGCATGCTGCATGGCGCTTCAGAGCAATGGATTTTGGCAGGTCATGCATTTACTATCTGAAGCTGCAAAACATTATTTGGATTTTTGAAGTATTTTGCAACAATGTAGGCTACCCTAGCGCACCACGTGCGATGTCTCGGAAACCACCTTCACCTTTGTTTGGTGTTGTCCATTACCGTCTACAGTCTACTAAGTTTGACTACTGCAGAACCAGCTATACACGATCAAAAAAAGGAAGTTTTTGTGGGATCAACATTGTGTCGTTTTCTGTGCAAGCTATACGAGACTTCTCTACAATTTTACGCCTTTTTCCCAGTGACATTTGCCCTACACTATGTGTCTGCTGTGGAGGATACGAACTGTAAATATGAAGAAGGAGGGGGCGTCCCTCCAGCTAACGTAGATGTGTCTGGAAAAGGCTGGGGCGAATATGTAGTCAATCAAACTCTCCGCTTAATGGAATTCGCCAAGGTAAGTTCTTTTTTCAACTCATTTCCTCCTGTGTAGTGTTATAGGTGCACCACGACGCAGGATATCCGCCCTCGCACAGAAATATACCTCGAGAAATAGCACTCAACTATAGCCCCAGTTTTAATTGATATGACTTTACGGTGAGCTTCTGCGTGAATTACAGTGGCGCGTCGGCTGCATCCATTGGCTTTGCACAATATTCTGTCACACTAGACCCCTGGCATATTTGAATCCTGATACGTAATGTTTCAACGCACGGTATTACATTCTTATTTAGCCGGTATTTAGTTTGGGGCGCAATCCATTCCGCAAAGCTCAGTGAAAAATAAACTACAAATGTTTAATTAGTTTTCATTTATTATAGATACTGCAACCAAAACACGATTATCGCATTAGTGTGTTTCCGAAATCATGAAAGATGCGTAAGAGAAGGTCAAATAAAGACAATGCATTACATAGGAGGGAAATACGTGGTCCTAAAAAGCACAAGGTTCGTAATCGTCAAATGTTGCAGCGAATTTGTTTATTGGAAACTTTGGAATGTCTAGGACCAGCTGGTTCCCGATTTTGATAGTATATGGAAATAATCTATACTTAAATTTGTTAGTCCTGGCGTACAGTTATTAAGAGGGTGAAAATTGATTGTTGTAGACAATTTATCAAACCTGATGTACTGAATAAGGAGGAATGCTGAGAGGTAACAGGAATATAAAAATGTATAAGCGGAGGAAGTGGACGAAGGGAAGTGATGGAACGTTTCTTCTCTCCTTGTTAATTTTATCTGTTCTTTCTTTTCGTCACCATGAAAACAAAAATACTGATAGTGCCTTTCTATAACTTAGCCCTAAAATTGATAATAAAGATTAGTATTCATTTATTATCTCATTCCCAAATCAAAATAATTCTTTTAGGCGTTTTCCCTTTTTACTTAGTGGCGCCTGATTAATAATTGATTCACTGGACTGTGCCATACAAATAGGCATCAAACCAAACCAAACCAAACTTGCTCCGATAGCCCTCATGGCGGTCGCGTCCGTACACATTTCGCACAGAAAGCCTGCCAAAAGAAGGATATTAGGCATGCGTCCCGGGAACACCTTGTGTTCCTAGAAGGATAAGTTATAGCCTATAACAAAATTTCACGTCTTCGTATTACATTCTCATGAGAGTCTCGTTTGATGGACTTGTCGGGCCCGTCTCATCGCACTCCTACTACACTATGGTGTCATAATAAAAACGTCGTCTTGGACATATTTAGAATATCCCGCTTCTCGAACAGTGAAGCCGTTGACTCCGATAGCCACTTCACTATCGTTAAGAGCGAATGATTTCACAGAAAGCACCGCATGATAACTAAAGAAGCGAGTGAGGAAGTCTCCCTCAGAACACTTCCTACTACTTACACCATTGCCTACGTCCCTCTCGACACCTCAACTAATTTGAATTCAATGCACACGCACATTCTCAATGCTTATCTTGGAAAAGCAGTCCGGGGTAGATGAAGTCCGGTTTAATACTAGAAGGAATATAGTGACGATTTACGTGGCGATGCAAGCGGCCCTAGAAAAACTGAGAATCGTGCGGATTCCTGGGCATGTTGAAGTGCGCTTATTTACTGCGCAGTGCAATCGGACTACGGACTAAGTTATCTCGCACCTCATCATTGAAATTACCTACAAGTGGTTTCAGGATACGTTGTCTTTAACCGTCAACATTGATCTCCATCGGTTCAGCCGTTCTGAAAGCATCTCGAGGCAGGTACCTTACCTCACCCCACCTACCCAAGCCAAAGTGGGCTAAGTGAGGTATCCAGTGCCGCCATTTGTGCCCCGACCACTTCAATGCCGCAAGTGCTCAACGCTGGGCAACGTTAGCCCTTTATGCTTGGGCCAGACAACATTCATCCGCTGTGCAGGCTGCCATGACAATTCTTTACGTACAGTCGAAGTAGCAAAATGCTTGAGTTGCGATGGCACCCTTCAGGCACGCTCTAAAGGTATATAAAAATAACAGATGACACTACTGCAACACCGAGCACACCTTGACGCACAAGGAGGCAGCAGCGTCAGTTCGCGAGTGGTGGGACCGACCGCGTCGTCATCGAATTGAAGAGCAGAACCATGGCCCCAGTCACACAGGTCCAGCAGGAGCTCGTTAAAACTACTTCCTATGAGCCTCCAAGTGTGATGCGTAACATCAGCAGCGGAAGCCAACACATTACCTACCTAATGGTCACGCTTAAGACCACCGGCACCCGAATACCAACGCGAACAAAAGAGCGTTTCGAGACGAACTGAATCGGTTCTGCCACCACTGCGCTGCTGCGGCGAATAACTGACGCCCTGCGGCTGCTACCGCGGCTCTCGAATACGCCTGTGGCGAGAACAGCTGTGGAGATCATGCATGCCGCAGACATGCCTGCCTTGATACGCTTCCATATCCTTGATCACTCTCGGTCAAAGAAAGTAAACCGCGCAGCATTCCTGCGCATGTTGCACAGAAACAGTAGACTTTGAAGCAGCTCTCAACATCACACTATTCATACCACCTTGATACACTGTCCCGGTCGTTTCCACAACACCTATCCTCAACGTCGAGTGGAAGCTTACAATCACGCAACTCACGCCGTACTCTACACCTTTCTTATAGAAAAGTTTCTCTCCCTTTTAAGACCTTCTTCAACTCATGAATAAAAAAAAAACAACTGAATATTTTGTTTCTTGTGTTTGGAATTCTCAACTGTCGTCATGTATCGTAAAGTGTTGCTACACTGGCAAGAATTTTCTTTATAAGCCCCACATTTTCTTATAGCGAGCTTTTTCAAGCCATCAAAGAACACTTGTGACAAGATGACAGGTGTATAACAGAAATATCTGTCGTATGTTGGGAACCTAGTCTTTTTACAAGGAATGCGCGCAAGGAGACCATCGTGTTTAATTTCAGGGCACAAAAAGCAATAAATACAACCTCCAAGCTAATTACAAGCAGGTTATAAGTAAAACAAATTCAATGCGGATCCTATTTTGTGATCACTGAGTGAAACAAAAAAACTATTCGGAGTCCATTCGCCGCTCTCTTACAAGCTACACGAAACTTTTTACAGGAGGTGCAGAACGCGCCGCATCATTGGAGTGGGACTTTGTTAGCTGCTTTGGAGAAAACGAAAGGAGGCAAATGCTCACGAGGACCTGGGTTGCAACTCCAAAAGCTAAAGGAAAGTTTCCAGTCAGTAAACGCCATTTCATGGTTCGACTTGACGAAGCAAAATCTGGAAGATGTGAGTAGGCTCTTAGCGCACTTGAAGGTACAACATATTACTTTCTTGAACACAACTGATGTTTTATTTGTGCTTCGTCGCCTTAAGTACATGTAGATCATGGTTTCCGCAGCGTCGTATTGAACTAAACCAAAAAAAAAGGTGCTGGCAGTTTAAATGATCAATAGCGTTAGCGAAGTGAATTTTCATTTTCTTTGCGTTCATTTCAGACCAATACAGTGTTCAGAATAGCAAGCGCGTAAAACTGATACTGCGTAGCACACAAAGCATAAGTACCGACCTACAGATTTGGTACGACTAAGTAATCCTTGGGATACTCTCTGCTGACACTCATGCACGCGTCTCCTACCGTTGTCGCCGCAGAAAAATTAGTGCGAAGAGCTCCTCAGTTTTGCCCGTATGAAAAAAAAAAGAACGCGCGCAGCATAAAATGCTCAAGCATAATTTGAATGTTCTTTTTAGCGCCTTGGACGCGGGTAAACACAGGACACCGGTACGGTCAAGTAGTTTTTACGGAATCCGAACCTCTTAACTTGAGCATCGTGCCTAGATAGGCGAATTAATTAAGACAGCTATTGCCTAGACAGAAAGTGATTCAGATAGTGACAGATAGTGCCCAGACAGATAGCGATTCCAGGAAAAGCGCAAACGACTAAATTATATCGGGAGAGCAAATTGCACTCAAAGGACACTCGGACGCATACACTCGGACCATTTAGCGGGCTTGTAAGTATATATAAAATATTTGTACCGTCTAAGCTTCAACACGCATGAGCGTTGAGAGATGCTAGTCTGGAACGCGTATTGCAATCAATGAGAGGCAGTACAGAACCGCAATGCGCTTTTAATTCGGTCAAGTTATTCCCGTTTTCCAGTGTAATATCGGTCAAACTCACTTTACAACGCACTAACCTCTGTGTGCGCCGGAAAATGTTACGTTTTTCATTGGTCCACAAAATTTTCATGAGCCACTCCCAAAAAACTAACTTCAGAGAGACCGAACTTAGTGACATGCCGTACTAACCACTGTTATAAAGTTGCTGTCCCTTTTTGTTTTCTCATAATAGCCTTTTTGTATCGTCAGAAGCTAACAAGCGAGCAAAAAGGGGGACAGCATAACGGAAATTACGCGTACTCATTATTTCAATTAAACAAATGATAAGTTAGCGGAAACAAAAGTGGATGACAAACAACAAGCCACAGGTGGGGTACGAACACGTCTTAGTATTACGCGTGCGATGCTCTCACCGAGTGAGCTACCACGGCGCTGTTTTCCCATCCACTTTCTGTGGTATCTATGTTTATCTACGAGCACTAAACCTGAGAATGTTAGCCAGCGCCACATCTCACGGCCTTGACGGCGGGTGTGGAACATCCTGTCCTCTGACAGGCGTCACGTGTGCGCGATCTTTTTGGGTGCAGACAACTGGTTAATAAAGCCACGCATACTACCTGAAAGCATCAAATCATGCGTAATGTTAAGTAATGGGTTCTTGCCGCACCTGCTGCCTGTTGTTTTTGCATTCACTTTCGTTTTCATTAATTTATCCTTTATTTACTTCAGTTAATACGCAGGTGCAATTTGTCGTATGCTATGTTTGGTTTCTTTGTTTGTTAGGTTCTCATGATATGAATAATAAAAAACGGACCATCACTTTTCTTTCTTCTAGTTCATTACACAGCGAGGCCTCGAATAAGGCGGCATTGATGATTTCACTTAGCATGTGTGCGTTTACTAGCCAGTTGCCTTCACCCAATAAGATCCCGTACACGTGACGCCTGCGACAAAGAAGGATGCTCCACATCCGCCGTCGAGGCCATGAGGTGTGGTGCTGGCTAACATTCCCAGGTTTAGTTCTCGTAGATAAACATAGATACCACAAAAAGTGGATGGGAAAACAGCGCCGTGCTAGCTCCCTTGGTGAGAGCATCGCAAGCGTAGTGCGAAGAGGTGATTTTGTACCCCATCTAGGGCCAGTTGTTTTTTATTAATCTTGATTTTGATTAATTTACCATTTCTTTATTTGAATCAATACCTACATGTAATTTCACCTATGCTCCCCTTGGTGTCATTGCTGGCTTCTCATGATATGACTCATAAAAATCGGGCCTTCGGTTTCCTCTCTTCTGGTTTGTTTGTTGACACATACATCCCAAGAACCCCGGATGAATATGACCTGTTGGCCGTCTCCGCTGTCACTATCTTCATCGCTTCCACACCTAAATCTGTCATTGATGATTATTTCGTGCACTAACTGGCTATGACGTGTAATTTTTTTTCTTGCCTCTCTTCCTTGTGCAACGCTTTTTGCATTACAGCATGTTGAAGGTTGTGGTGACAATGAAGAACACAGCAGCGACAACTGTAACTCACGTAACTTTTTCTTGGGCGAACTTGTGCCCAGCAAAACAAGCAATGCTCAGGCACAACGATAGCGGCGATAAAAGTCAGCGATCGTCCAAAATGTTATCCGCTGGTCAAGCACATCGACTTTTAGTATGTCACCCGTATAACATTTGAGAAACTTCCGATACATGCAGGCGTGTCCTACGCCGAGCGATTACGTTTAACATTTATTGGCCGGTGAAAAGCGGTCACCGGAAATAGATAAACAAGTAGACATGTGAATATAAATAAGCCTCGCACTTCCAAATAGAAATAAAGCGGACTGACCTGTAATAACTAGTTTATTTTTCTTTCTCATAAGAAACGCCCTCATAATATAACTTATCAAACTCCTACGTCTCATAATCGAGCATTTGTAATCAAAGGTGGGATTACCTAAGATATAGCCTACAATGGACAACAGAGTGATAATATCAAAACGAGCCTTTGAAATCATTGCGCTGTCGCCATGACTAGTTACCTGAAACAACAGCCTGCCTGTCCAAGGTACTTCCCATAAGTGGTAAAGAATGCTTTACCACGTTACGACAAGTTAGTTAACGGGGATAAACAGCTACTGGGGCTGGTCAGTCTGTCACGAGCAGCTTCTTACAGCGAAGCTGCCCGTGGCTACCCTCTAGAAAAATTGTGGCTGTGAATAGAAAATGCCTTGCGGCAAAGTCAATTTTCTAGCGAATGCTCAGTAGCTCTCGATCTGATGTAAGTATCCTGCAAAAAAAAAACTGAAACTGGTCGCTAAGATGAAGCTATCATTACGCTGAGTTTCATTTAGTTGTCATAATTAATCCACAGTGCACTTATAAACGTTGCGAAATTTATTACAACTCTAGTCGTTCCAAGTTCAATTCAGCTAATTAGCTAGGAAGTATCATCATCATCATCAGCCTGGTTACGCCCACTGCAGGGCAAAGGCCTCTCCCATACTTCTCCAACTACTCCGGTCATGTACTAATTGTGGCCATGTCGTCCCTGCAAACTTCCTCATCTCACCCGCCCGCCTAACCTGCCGCCCCCTGCTACGCTTCCCGTCCCTTGGAATCCAGTCCGTAACCCTTAATGACCATTGTTTATCTTCCCTCCTCATTACATGTCCTGCCCATGCCCATTTCTTTTTCTTGATTTCAACTAAGATATCATTAACTCGCGTTTGTTCCCTCACCCAATTTGCTCTTTTCTTATCCCTTAACGTTACACCCATCATTCTTCTTTCCATAGCTTGTTGCGTCGTCCTCAACTTAAGTAGAACCCTTTTCGTAAGCCTCCAGGTTTCCGTCCCCTACGTGAGTACGTGAGCTAGGAAGTATGCTCAATCGCAAAATATAAACAAACGTGTTTTGTTTTGTGCACACTTTTGGATTGCGCCCCGGTAACGCATATCATCGCCCGCATCGAGGCTCGGTTTAACGGCCACCTGCGTCTAGACAGCGCTCCGTCGCAGCTGCGCCGACAACAGCTGCGTCTTTAGAGCGTCGTCGTAAAAGAGCCATCGGCAGTGTATCACAGCCGCCACAAGGGCATCATCATTCTGTTGATAAGATAAAAAGAAAAGAGAGAAGACAACAAATGATTGCGTATTTTTTTGTACTTCGCATAAATGACATACACAATTATATGTAAAGTTATGTACTAACAAAACTCTATCCCAACGTAATTTATACATCCACAGCAGCAGCGCTGGTCAACCACCTTCACAGGGTCGAATGGCTCCTGATTTTTTTCAGTTTTCCTCTGCAATACTGTATATTATTTTCTGGAAAAAATACATATATACATACATGCATACATACATACATACATACATACATACATACATACATACATACATACATACATACATACATACATACATACATACATACATACATACATACATACATACATACATACATACATACATACATACATACATACATACATACATACATATAAGCTGTGAAAAATGGTTGGCCTTCAGCGGAGTGTTCCTCATCTTCATGTTTATTCGTACATCTTTTGCTATAGATCTAACAGCGTTATGTGGACTACCATCTCTCTTCGTTCCAACAGATGAAGGCGTTGCTCAACGCAAAGCTTGGAAGGTTTCCCTGCTACAACGGTGTAGCATGTTTCAACCCGAAAAAGAAAATGAGCCTCGAGATTGCTGGGCCCGACTCTCCCGAAGAAATCGGCACCAAAATAACCTTCTTCGGAAAAGGCGCACGTAAAGGAGTGGTCGTAAGCGACACGACTTGGCCGAACGTGATGGAGAAGAGGCGTTGGAATGTGAGAAGGCCGCTCGTCGCAATTATACACGGCTTTACCGAGGATGGCCAGAGGCCCTGGGTCATCTCCCTGAAGGACAGCCTCGTGAGATACGTAAGATATATTCCGATAACCTTTTTGCACTTTTGTGAGTTTGCTCTACAATGAAGGAGAAAAAAGTTCCAAGTTGAGTCGTCTGAGAGTAAAATGTACGCCGTTGAAAATACACGCACGCCCAAGTTCGAGCTTTAGTAACACGCACGCGCACACGCACACACTCAGCCAGAGAGATCGAGAGAGGGACACACACGCATATGTGTTTAGAAGTCGGACGCAATCGCGCGGGCACAAATACCCACAATCAAACGCACGATAACGCTATCGCGAAATTGCTAGCAGCCTCGTTAAAATGGTCATTTACATAGAAAAAATTTTCTACCTTTAATTTTTTCTCACGTCTAACGTCCCTACATTTAAGGAGTACGATGGAATCCTTGATGAGCCCACTGTGGTCTCTCCACGGCTGTGGCCTTACGCCACGGCAGCTGCATTGCGATAAAGAGGGATTGCAAAAACACTGCTGTACCCTGTACTGATCGCATGGCTCAAAGAATTATCCGGCGTTCCCCACGACGGCGTACCTTATAATCAGATTGCGTATTTGGCACGTGAACCTCCAGAATGTACATTTTTAACCGGTGGCACTAATTCATAGGGTTCTCTTTTTTTCTTCGTTTTTCTTCGTTTTTTTTTCAAATTTTGTGGAACGTGGGCACAATGCTGACTTCCACAGACGACAGAAAAATTGTATTTGATTAGTTTTGACACACATCGCTGTCAAACACTGGTGTCATGCATTACGGTGGCAAGCAGGTGGTGAGAACCAATACGTAGTTTTTAACCGCCGCTTCTCACATCGCAGGTGTATTTTGAGGTCCCTGGCATGTGCAATAAAAACTCTTCACATATTTAAGTGTAAGTTTGTTAGCAGTGGAGCATACCAGCACTCTTCAGGGAGAAAAAGAAAATGTGTTGTGTACCCTTTTCTTTCTACATAACAACCATGCCTCGTGGGAGAACACTGAATGCGAACATTTCAAATAATGCGTTCTCCGAAAAATTGCAAAGTGTAATAAGCTTCACATAAGGACAAATTGATGTCACATTTATTGAAGACAATTTTTATAAACAAGCAGGTTTTTGTGTCGCCGAGATGCATACTCCATTGCTGAGTAACATGAAGGGAAGTCTGAGAAGCCGGGTTATGAACTCTAAGCTACGAGTATGTATTTTTAGCGCACCAGGAGGGGTCCAACGTGTAGCATACCGCTAAAGTCAGATAGGAAAATTTTCATTCGAATAAAGAGCGACGTCGATTTATCATGAATAAAAATGCGTAGTTGAATTCCGACCGTATCTACAAAACAGCTTGCAAAGTGTGCGTCTTATTGTTAAACCATATTTCAAAGATTTCGGGTGACATTTTCAAACACTTAGATGTCATTAGTGTACGTAACCAAGCAATATCTAGCAGTACCAGGTCAGGGCATGGCCCGTAGGCACTTAGCGATTAACAAGTAGCTAAAAAACAATGTGGCAGACATGGAGGAGAACAACGTATTGAAAATAAAAAAAACAGCCATATCGCCAACATCAGCGTCTTCCAGTGCTTTCCGCTGTGAAACCAGCGCGTTTGTTGACACTGGATCGCACTCTGGGGACGATTGCGCAACCTGGGAGTCACCGTAACACCAGTAAGTTCACTGGAACAGAGCTTTTGTCACACTGGGCAAGACGCTGGTTTCAATGGGCGAGGCGCAGGGGCGCACTCGTATACACTGCAAACGCACTGGGTCTCGCTGGAGTTCGCTGTGCCATACTGGAAACTGTGCTGGTTGCGTTTGTGCGCACACTGGTTCCAGTATTGCGAACAGTTTCGACGCTGTTGAGTATTAAATTGTCGATGCACTTTTACAGGCAGACACTGGTCCCCTGTCGTAAACGCTTTACTTTCAGGTCATAAACATCTACTTCGGGTCGCAGCTTGGAATACATAAGCCTGAGCTGCTCCGTTTATGCATCTAGGGGTGACACTGCGGCCAACGATGCCTCATTGCTCAGCAGCAGAGGATGTTGACCTTTCGTTCGCGTTCACTGCACTTCTCCGTGTCAGTGTCCGTGAGTGAGGTGTTCCTGCAAAATGGTTTTATATTTGTTTATGAGCGAAGTCGCAACCGACGACTGCTACTTGTCGCGGTGTTGCGGACTCGACAAGAAAAAAACAGACCCAGCAGTCATTCGGACGCGTTCGAACGGAGCCCAGGAATCCTCCCGTTGATGGATATTATCGCACCAATAACAAAGCTGAGGCAATTCGTGCGCTTCCATTTTACACAGTGTACTATAACATAATAGTAAAAAAAGGTGTGGGGCATAAATACAGACATTTTAGCATTCACCTGGTACCCGCGAAGAGATCGTTCCCTTCCATCAAGTTACGCCTAGCATATCCGCTGAGTTCATTTACACGGTATTGGCCCGTCCGCGCTCAAGGATAAGTATATCAAACGAAGAAAAGTCACTGTATCACTCCGCTTTCGTAATAATTTCTTTCGTGCCAACAATCAGCATAAGAAGCGATGAGCGCCTACGTGACGCGTTGCATCATCATATGTTTATACGCTGTCGCTGAAAGGTCCGAGCCGCACTAACTGACGCTTTTCTAAAGGAGATATGTGACTATAGAGACTTGTCGATTGAAAAGCATTGTTGAAATAAGAAAACGTTGCATTTCCCTCGCGCGAAGAAAAAGAAATGGATACCAAATTGGCAGTAACACCCCGTACAGCATCCCGTGTCGCCTGTTAGTTTGACATTTTTTTTAAGTAAAAATACGAATTACCAAATAAAATCAGTGTTGTGACACTAGAAGACACGCTGTTCAATATGAAAAACGAGAATTTTTTTTCTTTCTTACAGTGGCGTAAGCTTTAGTTACAGGGCGAAAGCGCATCTACCACATCGGTGTGAGACATGTAAGCACCAACTGAGACTACCCCTGGATACTGACACGACAAATTATTCACAATTCATCATGTTCCGCTTGTAGCTTCTGAGACATTTCCAACGGACGCTGGCGTCATGCCATACTCAATTATATTTTCTACCGTTCAGAAAACTCAGTGCCCTTCCACTCTGTGAAGAAGGATGACCAGCGAAGCTGTGTATGTGGGCCCCTTAATGGCGAACTGCACCTCTGCCGCGGGTAGGCCCAGCATCACACAATCTTCCGGATCGGCCCACGTATGGGAAGTGCTTAACGCCTGCTTCACCTCCGCCTCGGGTCGGGTCGGCATTGCACTATCTTTGGGATCGGCCCACGTATGGGGAATGCCTACCGCTTGCTTCACCTCAACCGCGGGTGGTCCGGTATTGCACTATATTCGGGATCCGCCCACGTGTGTGGAGTTATTAACGCCTGCTTCACCTCCGCCGCGAGTCGGCACGGCGTCTCACTATCTTCAGGATTGGCCCACGTATGGGAAGTGCTTAACGCCTGCTTGACCTCCGCCGCGGGTCGGGTCAGCATTACACTATCTTCGTGATCGGCCCACGTATGGGGAGCGCTCAACGCATGCTTCACCTCCGCCGCGGGTCGGTCCGGCATTGCACCATCTTTGGGATCGGCCCAAGTAGGGGAGGGCTTAACGCCTGCTTGACCTCCGCCGCGGGTCGGGTCAGCATTACACTATCTTCGTGATCGGCCCACGTATGGGGAGCGCTTAACGCATGCTTCACCTCCACCGCCGGTCGGCCCGGCATTGAACTATCCCCGAGATCGGCCCACGTATGGGAAGTGCTTAACGCCAGTTTCACCTCCACCACGGGTCGGGTCGGCATTGCACAGACATACTACTTTACAGAGGAAAAGAACCGCGACTTCAGACGGGCCGTGATGAAGGAGAAGACAGGACGAACGGACAGGACCGATCGTCTTGTCCACTCCATGACGCCCCGTCTTAAGTCGCGGTTCTTTTCATCTTTAAGCATGTCGGATAAACTGGCCCAAAGTTCCCCCTCTTGTACTACTTTACGTACTTTATGTTAAGAGTCATCAAAGTTGCTTGGCTGCCATAAAGGAGCAACAGAAAGAAAGAAAGGAAAAAGTCTAAAAATGAAGGCGTCAACCAGTTATTTTCGTTAGAGCGTCCATATATTTTTACATTTCCTTTCCATGTGTTGCTCTATTGTACATGGCGACCAGCGTGTGCTATAAATAAGAATGTCAGCTATAACAAGGGAAGTGACATGCATGATCATAGCAGCGTCATGTTCCTGTCGTGCTTGCGTCCTTCTCCCCCACTTTTCTTCCTTTCTTTTCTGCTTTTTTTTCTCCTTTGCTCATTATGACACCAAGTAGGCCAGATTGCCATTCTCCTTGCCTTATAAAACCGTGGTAGTTAGCATCGTAGTATATTCTATGAGTGATATTCACACCCACAACCTCCAATTTTTCTCATGTGAGGCCTTTGTGAACACGCCCAGCGCCATTAACAAGTTCACGTCTCCGTGTCGCAGTAAAACGCGGTTGCGGGCTTTGGGTGTCCCGAATGATGATACAGAAGAAAAGCTATAGCTTGCTGTACTTTGCCGCATGACAGTGTGTCAGGTGATCTCCTCGCTTTCCTTTTTTCAGGCTCGCTCTAACGTACTCATTGTCGATTGGAAGAATGGCGCCACGTACCCTTACTACTTAAGGGCTGCAAGAAACACGCCTGTGCCAGGTGTTCAGCTCTCGCTGCTTATTCAAAAGATCATACACTCGTCAAAGCATCGTCTGTCGCCGAACAGTGTTCACGTCGTGGGGTTCAGCCTGGGTGCACAAGTTGCTGGCTTCTGCGGCCGGCATTTTCACCGTGCCTTCAATACGAAGCTTGGGCGTATCACAGGTATTGTTGGCGACATGTCAAGCCGTCATTATTTTAGCACGTTTCACAATGACCGAGTACTAAACGACTCGCGCTCATTTATTCCCCTACCTACAACTGCGCGAATACCTGCTGCACAGATCGCAGGATACTACGGAAAAATTGTGAATACCTCATTACATGGTTTGCCTGCTAATTCTGCTAAGAACTAATTACGCTAATCGACTCTAAGCGTCTGCAAAAGAAATGTAAGCATGTAATGTCACGTGCCCTTCGGGGAGGGGCAAAAGTAATTATTTTGTCAGACAGGGCTTTCTATAGGTTAATAGGCAATATGCGAGGCGATTTCGACAGTAAAAGCACACATCTTAAAACTCGCCTATGGTAGACGGCGCAATCTTTTCACATCTGCTAAATCATAAAGGGGCGGCTGCTACTTCCACGATAACACGCTGTGTGATATTCGCTAATAATAATGATTCACAAATCAGTTTATACTTACTAGCTCGAGGGGCAAACGTCTCAACAGCGGAATTGAAGTCGAGGAGTGATATATTTATAGCTATTCAGTAGAAATCCTCCGCTTATGCAGCATTACGTTTTATATATTGCGAGACAGCTGTTAAGCCTCAACGGTTTATTGCGCCGGTCGCACGCTGAAGACGATTACGCTGGCCATTATGATGAATATATACAGATGAAGAAGATGAAGTGGTAATATAATGCTCACACAATTTCCCCCGCGCGTGGAAGCGGCCAACGTGGCTGCTGGTTATGGCGGGAAACGCAGTATGAAAGGTTTTAAACGAGAAACATGCACAATCTCCGTGGCACGGCAGCGGCCGTCCAAAGGCGGAACAACTGGAGTGACACGATAGTTAACTGGCGAAGTCTGTTCCCGAAGAATGTAGGGCCCGATACAACGGGACTGAAATTTCTCGCACAATCCAGGAGCGCGAACTGGGGTCCACAGTAACACTTGGTGTCCAGGGTGGAAGGAAACGACACGGTGAGGTGCATCCAGCGAATTTTGCGGTCTTGTTGACTGGCGTCGGTATTGAGGCGAGCACGTTGGCGACACCGGGCAATGCGCGAAACGAACTGCTCACACACTGATGTGGACGAAGGCACGGGGACACCGAAGAAAGAAGCGTCGAGGATAGTCAGCTGTTGGCGACCATACACGAGGAAGAAGGGCGAGTATCCCGTAGTGCGTTGGACAGCCGTGTTGTATGCGAAAGTGACGAATGGTAGAATGACATCCCAATTGGTGTGGTCAGGGTTGATGTTGATATCATGTCGGACAGCGTGCGATGAAAGCGCTCTGTAAGACGATTAGTTTGAGGGTGGTAGCTGGAAGTCGTTTTATGGATGGTATTGCACGCACGGAGAACATCGTCGAGAACTTTAGAGAGAAAGGTCCTGCCGCGGTCACACAAAAGGACACGTGGGGCTCCGTGCCGTAAAAAGATGGCTTCCAAGAAAAAGGCTGCAACCTCCTCGGCGGATCCCGAAGATAGTGCGGCTGTTTCAGCGTACCGTGTCAAGTGGTCTACAACTGTGACGATCCATCGTTTACCGCCAGTGGTTAAGGGTAGTAGTCCATAGAGGTCGATACCAACGACTGCGAAAGGAGCTTCAGGACACGGGACAGGTTGGAGCAGTCCAGCCGGAGGTGAGGTCAGTCATTTGCGGTGTTGGCAGAGCGAACAGGAAACCACGTATTTCGCTACGCTGGTTGAATTCGCTCGTAGGTTTTATGGAAACCAAAGTGACCGGCAGTGGGATCATCGTAAAAGGTCTCCAATATCTGGGCCCGAAGTGATCCGGGAACGACAGGAACCCAACGGTGTCCTTCTGGACGAAACACGTACCGGTATAATATCGAATTTTCGATCTTGAAGTTCAAACTGCCGACGGAGCCGAGCGTTAGGTGGGCGAGATAATCCGCGAATACGTTCCATAACGGAGTGGCAGTAGGAGTCATTACGTTGGCTAGAGGCAAACGTATGAGAATGGCTGGATGGGAGCCGGTCCAGAGCTGCGAGCGAAGGGAATGCATGCGACGCGCCCTGAGGTTTCCTCACGGAAGGTGGTAAGCAAGCTGCGTTTGAAGACGGTGGTAGGGGACAACGAGAGAGAGCATCGGCATCCTGGTGTTTCTTTCCAGACTTGTAGGTGACGTCGAAGTCGTGTTCTTGTAAACGGAGTATCCAACGGCCGAGACGTCCCGTTAAATTCTTTAGCGCCGCCAACCAGCACAAGGCGTGGTGATCAGTAACGACCGTAAAGTGGCGGCCGTGCAGATAAGGCCGAAATTTTGGGATGAACCAAACAACGGCGAGACACTCTTGCTCGGTAATCGTATATTTTTTCTCTGCAGCTGTTAGCGTGCGACTTGCGTATGCGACCACACGTTCTTCAGAATTTTGCTGACGTTGCAGAAGAACAGCGCCGATACCGTGTCCGCTGGCGTCAGTATGTAGAAGAGTAGGTGCGGTGTTGTCGAAATGACAAAGCACAGGTTCGGACGTGAGGGCACGCTTGAGGGCGTCAAAAGCAGTTCGGCATTCATCCGACCACACGTAGGGAGCTCCAGAAGGAAGGAGTTGATGGAGCGGCGCCGCAATGGTGGCAAAGTTGCGTATGAAGCGCCGGAAATACGAAGCTAGGCCAAGGAAGCTATACGCAAGTCTTTGGCGCGTTGAGGGCTGGGGAAGCGGAGGACAGCGGTAATCTTGTCGGGGTCGGGTCGAAGGCCCTCCTTGCTGACAAGGTGTCCCAGCACTTTAATGGTTTTGCTGGCGAAGTGGCACTTTTTTGTATTCAGCTGAAGGCCAGCAGCTGAGAGGCATGTCAGGACTTAGTCGAGGCGCTGCAAGTGCTGATGGAAGGTCGACGAAAATATGATGATGTCGTCAAGGTAGCATGAGCAAGTCTTCCACTTTAGGCCCCGTAGTACGGTGTCAACCATCCGCTCAAATGTGGCGGGAGCATTACACAGGCCGAAAGGCATTACGTTAAATTCGTAAAGTCCATCAGGTGTGGCAAAGGCGATTTTCTCCTTGTCTGCTTCGTGCATGGGTATCTGCCAGTATCCAGAGCGTAGATCAAGGCTGGAAAAATACTCCGCGCCTTGTAATGAATCTAACGCATCATCGATTCGGGGTAGTGGATATACATCTTTGCGGGTTATGTTGTTCAAGGCACAGTAGTCTACGCAAAATCGCACTGAGCCGTCTTTCTTACGCACCAAAACGACAGGTGACGACCAAGGGCTTGAAGACGGGCGGATTATGCTACGTTTCAGCATGTCGGCAACGTGGGTATCGATGATCTGTCGTTCAGCGGAAGAAACGCGATATGGCTACCGGCGCACGACGGAAGTTCAATCTGTGTGTATGCGATGAGCCGTCGCAGAAGTCTGTCCCAGAAGACAAGAGTGGACATCGAAGGAGTCTTTATGCTTGGATAACAACGCCAGTAACTCCCCCGTCTGCTGTGGCGTTAGATCGGAGCTGATGGTACTAGCGAGATCAGAAGCAGGGACCGGATCCATAGCTGTGGGTGGCTGTGAAACAGCAGTAGTTGAGGTAAGCACAGGGAGAGGCTGAGTGTCTAAGACACACATGAGAACGGCGCCTTTAGAAAGCAGGACTGGCTCATTGGTTGTGTTGAGTACAGCCAAAGTGGCCATGACGTTAGTGAAGCGAACAAGGCTGGGTGCCAGAGCAGTCCCTTTGGATAAGCAACGGGCTGACGGTACAACTAAAACGTCACCATCGGAATGTCAGAGTTAACAGCAAGAAGTTGTTCGCGACCAGGGGGCACCATACAATCGTCAACAGTTCGTAAGCGAAGGCGCCGTTTGTGCACGTCGTCGGAATTGTCGGTCTCTGTCACGTTAACGAGGCGTTCACGGCACGAGATGAAAGCCGACGCCGAAGAGAGAAAGTCCCACCCTAGTATAAGCATGTGAGCACAGGAAGACAACACTGCGAACTTGATATGGTGGCGTATCCCGTCGATCGAAACTCTAACGGTGCATTGCGCCGATGGCCGAATCACAAAATTATTTGCACCACGAGAAAGAGCTCCACTGTAAGGTGTAGTAACTTTGCGTAGACGAGCGCACAAGCCAGCGTGAATAATAGAAATAGCTGCTCCCGTATCAAGCAATGCTAGGACTGGTACACCTTCTACACACACGAATAAAGTATTGGCCGGGCACGCTGGAGGAATTGTAGTCTGTGCGTGCCATGCAGCTTTCCCTCCAAAAACTGCACCATCTAGTTTTCCGATCGGTAGTCAGGAGTGCGGGTGGCCGGTAGCATGGGTGATGACGAGTGTCGTAGAGGGGAGGGGGAGCGGCGGCGCCCTGGACGGTAGAGGCGCTTCGGGAGGTGGAGAAGGTGAGCGTGGGGAGAGCCGGCGCTGGTAAGGACTCGGAGGAAGAAACGGGTCTCTCTCATAAATATCGTAGCCACTGCGTTCGTCTTGTTGTCGTCTTTGGCAAAAACGCAATATGTGACCGCGAATACCACAATAATAACAAATGGGGCGGGGCGTAGGCCGGGTAGTGTAAAATCCTGTGGCAGGTGGACGGGGTGGTAGAGTCGCCAGATGGTTGGGGGAAGTAGCAGGAGGCGCTGTCCGAACGAACGCTGGCTGCATAGCCGCAACCTGAGCATACGAGGTGGATAGTGAAGGAGGGCCACAGCTCGCAGCGCAGGTCATGGAGGACAGCTCCTCTTTGACGATGTCGCGCAGGCCAGGAACCGAAGGCTGAGGCTGGAGAACTGGAGGATTGAGCAGGCCACACGCTTGGAGCTCTTCGCGTATGAGAGTCCGAATCAGCATACGCAGGCTGGTATCCGACGAAGGAGGCGCGTCACCGACGACAGGTTGTAAACGGATGGCCTGCAGTGCGTCCAGGTGTTGGAAAGTCGCGATCACATCGTTAACGGTATTTGGATTTTTGATCGCCAGTGCGTTGAACGCGACATGGGCAATGAATGCCCTTTAGGATATGACGAACACGATCAGATTCAGTCATGTTGGCGCCAACACGGCGACAAGGGGCGAGGACGTCTTCGATATATGAGGTGTATGTTTCCCTGGGAAGTTGCGTACGTCCGTCAAGCTTTTTCTTGGCGACCTCAGAGCGGACGTTGGGAGCGCCAGAAATCTGATGAAGCTGGTGTTTGAATGCCGCCCAGTCAGGCAAGGTGCTCTCGTGGTTGAGAAACCAAGTCCTAGCAACGTCAGTGAGGTAGAATGCGACGTTGCGAAGTTTGTGCATGTAATCCCACCGGTTATACTCACTCAAGCGGTCATAATTGTCCAGCCAGTCATCAACGTCGTCACTACGAAGGCCAGCAAACATGGTGGGATCGCGCTGCCGCGTGCTGACGGTCCATGAAGGAACGGCCGGTGGGGCAGATACGGTGACGCCGGAGGCTCCTGGAGGATCTTCTTGGGGCATGCTGGCCGAAAGGCGGAGCAAGCGGCGGAACGAAGCTCCAGGGAAACTCGAAGGCGTAGAGGACCAAGGAATCGAAAGCAGCCTCCACCACTTGCGAGACAGCTGTTAAGCCTCAACGGTTTACTGCGCCGGTCGCGCGCTGAAGACGATTACGCTGGCCATGATGATGAACATATACAGATGAAGAAGATGAAGTGGTAATATAATGCTCACAATATGGGTGCTCAAAATCTGTGAACTGCTATATGGCCCAGCTACGACTTTTGAGCACTGCTTATTGCCCCGGAGTTGATCAGCTTTAACTGGAACACCTTATCTTGACATAGAAATGTAAGGCAAAATATTCAGGAGGCGCGAATGCATAACTTGTTGCTTTCTATTGAAGATATCACAACAAATTCGCCCCGTCATCCCTGTTCAGTTGTAGTTGCGCCAGCGCCTTCTTCTGGCCGACATATTCGCCGTTACCATTGTTGTCGTACCTCTGTCGATGTCCTTGTCGTGTCGTTAACTTAATTGAATAATAAATTTGTCTCTAGCAGCCATAAAAAGCCAACGACCAATGAAGCCAGTGAAAGAACAGGAGACTTAGATATTTTTATTGAACTCTATAATTCATCCCACATGGTTGTCTAATTCACGGTAAAAAATACAATGGTGATAATGAAAAAGAAAGTGGCAGAACAGACCACTTAAATTTTCACGTGTCCGTATGATACTAAAACGTAAATGTACAAAAACAGACCATTTATATAGCTACACTGCAATCGCAGAAAATATGCACAGAAAAACAGCACAAACAGCTTTTTAAAAAGAACTTTCAGTTCATTATGGGTCGCGATGAAAAACTCTGGCATCGAAGTAGGCTACCAACATTGTCATCGTTTCTTCTTAGTTATTTTTTATGCGTGTGAGTTTTTACCGGGTTTTCATCAATAGCGTAAATTCGTTCACGAGTCCACAAATATGGAAAGCACAGCTCTTGCTGGTGTTGATCTCTGCAGCATCGACCACCTATAGCGAAGGTCTATAGAACGCCCCGCATGTTGGGAGCACATAAATTTTGTTCCATGCATTTTTGCCACCACCTGACTAACACAAAGGTTATGATTACTCCCTTCCAGGTTTGGATCCCGCCGGGCCTTTGTTCGAAAACAGCATGGCATGCATATCAAAAAGTGACGCACAATTTGTTGATGCGATACACGCGAACGCGGGCGAATATTACCAGTTTCGCTATGGAGTGAACAAATCCGTCGGCCACGTTGACTTTTACCCTAATGGTGGCTCAGACCAACCAGGGTGTCCTACAGGTGGGTACTTTCAACTGAAGGTAAACTCTGCTCTTCAATTCACACAGAAGCTTAAATGTAACGTAAAAGGAAAATCACCTGTGGGGAAGTTGATCGCAAAACGTCACTTTGAATAGAGCTCAATCACAATCTATACGCAGCGGCGGCTGAGCGGTTAGGGCCTTCTGCTGCTTCGCACGAGGTCGCTTTAAGGGCACAGCCTAAGGCAAAATTTAAAAAAGAGCTTTCTTTCTTTGAAATTTGGGAAGTGTCCCTACTTATGCACATTTTCCATAGTCTCGCTCTTCTAAAAACAGAACTAAAACGCCCACGATGTCTACATTTTGATAAAACGTGGCGGATAATAGCAGCATTACACAGGAAATTTTAAAAGATTGTGAGTCGATAAGGGGTTGAATATAATTGCTAAGCTCTCCTTCTGTGGCCGTTTATAGGTATTATATGAAATGCTTCAAAAGTTTCTGCGCACACATGAGAAGACTCAAAGCAGCCTATTTTCCCGAAATGGCGAGCACTTTATGGCTTACAATAACCGAAAGCTTCATGTGTGTAAGACAATGAAGTGCTCTGAAAATATTTACTGAATACTCGTATTTACCCACATTTCCTGCGTTGACAAAGGCATACAGCGGCTGCTTTTACCTGGTCTCCTCGGTCAACTATGCTGGGAAATTAAGGCGCTTATATTTCATTGAGTTAGAAAGCTTGTTGTGACTGAAGAGCAATAATTGTTTATTATCTGTAGGTTATATATAGCCTTTGTAGAAGGTTACTTATTGGAGCATTCCAAGATGTCACGCTGCAGTTATCCGGTATGGTTCCCACGCTCATATAAGAAAAAAAATAACACCAACTTCCAAGTCAATAAAAGTAAGGCGAATGTCAAGTGCACGCTGTGATGAAAATGTCGTCTTTCTCGACTGAATATAACTCAGGGTGTCTACCAAGTTGACATTTCCAAATTCCCTGAGTTTTCCAGGTTTTCCCTGAGCACCTTTGCGAAATTCCCTGAATGAGCCAGAACTTTGTTTTATGTCAAGACAGGCTGTCACCACGTTGCCCGATGCTGTCACTCTCTAGTAAGCATGCTGAAACAAAAAAAAATGACTTAATCCAGTTTGAATAGTAAGGAGTAATATCTATTTTATTTAAAAAGAAAACAGAAGGAAGGTGTTAGTAAAATGCACAGCGAAAGAAATGGTAAAGCCCATTCCAAATTGAGTCGAACATTTTCAAATACGAATGAAAAGGAAATGCATGCATAAGTAAATATTTTTTTAATATCAGCTATTTCTATCAACTGATAGCAAGCTCATCTGTATGAGGTCCTGAACTTTGTCACAACTAAGGTTCTCTCTCAGCAGCTGGGAAGTCAACCTCAACTGTCCTGACATACTCTCAGCCCGTACACAACATCTCAGTGTTGGGTTTCACTGCTTAAACAATTTATATGGGTTTGGATGAGGGACACCTGTGTCTCAGCGTCAGCCAACACTTAGTTTTTTTAGCTCAAGCTCCTTCAAAAAGGCGGCGGCACCCTTCCTTTCCCGTTAATTCCTCAGTGCGTCGGTCCTTTCTGTTCTCATCCTCCTTCTAACACGCTTTCACCACATGGATCATCTGAGGCATCCTCTTGGTCAGTTGTGCAGTCAACATTTGATTTTTCAGACTTCCGAGGGGCCGCAAAAAAAAAATTGAAAAAAAACGGGCAGTCTGAAAAACATTAATGCATGTCTTTAACTGCCTTTAAGGGATAAAATTACCACAGGCACGTCTGAAAAAGCTCTGAAGGCCTGCCAGTACGCTTATTAGGCATATCAGGGCTTGTACTGTGACAGGATACGGGGTGCACGCATGTGTAATTAAGGAATACATACTGTGTCCCGTGACAATTGCCCCCTTCCCACGCTTGTTATGCTTCGCCGCCTAACAGAAGTGTAGTGAGGCGAAGCTAACTTTCGGAGACTGGCATTACGCAACGCGCTGTGCTCTGCGAGCTTCAAAGCCAATCGCGAGGATTACAAAGGCGGAGTCGGTGCCATTGGTGATAGCGGCGAATTCTTTCAATGAAAAAGACGGCACCGCACGGCAAGAAGCTTAATAGCGAACATAGAAGCAGCTAGGCCTAACGTTGCCGCGGTGGTGGTTACGGCTGCCAGCGGATCTGCCTGCGAGAGTGCCGGTTCGAGGCGGCGAGATAATCAAAATAGCGGCGGTGGCGGCTTTGATTAATGCCATTTCAGACCTGCAGTCAGGGCAATATACATTGACTATATGGAGTACGTGGTGGTGCCGCAAAACCGTGCAAATTATCGGGCATGTCCGAAAAATCGGGCGTCTAGAAAATCGGTCGTTAACTACTCTGGCAATACATCGTGCCGATGACACGGAGTCAATGACGATTCGTTGCGATTCCTCTGTTACTGGAGCCAGCATTAACACGACTTTCGTTCCCTTTCAATAAAGTTACAGCTAATTTTCCCTGATAGAAGCACAAATTCCCTGAGTTTTCCCTGAGTTTTTCCAGACTGTTAAAATTCCCTGAGAATTCCCGGTTTTCCCGGTTTTCCCGGTTGGTAGACACCCTGTAACTATCGTAAATAAGTATGGAACCCCCGTTTCTTTTTTTGGCTATGCATGGTTGATTCGCGGGATAAACTTGGTATGTCCGGTGTCCTCCATGCACTATACGAAGCTAATGAAACTAACGCACCCATATTAGGTAATACGCTTGCAGAATTCAAAGCGTGTGCCCTAATTACGGCTTTTGCAATGCATTACGTATGCCAGTCCTCCAGCATATTATGAGCCTGTATTACAAGTTGCGCAATATTTTGTCAGCTATAATGGCGCAGTGACCAAGGTCAGCAAAACCAAGTTGAGCGAACTTAGAGGCAATTATATGTAATGTGTGACAAGCTGTGTGCCAAAAGCATGGGTGTCTATTACTTCATTCGTAAAAATTAAAGGCGGTGATCCACCTGCCATTAAAGACGGCCAGATGGCCAGCGGAGCTGCAAAAATCGTGGTAAGAAAACTCGTGGTAAACACTTTACTGGATCACTCACTGTGACTGAGTAACGACGGTCACAATGACTTTGTGGCCGCTATGATATACACTGTTCGGCATACTTGCAACTGCAAACACATTCATTGATAACGTCAAATCGATGCACTTACGTCGCTGGGTGGTCGGTTGGGCCGGATTGGTACGACATCGCAAGCGATATGACTGCAACACAAAACGCGTTAACCACTCCCTTTTCGGTCTCGACACATCGACGTTGAAACCACCGACAACAGCCACAGGGGTAGTGTAATCGCAACTAACCCACGCAGAGTAGGCATGAACCTTGCGGCGCTATGAGTCGTTGCATTTTTGGGCTGCTTAGGGGTGTATGAGCCATTGCGTTTGCTGCTTCTTTAAGGGGGGGGTATGGGTACTCACGGGGGTATGAGCCATTCACGTTGATAATTTTTGTGTGCAGACACGAAAGTTGTATGGTACCCTAGCCATATACAGCCTTAGAGTAAAAAATTGCTTCAACGAGCGCTAGAAAGTATGACACTACCATTTAGAGTTACATTTTCCTATGTCCCAATATAACTTTTCTTCAGCAAAAATTTAATTTGTTTAGGAATACGGGCCTTCTAAACTGCAATATTTACTTAAATTTTAAGGATCTTGCCTTATTACATATGAAAATATTAACTGCACGCGTTCTTTTTTTATGCATAATAGGACGCTCGCCTGCTGTCCTCGACGACATAAATGTGGTACTTCACGTTCGGTGAGAGTAAAGGCCAGCTAGTGGGTGATGTGTAGGCAAGGTTGAAAATCAGTGGGCTATATGGAGCCTTGGCAATCAATTACGTTTGCAAGCACTCCATCGCGTGATAAATGGGTCTAACGAGATGCGCGTAATTTACGCAGGCGAGATTTCAAAAGGAGCACTCGTATACAGGAAACACGTTTTAAAGACGTGATTTAATTACCGGCAACAGAAACCCTCATTCCCACTGCTCGAAATAAACATATTCGCCAGAAAGGTCCTGCATGCTACTGCAAGGTCACACAAGTCGGCTCTAGTTTTTACCATTATTAATATTATTATTATTATTATTATTATTATTATTATTATTATTATTATTGTTATTATTATTATTGCATAGTGGAGATGAACTTGCATAACCTAATGCTGGTGCACACGTACTTTTTACTTTATATATTTATTTGTGTTCGTAACATTTTTTTTTCTGTAGATCGACTTACAATGGGTGTGTGTCGGTTGCATGTTCTGTACGTCTTCTGTGAATAAACTGTTCGTCCAGCGCCTCTTTTTTTCCTTCTTCAATGCCAGCCAGATGCAGCCGATTCGACCGTTCCCCATCCCTCTCCTCTAGTCCTTTCCTACTCTCCCCCTTCGACTAGCGTTCGCACCTGCTATGCGGTAGTGGAGGAGAGCACCATCTGGGTGGCGCCTCACAGCGGAAGTCGGAGGAACTCTGACAGATACGTAATTAAGTACATTCTAGGCACTGAAGCGTAATATCCCGACACCTCGCAGACGCAGGGGCGGAGCGTCTACCACTTCTCATAGGGAACGGCAGCGGCGCAACATCAGACGCCCGCGTTACGGAAGCAGGCGTAGCTAAATTAGTCGTACCATCTGCGTAGCGTCACATCGCGGCGACTCACTGAACTAATGCGCACCAGCGGCTCCCATTGAAGAGCGAGCGATTGCACTGGCGTTGAAGATATAGAGGAGGCGTTGGCGTGCGCCATTCTGCCTTAGGAGAGCTGGAGTTAATGTTGCCTGCCATCCTATCTACTATAGTTAATAGCAACGAATAAACAATGCCGCGGTCCTGTTTCCGGCTGCGGCAGCACCATGCCGACGAGGTCGGAATGTAGAAACGTTCGAGTACCGTCATTTGGAAGCGCAGCATAGAGGACAACATGATTGAAATTAATCCAAAAGAGTCGCACACGATGTCTTAGTCTATAGCCTTGGTTTTGTTTTGGGAGCTAAAGACAGTGCTAAACCTCATAGAATAACATTATTAAAATCGGAAGGGCCCGTCCCCGTGGATTTTTCGGGCTCCTAACGTGGCTAAAGAAGTTACTCTTAGAATAGCAACTGGAATTTCCTCTTCGTGGTCGGTACCCTTTTTCTGCGCTCACGAGGTGATAGCCACATCATCTTTCATGGTTTTCTTGAGAATAGAATTGGGGCTCCACCACCTATGTATGGTACCGCAGGCGCCGCAGGAGGTGTACTTGCGCCCGCAAAAGCTTTTCGAGCACGAGACCCGGAGAAAATATTTAATAAATTTGCCGCAGTCGTTTTATATCCCCCACCGCATCGAGAGGCGCAAAAGGTACTTTGCTCGATACCAACATATTGCTCACGCAAATTTTAGGCTGAGTGATCAAGTAGCCAGGAAATGCGAGTTTCCCGGGAATTCGGTGCTACCTTAGCATTTGTGGTGGACTGCGCATCCTGGCCAGTAAGGCTTTGATTCTTGAATCCAACCAAAATCAGCATCAGGCATGGACTAGATAGAAAGCACGTTAACTTGTGGAAGCCTGCGTGATTGCGTATCAGCATCGTCTGTTTTTGTTTGTTAGATTGTGAGACGCAGTTGCTTGCTGATTTATTACATGTCATCTAATGGCAGGCGAGTGCATGCGATGTTTTCTTAATTTTTTTTCTTTCTAAATTCAGTTGCTAGAAGCACTCTCTTTGTGTTCGTCTCTTCCTATTGCCGTTGTCCCCCGCGCCAATTTAAAATATGCGCTTAGGGCACCATTCAAGATGCAGGCGCAAGGAAAATATAAGTTAATTTACGCTGGCTTTTTAACGTTGACACATGTTCGTGCGTCTCGCATAATCTCGAGGCCTGCTCGTCACTAGCACTGAAAAAATGGAACCACTCAAGAATCAACGTTTTCGTTTCAAGCCGTCTGCGTCTAATGTAATAAAAGAAAGAGTTTTGTGTACACCCAACGCAACTTAGACAAAATGGTGAATGTCGGTTTTTGTGCCATAACATGCCCAAAATGCCCTGAAGAATCTTCTCCCCTTTTCTGTCTGTGTTCGAAACTTTTCGTTTCATGTTTCATATCAACAAGAACGCCTAAACCTAACTTTTCAACCCTGGGTGTGTCTTATGTGCGCACGCAGGCAAACGTAAAGTTTTTTTTTTTATCTCACCCCGTGTAAAAGAGGAACTAACCTATATGGAAACCCCAAGAAATTCGGAACAAGCAGCCAGCTCCTATTTTACCTCGACGCGCCCACCTTTCCCGGGTATTATTGTGATTTCCGGCCCTAAAGGACACACGTTTCTTGAAAGCCAAACGCTCACATCAACCTGAGAGTCACATGAAGCTTCATGCAACTCCTAGATGGGTGACAATCGAATGTTCCTCCACTTGGCGGGATTTCGTAGAGCCATTTCGGCAGGGGATGAAATTTTAAGCACTTGCCAGTACTCGACCCGTGCCTTTATTTTAAGAATGAAAATAAACTTAAGTCTGAAATGCCTCGATACGACGAATATTATCATAACCAAAACACCATGAAGATAACCATACTGCATAACTATATGTTCTCACAAGTACTACCAATGATTGCTGCGTTCGCTCATCAATGAGCAAAAGGATACTTTACCGAGAGTCAGCTGACAAGGATTCCGTACTGATTGCTGTGCACCATGTTCAAAACCACAGCGGACGCCTAGTAGATTCGAGCAAGTGACGCTGGGCGTCAGGACAGACGGTCATGCCTCCTAGGACAGCATGATAATTTGAAGATAGACGGCGCGATGTCTGTTAGCCGGCGATATATGGCCTTTTTATTGGACTTTGTTTTTCACTTGAGAGAGAAATGCAACCATGTTTGGTCCAATCCTCATGTATCCCTAGAAACCTATGAATTAAAATACTAAGCAATCGGGTTGGCGAAACAATCAGCTCTAACAGCGACATTATGAATTCTACTGGAGCTCGTCAGTCCGTATGCACAGATCTCTGTGTTAACAAACCTGTTATATTGGGCGACTCAGTCGGTTCATTGTAGGCAAAAAAAATTGCACAGGCAACTGTGACTAACTAAAATGATTGACACACGCGAGTGTTTCGTTGTTCACTTCCTAATTTGTGTTGTGTCCGTGTTTTGTGCTTTCTCGTCAGCTGTCAAACAAGTACAATCTTAGTTTCGCAGTCGACATCGATTACATTCGACGTCGTAAATAAGTTCGACTCACGGCAACAATGAAACGGTTGTCTGTTTATTATATTGCAACTGCCAGTGTTCATTCATAAAACAAGTTTATTGAGTGACTAATAAAAGCAACTCGTGCTTTCCTACAGCTTACTGGGCAAGGTTCGATGCTTGCAGTCACGACAGGGCTCCACCGCTCTTCATTGAATCTCTTACAAACCAGAGGTGTACTTTCAAGTCACTGAAGTGCAAACGTGGATGGCCGGCGTACCTGAGCGGCCACTGTCAAAAGCGCAGGAAGGTTTATGACGGCGAAATGGGCTATCGCAGCCTTCTGAAGAAAGGAAGAGGAAACCAGTATTTGAAGACCAGGGCGAATTCACCTTACTGCATATCGTTGTTCGATTCCAATATGAATTTTACACGAATTCTAATAAAGGATGCATGGAAGTAATATCGGGTTCAATCTCTCATACAAACAGGCGGGTACAGTAGCAGAGCAACAGCTTCCAGGTTTGCTTTATATGAGCGACATTGTGTTGCTAGCTAACAAGCAAAGTGATATGCAACGACTGGCTACATATCTGTTGACAGGAAGGGGAGAATTTAGGTCTGAAATTTACCGTTAGAAAATCAGGTGTTATGAATTTCAATGAAAACAGTGAACAGTGTCAATACAAGGACAGGAAATACCTCGCCTAAAGAATATAAATACCTTGGTATATGATTAAATCAATACAATAGATATATGGAAACACAGGAGAGAGAGAGAGAAAAGGATGCATAGAAAGGCAGGGAGGTTAACCAGAAGTAGTTCGGTTGGCAACCCTGCACGGGGGGAAAAGTTAAGGGGGATAAAAAGAGAGAGTGGAAGGGGGAGATAGAGAGAAAGAGACGAGCACGAACAAACCGCGTACACTACAGAGCAGTAGGGCGCGGCATTCTCAAAGTCTATCGTTTAGCCTCGTAGACCGCAGGAACCTTAATAACGCGAGTAAAGCTCTCAGCGCGGATGTCCTTTGGGAGTACTGGCCCAAAGCTTTGAGTTCTGATAGTGGACGATTGTCCAACTGGTCCAGTACTATGCACAGCCCTTGTCTCTGGGCACCATATCGCGGGCAGACACATAATATGTGCGAGTGTCTCCTCGTTGGTGCATGTGTCGCACGTGTGGCTGTTGGCCTTTCCAATAAGCAAAGGATATAAGTTCCTAAACGCAACGCCTAACCAAAGACGGTAGAGCATGGTCTGTTCATGTCTTGGTAACCCAGGCAGTAGGTGCATCCGTATGTCCGGAGACAACGAACGCAAACAACACATGGTGAAAACGTTGAGTCCTACAGGGGCGAAGTACATTCACGGAACATCAGTTGCATCCCAGCCGTAGCGTCTGTTCGGGAAAGCGCAATCAAGACACGTACACCCGTTTCATGTGCAGATCAGGCGGTTACGTCGGCGTGGTGATTCCCGCTGGTGGTGCAATGTACTGGAAGCCATAAAAAGGTTATGCTGTTTCCCTTTTCATGGCTGCGATGATATATGTGTCGAATTTCTGAGGCCAGTTATTCATTGGGTCCGTGGCGCATTGGGTTTGTACGCACTGAAGGGCTGCCTTAGAGTCAGTAAAGACTGTCCATTGTTGTAGTGGTTCCTGAGTTCCTGATTAATGAAATCAAGTGCAGCACGGAGTACCGCAAGTTCCGCGCCTGCCGATCTGGTCAGAAATGAAGCTTTTAATTTGATTTCTTTAGATTATGCCGGCATGATGACTGCAGCAGCAGAGCTGTTGAGTTTTACGGAACCATCTGCGTAGGCATGCTGCCGGAATCTATGCACGTTGTGAATGTGTTCCAAACTTGCTTGTTTCAAAGCTTGCAACGGCGCTCTTGCTTCCTTTCTGATGCGTGGAATTGTCATTAGCACTTGCGGCCGGTGCAGAAACCACAATAGGCCTGATAATCGTGTAGCAGGCGTAAATTGTGATGGCCAGTATATCTGATGTCTTACAATGCTTTTGGCAAAAGTTGAATGTGGCCTCTTTGCTGGCAAGCAAGCAAGATAGTCAGAGGGAATCCGAGCCATGTGTTGTATGTGTGCTCTCAGAACATCTGTATCAACGTAGACTGTCAATGGAGCGTCTCTGGCAATGGCCACTGTCGCAATCGAGGACGAAGTCTTTGGGAGACCAAGACAAGTTCTGAGTGCTTGTGCTTGCACACTCTGGAGTTTGCGGATACTTGTAGTGCAAGCATTTCCTAGTACAGGTAAGCTGCGACACAGGAAACCCAAAATAGTGCTTTGTATAGTTCCAACACTGATGGTACTGTTGCGCCCCAGGACTTCCCGCCGAGAACCGCAAGGTCCACAATGGCGGCCAAGCGCTTTGTCATGCACGAGACGTGAGGGCTCCAAGCCAAGTCTCTATCAATGATGACGCCAAGAAAGCGGTGCGTTCATCTGTATTGTGCAGTTTGTTCATTAGGCCGCAAAACATATGGGGTCATTGCTTTGCGAGCAAAAGCCCCTAGTGCACATTCTCAGGTGAAAGCTCCAGGCCTTGCCTTCTTAGTCATGTTGACACAGCTGTTGAAGCCTTCTAAAGTCACGCGCGGACTTGTACACGGGTCACTCATGAAGCCCATATGCAATTGTCGTCTGAATATCATCATCATCATCATCATCATCATCATCATCAGCCTGGTTACGCCCACTGCAGGGCAAAGGCCTCTCCCATACTTCTCCAACTGCCCCGGTCATGTACTAATTGTGGCCATGTTGACCCTCCAAACTTCCTAATCTCATCTGCCCACCTAACTTTCTGTCGCCCCCTGCTACGCTTCCCTTCCCTCGGAATCCAGTCCGTAACCCTTAATGACCATCGGTTATCTTCCCTCCTCATTACATGTCCTGCCCACGCCCATTTCTTTTCCTTGATTTCAACTAAGATGTCATTAACCCGCGTTTGTTCCCTCACCCAATCTGCTCTTTTCTTATCCCTTAATGTTACACCTATCATTCTTCTTTCCATAGCTCGTTGCGTCGTCCTCAATTTAAGTAGAACCCTTTTCGTAAGCCTCCAGGTTTCTGCCCCATACGTGAGTACTGGTAAGACACAGCTGTTATAAACATTTCTCTTGAGGGATAATGGCAACCTGCTGTTCATGATCTCAGAATGCCTGCCAAACGCACCCCAGCCCATTCTTATTCTTCCGATTATTTCACTCTCATGATCCGGATCAGCAGTCACTACCTGTCCTAAGTAGATGTATTCCCTTACCACTTCCAGTGCCTCGCTACCTATCGTAAACTGCTGTTCCCTTCCGAGACTGTTAAACATTACTTTAGTTTTCTGCAGATTAATTTTAAGTCCCACCCTTCTGCTCTGCCTCTCCAGGTCAGTGAGCATGCATTGCAGTTGGTCCCCTGAGTTACTAAGCAAGGCAATATCATCAGCGAAGCGCAAGTTACTAAGGTATTCTCCATTTACTCTTATCCCCAATTCTTCCCAATCCAGGTCTGTGAATACCTCCTGTAAACATGCTGTGAATAGCATTGGAGAGATCGTATCTCCCTGCCCGACGCCTTTCTTTATAGGGATTTTGTTGCTTTCTTTAAGGAGGACTACAGTGGCTGTGGAGCCGCTATAGATATCTTTCAGTATTTTTACGTACGGCTCGTCTACACCCTGATTCCGCAATGCATCCATGACTGCTGAGGTTTCGACTGAATCAAACGCTTTCTCATAATCAATGAAAGCTATATATAATGGCTGGTTATATTCCGAACATTTCTCTATCACCTATCACCGTCTGCATATACGGAGAGCTGAACGGTTTGCGGTAACGAATCGGCGAGACCAACGAGCACCAGGTTGAACAGGGTAGGGCTGAGTACTCCGCGTTACGGTACACCACGACTGGTATAGCTAGACGGCGTTTGCCTGTCTTCAGTCAAAATAAAGAAATATCTTCCAATCAAATAGCTGCGTATCCAGCTAAATGCGTGTCCACCAATTCCTACCACTTCTAAGGCGTCCAGAATTGCATGATGATCTACATTGTCGTACGCACCTTTAACATCAAGGATTAAGACCGCAGTGATTCGTTTCAGACGTTTCTGGTGCCGTACTTATGTTACAAGGTCAATAACGCTGTCTATTGACAAGCGTTCATGTCGAAAACCAGCCATTACCTCTGGATAGACGTAAAATTCCAAGTACCATTCCAACCGTGTAAGGATCATTCTCTCCATTACCTTGCCGACACAGCTGGCCAGTGCTATTGGACCGCAAGATGACAATTCCAATGGAGATTTGCTAGGCTTGAGGAGTGGAACAAGGCGACTGGATTTTCACGTGGCAGGGACCAGGCTGTCACGCCATGATGCGTTGTATAGGCTGAGAAGTGCATCTCTGGCCTCTTGACCAAGGTTTGCAAGCGCAGAGTATGTGACGCCATCGGATCCCGGTGACGAAGACCGCCTGCACTCAGCCAGTGCAGCCAGTTCTTCGATGGAGAAGGGAGAGTCCATACGAACATCTCGGGAGCAAGGGGGGACAATAGGAATAGGTGCGCGTGGTGAACAGGTGAACGCCGGAGCCGCGATCCTAGTGCAGTAATTTTCGGCTACGTCGACTTCTCGGCGTCCTTGATGGAGGGCTAGAGATATAAATGGACGGCGCTGTTGAGGAGCTGTTCGAAGTCCGCGGACAGTTCACCAGACAACCGACAGAGGCTTACGCGAATCAAGTCTCACAAAAGGATTTCCAGCGTTGATTTTGCAGTACAGCAAGGCGACGCTAATTCTTTTTTTTTTATGCGTCTGACCTCCCTAAGGTCATAAATCGGTTTAGTCCGTCTGTACTGTCGCTCTGCTCACTGGCAGATTGCACGGAGGCTCTGTATTCCCGCATCAAAATTTGTGTATTTTTCCTATAGCCTAAATGAACGCATAGCACCTTGCATAGCCTTCGCAATTTGAATTTCTAGTGGGGACGAAAAGCCTTCGTGGCATGTGTATTCCATAAGTGATTTAAACACGGGCCAATCGAATGTTTGTTTAAAATTTGATGGAACGGATTTGGTTAGGCCTTTTATCTTCAAGTAGGTAGGGATGTGGTAGCTTCCGTGCGTTTCTGTCTCTGCGAACCAAAGGACGCGGCGAGTGAGGCATCGCGAGACAAAAGCTCTCAACTACTGTACGTCCTGCCATGCAGAAACATGAGACTGCCATCGTTTAGACAGCAAAGTTCATGGTTGTAGGCATAGGAAACGAGGTTTCTTCCTTTAGAATTTACCTTGATACTTCCCCAAAGTGAATGATGTGCGGTAAAGTCCACAACAACAATCCATGGACCTGAAGTCGCATATATAATGGCACTCAGTCTGTCTGTCGAAACGACTCGATGGTGTAAGGTAAGCGCCCACTACAGTAAACGAAAGGTTGTGTTTTTTCACCGTCAGACATACTGATTACTGTCATGTGCCCGCACGGGATGAACAACGTAAGTCAGTTAACACCGTATGTAGATGATCACTTGGCGAATTTCATTACAAGTTGATGACACATAGGGTTCATAGCCTCAGATCCGGATGGGATTCCGTAGGTTTGCTTCACAGAAGACAATAATGGGGAATCCATTGGTGAAAACATAATGGCAAAAAACACAAATACGGGAGTTCACTCCACGAGCATCCTATTGCACAATAGACGCTTCCTTGACTTGTCTGAAGACGGAGCCCATTAAAATAAAGGATACTTCTACACTGTAATACTGATGAAATTGTAGAGAAAACACTTGTTTTATAACAGGATGTATTGGAATGTTCATGGGCATCATTGTAATCTCATTTTATGTGTGTCAGTATGTTTTTTCAAATTATTATTCGGTTTGTCTTGTGACTGATCAATCAAGATTTTAGCCTTTTAAGAAAAAAAATATGCTTCATTTGAGTAACTCGGCGACTACAGATTACGTCCAATCACCAAGCACAAGTGCAGGAGCTGCTCATGAAGGAATCGAATATTGCCCACATGTAAGTATTCCGTATGGCTTCTAACGTGACCATGACTCTACATCGTGAGCGCTTTTACACTATTGGGAAGAGCACTACCACTCTCTTCTGAAGGAGTACAATCTCTATTAGGAGTACAAGCACTCTATTTGGGGTAGTAGAAACACTCGGTTCGGAGGAGTAGAAGCACTCGGTATGGAGTACTATTACCCTTGAAGGGAGAGTATTAGCACTCTGCAGAAGAGTACGAGCGCTCCATTGTGTTAGAGTAATAAATCTGTCAGGGGGAGTTATTCTAATCTTTCAACAAGAAGCGAAATATGGTACAAGCAGACACTCCTTAGAAGAGATTTCCTGGAGCTCGCTTTATTTTAGCGTGTAGATGCACACATATTCGGTTGCTTTGCCAACCGCGATGAACATACATTCGATAAATATGCTTCTGAAACTGTCATGTATTTCATACGTCATATGAGCCTTTCATGTCATATGCATGCATATCATGTCATTATTGTAATGACATCTTATTGTCATTATTTAATTCATGACATTGCATGTCATGTCGCGTGATACGGAAAAGGCGGATTGCGATGTTGAGTATTAGTCAGCATGGTGCGTGGCAAAAGGAGTTGAATCGGTCTAGTTTGGAGGAAAGAGCGGCTAAGCATTTTTACAATGGTGATTATGATTTATACGAGTCAAGTACAATTTGTTTGTTTCACTTGTGGACAACACGATGTAACTGTTAGATTTCAGCTGACACAACATGTTTGGAGCGCACTATTGTAGTGTTTTCTTTTAACCCAGCTGTCCATGTCACGCTGTTCATAAATACGCGATGAGTGATCGTGCCGTTTTTTATAGCCATGTATATGTGTGAGAGCAAAGTAAGTGTGGTATAATCTACAATCCTTTTCGTGTAGCTGCTTATTACCGTGAAATTCGTAATTATGTTTTCTCTTGCCTCAAATCCCCTGCGTTTGCTGTTTTCATTCCCACCCACCCCAGCTTATATTTTGGAATGCACTGTAAGTCCTTTTTGCATATTTCTGTCACTTGCTGTATGAAGGAAGGGGGAAAGGGCTAATCAAGCTACCTTCCACAGGTTTTATCCTACCCTGCGCCATTAAAGATCTAAATCAGTCATGGAAATAAATATTAGTATTATTGCAGCATTATTTTACACTACTAATACCAGTGTTTGGTGCATTTATTCACCTGCTTGTCTTTTTACCTTTTTGTGTTCCCACCCACTGTAATGCCATAAAGGCACTGTGGCCACTGATAAATAAATAAACAAACAAGCAAGCTCGGTCTCGTGAATAGTTGATTTATATACACTGCGAGGTCCATTGCTAATTTTTTAATGAGGAATTGAAGAAGCATTTTAGTCGTATTTTCTTGCGTGATTCAAGAAACGGAACAGCGTTAAATCTGACTTGGTAGTTCAGTTGGAAAGTCGAAGGTCGCAAATTCGCTGTACACAAACTGGACAGGCAGGTCCTGCATTCGTTCATGAGTGTTTTCGTCGCAATGAGAGCAGGGATCCCAGGCAACATAGACGTACTCAATTTTTAGTCTAATCAGGCCAAAATAGGCTAAAAGATCAAAATGTGGAGCAGCTTTTTAATGTTTCTGTTTTAAGAAAATTTGCGAAACACGGAGGCACATTTGTTAGCATAAAGGTTGCACGACAGGTTGATACAGTTACACATATTTGTAGTTAGTAACTTCCAGTCGGCAAGTGCATAACATGTGTCTATAAAACGTTCTTGAGAGAGAGGGGAATGAAAATGTTTGTCTAACAGATAATCATCCCCCATTGTTTGCACCAATCCAGGATGTTACAGCGGTTCTGAACCATCCTTCAAAGTTGGTGAAAAAAAAACATAGTCCACAGATAGCATGCGCTACTGTGAACATCCCTTACATGTTTTGCAGTCGCGCGCGGCACGTGGAGTTCACAAGCGAAGCGCGAAGCCATTTTTTTACAAACACTCTTTTCCACAATAGCCTGCTCTCCACTTTCTTCTGGGCCCTTTATTTCGTAATATAGTAGATTCTCAAACCTGGCTGCTATTGGCCAACAGCTATCAATCAAGAAGGGTGTTTATCGGTGTCGTAGCCGTCCGGTCTCGCCAGTTTCGACTACTTTTCAACAAGCCCCTTAAAGACAGACCACACGCACGCTTGCCAGTGCAAGCTCACTCTTTGCCACTCCTGGTTAGATGCCTTAGCAGCACTTCACTTCATGTTCAGCTATTGATCACGCTTCAAAATGCGCGAGTTGGATGTAGCTACTATCGGTCGGTCAATCTACTGCAGGACAAAGCCGGTCCACGCCACATAGCAAGGCCAGACTCGAGCATGTGAGCGCCAGCACGCACTCAAGCCGCGTTGTGCACTAAGCAAACACTGCGAATACGCCCTGAAGTAGCATGTAGCTGCAGTCCACTACGTAGTGTAGATACTGCGGCTGCTGTGGAGTGCTGCGGAGAGTTCAATGCCTGAGCGCATGACGGCTCTTTGAGGACAAACTGGTTTGGCGCGTCGTAGGCGCCGAAATCAGAAGTGGCGCCGTCTACGTGGACATTAAAATTCACATTTGAACTTGGTGCCACAGTGACTTTTAGTAGGCAAAGCGTTGTGAGCACGCCTCACTCCGCTGTAGCCTTGGCAATGCAAGGAGTGGAAGCACCGCGAACATAACATTTGATTAACAATAACTGCACTTCTAATGAACCCATTGCAGTAGTTGTTGCAGCAAATTCTGAAATGGCTTATTTTAACTTCAAAAACATTTCTCCACACTGATAAAAATTGATTCAGGGCCCCATCAGGCTGTCGCTCAGGTCAGTTCAGTCTTTTGCACAAGTATGTTTTTATAACTAATCCTAGTTTTCATCTAATGAAGCAGAATATAAAGTAAGATACTGAGGAGAGCCAAAGAATGGCAATCAGTATATCACTGTTTTACAAAGCTGCGCTTTACCACTGTTCCTCTTATCTTTGGCTCAAGTTACGTGAAACACATTGAAGTAGGCGAAGGACCTAAGTGCACTCGTGATTATTTCTGTTGACCAAACATTTGATTTGATCATTTCGCATACAGCTCTTTTCGACTTTTTGATATACTAACTTAGAGCTGAAGACAAACCTTTAAAAAGTCGAATACTGGGATTTTATGCGCTTAAACCATGATTACAGGGTATCATAATGCCTCCACATTAATTACGACTTCCTGGAGTTCTTTACTGTACAGTCAATGCACAGAACGTGAGCGTCTTTGCATTACTCTACTGCAATACGGCCAGGGAGGCTGCAATTCAATCGAGGACTTTGTGCTCGACAGCGCAACTACACAGCCACTAAGCTACCACGGCTGGCCGCGTTGAAACCTTTGCTATGTTGTTGTTTTACTGCCACATAAATTCCAGTCGTAGTACATGTTGCTTTGCTGCCATATAAATTCCAGTCGTAGTACAGCCGGCTGGTCATAAGTTACGCTGAATGCAAGCTTATCTATGGGATTAAGTGCCCGAAGTGCCTCGCTTGGCACAAGCAATCACAACTCTCAAGTTTCCTAGCAGGCTCAAGTGCTTGTGAAATAGGCCTAGAGCCCATGCTTAGAGAAAATACTGTCGCCATTACCATTAGGACTATTTCACTTATAGCCATAACAGTATGTATGTTTTAAAACAAATAACAATAATAATAAATAATGCAGAATATGCTTTAATGAAGTAAGCACATTGAAAATTAGTTGTTCAAGTAGTTGGCAGATTGTGGAGAGAAAGGAACAAAGGAACAGTAGAAATGCCATGAAGACATGTATGAGTACTAAATAACACATTGCTGCAAACAGCAGTTCGAATACAAAAGAATATAGCTACGTGTTACATGACCGACAAGAGCTATCAGTATAACACCGGTTCAGTATATTTCCGTATATCATTTAAAAAATGTGTATCTTCATTTATTCCATATTGTCCTGAAATTTATATTCAGAGCACTGTGATGGCACTCAGTTTCCTGTATGTTATAGCTCTTAGTGGCGCATTGGTCTCAATGGGTCCGTAAATATGGTTGTTTCTGAAATGACATTATTAAAAACTACAAAATGGCTCCTTACCAAGGAGAGCCTAGAAGTATGCATGGTAAATATATAAGTACAAACGCTCACAAGCATAATGTCTAACAATCACCTTCGAAGCAGCTTAAGTTCATGTGGAAACAGACAACATACCCCGTGCATACACTGGAGACATCTTCCTAAAATCTGATACTGTGTGTTATGATTTCGTATGTTAAGCCTAGTATGGCATATGTATATGAGATCATTTCAACTTTGCTTGCTTTCCCTGGAGATCCGATATTCTTTGCTCAGCAAAAGCAGTACTTCTTTTGAAACTTGGGAGCCATTAGTTTTTAAGCAACCTAGATCCAGTAGGCTAGCGACTGGGTTACCAGAATTACACACTATAGTGACAGTCACTACAAGGGACTGCCCTAATTGTGTATTACAGTCTGATGACTGTGGTGTGATAAATATATAATAGAAAATGTTAATAGCCGCAGGCCTCATCCCTGATAAAATGGGCAGTTTGCTTCATCGCCCACATTTTGAAAACATGACATGACACAGGCAGTGTACAAGGAAGCACTTCCAGCTTCCAAAACAAAAAAGCACAATTTTTCAATTTCAGAAATGGCACTGTTCAAGTGCGGAGTCGCATGGGATAAAAGAGGAACAGGTATAAGCGTAGCTTTGCCACTTTACATTGCCTTGTGATTGAATTCATGGGTAATACTTGAAACATGAAATGAGAAAACGAATGTAAGAATGACAGATAAAATAAATTTTACAATGTGACAACACTTACCGTTAACCTTTCAGGGCGCTGCATGTCCTGTTTTGACACTCCGTAGTTAATGCAAGATTTTACAAAGACCACAAATTACTTAAAAGTAAGTGATGAAGCATGTACTGTAAGAATGGAACAAAAAGTGAAGTATTTAGTGCCTAATTCAACTTACTGTCCCATGAGCATAAGGTAACCGTGAGAGCACTATAATAAGAGCGCACTAAACGAACTCTTTTGAACACTGCATCTCACATCTGGACACTTGGAGCTAAGCCCAAGAACATCCTGTGATTTTGACAACAGACTACTGAAATTATTCTTAGACTGTATATTTTTTAAAAAGAACAGAAAATCGTTTAGCCCATAAACCAACTTTCTCTGTATGTGTACGCACGATCTGCAGCACAGCAACCACAAAAGGCCGATAAAGAATGTAAGTTTGTATGCACTACCTAAAACAAGAAAAGAAAACAACGTGAAATATGACAAAAAAATTTATCTGCAAACATCAAATGTATACAATACTGGATACTACGCATTATATGCCATCTTGGCAGTTGGTACTTAGTCCAAATATATGCGAAAATGTTGGCAACTGGCTAGTTCTCAGACAGATAACTGGCAAGCTGTGTATGTCCAAAAACAGCGTAGAGCATTTAGTCCTTAAATCAATTCACTGCTGCTATATGTGGATGAAGAAAAACAAGTTTACAGCACAGAAATCTGCACACCAACCAAAAACCAAACAAACATAAAAAAAGGATTGCAAAGCTCAACGCCTTGCATTCAACACCTAATTTAAAACAAAATCACTTACAGGGGCTTTCCGAAGCTTTAAAGCCCAATTACTAATACCAGTGTTACTGCATACAAGCTTTGTGCGCAGTGCTCACAAGTGTAAAGAAAAAAAAAAGTGACGCAGATCTTTCTGACACAGCATATGAGCAGCAGCATAAAACAAGTGGTCACTTTTCCATCACGCCTTATGGACATAAGCTTTGTAGAAAATAAATGCACATAAGTAATAAAGAAAAAAAATGCCCGGCTTCTTTTTGCCTACTAGTGATAATTTGGCAACGTGATAAAATTGAGATGACCTCAGACATCAAAACCATCTGTCAATGAGCCCAATACAAAGATACTAAAGGAATTTGTAACTATGTGCCGGAAAGCATGTTAGATACACATTACATAAACAGAAAAATTTCAATTTAGGCAGACACATCATACAGAGCTATGCATGAACAAGGTATACATTATTATGAGAGATATAATAGGCTTGTCTCTTACTGCAATTAACGATCATTTCTGCGAGAGCCCTTTTACTGAAGAATCTAACTTGTAATCACACATTCAAAACAGAAGTGAAAACTTTCACTGCTAAATAAACATCACGCAATTTATTAAATAAGCACTTTAAGTACCTGCAAAAAAATACCAAACTGAACAATTCATTTTACACCAAATATTATGAAGAAAATATTTCACATCACTTGAAGATTATACACCAAACTTGAGTTGTGGGCAGTGAGGCAATAAGCATAATACCCCACGTTAGAATACCATGTGCTCCAGCAGAAAGGACTGTGAGCTATACATGGTTGTACCATGTGTCTTTGTGACGACTGCTTCAGAATACTTAGGATAATGTATTTACTGCTGTCAAAATGTTCTCTGCCCAAGCAACCAAATTTTCTAATACATGGCATTAAAATTATTTTATAGAATTTAATACCATACTTTAATATTAAACATTTCCATGCCACAATTGAAGTTGGTTGCTACCTAAAGCATAACAATGTTTGTCTTGAGTCTACCAAATATCTGCAATGAAATGAATTGCTGTTGCACTGACCCTTTCTGTGCTGTTGGAAAATAAAATTAAATGTTAACTCAAACAGCAAATATATATCAGTGAAAACTTTGCATGTGTTTCTTAAAAGTGGTGGCCCTGAAAGGTACCAATAAAATGTTCTTTTTAGTACTGCGTGATTCCAATTTGAAAGTGCATGTCACCTGAAGCCAATAGTGAAGAGGTACCTAGTAAAGTTATGGTAATAAACGAATGGTACATAAATTTTGATCTCATACTACTGTAAATTTAGGACAGAAAAGGTATGTCATGTTTCAAATATACATTTCCTTCAGAGCTATCGTGCGAACTATACATCAATTTTCTAGCTGAAGCACACTCCTATGAAACTGAAAATCGAGATGCAAGTGTTTGATTCAACATGTAGGAGATCAAGACTCAAATAAAACCATTCTATGAATATTCAGCAGAGGCAATGCTGGCACCCCAACTTCAGAGCAACATAAAGCTTTCAAGGATGTACTTTGCATTACGGGCACATCGCTTGGCAAAAAAAACTAGGCCGTTCTGAGTATTTGCACTTCTGCAGGTAATACTGCAGAAGCGAATATGCTCACAAAAGTGTAGGTTTTTGCGGTTTCATTTTTGTTCCCGTGCTCTCAGCTGTCGTGTTGAATCTGGCAAATTTCGGGTTCGCTTTCTACGACATGACTTGGCTGAGCAGAATTGCCGTGGACGGGCCCTTTTTTGTGGCAACCCATTCAATTGAACGGCACACCCACCGTTTTTTTCGTCTACGTTTGACAATGTTGATGTCCGTTCAGGAACGTATTCTGCCTGTGGGAGCTGAACTGGAACTTGCTTCGTAGGCTGTAGATTTGCAGGAAATGTATATTCACAGGAGCCGATAGGGTGCTCAGTTGCTGGACTGGGCCCCTCGACTGGCAAAGATGTGCTTGAATTCACATTCTCCGAGTCTCGAACATCTTGCAGGCCATTCACAGTTTGGGCAGCATCCGGTACACTTGCTGCAGTGTTCTGGAAGGAAAGTAGGTGATGAAAATCATTGAAGTTGCATAACTGAAAGCACTTTCAAGTAATGTCATGCTGACTGCAACTTAAGCATATTACCATATGCTCATGCATGTGAATGCAAAAAATGTATCCAGCACCTCTAGCAGGGCAACCTGGTCATGTATATGCTTTTAAGAGCAATTTACCACACACTCTAAGCAATGAAATGCAATAGAACCATGCAAGACCTATTTCTTCTGCTACCCTCTAAACAGCAAGTATTCTAGTAGGCTAGACACTTGTAAATTGACAGTGCAGTGCATAGCTTTCTATAATATATGTAAGTTATAACCTATCAACAAAACAAAGTCACGCATTAATCAGGGTGTCTACGAAGTTGACATTTCGAAATTTCCTTAGTTTTCCAGGTTTTCCCTGAGTGCGCTTCCAAAATCTACGTGTGACACAGAACTTTGTGTTATGTCAAGAGAGGCTGATATGCATGTTAAAGAATAAAAAACAACTTAATCCAGCTTGAATACCAAGGAGTAGTGCTCACTTTATTCAAAAAGAAAACAGAAGGGACGGGTTAATAAAATGCACACCAAATAAAATATTTTCGAACAAAATGATAAAGCCGATTGCAGATTGAATCGAACATTTTCAAATACAAATAAAAAAAGATGCACACAGAAGCAAATATTTTCGAATATGAGCAAGTTCTATCAACTGATAGCAAGCTCACTGGTATGAGGCCCGAACTTTGTCACATGTCAGATTCTCTCTCAGCAGCTGGAAAGTCAGCCTTCACTATCCTGACATACTCTCAGCCCGCACACCACGCCTCAGTGTTGCATTTGACTAGTTTAAGAAGTTTGCTTTGGATAAGGGACACCTGCATCTCAGCATCAGCCAACATTTTGTTTTTTGAGCACAAGCTACATCAAAGAAGGGGAGGCACACCTCCATTTCCATTCATTCCTCAATGCGCCGGTCCTTTGTGTTCTCGTCCTCCTTCTGCCACGCTTCGCCCCGCGGGCAATTTGAAGCATCCTCTTGGTCTGTTCTGCAGTCAATGTCCAATTTTTCGGACTCCCTAGAGGCCGCGGGAACGTCCGAAAAAGCGGGCAGTTCAAAAAATGAATGCGCGTGTGTTAGCCCTTAAGGGTTCAATTCGCGACAGGCACGTCCGAAAGAGCTCTGAAGGCTTACCAGTACACTTATTAGGCAGGCATATTAGTGTTTGTACGGTGACACGAGACGACATGCGCAAGCGTGCATAATTAAGGAATGCATTCTGTATCCCGCGACAATTGCCCCGTCACACGCTTGTTAAGCTTCACCGCAGTACTTTGCGTATGTTTCACCGCGTAGCACTGCTGTACTGAAGCAAAGTTCCCTTTCGGAAACCAGCATTATGCAACGTGCCGGGCTTTCCGAGCTCTGAAGCCAATCACGAGGATTACAAAGGTGGAGTCGGTGCCATTGCTGACAGCGGCGAATTGATTTATTGAAAGACGAAGCACCGACAAGCAAGAAGCTTAATAGCGAACGACGAAGCAGCTGGGCCTACCATTGCTGTGGTGGTAGATATCTGCGTTCGTGAGTGCCGGTTCGAGGCGGTGAGATAATCAAGATGGCGGTGGTGGTGGCTTTGATTAATGCAGTTTCAGACCTGCGGCCACAGAAAAAGTTGAGAAAATCGGATGGCGAAGGGTTCTTACGTCCGAAATTTCAGACGTTCTTACACATTGACTCAAAGGGGTACGTGAAGGTGCCGCGAAGCCATCCGAATTATACGGCATGTCCCCAAAATCGCGCATCGACTGTACATTGCAAACTCCTCCAACCGACGACACGGCGTAAAAATCGATTCCTCTCTTACTCGGGCGAGCATTAGCGCGACAATAAAATTACAGCTTATTTTTCCTGATAGCAGAGATTCCCTGATTTTTCCCTGAGTACTTCCAGACTATTCAAGATCCCTGAGAATTCCTGGTTTTCTCAGTTGGTAGACGCCCTGTAAGTTCATAAGCGTTGTATTCCACTAGAAGGTGCATGACGGCAGTCAACAGTGACTAAAATTCAAATATTAGAGAAATTGGGAAGATAAAATAAAGTGGTACTCATGGGTATACTTGCCCACATTGCGCACATTTGGAACACAGATATAGTTTCAATGCATGTTTACGGCAAAGATAAGCCTAAATCAATGAATACAATGATGCATGTGTAATATTTTGGCAGATGCATAAATTTTTTTTGTTACTGAAGTACGGCTGTCAGCTACGAGAGTAAAAAATGCATTTTAATCAATAGAAAATCCCAATCAATAAGATAGCAAGGGCAAATTTTCAACATATGAAAAAATGCACAGCAGTTTAACCGTTATAGACTGTGTTACAGACGTATAATTTCTGCAGTTAGACCATCTGTAGAAATTGACAAAATGAGAGAACCTTTTTCAAAGATGGCTAGTGCTCGGAAACATGAAGCAACTAAATATAGCCTTGTCTTCAAGAACGGGGTTCAATGCACCTACTGAATTGTATTTCAATTTTCGTAAGAGGTCTTGAAGACTATAAGAGTGAAAAGTTAACCCTCGAAATAAAAATGAAACAACCAGCAACTTCTGTAAGATGCTAAGGAAATATCAAAGCGAGAAGAGTTTAGAAGGCTGTTGAAATGACCAACTGTCTGGGTTAAGAGTGCCGCTCTCACAGAGAACTGAGCTCATCTATATTATTGCACATGCGCACACATCACTGGAAAAAATTGTGCGCCATATCTGTATATACAAATAGACAGTAGCGCTCATTTATACCAGATTTGTATATTGATTTCATAAGCAGAGATACATCACAAGAGGTTATAGCTAGAAAATTAGCCCAGAGGGGCTAAACACAGGTTAATGCAGCAAGGAATTCAATCAAGCAAGATAGGTTATTGCCAGGCAGGAGTAGAATGAAGTTGGCTGTTGCACAGCAAGGATACCTGGAGACAATTGAAAAGAAACCTTCACAGATCTTCGGACACACATTATTTAGGCTAAATTCCAATGGTGCAACCGCACCTAGAAAAAGACTTAGCAACAGGCCAATTCTAGGCATTGCCAAGATGTGCAAAACTATGCATTACGGGATGATATCATGAAGGTCCATTCCATTAAAGGTGCTGTACATTTGTGCATGCAGCCATCCCCTATTGTCACCCTCACTAATAACCTCTTTCTTCCCCTTTTCTCTCCCCCTGTACATGGCGACCGGCTAGAGCAAACTCTCGTTTCTCTTCATAAAATCTCACGGCTAGCACGTAATTAATTCTGCGATGTGTATTGAAATGACTGGCGGATTGAATTTTCGCTTCCATTTCATATGAAATGGAATAGTTTAGCCAGCATGAGTCCAACTATCCTACATTGTTTTAAGAATATAATTCACGTAGGTCGTAGAGTATTGTCAAATGTGAGGTGTTGTTAACGCGACAGCGTTAAGGAGCTCGTGTCGCAGAAAAGCCGGTGTCGTCGGCGTCGGCGGCGTTGGCCGTGAGCCTCTAGTGAACGCGGTGTTGCCTTAGAAATGAGCTGTTTCTAAGGCTCAGGCGTACGTCGCTTGCTCAGGCGCACATTTCGTTGTCGCGCCGAACGCTGCGTTGCTCGACGCTCACCGCGTCCGATGCGGGGCGCGTAGTCGCTGCGCCGTAGCGCGTCTTACACCCCTTGGCGGGTCGACGGGAACGCTGTCGCGTTCCACTCTTGAAGGCGAAGCTTAAGCGTCCTCCAATTTTTTACTCTTAATTTTGGACAAAACATTTCGAAAAAGATGCACGTGATTCGCTCAAGTGCTCTGTGCTTCACAGTAGGTTCTAAGCATGAAATAACTTGCAATTTTCATTAAGATGCAGACAAAACTAAATAGCAAAACTAGCTAAATAACAAGGCACATTCTATTACACAATACTACTTTGTTTTTGGATATGACATTAGATTCACGGCAACCTAAAGAGCTGCAAACAATACACCTCTTTCTGTGCCCATCTTTCTGTTTAAGATTTCTTGCCGGCAAATGTCTTGTAGTTTTGCACACTTGTCTATCTCATGTGTGCCTCATATCTGCTCAAAATTTCTGACCAGTGCACTAAATAATATCAAGAGAAAAACAAAAAATAACACTGCTACACTTCTCTTCAGAACGAAAATACCCTACTCAGAAAGAGACTCCTTGTTGATTACGAGTATTAATTTATTAATGTAAGCAAAGATGAAACATGGGACACTTCCATGTTGTATGTTCCATGTTCCTGTGGAGGCCACAGGTGATAACCTAACAAATGAGGAAACTGGAAGCTGTGAGCCACATAAACATACCTGTTGTGACACTTCGTTTACAGTCTCTGGACAGACTGGGCGCTGTCTCGGGACAATGCTGTGATTATGCTGTAAGCTCCCACGACTACAGTGGAGCTTCAGATGGTCGGTGACACTCATGTGTGCCATGGCCAGCCCACACCCAGGACAGGAGACAGAATGGTAACCGCACTGTGAGCGGAAGTGCCTGAGAATCTGGCACATGGGTCCAGCAGCCTTGCAACCATTCGATGCATTCCAGCAATGAATCTGCAAGCAGGATAAAGAGCCTTGGTGTTATTAGCAACCAATCATGACAATAACGACACCAGTGGTGCGACTCGAGATCGTTGTTTGAAGCGCGCCACTGCGTTCGATTGGCTTAAGCCGAGCCGACTCTGCGCGGTTGACGAAGTTGACAGGTTGACAGGACGTCCACCTGTACGTGCTCGCGCTGCGTATCGACGCTTACGATCTGTCTCGCACGATCTGCGGGCGCGCCGGCAAGCGCGCGTATGGGTTGGTCATGTTGACCAAACTACACGTACACTTACTGCAGCATGCAGCGTAAAAGCGTTGGCGCATTGACGCCACCAACCAAATAGAGAACACAACTTCGAACTATTAACTGCAGGTCCAGAGTATGTGTAAGGTGCAAAAATGATTGTGGAAAAGCCACGGGCCCTCTTTCTAATGTAAGCGAATAGCCCCAACCAACTAACGAGCGAAAAAAAAAAAAAAACAATGAACAAGCGAACGAACGAACGAACGAACGAACGAACGAACGAACGAATTGTTTTCCTTGCCGAGCGCACCACAAAGACCACGCGCAACAGCTCCCACTAGGTTGCGGAAAAGCAGTCATGCTTTCCCTCAGCGCCTTTGTATACCACACCCGCTTAACGAGCCGACCAAGTGCTGCCCGCCGCCAACCATGAAAACGGGCGAAAGAGGCGAAGACAGCTTTTAGCTTAAAAACAAGAGCGGTAAGTGTTCGCACCAAATCGCCATTCCTGTTTCTTTTTGCATTCAAAAGCTGTGAAATTAAATTGTGAAAGCACTCACCTTCCTTTTCTTCATACTGTCAAAAGAAAGCGTGATCCAGGTCGTCTCACTCGGCGAAAACTTGTTTCGATCCAGGGCACACATCGGTCCCATCCTGCGCAATCCGTCATAGCAACGCCAGCAGGCCAAGTGCACGCAGGGCAGCAAATAGAGACCGGGGCAGGCGATGGCACAGATCGAGCACGTTGCGCTGTTCGGCAACGGCTCCACAAACCATGTTTTCCTCCAGTCCAACGCAGCACCGAAGCCCACAAGCGTGTACGCAGTCCCTGGAGCCGACGTCGCGTCCGAAGGAGTTGCCATTGCCGTATGCCCTCTTAGCTCCTACGCGTCGATTTCAAATGGCAGCCGAGTTTTCGACAACGACGGAGCTTTTACGAAACTACGATGCGCGTTCGTCCTATCGGGGTTCTTGTCGCAAAGAATGCAGGCGCACGTTCGCGTATGCGCGGTGTAAACTTGACGTCGAGAAGTCTGCAAGCTGGCACAAGCTGACAAACAGCACAATACCTGCGGTAACGCGCAACAAACGATAGCAAACGGTCAACGGGCCCACGACAAAGTTTCAGGAACAAAGGGCGGCAGAAGCGTTCGTCTTCCCTGGGGTTGGTCGGTGTAGCCAATGGTGTAGCAGCTGCTACATGATTGGATGACGAAATGCCATTGTTGTCCAACTAGTAAGCAGCGGAGCTTATCTAGAATGGAGAGTTTCGGTTTTGTTTTCATTGGCATTAGGAGCAGAAATTGCTTGCGCTGCTTGCGGAGATCGGCCTGAAGTTGAAAAACAATGATGCGCGATTTGTTCGATTCTAAATAAGAGCCAAAGAACGATCGTAAATAGAGGACATTAAGTACGAAGCTCCACGCAGCACAAGTACTATAACTTTAATTATTACGACAGGACCGTAACAACACAAGTGCCAGATCACACGCACAAGTAGCGGAGGAGAAGGATCTAGTTAAGGACGCGAAGATTTACGATAAGAAAAACAGCGGATATCTTTTACACCTGTTTCTGTACTTATGTGACGTCCAACTTTACTCTGCTTTCAATAGTAAAATGGCTTGTAATGTGTTTGGTAAGCAAATCAGTATAATTATATTGTGCAAAAGAGTAATAAAGTATGGCCCCAGAACAGAAGTATTATCGTTTTGCTGGATTTCCCTGGGGACCAATGTAAGCTCGGTCAGTAATACCAGATGACTGTTTTGTCACTCTTTCAGCTCCGATCGTAAAAATTTTGGCGATCGCGAGGAAACTCGAAAAAAACAGGATACTTCCGTCGAAGCACAAATGCAGATAATATTTGGTTCGCAATATTTTTATCTATTTACACGGAATCACTTTTGTCAAATTAAACATCTTTTGCAATAGTTATTTCCACCCCCTTAAACAAATAATTATTTATTATTTGGCGGTAGGTCCACCTGCGCACAGCGGGATTAGAAATTAAACATGCCTTTTATGCAGTGTTGCTGGTTTATTGAACTATGAGCACTTTCGGGGATTTGTCTTCAAGCAAATAGCTTGCTTTGCGTCTTTCGCTCGTTTTCCTGGTTGGTGGTCTGGCTTTGACCACCTAGCTCTCCAAAGGCGCCGATGGAAAAAGCGCGTTCTCCCGTACGTACAACCCATGCAGTTGTGCGTGACGCTTGTCGCCGAAATGCAGCTCTTTGAGACACACACATTATCGTACTAGAGCCTTGGGGCTTCAGAAGGTTTACATGATGGACTAGGGAAACGTATTGGTTCCCTCTGTCTACGGTTTTCCGCCAGTGGCGGCTACGACAGAGGAGGACGCTAGTCTCCAGACACATAGGACGAACTGGACTATAGTATAGCCTCCTATACTATCGCTACAGGTGCTATACTATCTATACTATCTATCTATACTACTATACTATCTATACTATCTATACAGGAGCTATACTATACTATGCTATACTATACTACTATACTATACTATCCTATACTATCGCTACGACTCTTTTTCTCTACGGAATTACGCAAGGAATAGAAAAAAAACGTGATGTAAATATCGTTACCGCAATAGATGTATGCCTTCAAGCGCACTTTCCTTTAGTAAAGCAATCCGTGTTCTGGAAACGCTTGGATATTCGCATGCATTGAAAATCACGGTCGACAGCTTCTGAATAATTTTATATGAATTCATCAATGTTTAAAAACACGGTGATTACCACGTCAAACTCGGTCGTTTCACCAGTACAAAGCACTCGAAAACGTTGCGTACCAGTTTTCTGAGTTTTCTGTGAAAGAACCATACGTTCACGAAGATCAAGTAGTGTAGAAAATTTGGGATTTGTGAAGGGCGATACGCTAATTGTGTGACCAAATTATAGGGTTAATTAATCCGGTTGCCACAAGTTCGGAAGTGTACGAAACGCTTACAAAGTTTACCCGGTGCCAACAGGACCATGAATGACAGAAACTGGACATATAGAGAACATAGGGATCATCGTATGTGTGACGTGCATCGAAAGGTTTAGGCAGGCCGATTCATTTTGCAGTTCAAAAACATTTACAGTTTATTTGCTTCCCTGTTTGTGTTTTTCTTTTTCATAATTCTCATGCGTCACAAGAGGCGTATCGTTTTTTTTTTTTGTTTTTTTTTTGCCGGCTCGGTGAACTATCCAGAGCAAACTGTTCACTTTTCGTTGAGGTATAAGAAGTATGTGTTGAGATACGTAAGCCAGATGTGTAATTTGTATAGGTTATTACTGCCTTTGCATACAATTTCTTATTCAAGCTATCAGGGGTGTCATAGTGTACTTATCTGCAAAGCTTCGCGGAGTCCTAAAAAAACTCTAAAAGACACCGGATTAACATTTGTAGAAAATTGGAGACTTTAATCCCTTATGTGTGGTGAACATAAATACCTCTTGCTTAATTAGGTACCCTGTAAATAATTACTGAAATACTCCGACGTTCAGAACCTTTATTCCGTAAAGTGGGTCGCTTGTTAAATAAAAAACCGCATCTAGCGAGAACATGTAGTGTCATCGCCTAAATACTTTTAACCGTACTACCCACGTGCCTTACCTTGATATGATTATATAAGGGGAAGAAATGATTATCCAATCACATATGTGTCGCGTGTGTAGATGACGCCGTTGTTGCGCTACGCATGACGCAATGGAAGCTAAATGAAACCTCGCACGCGTCGTTCAGAGAGGCGTACGTAGCTCGGCGGCACGTTTGCTGATCCGAGTAGGAGGGGTCACATGCATGGACAGCTCACTCCGCCACAGCACCTATAATGCATCGAACTCGAATCGGGGCTCATGAGAAACTATAAGGGATACGAGTGCGTAAATTGTTGCAGACACTTGGCGGTTCCTCGGCTACGGCACCCTCGCACGGGGCACGTGGAGGCCGCAAATGGCGCGGCACGCCTGGGGCAGCAAGACTTCAGGAGAATTCCAGTCCTCATTCGCCTCCTTTGGCCCCGGCGGGACGTGTTTTAAAGTTTTAAAAGGGGACGCAAGTGTAGGAGACTGAGGCATGCGCAGGAGCCCCAACCATCAACGAGTGCGGCGGGGTCGAGCGACGCAGGGCAAGCCTCGGGCGCCACGAGACGGAACATCTCCGATTCCTATGGAGGTAGCCAAGGATACCGGCTCATCAACCTGCACCAGGAGCATCCAGGATACACCAAGCAACCCGAGTGGAGGCCCCCAGTCAGATCATATTAGGCATGAGGCCGCGTACCGCACGCACTGACTGCTGGCCATACAGTGCGGTTCAAATCCGTCTTTCATCGACAACCAGTTCAGTCATACGTGCGATGCGTGTGACCAGTTGTAGTTCTAGAAATATTTGAGGCCAGCAACTGCAACCGTGGCACGCGTTCTGCAGGGGTGACTTTCAGGAGAGGGTGCAGCCAAATGTGGACCTTCGCTGCAGCTACTTGAACACATACACATACATGGACGGGTGCCACAGGAGCAACAGGTACCGATACCGTCCGTACAGTAACCATTTCACCAAGCTCGGCCCAGTCGAGGTGAGGTTCGTGTCCCTAGAGTTGCTGTACATGAAGATACGACGGTTGCGGAATGCAGGGCTACTTGTAGGGCCTCATGGGAGAAGTGAGTAATGTTCCGGTCGACGTAAACAAGGTTCATGTAACGTATAGCGTTAGACTATTCCATTCTGATTAGATTCTAATCTCCTGACGTCAAATTTACGTAACGGCTGAAGCAAGCATCGGGTGGTTGCCAGAAGCGTTTTTCAAACGCCCCACCAAACGCTCACCTCGTTTATAGATCACTTTTTAGTCTGACTTCAACGGGAACAGCATTACCTACCTTTACAGGTTATTCTTACCTAATAAGCTGAGAAGAGGCTAGGAGTGCGGAGAAGTGGAGAGCGTTTTGGTCAAGTCTGGCTAGAGTCTTTAAAGTAGATAATAAGGTGAAGAGATCAGACGCGTAGCGCAAAGTTCGTAGGTTAATTTTAGCATTTTCCTTAAATTACGTATCCAAGCACACCGCAGTGTTGTAGGTGCTTTACGAATGGCGCAAAATTTAGGCCTTCTGAAACGAGGGAACTGTAATTGCGACCAAGGTTATATTTGGTGAAAGTTGTGGTAACTTTATGGAATATGATCATGCGAAGTTACAGGTGTGTTCTTAAGTAATAGCAATAATAAAAATTGCTTCACTAGGTACTTATAGCGCGAGTAAGCCGTTATTCGCTGCTCAAGTGTCACAGGATGATTGTACGTGACCCCAAGGCTACATTTAATTGAAGCGGGCCTCATATATTACGCGGGATGTGGGAAAAATGTTTCTTGCCTAATTACATTCATTCGAAGAAATGACTTCATACTCGTTCATTTTCCGGCTATTTTCATGCGTTTTACGAGGCACGATATCTTTAACTGATGCCCTCGGTGAGCCAAACGACGGACATGTTTTGTATTTAGTGAAATTAAGGGGGTTACGTGTAGGCAAGCTTGAGAGTGCGTGGGTGAGCTGCTGCCTTTCGGGTATATATCATATGTCAGTGCTCCGGAACGGTATAAGGGTGTTACGAACGGCAGCTGAATTCCGCCGTGCCATAACTGCCCTAGAGACCCAAATTGTTAAAACAGGAGGAAGTGGAGGAACATTATAGCCGACCTGCATGCACATTGAAATATGTGCTCATGAACTGCAACGTTCGTAATTACAGCCAATGCAATTCCTCGAGCGCTCAAATGCGTTATGGGGCTGTTATTCACTGTGTTTCCCAATATCGTGAGAAGATTGCGCCATACTGAGCATGTATTTAGTGAAAATCATGGGCGCCTTATGTGCGATGTGTGGGGAAACGTTAACGTTTCTAGAATAATTAGGACGTTTGTAAATAATTACGGAATCGTTGTTTTCCCTCTAATATCATGCATAATAGGAGACGCCTGTGGTGTCTACTATAACAAATGGTATTGAAATGTGCGTGGCTGTAGTACAGGCTTGGCTAAATAATTCCTTAGCAAACGTAAGAACAGCGACTCGAGATGGTGCGGTAACATGAATAAACAGGTCTAAAGACGAACGCAAACAGAAGAAACAAATGTACTTCAGTGCTCGAATGCGTTGTAAGCGGGCAACAGGGCAGACGCGCGAGCCCTATTTAGGCAACGTTTTAAAGTTAACGCGAACTCGACGAACCTGTGAGAACAGGGTATTCACCCCTTCAAGGGGGAATGTCCTATTCCTGAATTAGCATAATGCTAATGGGAGAATAGGACATTCGCCTTATTTTCAGGGTGAATGTTCCTATAGAATTAGCATTGTGGCTCCAGGTGAACTAGCAATATACCGCTGCGCGTCCCAATGCACGAAAAAGATCATCATTCGAAAAACAATATACTTCCTCCTGACACAGGCGCCTCCAACCATAATTTTTAGGAGCTTGTTTGGTGGGAAATGATGCAACAGTTTTTAGTATCGCACTGGCGGTTCGGATGTATGCTGCTATCTGTGGTGTCTGCCTCAAAGAACGGGGAGAGCAAAATTAGCACAACACCAAAAGCGAAGAAAAAAACAAACAAACAGCGCTTATTTGTCTGACTGCCGCAGAATCCACGAGGGATCATTTTTTCTCCTCCTCCGTAACCATGACCAAGAGCAGTACTGCATCTACATTAAGCAGTCGTCGACTATAAAGGGAAGCTTCGCCAAAATGTCTCACACGTTGCTTATGTGTAGAATAATAATATTGTCTCGGATTTCAGCCACAACGTATGCACCCTAATCAATCCACGTTGGCGTGCTTTCATTACGCTTTCATCCCTATCAGGTTCGAGAGCACACAGAATAAGGCGGGCAATTTCATCCGCCACTCTAGCCTAATCGATTGTCGACAGTACACATGTTACACGAGTTCACCCACTGGTGCAAAATAAAAGTAAGAAAAGCATTTCTAACTGCCCACCTTTTCCTCGCCTCCCGGGTAAATGTCGCAGACAGCACAAAGCGAATTCCAGCGCTTATTGAATCCCGCCATCATTAGACCCTCCACCGATGGTCTTTACTCACTGCAAAATCCAGCGTAACCTATGCATTTCCTTTTGAGAGAATCCCGTGACTATTGGGATCACGAACGTGTATCTCTTCAGACCGTCATAAAGAACTAACCACAAATCATTTCATTGCACAGTGGAACAGCCTATAAAAAACCGCACTTACGTCTTCATCACAAAACAACATTTATGGACATCGAAAGTTTTCAATGTAGTCAGCTGACGAGTCGCCTGCTAGGATATGCAAAAAAGAAATCTAGTACTATAACCACATGTTTTGCAGCCATACTGCCCTGACGCCTTACTTTGTTATTGTGTATAGAAGAAAAAGCCGTTGCTCAATCAAGCATGTGTCGCCTGCACAGAGGGCGGCGTTTTTACGCCAGCTAACAAACTAGGAGCTATATTTAGCATCTTGCTCGGTGTTCAAAGAGGCACAGCTCAGCAGTAAATTTGTCGGTCCACCCGGAAGTAGTCCAGTTTGAGAGAACACAATCAGCTATAGTAGGTATAAGTCATCAAACTCAAATCTGTGCTCAGCAGGAGTGGTAAGGCTTGCATGTGTGCTATTTGTTGCATACATTCGACGGTTACTCGACGATGGCGTCCCCGTGCTTGGCACACTGGGTCTAGAGATGGCCCCAAGAAATTCGGGCAGCAAGAAAGAGGGATGCCAATTGGCGCTCACAATCTTTCATTGCGCCGGGCTACTACGAATAAGAAGCGGACACTTTTGCAAGATTAAACCGAACGACCTTCAATAGCTATATCGTAAGCTAAACATGTGAGCTTTTTAATGCGTCAATAAACGTTACAAGCCTTACAATGGCAGCATCGCGTAGATGAATAAAGGCATTACGTATGTGTCACGTGCATGGAGGCCCCATTGTCGCGCCCCGCACGACGCAATCGTAGCTAAATGTAGCCTTTAGCTTGGCATTGGGAGAGGCAGGGCTAGGCAGTACGTTTGTCGATCCGCGTGGGCTAAGACGTGCTTGAGAGAGCTCATTCTTTCTTATTGCAGCGAAGCTGTTAGACTCTCGGTGATCTGCATTTTCCGAGGCCGTCCGCCAACAAACATTGTCATCATTAGCAATGACTTATACCCCCCTAAGCAAGCAAAAAAGTGCAATGGCTCATCCCCGTCGTAATTCAGAGGCTACAATCATTCACGAAAGTGAAGCGATCAATGCAGACAATAATTGGAATTGCGCGGGCTACGTGCAGAACAGCGTATGTTTCAACAAAGAACAAGCTAAATGCACGCATCTATCATCATCAGCAATGACTCATACACCCATTAAGGCCGAGGCTACAAGGGCTCAGGAAAAATGAAGTGAGCAGCGCATACATTCGTTGAAATCACCCATGAAACTGACAGGATAGCACACGTTTCATTAAAGAACAAACTGTAAACACACATCGGAACCCTCAAAAGCTGAGTCACTTTAGTGTACGCTAATGAGGATGAAGGCGAAAACCTACGCACTCACGAGGCAGTCATTAAATTGCTTGACATTCTCATTCGAATGCGTAGTTACTTCCTATTACTCGTTTTCTACCACCAGATGTCGTGCTTTCGAGTGCCTTAATTAGATGTACCTTAATTTTCTTCGCCCTATAGTAAAACCAAAGGTCGTGGGTGCGAGTGCTTAATTAACTCTGTTAATTGACCGAGCCTTAATTCGCCTTAATTAACTTGGAAAAGCCCATAATCGACTTGCAGTTGACTTGCAGACGCTCCACTGTTCAGTGTACTTGCAAACGGCAACCTCAACAGCTTATATGACAGAACGTCGTCCTGCCCAGAAGGTTACCAAGATTGATTTTGCAATGCTTCTTTTTTTCGTTCGAACGCTGTGCCAATGTCAGTTACGTATTGCGGGGGCAACGCACCCATTTTCAGTAATACGTCAGTGCTGTTTTTGATTATATATACTTGTGGAAAACACGCAGGACGCTCACATTCTGCAGGAATAGCGCTCCTCTGAAGACATCTGAGAACTTTCAAGTCCCCTTGCGCATCTTTAATTGTAAGTAACATCGACATTTTCAATCCCTTGAGCCATCTGTTGCATTTTTGAGGCACTGCACGTTAGCCTTGTTTAAATAATGTATTGTTTGAAGGCGGAGCACATAGTTTTTTTTTTATTATGGGGTTTTACGTGCCAAAACCACTTTCTGATTATGAGGCACGCCGTAGAGGAGGACTTCGGAAATTTTGACCACTTGGGATTCTTTAACGCGCACCTAAATCTAAGTACACGGGTGTTCTCGCATTTCGACCCCATCGAAATGCGGCCGCGGTGGCCGGGATTCGATCCCGCGACCTCGTGCTCAGCATGGGCAAAATGTAGTTTCGGCTGTCTATGTGCACAATTGAAGTTAATTTTGTCGTATTCTTGATGGTTCACCGACGGCTTCCGTATCACACCGAAGGTGCCAGATTGTTTGTATATGGTCTATTGCCAGTCTTTGAATGCGGACTAGCTCCATTTGAACAACTGCACTGGAACAGCCATGAAAACTGCACTGGACCAAAGGAAATATGTTCTTGGACAAAGTTTTTTTTATCTGTGTGTCAAAGGCAAATTATATTATATCCTTGCTGTATATGTCTTTAATTTACCATGCGAGACTGGCTAGTAGCAGCAAAGCACGCATAGCTGCCAAAGTGCAGCTTTCCATTTGTGAATGCAACTCAATGAGGATCGCCATGATTCAACCTTGCAAACATTATACTGAAACAAACCGCGTAAATGTGATTGCACATGACCCTCCTATTTACACAAACATCTTCCATTCTTCAGCTCAAAATCTGCAAAACGATTTTTACCTGGGTAAATACGAGTCGCTTGCGACTTAATTACTGGGGATATGAGGTGCTGTTTAGTTACTTAAAAGAAAGTATAATCAATAAAAAAATTGAGAAGCCACAGAAAAAAACTCTTATTTACAGAAATTTCACTTTTAAAGAAGGAAAGAAGCACCATTTTACACAGATTGGTTTGGTTTAGTTAGTGCGGTGAAATTATTTCTGCTAGAACGGGTTAATTAAAGAGGACAGCATTCTTCTCGACGTACTTAGTCATAATTTACATGTGTCAGTGGCAGCTTATAGGTGCCGCATTTTCTGGAAGCCCTTAGCTGAACCTCAATAGTTATGTGCCCTATAAAAATCTAAGTAATTGTAAATTATCACCTTGACAGGTTTGGGGGAAAGAGATTCCACATGTTCACTGAACTTTTCTCAAGATTACTAGTATCACTAGTATTACTAGTACACTTGTGTACATTTGCTGCAACAGCTGATCGACTCGTTGCTGTCGGCGGAATTGACCGAGAGCGAAAATTTCGGCCTATATTTACGTATATATACAGTCGAGTCCGAAAGTCTAGAGACGACGGGAGTGGCGACTAAACTACACCGCCGGGCGTTCTTAAATTTAAAATTAATTGCTAAATATGCGAAGCAATAACAGAAACCTGGAAATTACGGAATTTTTCGGAAAGGCTGTGCACCACCTACCGGACCGGCCACGCAAGAGGCCACGTTCCTAATTAAACCTCGCCTTCGTGCATAGACTTCATCGCCAGCGTTTACCGGTAAACGTTATCGTCACATAAGCTGCCCTTGCCACAAAGCGTGAGAAGCATTCAGGGATCTTTGAATGGTATTGTGTTCCGCTCTTAAAGGCAAAGCTTAAGCGTCCTCCAAATTTTTGTAGATATTTGAGCACCCCCACGGGGCAATAATTCTTTTTCGACATTGCTTGAAGTTTTGGCCGTCACGCGCATGCGAAGAGTGTTGATTATTTTGCTCCGAAAAGGTGAATCAAACACAGAAGCAGGAGCAACAACACGGAAAACTACGGCGGAAAGTTGCTTCCTTTCCCGAGCGCACTCGGCAAGCCCGCGACCAGTGGCGGGACCACCGGAGCGAACTGCGCTTACAATCCGCGTTGTGGTTTTCGACATGCTTCATGCTTGGGGCCATGCTATCGCCGCTCCCGGTACCGAGTAGGCGTGGCCCTAGCACCGGCGGAAATGAGCGCGCCGCGTGGCAGCTGCAGCCGAACGTTGACCTTTGGCGTCGGTGATTTTTCTCGAAGCGCTCGCGGCTGACTATCGTGTGTTTGATCGCTCTTTTTCGCTCCGCGTATCCCTCTATGCTTTCTGCAGCGAAGTAGTCAGCTGATCCCGGATAATGTAACGATTCTATTCTATTTACCGTAAGCATGACCTGCGCACTACGTAATGCAGTACAACCTGAAATGGTTATGCGCACTGTGCGACGGCGGATAACCTGCCGTCTCATACATTCGTTCTCCACTCCAGTTTCGCGTGGCCACACAAGAGCGTTGCGCTCACGACTGCTAGGTCGTCAGTTCAACTCGCCTCGTGGATAGACATATTTATCCTCTGAAACATTGCTGCATTACTAAAATTAGTTCAAATCACCGGACAGCAGTGAAAAGTCTCGGAGCTAAGAAGCCTTGTCGACTTCAGAGAAGGTAATACCGACTTTGTACCAAATGTACTTAAGCACGGAGTGTCTTCGTTTTCGTTACAAAACGTCGTCCTCCAAAAAGAAAAACATCTTGCCAGTCTGCACGAACTACCCTCGGGTTGTGCTGTCAGCACTGCGGTCAGAGGTTCTACACGCCCTTCATGATGACCCAATGACAGCCCACCTCGGTTGCTCCCCTGCGCTCGCGAGGATTTGGGAGAAGTATCACTGGCCACAGCTGAACGCCGCCGTCGCCCATTACGCGAAGAATTGCCGCGAATTCCAGCGATGCAAGACAAACCGACTAAGCCAGCGGAAGTGCCACAACCGATCGAGCCTCCTCGAGACGGTTTCAGCAGAATTGCATGGATTTGTAGGGCACTGTGAGGCGTCAGCATCAGGACACAAGTGGATCGTCGTCGCCACCGACTACCTTACCAGCTATGCAGAAACGAAAGCCCTGGCGAGAAGCAGTACGGCGGAGGTGTCCAAATTATTTGTCGAGATCATCCTGCTGCGACATGGTGCCCCAGAAGTCTTTATCGCCGTCTGACGAACTGGTTTTACAGCGGACCTTATGCAAGCAATAATGCAGTGCAGTCACACAGGCCACAGGAGGAAAACCACCTACCACCCTCAAATGAATGACCTAGCGGCTGAACATGTCCCTCGTCGACATGCTAGCAACGTGTGTCGACGTCGAACACAACACATGGAACACCGACCTTCCGTATGCAATTTTTGCTTGCAACACAACAGTGCAAGAAAGACACAGATGACGTCATTCCAGCTATCTCGGAAGAAACCCGCGAAAACTCAGGACGCCATGCTGCCACACGTTACCTACGAAGACAATCTCGGCGTCGCCGCCTATCTGCGCGGGCCGAAAGAGCACTACAGCTCACCCGCCTGAGCATCAAGATCCACCAAAGGACAGACAGCCGGCACTACAATCTTCGACGACGCTACGTGGAATACGCTACGACCATGTTTGGGTGTGGACCCCGATACACCGACGATGCTTTAGTGGGAAACTTTTGCGACGCTATTTCGAACCCTACAATATCATCCGACGTATTGGCGCGATGGACTATGAGGTCGTGCCAGAGAGCATTTCGAAGACTTGAAGTCGTCCAGGTTGGGCGCCTTAAGCTGTTCTACCAGGGCTAAAAAACTTCGAGACTTTTTCTTTGTTGCTTTAGTTATGTTTCCTTCAATACGAGTGCTTTTGTATTTTGCCTCTGTGTTAAATTTGCAGCATCGGGGCAATGCATTTTAACAGGAGAAAGGGACACGCATACTTCTTTATCGTTCGCCGACGACCGCTTTTCAACGACTAACATTTTTTTACCGTTATCACTGAGTACAGGACGCACCTGCATGTATCACGAGTTTCTCGAATATTATCGGTAGTTCTATCCGCTGTCGCTTGTCACCGAACCTTTTGCATTGGGATTGTATGCGCGACGCGAATTTCATAGTACTTTATGGAAGGCACGAGGGCACCAGTGATTACTCTGGAACCTCCGATCACTCATCTATAAAATCCGACGCGCTTGACCCGCTGATCAGATTTCAGAAGATCGCCAACTTTGCCCGCCACTATCGTTGTGCCTGCATGTTACTTGTTTTGCTGGGCACACGCTCGCCCAATAAAAATTAAATTTGTAATTCACTGCTTGGATAGTGTGTCATTCTTTGTCGTCACTACAACGTGACAATAGTGCTTGTGTAAATGCACGTAACGACGGATGGATGGAAAAACTTTATTGAGGTTCATCGGAACATGCACTAGCACGTAGCGGGCCACTCCTAGGTAGGGACAGAAAGACCCAGCCTCTCCACCACGTAACGATGGATAGAACTTTATGACTTACTTTTATTGCTTTAAAGTGTTCAGTTTGTTTTCGGTAACAAATCTGCTTTGATTTGTGTTCGACAAAGGGATATACATATGTATTTACAGGAAAAAGATCGTTAAGTGTCTTCAACAAAGTGACTGAATCATGTTATTAAGCAAGGGCAATATTTAATAGCAGTGTGTGACCATAAAGAAGCAAAATAGTATTGCTGAAGAGCAACCTAGATGTTCAAATTCGAATGGATCGGTTCTGTAAATGCTCTAGCTGTGTTAGATGTTTAGGATAAGGAGTAACTTACGCCGGTCTACAGTAACTGTTGTAGCTTTCAATAAATGCGTTGTTGAGCTTAAGCAAAATTTATGCATTGGAATAGAATCTGGCTAGGAGTATTATTCCGACTGGAGCAAATAACCTACATGTTAAGTGAACATTATTTTTTTATATTTCAAACTAGAGTGTAGTTTTTCTCCCTTGAATCAGTACTCAGAAACAGAATGAATCATATTGTCTCGATGTAGTGATGGTGAAGAACCAGAGCACCCAAACTGTGAGTCACGAATTGAGCGCTTTGTTGGGCGAACTTTTACCCACAAGAACAAGTGACACTCAAAGCACAACGATAGGACTATTGTCGATCGTCAAAATCTAATCTCCGGCACAAACGCGTTGGATATTTTGAGGTTACCCATTCTACGTTCCAGCGTTACCGCTCGTGCTCGCTTACTTTCTAGAATGTACACAGGTACTCGTGTCGCACATGCAATCACATTAGGCAAGATTACAACTTTGTTACAGTAAGGTTGCGACTCGGTGTAGCGTTTATGCCAGGAATCCTTCAGGCAAAAGCATCAGCACGGCCAGAAGTAGGGGCGAAAGAAAAGGGGTTATTTTACATTATTTGCGCTGGCTCCACATATGTATGCCCACTCCATGTAGGTTTACATAACGAGGGTCTCGAATCCGGCTACATTGATGCCTTCAGGTAACATATGTGGGATTATTGACCAGTTGCCTTCACCCAAAAAGATCACGTTCTTGTGGCGCCTGCGGCAAAAAGGACGTGCCACGTCCGCCGCCAAGGTCTATGAGTGGTGGCGCTGGCTAACACTCCCAGGGTTCTACTAGGACACACAAATACCAAAGAAAGTGGATGGGAAAAGAGCGCCGCGGTAGCTCAATTGGTAGAGCATCGCACGCGAAATGCGAAGGTTGTGGGTTCGGTTCCCACCTGCAGCAAGTTGTTTTTTTATCTACTTTAATTTGCGTTATATTTATCATTTCTTTATTTCATTTATTAAACGCAAGTAATTTCCCCTATGTTGTCCTTGGTGTCAGTGTTTGTTGGCTTCTTATGATATGACTAATAAAAAATCGGGCCCCTCGGTTAACCCCCTTTCTTCTCGTTCACTCCACGTAGGAGCACTTTAAATTTCTGAGTTCATTACACGTCTGAGCACACATCAAGACATGTCAGGACACACGTGTCAGCAGACGCCGGGACGCACTCTCCACACCAGAGGTGTCTGTTTATAAAAACAGTTAATTTCCCTAGGTTACAAGACTAGGGAATTCCTATGACTGTCTCTCGACAAATCCACATCGTGGAATCGTTCACAAAATCCCACCCATGACGTCGCACCGTCCAGCCGGACTCCGCCTTCAATGTTTCACCATCGTCCTCTCGTTTATCGCAACCGCGTTTCAACCTGGGAAACCGAAGCCAATGCACCTACCACGGTAGTCCTCGACATTGGCCCTTTTCATTAATTGGAGGCTCTCCGTGACCGTCAGCTTGTCAGGATCAGGTAGTGTGGTCTTCGCGGTAGTTACCGCTTCCACGGAAAACGGTGGTTGCCTCAAAGTGAGCTACTTTGTTTGCGCGTCACAGTCCATGTCAGGCCCCGTCGCCATCTGGGCGGGTGCTAAAGAAAGGGCTTCCTTGTCTGAAGCATTCAAGGAATGCTCATATCCATATTAAGAAGCAACAGTGGTTAGCAGGTGAAAGAGGATCCCTGGAACCACATAAACAATGTGCTCCGGTCGATATGGTGTTTGAAAATATTTGACACAATGGCCAAAGGGAAATTGTCATTTGAATGAAACAGAAGGTTCACGAGCACAAGATATTAAGCCCTAAGGACGACTGCATGGGGCGCGGAAGGGCAGTAAAATGCGTCTTACAGACTGACTACTTAGATCCTAACAAAACCTGTAAAGCCTTTCAAAGGTGGCTTTGATAAAGACAACATATAAGAATCAACAACTATAAGAGGGCCAGAATATACCTAAAAACCATGTGATGTAAATGGAGTGATATAAACTGTTGCCTGCATTATGGCGTTTGTTTTATACTATTCAGTAAAAGGAAGAACCACAAGATGCAGAAGAGTGCGTCTTTGGGCTGGTTGGTTCATGATTACGAGCAATAAGAAACAGCGCTAAACAACAGGATGAGTCAATGGACACAGAAAACAGGTTGTTAGTCAACGCTGTTTTCTGTGTCCCTTCACTCGTCCTGTTGTTTTGCGCTGTTTTTTATTGCTCGTCACCACAAGATGTCGCATGCATAACAAAAGAACGTCATTGTGTTTTGTGGTTCCTTAGGTGATAAATCAGTGATTCTTTTTAACATACAAATGCCTGGTTTATTTCGTGAGCAATTTCTCGCAGCATTTTACCATTTTTGTTTGGTACACACCAACCAAACAGCGAGTTTGTGGGGCATTGAGTTTTATTAGTAGCCTCGTAAAAGGTGGAATCATACATTTCTAGGGTTTCCGTGTAGGTACCCAATGGTAACTCTAGAGGTTGCCCTCACACCCATGGCGAATTCTCTACAAGAAGGCCGTCTAGAGTGGCGCAAGAGGTGCCCAGACGCTATGCTTGGGATTTTATAGGGACCTTTTAGAGCGCAGCTCTTAGGCCCTCGTTCTTGAGACGAGCGTCGGCATCGTACCTCGTAACCGAGCGAACCAGCGCGTAACAGCGAAGGATAAGCGTCAACGCAGAGCACAGCGGGAGATGAAAAACTGTGATAGCGCAGACAGCACGAGGAGTAAAGCGGAGGAGGAGGGTATTTCAAAAGCGTGAGAAGGAAAGCGCAGTGCCACGCAACACGGACTCAGCGGCCACGATGGCTGCGAGACGGCGCACGAGTAGCGCGCGTCGTCTGTTAACCAAAGTGCTGCATGAGTGGAGGTCTGTCTGTGGCGGCGCCTTCAGAACCACTACCACCCCCACGCGTCATCCACGCGCGGGGGACATCTGTACGCTTAATAAATATTGATTGGTTTCATAAGGTACCGGAATTCTAACCCAGTACCTTCCGCATCCGAAGCACATATTCACGTAAAAAGGCACTGCTACAATAGCCGAAATTTCTTGACTACAAAGGCAAAGTGGCTGATGGATAAGAATTATCTTAAACGGTGCACTAGAACAAATGTCAGTATATGTAATTTTTTTGTATATACAGCAAGCTAAGGACAATGGTATATATCCCCGAAACCGGATTTATTAGGCAAAGACATTCTAAATTAACGTATTTATTCAGTCGGTTCTCGGTGCACATTTTCTTTATTTGTTAAACACGTCAGCATTGCGACTGAGCGATATAGAGAGAGATGAAAATGAGGGAAAGGCCGGGAGGTTAACCAGAGTTAAAACCTCCGGTTTGCTACCCTGCACTAGGCGAAGGGAAAGGGGATGTAAAGACGGAAAGAAGAGCGTGACAAAAATAAAAGCGTGAGTAAACAATATGAATAGGGACGGAATGGGGTCATTATAGTGTTTCTAATAGGCCACTGTGACGTAAAGAGGTCAACAAAGCCTTGACCGACTTTCGCTGCGACGACAGTTCATGTCGGCATTCCAAAACAGACTGTTCTGAAAGTGGCCTGTCGTCAAGGCGGGCCAACGCGGTCGCCAGTGACAGCCGGTGCGCGCTGTATTCAGGACAGTAGCAAAGCACGTGTTCGATAGTCTTCTCGCCGGCGCAGTGACTGCAAGCCGCGCTGTCGTCTATACCGGCTCGGAAGGCGAAAGATCTTATGTAGGCGACACCTAGCCACAGTCGGCAAAGTACTACTGTTTCGAGTCGAGAGAGTCCAGATGGGGGTCGAAGTCGAAGGGATGGGTCCAGTCGGTGTAGACGTGTATGCTTCATGCTTGGTGTGTTCCATAAAGTTTTGATGGCTTCAATTGCAAGCACATGAATTTTCATTGCAGCGTCTGTTCTTGAGAATGGAATGGAGTCTTGAAAGCCCTCCTCATGTGCAGATCGTGCTGCTGCGTCAGCATGTTCATTGCCAATTATGGCACAGTGGCTTGGAATCCACTGGAACGTGATGTCGTGTCCTTGCTCGACGAGGTGATGAAGAAAAAGTCTGATTTCTAGAACTAGCTGTTCGTGGGGTCCTCGGCGCAAGGCAGAAACCAAACAATGAAGAGCAGCCTTGGAGTCACTGAACATCCATTTCTTGGGCAGTTCTTCAGAAGTTACACCAAGTGCACAACGAATAGCAGCAAGCTCTGCGGCAGTCGATATGGACTGCTGAGATAGTGAAATCTCTATGGTGAAGGGTTTTTCAGGAAAGATTACCGATCCTGCAGACCAATTCACCGTGGTTGAAGCGTCTGTATATAGATGATGATGCTCGTTGTGCGTCTCGTACAGCAAGAGCAGTGAAAGCTGCTTGAGTGCTGGAGACGAGAGTTGGGCTTTTGTTCGTATTCCTGGTACCATTAGTCGAACCTTTGCTTGAGCCAAGCACATAGTGGAAAAGGAACTTTCGCTCGAGCTGTATAACCTGGTGGAAGGTGTGCACGATAGGACAGGACTGTTTCACAAAAGGAAGCACGTTGTCGATCCTCTGGTAGTGAGGCTAGATGATGGGCAGGGGCTCGAGCAAGGTGTCTTACGTGTGCTCTGAGTGCTTCCATGACTATATGGGTCTTGGCTGGGAAATCGTGTGCAACAGCAATTATTGCGTACTCAATTGTGTCAGCCGTTGACAAGCACCGCGGCAATCCAAGACACACTCCAAGTTCCTGGGCCTGGACGCTTTCTAGTGTACGGATATTACTTGTGCAGGTGTTAGTCAGCACAGGCAAGCTGTATCACAAATACCCAAGAAAGAGCGTCCTGTAGAGTTGCATCATTGCATGTAATGAAGTACCCAGACTTTTCCTCCAAGAAGCTCATTAGAAATATCCGTCAGGCGCTTCTTTGGGTGAGCCACATGATCAAGGGCTCCAGCAGAGGTCACGGTCAATGATTACGCCTAAAAATCGGTGCGTCCTGACATAAGGTATGCTTCGACCGTCGATAGACATCATATGATCTCATTGGCTTTCGGCTAAACGCGACCAATGCGCATTTTTCTGGCGAGATCTTGAGGCCTTGTTCATTTAAGTACGCCGATGTTGGCGTGGCAACTTTTTAAAGACTGGCGCGTACTTGCGGCCGTGTCACACCAGATGCCCAGACGCAGATGTCGGCATACATTGATATTTTAACTGTGTTTGGAAGTTGTTGAACGAGACCAATGAGAACAAGGTTGAAAAGCGTGGGACTCAAAACACCGCCTGAACGATAATTTTCCATACACCTATGGTCCCTCTTCTGACTGTGTTAGAATTCTTAGGGTACTTCCGGCCCTTTTTGGGGGCTAGCTATGTATGTATGTATGTATGTATGTATGTATGTATGTATGTATGTATGTATGTATGTATGTATGTATGTATGTATGTATGTATGTATGTATGTATGTATGTATGTATGTATGTACGCACGCACGCATGCATGTATGTATGTATGTATGTATGCATGTATGTATGTATGTATGTACGCACGCACGCATGCATGTATGTATGTATGTATGTACGCACGCACGCATGCATGTATGTTTGTATGTATGTACGCACGCACGCATGCATGTATGTATGTATGTATGTACGCACGCACGCATGCATGTATGTTTGTATGTATGTATGTATGTATGTATGTATGTATGTATGTATGTATCGATTAGATTTTTGGTCTATCTAGGTGAATGGGTACTTCATCGTCGAATGGGTAATGGATCAGGCTGCTGTGCTGAGCAAATACAATTATAAACCAATCTCTCGACCAACTTGGGTCAATAAGCATGTGGCAACGCATACATATGTGGCGTTCTTCAACGAGCCTTTTTCACGGCGACATGGGTCACTGAGATTTACGATTATGATTATATATAGGGAGCACTCAAAAGGAATAGGAGTAATGAAGGATACTAAAAGTAATTGTCAGATTACTTACGAGTACGTTATTTCTCCGAATAGTATTAGTTCAGGCTAACTAGGTTCATCAAAAAGTAATTACAGCAGGTCACTGCAGCAATTGCAGCAGATATAGCGTCATCCTTGACACCGCGAGCCGCGGTGTGCGCACCTCAGCCGCTAATTCAATCATTCGTTGCATGAGCGCAATTTGAGCTACCGGAATTCCTACTAGCGAGTTTCTACTACTCCTACCTAATCCTACTAATCCTACCCACTCCTACTAATCCTACTAGCGAGTTTCTGTACTACGTTTTGGGTTCAGTTGAAAACTTTTGTGTTTATTGCTTTGCACATCAAGCATAATTATATAAAGGAAATTATTTACCCTACTACACGAAGACCATGCATAACATTACTTATAAAACTTAGCACAAACGTCACAGTGATACGATGGATGGGCATCATGGCCGCTCATGTCCAACTCACAATAAATAAAGTGCGAAGTGTAAACCGTTACAACAACGCAGCCAAAAAAAAAGTACTCCACATTAACGTTGTACACAAAATGTCAGTGCATAAACAACGTCACACATTCTTCGTGTGTGTGGTACGGGAAATCCTCACGCTTTTACCCAGGAACACCGACATTGCACTTACAGAAAGCTCATCGCAACTTGGCATTGAGACGGCCTTTAAGATCGGCGGCTTGAGAGGTCGACCTTATGATAATATTTCAGGCAATTATCCATATATGATGGCCGTTAACTTCTATGTCTTATAATTGCTTAGTGGCCCTGAGAAGCCTTGCAAACGTTGTTCTGGGGTTTGCTGAGTCTGTGATTTACACAATCCTTCCTTTATTCCTCATATACGTAGCGCACGAAAAAAAGGAATACAAAATCACCGACGATTACGACGCCCCCTAATGAGAAATTTGAGCGCAACTCTACGTGTGTTTTCATTTCGCGATATATTGAGGTATCGCACCGATCACCGCGCCGACTGGCAAAGCCGCGACGCCCGGCTCTTTATGTAAACTGGCCACCCAGGTCCCGCTTCTCGGCAACCGCAGCTTATCAGTCAAGCTCAATGTGCACTTGGCAGGCCTTATAAATGTAATATGTTCTCTAGAAATAATAAAAGTTTATTATTATTATTAATGTTATGCAAACGTAATCTTTATCGGGAAATATTTGTGGGAACGTTGTGTACAAAGCGAGCTTTTCCGCGGATGGCCAGCGCCGCCGCTGCCGCAAGGATGGATGGATGGATGCTATGAGCGTCCCCTTTGGAACGGGGCGGTGGGTTGCGCCACCAAGCTCTTGCTATTATACTGCCTAATGTCCTACCTAGGTTAAAAAATAAACAAATGAGAAAACAAACACTATGAACTACCACACCGAAATTTTTTGATCCCCTATTTCGAACTGTGCTTTTTTACGTCTCCGTTTTTTGTCGTGTCCCTACTTTTCTTCCACCAATCCTCCAATCGCCTCTTACTAATGCCTATTGCGGACATGCTTATTGTACTGCTCTCGCTGAACCCAAGGGCTTCAAGGAGGCCAGTGGTGCCTAAATCGACCGCTGGGTAGATGTCTTCACATCCTAATAAAACATGCTCCCTAGTCTCCCTAGCTTTACCGCAGCAAGCACATGTTTCTTCTTCCGTCTTATATCTCGCGTTATGGGTGTGTGTTCTAAGGCATCCCGATCTCGCTTCGAAAAGTAATGAGCTTCCATTTGAGTTATCATAAATTGTTTCTATCTTTATTTCGTTTTTTCCTCTTAAGTAGTTACTCATGACAGGTTTCTGTTCCATTGCTGCCACCCATGAGATTGCAAATGCGAGAGCGTTAGCGCCATCTGGTAGTGCTTCAAGGTGGTTTCCTCCGCTTTCCTCCTCGCAATCACTTCGCTATCACAGTCTCCTGCTTTTCTCCTCATCATTTTGCCATACTTTCCTCCTCCTCTTTCGGAGTCATGATTGCACGGTAGCCTCTTCCTCCGTTTCCTCATCGCGCGCTCTTTGCTATCCCTTCTTTCATTCCTCGCAGTGCTCCATGTTCGTTCGGTTACGCCGAGGGAGGACAACGCACACCGACGCTCAACGCAGGAAGGGGCACCTAAGAGCTGCGCTGTAAAAAAAAGGGAAGCTAAGGTAAAAATACACAGAACCCATCTCCTGAAGGCTCGGCAGAAATGCATTAAGAATTGAATCAGTATAGCTAAACAACGTGTTGCCACCATCGGAACGAGTTATGTATCTGGCATTTACTGCAGTGGCACTGCTCTTTCGCGCTTCCCCAAGAACGCTCGGCGCCATCTAGCGCCGCCACCACGCAGCCTGCGCTTCGCCTCCGATATAAATCCGGCGCCGGTGCTTGCGAACGCTGAGAGTCGCGTCATGCGGCAGCCGGCCTCCTCTCTCGAGCGTCTTGGTAGATAAGCTGCACCATGCAGTGGCCCTTCTAAAGGAATCTGGGCGTGGCCTCCGAGACGAGAATTTTCATCGTCCACCGGATGCTTTCGAAAAATTAGCTTCGTTCATTCACTTGCCGCAAACTCAGTGGCACATACTCAATGACTAATGATGGCGAGATGTTCTTTGAAGAGTGGCACATATCCGGCGCATCAATGGCGCAGCTCGCTAACGCGATGGCGGAAAATGCTATCTATAAAAAGCTTTTAAGGGGCCTTTCAACCTTTCAATAGAGGTCCGTTGAAGAGCGGTACGTACAGGCGCCCAAATCTTTAATTGGCGTGTGCGAGCGGCGACTTTTCCGTGCGTCAGCGCCGTACGATGGGGCGAGGCTAGAAAGAGTCTGAGGCTAACCGCATGCGGACAAAGCGCGCTCAGCTGGGCCAATGCTTCATACGTGCGTCATGTGTCTTCCGTGCGTCATAGGGCGCTGACTCAAGGAAAGGTCGCCGCTCGTGCACGCCAGTTAAAGATTTGGGCGCCTGTACGTACACACTGTCACATACTCGGTAACCCAGTACATTTAAGAGCTGGTCTCAAACCCTGATACCTCAGCACATCAACCATATGCGCTAGCCTTTCGACGACTGAATACCCAGTGAATCTGGAAAACGGTTATGTAACAAGATTAGACAGACAGACAGACACAGACAGACAGACAGACAGACACAGACAGACAGACACAGACAGACAGACAGACACAGACAGACAGACACAGACAGACAGACACAGACAGACAGACAGACACAGACAGACAGACAGACACAGACAGACAGACAGACACAGACAGACAGACAGACAGACAGACAGACACAGACAGACAGACAGACAGACAGACAGACAGACAGACAGACAGACAGACAGACAGACAGACAGACAGACAGACAGACAGACAGACAGACAGACAGACAGATAGATAGATAGATAGATAGATAGATAGATAGATAGATAGATAGATAGATAGATAGATAGATAGATAGATAGATAGATAGATAGATAGATAGACAGATAGACAGACAGATAGACAGACAGACAGACAGATAGATAGATAGATAGATAGATAGATAGATAGATAGATAGATAGATAGATAGATAGATAGATAGATAGATAGATAGATAGATAGATAGATAGATAGATAGATAGATAGATAGATAGATAGATAGATAGATAGATAGGGAAGCGCGTGAAGTACTCTAAGATTACTAACGCATTAAATAAATGTCGGGTAACATTGAAAGACTGCATTCCGGAACCTCCCTAGTGGTGTTCTCTAGAAATATCAATTTGCATTTCTGGTTGTCCGGGGCGAACATTGTTCGTATACTTTTTGTAATATGGAATGGTAGCCTCTTCTTAGTAGAGATATCTTTTTCTTTTATTAAGAGAAAACAGCGGTACCTACAATAATCATACAATGTTATGCCCGAAGGCTCGCCCCACTCCATTCCATTGTTTCCTACACAGCCCACTAATGTCTTTAATGTTACCTTGAAGGCACTGCCCCTCAATTATGATAAGGCATTCATAGTGAAATATGACACACGAACGTCCCCCTTCACTGTGTCCTTGTCAATTGTGCGCGCTACATATTTCACTATTAATTCGTGCCAACTCGCCCAACTATCACTTCTGCTGCATGATAAGGCATTTTAACTACTAATTTTAATGTGGTTTATTTTCAGAAACAGCCGACAAATCCGAGATTGAACAATGATTGCTACAAAGCCAATTATTTATATATATGGTATGTACGAAACTTATTTCCATAGGGAGCATAGTGAGCGTCGTCATTGTTTCTTATTTTCTTCTTTACTTTTGTAAATGGCGGAGGGTACTGTTCGGCTGACTATTGTGAGAAAGTCTTTTATATGCACGTACTCCACTTGATTGTTTCATGACATGTGTAAACGTTCATGTAAAGAAAAGCACGAAATGGGCCCTGAATCACTTATTACGCTTCAGTCCAAATTGACTCAATAGGAAGACTATATCATTGGAATCTTAAAGAAACAAATTTAGGTGATCCGCGTAATTTGTTCAGGGTATCTAAACACCTGAAGGACAACAGAATGCAGCGGACACGCCCTGCGTTTGCAACTTTCTCCGCCAATTATAAGGTCGTTTAATGACTATGGTCACTCGGGTAAACTATAAAGTTTCTTTCTAACGTGACGGCATCAGTAAGACCTAGAGCAGGTTGCTGTTGAGCTTCACTTTTATAGTAAATATAAGCGAATTATTTGTGCAACGGTAGAAATAAGAAGGCGAAAGCAAGAAATCCATAGGTTCACGGAAAGCAATGGTTACACATCCGCCTCCGAGTAGGAATTGTCTGTTACAGCTGTTGCCTGCACACTGGTATCGGCAAACGCATATACCGAGGGAAGGAGTCGAATAAAGAGTTCCTTCGGAAAAGTTCGGTTCTGTTGTAGACGTTGTTGTTGTTTTGTGATGCGAGAATTTAGAACGATTAAGGAGAAATTTCATTTCATTTCATATTGTTACCTCAAGGACTCTTCCAGGGGTTGTTAAAAATTAAAAAATTAAATTGTGGGGTTTTACGTGCCAAAACCACTTTCTGGTTATGAGTCACGTCGTAGTGGAGGACTCCGGAAATTTCGACTACCTGGGGTTCTTTAACGTGCAACTAAATCTAAGTACACGGGCCTTTTCGCATTTCGCCCCCATCGAAATGCGGCCGCCGTGGCCGGGATTTGATCCCGCGACCTCGTGCTCAGCAGCCCAACACCATAGCCACTGAGCAACCACAGCGGGTAGGGGTTGTTACATAAGAAATGGATATGCAGGAAAATTTTTGTTTGACCTGGGTAACTACATGTTAATTCCGCGACAGGTTGTCTGTTACATTTAGAAGAAATATTGTCGGGCAGGTGATTGCGACAGCGCTGTGGGAAAGGTCATTCTGATCGGATGCTGTGCGGGGGAAAGAAAGGAGGCGGAGAATGTAGCCATGTGGCTGCGTGGCCGGTCGACTTGAAGGACACGGCCGGTACGATGCGGGCTGGTGAGATGATAAAGCTTGGACGGTCACGGGTGCTGTAATAAAACGTATGGAACAGGGCTAGAGATGCGATGCGACGACGAAGTGCGAGAGACAATATGGATGACTATGCTTTTAATGTGCACAGCAGTGCAGTGGCGGACACAGCTAGGAGGCTGCGGAGGGGTATATATAGAAATAAAAATTCAAATGGTACCACTCAATTAAGTTCAATTAAAAATTTCTTTACAAAACATACAGTGTTGCGTTGAAAGCCCCTCTGGCAAGAACGCTGCAAGAATGCAGCTTGGTGGAGGCCAGAGGGGCCGGTAATTGGTAGCAGTGCCAATACGGATTGTGCTTGACATTTTGAATCCCATTGTACTTGTCCTCTTCCAGAACAGGTTGTCAGGACAAGTTACTAATTGAGTGGTGAATTTTCGTTGCATCACGTTGCACAGTATTGAAGTAGAAGTGCGCTCACCCAGTAACTTATATGTATAATGCAGCACTTCACATTACTGTTGTCGAATGCACGAAAAAATTGTCATCCAACCCAGTGAAGCGTGAAGTTACAAGCAAAACCCGTGCAAGTTTCCCTTAAAGAAGACTTCGCATTTGAAAACGCTTTTCTATGGTTGTCTCTCTACCACCTGCACTAACGAGGAGGCTAGCAAATCGCAGAGTGAAGCCGAATTAATCGGCAAGTCGAAGCACAATGACGCATGATATGGCAAGTTAGTCCTGCGGATGACAGCAACTTGCAGGGAGGATCATGAAAGTTAAAATTGTCATGCATCTGAATGTAGTTTGAAACTAAAAAGAAAAAAGGAAGCCCAAACGGATATCAAAGAAAGAAAGCTTCGCAGTTCGAGAAATCATTGTCCTGGTCCTGGGATTCAGCCTGGGACCAAATGTCTTCTCAGAGTAATCGCTCTACCAGCTCAGCTGACAAGAAGCTACTAGACAGTAACGCGAGGCAGAATGGCAAAATGATTTTTCACGTTTTAATTATGAAATAATTAAATAATTTGCTTCACTTGCACGTGCATCTTTTTCGCTTTTCCCGTCCCTTTCACATTTGCCAGACATCACGCTTCCCGTTGTTATTGACGTGCCTTTAATTAATTTCTAGAGCTTATCTCAGTACACAATTTCGTAAGATTGCGCAAGACGAACAAAATATATAGTAAGTATAACGCCGGACAGTGTGCTCGTGTCTTACCATGTCTTTCATTTCTTTTGTGGTTTCTAAAAATGAATTCTAATCAAACCGCCCAAATCTCTATTGTGTTGTTTGAATACAACCGTGGAATAATATGTGACCCTTAGAAGCAACAATATTAACCTAGAAATCGAGGTTTCGTGTCTGCTTTTCAGTGATCTTCGTCAGCGGATCCTGCACGATTGCTGAAGATACTGCAGACATAGTAAATACAGCACTAGCAGAAACTGAGAAGCCTTCAGTCAAATGGACAGCAGAACAATATACTCACAAGGGGTGGAGCGAAGACTTGGTGAAAGACAATATGTTTGCACTAGAAGTCATAGAGGTAACCTTTTACTTGTTTGCTATAGAAAACAAAGGCAGAGGAAGAGCTCATGGCGACAATGATGTTGCTATTCTGTCATGAAGTCTCCGACGTGGCAATGCTGAAGCGTATTGACAGTGATCTAGCAGATCGATATTTACTGTAACGTTTTCCCATGATGAAGTTAAGAGTACATAGGTCGCGTTAGCACAAAGAGGCTGTTTTTATGATACAACTTAGCAAAACAAATTGGGTGCGTGTACGTCACTATGGTTTTCGAAGCATTTGCTGACGAGGAGGCGCAGTTAGTCCTTTAAAGCAAAAAGAAAGGTGCTCTGCACTAGTGCTTATTTGTGATGATAAACCATTTACTTTGTCTAATGGAGCTATTGACTTCTGAGCACGTATGCTTCGGCTAAGCATATTTTGTAAGCAGAACGACTCAATCAATTTCATCTTTCCAGATAACTCCCATTGTGATCGGTTATCAATCAATCAATCAATCCATCAAAGTTTATTTCACCAGAATATTCTGGATGGTCTTCAGGGCTAAAAGCTGCTCTAGGCAGCTTGACTGAGTCCCTGAAGACCCTTAAATCGGCAGCATACGGCGTTCACAGCACATATATGCATATCGTATCCTAATTTTAACATGTGTGCAATACTGTAACAAAGTTTATGTAAGGATCACCTGAAGTTTGCATACAGAGTTACAGTAGGATTCGCATCAAATGTTTAATACTGCATAAACAAGCAAAAAGTGGCGTCTATTATCAATAGACACCACTTTTCTTTTTTTTTTGCAGATTGGTCTTTTACAGCGACTTAGTTATTCGGTAGCACGATTTCGTATAATGGAAGTATATGTGGGAATGAATAATGCCAGCAAGCAAGCCGCAATCTACAAAAAAAGCATCACTAAGGACTTTAAAAATTAGGAAGTCCTGAAGATCAGTTTAGTGTAATTATTCACGAAAACGTGGACAACAAAACAATCACTTTCATGCAACGTGTGAAAAATTTGGAATTGAAAACATTAGGTTGTTAACAATCAACGAATTTTTACGTTTCATTTGAAGATTTTAATTGGCGAATAACGGTACTCTGAGAACCAGGAATTGGATATTCAGTGTGCGGTAGGTGGGACTTTTACAACCTTAACTATAGGATACTGCGCCGGGAGATCACACACAAAGAGCTGCTTGCAAATTATTGCTTTAACAAAAAAGTCCCCGTTTGTCGCATTGTACTGTGCTGCATTTATAAACACTATTAGCCAGTCATTATAACTTTTCCCTACCTGGTATGTTTGTAGCCTCTTATGGTGATCCGGGAGACAGTTCAGCATAAGAAGTGTCCGGATACGTGTATACGGTGTTTTATAGATGATACGGTGGTCTCTGGGGTATGTGCCCCAGGAAGCGCTGGTCACCATGATGTTCCGGGTATACATCTTTGTAAATACATATAAATGTTATAGCTAAGTTGTCTGACGGGAAGATTTACATACAGGACCCCTAGTGCAGGTGCCGAATGCTTTACCGATTAGGCCGCGGGAGCATTCCTCAGTAGACGGAACATAGCCTCATTCGTAATTTATTGCGTGCATGCCAGCGCATTGAGGCGTACGGTGAATTTTGTGACTACTCCAGGGAGTCTTTCGCGGTCGTAAATCACTAGACATAAAAAAAAATGATATCTTCAGTTTTAAATCGTTTTCTGAAGAACATTGCTGACATTAACTACACGATTTCGGTGTGCGCCAGAATTTTAACGTAAGGTAGCGAAATATGTGTAGGCGGGTTTGGGTTCCAATCGTCAAACCGCTTTCAGAGAGGAAGCTGTATTAGAAGACATTTCATTGGACAGGTCTGCTTGCTGGAAGAAATTATGACAAAGCCTCAGGAACCTATACACACCATGCATGCCCTGACTGCTTGTGCCATCGTTTCTCTACACGTAGTAGCCATGGTAGGATGACCAAAATAGTACATGCTGGTGCGTGGTTTCTGCTGCGAAGCATGGCGTCCCTCACATCTCGCAAACATGCCACCGCATATTGTCAGGATGCCAATCGAGGAGCTCCAGCGAAACGCAAATCGCACTGATTCAAACCGGGCCTGCATTTGCGTAAAAGCCTATCCGCTGCTCCTAATAAAAAAAAAAAAACATGGGCACACTAAAGTGCAGTTGACATCGACGGGAAACTAAGTATTGTCGGTGTTATTGCCTCATGAACATTGTGCTTATATACGAAAGTGCAGTTTTCGAGGGATAGACAATTTATTATTATTTATTAATCGCAGGATACTGCCGGCCTTAGTCTTAGGTCTTGGGCAGGAGTGGATAATGCGATATACAGATGAACCAAAAAAAAATGAACACCAAAAATCATTACAAGAATTCAATGCATTGCAATAGGCATATTCCCTGATCCGCCCGAACCGTGCAGAGCATTCCAACGAAAAAGCTTTACAAAAGTTCAATATATTTTAGGATACAGATATTCGCTGAACCGCAAAAGCTGTACAGAGCATATTGATAACAACGTGATATTGATAACAAGGAGCCGCATTCATACATTCCTATACATATAGACACACACACACACACACACACACACACACACACATATATATATATATATATATATATATATATATATATATATATAGGAAGACACAGACGAAAAGCTATGTACAAGTATATTTACAAGAAAATACGCTGCGCTTGGCCAAGAGGCAACAGCCCGCGCCAGCTTCTAATCGTCGTCGTCGTCTTCACACTGCTCGCCTTTTCGTGATCGCACATATTGTTCCGTAGCACTACTCGCGCCTGCAAAAGCGCCGTCCCGGAGCGACTAAAGATCGGACTCGGAAGCAATGTAGTAGGCCTTGAGCCTACTGACATGCACGACATCACTAGATGCCAGAGGAGAGGACGAGGTTGAACCCACTGCAGCAATTTCATAAGTCACAGGCGTCACCTGGCGCAGCACGCGGTAGGGCCCTGTGTATCGCGAAAGGAGCTTCTCTGAAAGTCCGACGTGACGAGAGGGCGACCACAGGAGCACGAGCGCACCAGGCGAAAACAGTACGTCACGATGGCGGGCGTGCGTTGTAGTGACACTGCTGAGTGATGTGTGAGGCCGTGAGTCGTGCACGGGCAAGCTTGGCGTGCATGGTCGGCGAGGGCGATGGCGTCGCGCGCATACTCGCTTGTTGAGATCGCAGCAGGAGGAAGTGCCGTGTCTAGGGGCAAGGTAGGTTCGCGACCGTACAGTAGATAAAACGGAGAAAATCCGGCGGTGTCGTGCGGGGAAGAATTGTACGCAAATGTTACGTAAGGAAGGGCAATTTCCCAGTCGTGGTGGTCTTTGGAAACGTACTTGGACAGCATATCGGTAAGAGTACGGTTTAACCGCTCTGTCAGGCCACTGGTTTGAGGACTGTATGAGGTAGCCAGCCTGTGTTTAATAGAGCAGGAACGCAGAATGTCGGCGATAACTTTCGAGAGGAAGTTTCGACCACGGTCAGTAAGCAGCTGTCGCGGGGCTCCATGAAGCAAGATAATGTCACGCAAGAGAAAGTCCACGACGTCAGTGGTGCAACAGGTAGGGAGAGCCCGAGTGATAGCGTATCGGGTGGCGTAATCAGTCGCGACGGCTACCCATTTGTTCCCAGAGGATGACGTGAGAAAGGGACCGAGCAGGTCTAATCCAACACGAAAGAACGGTTCCACAGGGACGGTGATCGGCTGGAGACGACCGGCAGGTAGCACCTGAGGTGTTTTCCGACGCTGGCAGGGATCACAGGCAGCAACATAGCGTCGAACGGAGCGAGCGAGACTAGGCCAACAGAAGTGGCGGCGGACGCGGTCGTACGTGCGGGTTACCCCAAGATGTCCTGCAGTGGGTGCGTCATGCATCTCAAAGAGCACAGTCTGTCGTAGCTGTTTTGGCACGACAAGAAGAAGATCAGAGCCGTCAGGGAGGAAGTTCCTTCGATACAGAATGCCGCCCTGGAGGACATATCGGCGAACGGATGCGTCGGTAGGTGGAGAGCGCAGACGCTCGATAAGTGCTCGCAGCGATAGGTCTCGGTACTGCTCATCGGCGATGTTCGCGAAGGCAGACACAGAGAAAATGCCGTTGGCGCTACTACTGTCGGCGTCGTGAGGCTCGTCGACCGGGTAGCGAGACAGGCAGTCAGCGTCCTTGTGTAGTCGGCCAGATTTATAGGTGACAGTATACGAACATTCTTGGAGGCGTAAGGCCCAGCGACCAAGTCTTCCTGTAGGATCTTTCAGTGAGCATAACCAGCAAAGCGCGTGATGGTCTGTGACAACGGAAAAGGGTCGGCCATATAAGTATGGGCGGAATTTCGCAATCGCCCAAACTAGGGCCAGACACTCACGCTCAGTGATGGAATAGTTGCGCTCCGCGGGTGAGAGGAACCTGCTGGCGTAAGCGATAACACGGTCGTGGCCACGCTGGCGTTGTGCCAGTACTGCGCCAATTCCGTGACCGCTGGCATCAGTACGGACTTCAGTAGGTGCAGAAGGATCGAAGTGGGCCAGAACAGGAGGCGTTGTGAGAATGTCGATTAGATGTGAGAATGCAGAGGCCTCGTTATCGCCCCACTGGAAAGGGGAGTCTTTTTTTCAAAAGCTCGGTTAGGGGTCGTGCTATGGCGGCGAAATTTCTCACGAAACGGCGGAAGTACGAACAAAGGCTGATGAAGCTGCGCACATCCTTGACACACTTCGGAACAGGGAAGTGCGCAACAGCATGGATCTTGCCTGGGTCCGGTTGCACTCCGTTCGCGTCGACGAGATGTCCAAGGACGGTAAGCTGGCGACGGCCGAATTGACACTTCGATGCGTTGAGTTGCAGACCGGCTCGACGAAAAACGTCCAGGACTGCTGAGAGGCGCTTGAGGTGCGTAGCCAACGTTGGGGAGAATACGATAACGTCGTCCAAGTAGCACAGGCACGTGGACCATTTGATACCGTGAAGAAGGGAGTCCATCATGCGTTCAAAAGTGGCAGGGGCGTTACATAGACCGAACGGCATCACTTTGAATTGATAAAGACCATCGGGTGTTACAAAAGCAGTCTTCTCGCGGTCGAGATCATCCACGGCAATCTGCCAGTAGCCGGAGCGCACCTCCACTCGCACCTTACCCCGCACCTCCACCAGATATGTTACGTAGGAAGACGCAGACGAAAAGCTGTGTACAAGTATATGTACAAGAAAATACGCTGCGCTTGGCCAAGAGGCAACAGCCCGCGCTAGCTTCTAATCGTCGTCGTCGTGTTCACACTGCTCGCCTTTTCGTGATCGCACATATTGTTCCGTAGCAATATATATATATATATATATATATATATATATATATATATATATGTAAGTGTGTGCATACACATACATATAATATCACGTCTAAATGCTATTCAGCATGTTGCAGAATGATTGGACAGTCGGGCATTCCACTGAAATAGTGGAGAGTGCATTCCACTCAACTATCGTCCGAGGAAAAAACGTGTTTTTAAATACATTTGTTCTTCAAGAAAATTTCTTTATTTGCTTCGGACGAATAGATCGTGTTGCACACCTGGTAACTAAAGAAATCTACATATCCTCATCTATCCCCAGCATATCATGGTAAAGTAAATATTAAGTAATAAAGAACAGCACATTGTACGAAGAAGTAATTTTTATTTTAAGTGAATTACTGACAGGCTGGGTATTATATACATATTCTGCGAAACTTCTTTATTCTCGAAGATACCGCGCTACGATGACAAACAAGTCACAGCTCTGATGATGATATCTACAGATGAGGAAGATGAGATGCGAATACTTTGCTCACACTAAAAATCCTACTTACGTATTTATTCTTTTTCGACCCACTGCCGCCCGATTCATGGTCAATCCCCCGTAGTGGGTTGTGCTATAACAACAGGCGCCAAGCCAAACCACACCAAAGTAATTTCCCCCTCTAGCGGAAGCAGCCAGCCTGGCCGCAGAAGTGTGCTACGAAACGCGCCGTAGATAAGGTTTCAAACGAGACACGTGCACAATCTCGGTCCCGCGATAAACGACGGTCAAGAGGAAGTACAAAGAGGCGAAAGGCGGTAATTAACAGGTGAAGTTCGTTCAAGAATTTGGTAGGGTCTAAGAAAACGACTGTGAAATTTGGCGGGGGCACGTACAGGTGTACAGAGTAGTACTTCGTCGCCAGGGCAGAAAATCACATTGTGTCCAGTGGAGTCATAGCGGTGCTTGCGATCATCTTGGGAGATGTCCGTGTTAATGTGGGCGAGGTAGCGGCAGTGGGCGAGGCGGGAAACAAATTGTTTGGAAAAAGGCATTGCCAATGAGACAGGGGCCGAGAAGAAAGATGCATCAAGGGCGAAAGTTGGTGAGCGGCCGTAGACAAGGACTGATGGGGAAAAATTGCTGGTACGTTGAGGTTCAGCGTTACAGGCAAAATTCACAAACGGTACGATTGCATCCCAGTTTGTGTGGTCTGCGCTGATGTAAATTGAGATCATGTCGGAGAGTATACGATGGAAACGCTTGGTCAAGCCATTGGTCTGTGGATGGTAGCTGGAAGTTGTCTTATGAGCAGTGCTGGTAGCTCGTAGAACTTCGGCAAGAATGGAAGAGAGGGACACCTTGCCGTGGTTGCTGAGGAGAACGCGTGGTGCTCCATGGCGTAAAAAGATGCTTTGCAGGAAAAAGTCCGCAACTTCAGAAGCTGTACCAGAATGTATAAGACAAGCTGTCTCAGCATAACGAGCGAGATGATCAACAGCTACCACGATCTATTGATACCACTTGGTGGTCATGGGAAGAGGCCCGTACAAGTCTTTTCCGACCATCTCAAAGGGATAGGCAGGACAACGATGGGGTTAGAGGGGCCCAGCGGGTACAGATGTGGGGCGTTTGCGGCGTTGACAAATCATGCAAGAAGGCGATATATTTGGCCACGGCGGAGGAGAGGCTAGTCCAAGAGAGGCCGCTTCCGATCCGGTCGTACGTCTCGTGCTATCCAAGGTTCCCTGCCGTTGGATAGCCATGAAAAGCTTGTAGAACCTCGCTTTTCCAGAGAACGGGGAATGAGGGGGCCCACTTGTTGCCATCTGGGTGACAAATGTAGAGGCGTATATAGGGCGCCGTTGTGCAACTGGAATTGGTCAAGTTGTCGACGCAGACGGGAGTTTGGGGCGAAGAGGAACCGCTAAGGCGTTCAAGAATTGTCCGACAGTATGGGTCTGCATGCTGATGCGCCGATAAGAACGTGATGACAGTCGGCGCCTTACCAATCCAGTGTTGCGATTTGTAAAGGGGATGAAAATGGCTCGCGAGACAGACTGACCATAATGTGAAGGCGTGGGTGGGTGATACGAGAGCGGAAGCGGGCAACGCGAGAGAGCGTCGGTGTCTTGGTGCTTCTTTCCAGACCTGTACATTATGTCGAAGTCGTATTCCTGTGAGCGAATCACCTAGCGCCCAACACTACCCGATCAGTTCTTCAGCGAGGAACGCCACCACAACGCCTGATGGTCTGTAACGACCGAGAAACGACGGCCGCGTAAATACGGAGAAAATTTTTACACAGCCCAAACAACAGCGAGGCATTCCTGTTCAGTAATTGTACAATCTGTTTCTGCTGTAGACAGGCAAGGACTGGCATAGGCAATGACTCGCTCACGAGAGGCATGGTCACGCTGTCATGGAACAGCTCCTATGCCATGTCGTCATGTCTACACAACCAGTTCCCCGAGTTGTTTACTCAGCACGGCAACAGTATCGCGGGTACGGTAGCAGGGAGAAGAAAGCACAAAAATTTACCAGTGATTACGATACTCCATCATGCGAATTTTGAGCGCAGTTGTGTAGGTTTTTTTTTGAATTCGCGATATCGTGTCGTAAAGAATCTGATTCTGAACGACAGGGTCTTCTCGGCGGCTGCGCTGAGCCTCTGCTCGGGCAGCTCGTTTAGCAGCAGCGGCAGGCGAAGCATTTCCACCGGTTGAGTTGCTCATTGTTTAGAAAGAAAGCGTGAACACGGGAACGCGTGGCTCGCACGAGTGCGTTCTCTAGCGGCGGTGGTGGAAGTGAAGAAGCGCATGCGCAATGGGTCCGACGCCCACGCCAGCGCTTTGCTTCTGCGCGCGCCGCATGCCTGGTCACCGCCGGCACTGCGCTTTCCTCATGACCATTTCGTCGTACTCTCCTCCTCCGCTTTCCCCCGCGCGCTTCCTTCACCATCGCCGTCTTTCATCCCCCGCTGCGCACAGCGTTCGCTCTTTAATTCTTCGCTGTGCCCCTTCGCTCGGTTACGCAGAGGGACGCTGACGTTCAACGCAGGAATGGGCGCATAAGAGCTGCGCCGTAATAGTTTCGCGTTAAAAAGAAAATACGCGTCTTCAAGATGCTGCTGACTACACAGGTTCAATCGCACATAGAAGGATACTCTTGCTTTTTTTTACCTTGATGCGAGGTACCTTGGACACCTAAACAGATGGCGATCTCCTTTCGCATCGTCATTTGAGGACCGTGTGCTGCCATCTGAGCGACAGCTTTTTGGATCACTTACGAGAAATTTCCGACTACATAAAAGCGTACTTGAGGAGGTTTCCGCCGGGTTCAAGGGCAGCTGCTCTTTGTAAGCATTGTGGGGGCTGTTGCCGTTATTAAATGATACTGCGGAAGAAAAATGATAAGCAATCGAGGATATCTTCTTATTTGTGCTAAGTTTCTTCTTTCGAGTTTATTTCTACATGCGCATTTGGAGCACACCAATCAATCACTGAAGTTTGAGATTTCAATTCCATTCAATTTTATTGATAAGTAAATTTGCACAAAAGCAGTTGTCTACAGGGGTCTCAAAGTAAAAAAAACTGCAAGCTGGACCCCTTATGATGTTAATGCTTCTAAACCTAGTGTGAGCCAATTGTGATCTCATTGCAGGAGCTGCTTCGACTTCCTCCAGAAGATATCGCTCGTTTGTATGAAATGAATAAAGAAAACAAGGGCGACCTCGAGCTTATCATGAAGAGCCTTCGACGTAGGAAACGATCCAACGAAATTCTAAGTTTTCTTCGGTGGTTCGGAAACACCGTATTCAGAATCTTGAAGACTGCGATTTTTGATTTTGTAAGTACTACGTGCTTGTTTATCGTCGTGCTTGAGAAAGGATGTTGTACAACGCTTTGTGAGTTACTAAATTGTAAGAAACATAGCTGGAGAAAGCGAATGTAAATTTTCCATACAGCTTCGCGGATTCACTAAGGACTACTTGCCCTTACTTCCTTTGTGTGCGAGTTTCGCACGCCTGTGACCATACCAAGCGCGATTGGATATGTTTACACTGCATTGAGCATATTCCGCAAGTACTATCTACTTCTATTTAAAACCAAAAGTATAAGGTCACCTCCGTGCCTTGCGTACAACGAACAGGAAAAGCTAGCCTATTCCCTAATTTGCGCTTGCAGGCTATCTACAATGAAGATTATCGCCTTAATATCCGTAATGAACATCCATTTTCATGATCACTGTCATCCCGTGAGGTAAGACACTATGAGGTAACATCGCATCTGAATTTCGCAAGCAGTGAGGGGCCCTTAAAACTTCCTCAGAGACACAGGCATCAGTGAGACACCTTAATTTGTTGAATGCTGTGGTGTACTTTTTGTAGGTCGTTTGTCTGTCGCACACTCTGCATAACGTTTTATTTTACAGCGAAGCTGTGGATGCGACCACAGAAGCGCTTGAATAGAATTATAGCCAGTTTGTACCGTTTTCAGCAAAGGCAATACAACTCACGAAGTTGATATTTTGGGAAATATTGACAAATTTTAAAGTATGTGTGTCAGTTTGGGTTTAATTAAGTTTTTCTAACCCTCGTCTTCAAGCAGTTATTAGGCAATACATGAAAAGCTTCAAAAGTTTCAACGCTTATCTGAAATGACCTAAAACGGCACAGATTTCATATGTTCCGGAAATTGGGGCCGCGCTATAGGTGACACGCACCAAAGGTATCAATTGTGTGTGTTAATTAAGGGCTCTGAATATAACTACTGAAAAGCCGCCTTCATCTTAACTTCATACGTTGCTCAAGACATGCCGTTGCTATTGCCGAGTCTCGCGTGTCAAACATGTGAGGCATGGTGCTTATATTTCATTAAAGTAGGAAACGTGTTGTGCGTGATGAAGAACAAATTTTAAATTTCCGATGCTCATATACAGCCTTTTGCAGAAAGTTACTTATTCACGCGTTCCCGATTGTCATGCTGCCGTTATCAGCGATGTTTTCCAGGGTCATAAAAGAAAGGCAAGGGTCACCAACTTGTTGTTCAATGAAAATCGTGAAAACGTTAATTTTACTCTGTGGCGAAAATCCCGTGTTTCTCGTTTGTCTAGTAGCATTGTAAGTAATGACTGAACCCTCTTTTTTTTTGCGTGATATGAAGAATATAGTTGGTATCTATAGTGTTATTCGTCAACTATACAAGTCATCGTATCCAAATTAAAAGAAATTAGAAAGGAAGATTTAGAAAAATTTATTTCTACTGTACCTCTGCAGAAATAGTGAAAAGAGCAAAAGGCATCGAGGCCTGACAGAGGCTCCGTTAAAATTTTGCCAACAGCAAATACCTCACACGTAGCACAAAACTAAATGCAACATTGTCATTTTAAGATATAACAGAAAAAAATAGCATTGTCAACTAGCATATTACAATGATAAATAACTCTCAGAATTGAAATCCACAATCAAGAAAGGGGCTGACAGATGGAATAGCACACTGTGGTACAAAGGTTATAAACAGGGATCAGAAAGGCTGGGATCAGAAAGGCTGGCCAACGTTTCGATAGGCGAACCTATCTTCGTCAAGGGCGGTCTCGTCTTCCTCGGCATGCAAGTTTTAAAGGTTTAGTACAGGGACGTCACATGCGGCTATCGGTGGCGGCTGGTTGTAGAGGGAGAGACTTCAAAGAGAATTCTCTTTGAAGTCTCTCCCTTTAGAGCGCTGTCGCGTGACGTCTGCGAGTGCGGTTCCCAAGACGGAGGGACAAGAGCGGGAGAGGGGGAAGGTGGGGAGAAAAAGGAAAGCAAAGGAGAGGTAAAAAAAGGAAAACAACAGGGGTGACATCAAGAGAGGAAAAATAAGAAAAAAAAGACGGGCATGGGACGGTGTTGGGGAAGCTAGAGGTTAGGGAGCATTCAAGGGTGTCATTGGCGGCATGCATCTGTGGGTTTAGAAGAACCGGTCAGGCGGTCAATGCGCGAGTAACAAAAAGACCCGAAAAAACGTCAGTTGAAAGAGTGATTTTAATAGCTTAGCAGTAAATGCGTCGAGTAATTTAGAAGGTGTTAAGATGGCGACAAGGAATTTGGAGTGTAATGCATGAGTTAACTTTAAGGCAGCGGCATGGTCTTTCAAGAAACGTTAGCTCCAGTATCTCAACGTAGCTGTCGTTACGGCGGTATACAGAAATGGCGATACCCTGTGTGGCTGAGGCGTCGAAAAAGGTATGCTGGCGTCTGGGACTTTGGAAACTTTGGAATGTATTAGTGAGGGCGTTTCAAATATATATATATATATATATATATATATATATATATATATATATATATATATATAGTGACACGCTGGCGAAGAAGATGTTTCAATCATAGTCGGAAGCAGACGCTGTTCTGATCTTCGCGCACTGTCTACCATCTTGTCAGCCGCTATTATTATTGTACATATTCTGTAAGTACACGTCTGACTTTTTAACCCCGTAACATTTTTGATGGAGGTTGCGGGATCATTATCAAGACGGATTTACGCAGCGGGCGCTCATTGGCTGCATGTACAATGCCAGCTTAAGGCGACGATGCTTCGAGCCCGTCGGCATTCACGCCCACCGTGATTCTAGCACAATCCCGTGACCTAGGAACCTTTTCTGGCACTGACGACACTGATGTTGAAGACTGGCTTCAACTATATGAGCGAGTGAGCGCCAGCAACCACTGGGACCAGACCATCATGCTCGCTAATTTGATATTTTACCTCGTGGGCACGGCACGTGTCTGGTTTCAGACCCACGAGGAGGAACTTACCAGCTGGGACATTTGTAAACAGAAACTCAAAGATTTGTTTGGCAAGCCTGTTGGACGTCAACGCGCCACCCAAGAAGACCTCGCTTCGCGTGTCCAGACGTGCACTGAATCCTATCTCACGTACATCCAGGACGTGCTCGCTCTGTGCCGCAAAGTGAATCCGAAGATGTCCGAACCTGATAAGGTTGCACATGTCATTAAGGGCACAGCAGATCATGCCTTCCATCTCCTTGTCTTCAAGAATTCCTCCGCTGTGCAAGCCATCATTACCGAATGCCAGCGGTTTGAAGAAGCCAAGAGTCGCCGCATTGCCCAGCCATTTCCCTGCCTTCCCAACACGGCTGCTACGTCCACCTGCGAAGACCTCCGCGGTCCGCCCACACCCAATCGCGCTGATGACATCCTCCATGTCATCAGACGTAAAATAGAAGCCGCATCTCCTGTCACGACCCCAACCCATGGCCCCGACAATTGCCAGGCGACCGTCTCATTGATAAAGTCCGCCGTGCGCCAAGAATTGGCCAACGTTGGCTTGACCGTCTGCTCAGTTAATCCGTCTGACTACACTCCGTCCAGCACTGTCATACGCACCCGCAACCTGAATGTCCCAACGCGGTATCGCAACCCGGCCGAATGGCGTACTCCAGACGACAGGCCTATATGCTTCACTTGTGGCCATGTCGGCCATATTTCACGTCACTTCCGGTCTTCGTGGAATTCGACCCCCTGATCCTACGACCCATCCCACGGCCCTCATGCTGCTCCTCGGTTCACCCTGCAAACGCAGCCAGCAAATTCTGGCGACACTTCTCTTCCTACCCGCTCTAGCCGCTCTCCCTCGCCACGTCGCCGCTTCTTCCGATTGCCCCCATCTCGCCGATCACCATCCCCTAGCTCTTTCCGGTGCACCCTCCCGGAAAACTAACGGGTGCAGCACCTGGAGGTGATGCTGCCAAACCGACCCGACGCAAAAATCATCTTTTGCATTGCCCACACATCGGAACCTCATTAACGTGAACGTGGATGGTGTACCTGTTACGGCTCTGATTGACACTCGCGCGTTCGTATCTGTGATGAATGCTCAGCTTTGGAATCGTCTCAAGAAAGTCCTCACTCCTGCCCCTCCTCCTGTGGTCGAAGTCGCCAATGGTGGAACACCAGCCGTTATTGACATGTGTCCGGCTCGTGTGAGTGTCGCCAGACATCATACTTCTGTTTTATTTTATGTACTAGAGCACTGCCCTCACAACCTCATCCTGGGCCTTGACTTTCTGTCTACACATTCCGCTTTGATAGACTGTTCTGCTGGTGTTGTGCAACCCTCCCGATATTCCTGGCGATATCCCTGGCGGAATATCCCTAGCGCAACTAACGCCAGCCAGAGACTACCACATTTCGGCTTTTACTTGTGACAGCTCCTCGTGTTCAACTCTTGCTTCGCCCCCTGTCCCTTCGAACTTGAATGCCCTAACAAAAATGATTGCTCCCGACCTTCCTGCCCAGCGTGCTCAAGAACTACGTCGCCGCCTTGCCTCATACTGGGACATATTCGACCTTGGAGAACGCCCTCTAGGACGAACATCTGTCGTAAAACATCCAATAAACACAGGTGCTGCGAGCCCGATCTACCGGCGACCCTGCCGCGACATATCATCCAAAACGAAGTTGACAAGATGCTTTTTCGAGACATCATCGAACCTTCTTGCAGTCCATGGGCATCCGCTGTTGTACTAATTTAAAAGAAGGACAACAGTTGGCGATATTGCGTCGGTTATCGACACCTCAACAAGGTAACAAAGAAAGACGTCTGTCAGCTACCACGCATTGACGGTGCCCTGGATTGCATTCATGGAGCACAGTATTTTTCGTCCATCGACCTTCGCTCCGGCTACTCGCAAATTGTCGTCGATCATGGACCGCGAGAAGACTTCCTCCTAGAAAACGTCATCCTTCACCACGGCGCCCCTCGACAGCTCCTCACCGACCGAGGCCGCTACTTTCATTATAAAGTTGTCAATGACACTGTAAACTCGTGCGCGACTAAACACAAACTTGCTACTACTTACCATCCACAAACGAACGGTCTAACCAAGCGCCTTAACCGCACCCTTACTGACATGCTGTCTATGTGTGTCTCCGATGACCACCGCGACTGGGACGTTGCGCTGCCGTTCGTTACTTTCGCCTTTCATTCATCTCGCCATGATACCGCAGGCTTCTCTCCATTCTTCCTCTTGTTTGGCCGCGACTCTACGTTACCTTTTGACACCGTTCTGCCTGCTAGTCTGAATTCCACATCCGAGTACGCCCGTGAAGCCATCCTCAAAGCACAAGAAGCACGCCATATTGCCCGACGTCGACTTGTGCAGTCGCAGGACAATCAGTGGCGCTTATATGACGCCCACCATCATGACGTCCATTACACACCGGGAGCCCTGGTTCTCCTTCGGTCGCCGTCTCGACGCGTTGGCTTCTCGGAGAAGTTACTTGCACGCTACTCCGGCCCTTACCGTCTCTTGCGTCAAGTAACTCACGTCACGTACGAAATCACCCCACTTGAGCCAACCGTGGCTCAGCATCGCTCCGACGTGGTCCACGTCGCGCGTCATAAGTTGTACCACTCGCCTGCCTCCTAACCAGCACCGAGCCGGTGCTGCAGCCGCCGGGGGTCATGTGACACGCTGACGAAGATGTTTTAATCATGTCTGAAGAAGACGATATTTGGGTCTTCGCACGCTATCTACCATATTGTCAGCAGCTATATTTATTGTAAATATTACACGTCTGACTGGTCTTAACACCGCAACAATATATGTGCGCATATATATATATATATATATATATATATATATATATATATAAAGCAGACCATTTAAAAAGGGTGATGTGCGCAGAAGCGAGCGGGGGCAGGTATGCATGGAAAAATGGGGTCGTACAGTTGACATTTATTTCTTTCTATATTTATTATACATACTTTCAAGTCCTACTACACAACAGAAACTACTACTACAGTACACTACTACTACACTACACTATACTACTACTACACTACAGAAAGGAGTGGTACACAACAAAGCAATGTAATATGCTAGCGTAATATGTAATATGCAATGTAATATTATATAAACGTAAAAACAGGAAAGAGTATAATCGATTGAGTACTAGGCAGGAAAAAATGTTTTCGGAATGGTGAAATAGGTGAGGTTTAGGAATCAAGGTTAGCTGGTGGCATAACGTGTTTTGTGCTTGGCTGGTGGTATGACAATTTCAGATTTAGGTTACCGCTTTTAAAGATTCTAGGTTGCCACGTGCCAAATTATTTCCCGTCGGGTGCAGGCAACAAAACTTGTTTATGAGGTGTGGTTCTGTATATTTCCTTTCGTGAGGTGAATGGAAATTTGCTTGTAGTATATACAGCCTTGCTTTGTCGAATATATGACCATGTTCATTGAAGTGGCTGGCTACTGCTTTAGGTAAGTTGTGTGTTGTATCTGCGCGGTGACCGTTGAGTCCTTTATGAATTTGTTGTCCAGTCTCACCTATGTATTGTTTGCCACAAGCTGCACATTCACTTGATTCGCTTGACCAACAACACTTGATCGAGCCGAGGTCCTCAAGCCCCACCCGAGAATCACAAGAACAATAACGCCTCTTCTTACCACTAAATTCTCAAACGCAATCCCAAAAGTGAATAACATCCGCAGTAAATACTACCCAATCCTCACCAGCAACCAGAAACCTTACAAAAATTTTCCGCCCCGCCCAGGGTAGCTTACAGATGCTACACTAACTTTGAAAATATTCTTGTATATGCCAAACTAAGGACAAAAACGAAGTTGGGCACCGGTACCTGTGGCCACCCCAGTTGCTCTACATGCAAATATCTAGAATCTATTGCTACAGTAAAGAGCACAGCGTCGAATTACTCACACAAGGTAACTTCGGGTTTCACCTGCACATCAAGCAACGCAGTACACTGTCAAGAATGTGCCGCTTGTAGCAAACAATACATAAGTGAGACTGGACAACAAATTCATACAAGACTCAACGGTCACCGCGCAGATACAAAACCCAACTTACTTAAAGCAGTAGCCAGCCACTTCAATGAACATGGTCATATATTCGACAAAGCAAGGCTCTATATTCTAGAAACAAATTTCCGTTCACCTCGCTAAAGGAAATATACGGAATCACACCTCACACGCAAGTTTAATTGCCTACACCCGACGGAAAGTAATTTGGCACGTGGAAACTTAGAATCTTTAAAAGCGGTAACTGAAATCTGAAATTCTCATATCATCAACCAAGGCACAAAACACGTTATGCCACCAGCTAACCTTAATTCTTAATCCTCACCTATTTCTCCATTCCGACAGCTTTTCTTTCCTGCCTAGTACTCAATTTATTGTACTCTTTCCTGTTTTTACATTTATATCAACTGTACGACCCCATTTTGCCATGTAAGGCTGCCCCCGCTCGCTTCTGCTCACATCACCCTCTAAATTGTGATTATATATATATATATATATATATATATATATATATATATATATATATTGAAACGCCCTCACTAACACATTCCAAAGTCCCAGGGGCCAGCATACCATTTTCGGTGCCTCAGTCACACAGGGTTTCGCCATTACTGTATACTGCCGTAACGACACTTATATTGAGATACTGGGGCTAATGTCTCTTGAAAGACCATGCCGCTGCCTTCCAGCTAACCCATGCATTGCACGCCAAACTCCTTGTAGCCATCTTAACGCCTTCTAAATTACTCGACGCATTTACTGCTAACCCGCCGTGGTTGCTCAGCGGCTATGGTTTTGGGCTGCTCAGCGCGAAGTCGCGGGATCGAATCCCGGCCACGGCGGCCGCATTTCGATGGGGGCGAAATGCGAATAAACCCGTGTACTTAGATTTAGGTGCACAATAAAGAACCCCAGGTGGTCGAAATCTCCGGAGTCCTCCACTACGGCGTGCCTCATAATGAACAAGTGGTTTTGGCTCGTAAAACCCCATAATTTATTATTTATTTTATTTACTGCTAAGCTACCAAAACCACTTTTTCAACTGGCGTCTTTTCGGGTTTTTTTGGCTTACTCGCGCACTGACCGTCGGACCGGCTCTTCTAAACCCACAGAAGCATGCCGCCAACGACACCCCTGAATGTTCCCTAACCTCTAGCTTCCCCAACACCGTCCCATGCCAGTCTTTTGCTTTTCTTGTTTTCCCCCTCTTGGTGTCCCCCTCTTGTTTTCCTTGTTTTCGCTCTCCTTCGCTATCTTTTCTTTTCTCCCCACCTTCCCACGCTCCCGCTCTTGTCCCCCCGTCTTGGGAACCGCACTCAGAGACGTCAGGCGACAGTGTTCTTTCTCTTTGAAGTCTCTCCCTTTACAACCAGCCGCCACCGACAGCCGTACGTGACGTCACTGTACTAAACCTTCAAAACTAACATGCCGAGGATGACGAGGCTGCCTTTGACGATGATAGGTCCTTTTATCGAAACTTTGGCCAGCCTTTCTGAGGCACTTTATCCCTGTTTGTAACCTTTGTACCACAGTACTAGAATTGAAGTTATTCGTTATTTTAGGACAAGTGATATACAGTTATTATATTACATACACTCAATAGAAACATATCAAAATAAATTACAAATTGTCAATATAATATTTAGCACAAAATTAATACTAAGTAATATTATACAGACTTTAGCTCCTTAAACAGCGTGAACAGCTTATATAAAATATCACAGGTATCAAGCAACAGCAATTAACAATCTAGTTGTTACAGTACACTTTGAATATACAATGGGAAGTAAAAATATTCTGTTATATTCGATTTCATTTTTAATTAAGAAGAACTTGAAAGATTCCTTAAAAGTTCTTGAAAGAACTTGAAAGTTCCTAGACTATTCAACAATGCAGAGGTTTGTTAAGTTACATGTCTGCCATAATTGGTTCTTGTCCACGTAACTCGAATAGCTTTCCTACGTAGCGGATACTGATTTTGCGATTGTGGCTCTATGCATGAAAAAATTCATTAGCTTTATAATTGTGACAACTTGCAATAATAAATTAGACATGCCTTCAGTAGTTCATATTTGATAAACAAAGGCTCTATGCTCACGTGTTCCGGTCTTCCTCGATAATTTTGAGAACTCTCAGTACTCTCTTTTGTAATATATTAGGTTATTGTAAATCTGCGTACATGTAGTGCCAACTAGTAACATACAATGGGACAGCCTAGAGTAAAATAGTGAATAATAAAGGAAGCTTTTTAATCAAGACAGGCATAATGTTACTTATTTTAAAGAAAGAACTTGTAATTTTGCTAAGCTCAGCTGTAAGGTGCATGAGTATTTCATGATAAGTCATCTCTCAACCACACACGAAGAAACTTGTGAGCTTGTAGCTGTTCCAGTTAAGCCCCACGGAATTTAACTGTAATATTATAATGACGTGGCTTCTCAATTGGCGCAAATATTATGTACTTCGTTTTGTTAACATTTAACTGTAGCTAATTGATATGGAATGAATTCGATAGCCGATCTAAATATGCAATATTTGAACTTTGCAACTCTGACATCGATCTATCCGCAAAGAGCACATTAGTAACAATGGCTTATATGAATAATCTTTGGGAAAAGGGAATTAAAGCTGATGATTACCATAAAGGATAAACAATAGCAGACCTAATATGGACCCTTGGGGTGCCCCATTTTGAATTTTGAATTTCGGTGAGTACCTTATTGACCTAAATATATTGGTATCTATTTGTAAGGTACCTTGCGATAATTTTAATGCAACACCGCGCATTCCGCAATCATATACCTTATCTAAAAGCACGTCATGACTCACTGAATCAAAAACTTTTCTTAAATATACGAATAGCCCAATAGTGTATAGCCTTTGTTCAAAGTTTTCTATGATTGCATATTTAGCATTCAGTATGGCCAGCCCACAAGATATTCCTTTCCTAAAAGCGTATTGCACACCACACATGATATTGTGTTTAGCCATGAAGCCTGCAATGCGGATATTTACGACTGTTTCAAAAACATGCGACAACAAAGGAAGCACTCATAGTGTGGTGGAAAATTATTGGCACTGTGATCTGTTCCCCCTTTATGAATTGGGCATACTCTAACTATCTTAAGCGCATCAGGAAATATACCACACTGAAACACTGAGTGAGCGATGTGACCTATAAAGATATAAATTATGTCTGCTACATGTTTGACTGGAACTGAGAGGATATCGTCAGTACCAGAAGCAGTATATTTTTTTTTAGATTTCTGCTTATTTTGACCAGTTCATGCATTGTTGTAGGCAATAAAACAAGTGAATTCAGAAGTTTCATTCTTTCCGTGTTCGCAGTGTTTGCTAGATTAACCAGTAATATATGTTCTCCACTATGTATAAATTGAGCCTTTAGAACTGTAGCAGCTTCTTCGTCACTAAGAGTACCCTCAGTTGTCGTTACATTTATGGTGTTGATTTTTTTTTCCTATCAGTTATATCATTTACAGCCTGCCAGACATTCCTAGAATTATATGAAATCCGAGTAAACAAATTTTCATAATACCGTATTTTTGGACGCTTTAAACTGGTATTAAGCTTATTTCGATAGTTTTTAGATTCAGCAAGTTAAGTCAGATATCTACTTTCAACGAAGATGTGGCATAATTTGTTTTTCGTCTTGATTCTGCTCAAAATTTAACAATAACCCACGGTTTCCTATTTTTGTTTTTACGATTTCTACTGTATAAGAATTATTATTGCTGTATATTATAAGCTTATTAATATTTACATCACCAGTAATTACAAATATAGAACCACTATTACCTATGCAATTTAAGAAATATTCTGCAAAATTAAGAAAATGTGTCTTGCTGCCACAGGGCGGCCTGTAGATAACCCGCATTTTGTACGAATAACAAAACATTCCACATATTCATTCATGACGGTATATTACGTAATACTTCATACTGGATGCACCTTTTGGCATACATCGAAAGACCGCCGCCAAGACTACAGTTTATTGATCCTTCATTCGTATATCCATAAAATTGTGGTGGACTATCCCGTTCTGTAAACCACGTTTTTGAGAAACAGAGAATGTCAAATGTGCATTTGATGTTTTCAAGCGCCTCTTGCACTTTTTGCCGCTTATTTCTCGCACTTCGTGCATACAGGTGAAACATGGATATCCATGTTTTTATAAGGTGTGTCGCCATAATATGCTATAAAACAGTCATGATAAGAGCAGATATTATGGCTAAGGCCCATCATGTTTGCCATCATGTTTGCCCATCGTGCCATTTCACACGCTATGGTACATGCGCCTCGCGTAGCGTTGATGCGTACAAACTGGGTATTGCAGCTCCCGGGATTCTATCAGGTGTCCCGATATGTAGCAGTTGCACGTGGCAATTGAATGCTGCATGTAGCTGGACCTGGTTAACTCAAGCAGGCTAGGTGACTGTCACTCTTAGTTTCAAAGTGAATGCCACTAAGTCATCATCATCATCATCGCTAGCATCATATCGTGCAATTTGACATACGACGTAACATGCGCTTCGTGCTGCGTCCACAAGTACAAAGTTCACATTGCAGTTCTGTTGTATTCCAACAGATATCCCGACATGTAGCAGTTGCATATAGCAGTTTCATGCTGCATGTAGCTGAACGTGGTTAACTCAAGCAGGTGAGCTCACTATTCGTCATCACCCCGTTCGAAGCGGATGCCAATGAACCATTATTATCATTATCAAGAGCAAAGTACAGTGCCATGGGTCAAGGGATGTGGCATATGCGCCACGTAGTCTGGGTACCTGTGTTTACTCTTCGGTACACGTTATGGCGCCTTCTCACAAGGTGCGAAGCGCTGCTGAAGAAGCGAATCATGGAGCTACGCGCGCCTCTGCAACCAGGCAACATCCGGTTCAGCCGACCGCTGTGCACGTAGCACGACAAGTCGCAACTCGCCGTCAACGCCAGGTGGACAGTTCAGATCATTCTCGTGAAAACGATGCAAGAAGACCGCCGCGAAGACGCTGTAGTGCGGGTTGCCGAAAAACGGAGCTCCCATGGAGCCGCTCCTCCCGCGTACGCTGCGACTGTGCCTCCAAACACCAACCTCCAATTGAAATAAAGAAAACGCGCCTTCTTGAGCCAATCAGCTGTTGCTACAGTGGTAGCCATTGTGCGAGCACGGAATAGCATAAACCTAAGGTGAAACTGACACATATGTAGCTCTAAATTAAAGAACAGAGAAATAGCGTTCATTAGGAACACGGTTTTTGTTTCTTTAGCAAAATTTGATGATTTATTAGGCGCTTCCTTAAAAATTGACTTTGCGCTGCGGCGTCTCTATGGAAAAAATAAAACTGAAGATACATCGAAAATGATTATCTAAATAAACGAACTTTTGTTATCTATCTGAATGGCTTGTGGATCCCGGAAATGCAATGCATGTTTTAGAACGAGTCCGAATGTTTTAGAATGAATCTTTTAGAATGAGTCCGAATGAATTACCATCGTCATTCATCAGCCCTTTCCCTCCCCGTCCCTTTTCCCCAGACTAGAGTAGCAGGCCAGAGCAAGTTATACCTCAGGCAGACCTCTCTGCCTTTCTGTAAATAAATTTCTCTCTCGAAGACATCTTGCCTAAAGTTTTAAGAAGTTGTTGATTGTAAATGCTTGAGTTTGTTGTGTAATGTTTTGACGAGTAAATACAAATGTTTTCAGGGAGCAATCAGTGATGTTGATTGAAATTTTGTTAGATTTGTATTCTTACTGTCGGACAGGAACCGTGGCCGATCTGGCACACCACGTCTAAATAGGCACTACCGAAGTGTTTCTCGTAGTAACGGTTACCATCAGTCGAGCATGGGTGCTGACATTGCGAGTATGGAGCGCTGAACTTGCTCGTCGAGTCTAGAGGTTGAGGTGGTAAAGCACTCCTCTTGGCAATATAACCTTGCCCAACCTATTCGTCACGTAGACGACGTCGCTCTACCAACTCTAATTCGGTGTAAAGCTGTCTCGGCGGCATTTTACCCCCCGTTTCACGCCGCCGTGAGTGTCGGGTAACCACCGAAATCGAGGGAAAGACTAGCAGACCAGCAGAGACGCCAGCACGGCTCTGCACAGTGTGGCGTCTCGTGTGTCACGCCGGCCTGATTTGTCGCTACACGGATCACTTCGAAGCACTTGTGAAACCCTCCTCGCCCCCGTGATGCACTTTTGCTTCACGTTCTCGGCCCAACTAAAGCCCTCACCACTTTTGCGCACTCTTAGCCTCTCCTTCGCTGGTGAGATAAGATAATACGTGTCAGAGCAAGCAATATTCTTTTTTGGATCAAACTAGTTCAATCAATCGGAATGTTCAAACATCAATCGGAATGTTCAAACATCAATCGGAATGTTCAGGAAGCATTGCGGCTCTACGCTCCCTGGTTACATAAGCTTCATGTCAGGAGAATGGTATAAAATCAAAATGTAATTGGCTTTGCGTTATAGCGCCTCTGGTGGAACTCAGCGTAGGCATAGTCACCGGCCAAAACCAGCTAGAAACGTTGCACTGCCGTCAAACCTGGACAAGCGTCAGGTGTCTTCGTACCCGTCTTTGTCGGCACCACAAAGTTACTCCTCTACGCCAGTCATTTTTCGTGGTCTCGCCGAGCATGGCGATTGCATTGGATGTTTGCACTGAAAAGATTGGGTCATACTAGGGGCCGTCAAGCTCTAGAAGCTACAAGACAGCGGGTGATAATATACCCGCAGGCGGGAAACCGGACGCTACCGGGAAGGCGTAACCAAGTTGCTGCGCCAACAGCCAAGTGGCTTGCACGATCTGCGTCAGGCTGCTTGGTGACCTGCGTTAGGAGGCACGGATGGCGTCCGCGGTCAATTGTCGGTTGTTGTACTTATGGCAGTGCAAACTATGGCGAAGAAAGCGTGAACGGCATACCTTGGCAGGTCATAGGTCGTTGGAGCCCTGGCAAAGATGTCTAGGAAAGAGAAGAAGTGGACGGCGTTCTATAGCACTAGGAGTGACCCTGGAGAGCAAATAAATACTCACGATGACCTTAAGTCTTGGTTTTCGTAGACTGCACTAGTGTAATTAGGATGCAAATGTTGTCTCTGTGAATGCCTGTTTACTTGTTCACCTTTTCCTCTACGTATCATTCTACTCATTATCGCGCTGCCGAGACAGAGATCGACAGACAGATAGAATTTGCGCAACACACAGACACGAACTGGCGTCAATGTCATAACTATTTCAATCACTAAAGGAGCGTATGCTAGGTGTAGTTACCATGTATCAGGTTGAGGTGGGATATTTAGTCGCAAATTGCATAGGTGAAGCCAAAACGGTTGCATTGCCTAACAATGATTACTGGTTAGTGTGGCAAGTATAAAAATGGTTGTTTTCGATATATGTACTACATATTTCTCTTGATTTTTATCCCAACGTAACGTCTAGGCGCTGGAACTTTTATATGGGAAGCAAAATAATCCAAGCTGCTACAAGGACATCGGTTGCTTTCGTTATTTGAATAGGATGGCGTTACAACTTGGTGGGCCCGCCAGTCCTCAAGATGTGGAAACAAAAATTGTTCTCTTCTCTAGAACGTTAAGTTCTTCAATCACCGTAGATGATGTGATATGGGAGGCGAAGTATGTAGTTAATTACAAGATTAACTTGCAAAAGCCGCTTATTGCGTTACTACACGGTTTCAATATTAATAACAATGTGAGCTGGATGTATACAATGAAGGATGCTCTGCTTAAAATGGTAAGTAAACTCTGAACTTGGCATATATTTGATTATTCACCAGTTTCTAACCATAGACAAAATAAAGGCACCTGTAATGCTTGGCAATTTTAATGTGAGCACGAAATTATAGATTCAAAGGTAGTTCGTACCTTAACATTGGTGGTCGAACTTTAATAATTACAGCGTGGCTTCCTCAGTTAGAGCGGAATATCTATTCCTTTTCGTTTATTCATCGACATGGGTGGCTCCTTGAATACCGTCCTAGTTATCCATTTTCTCGTATGAAATTTTAATTCTGTAACAACGCACTCACTAGTTGTCACACTTCTTCTCACGTAACTGCAACGAATGCGAAATACATGTGCCTAATCATAAATTTCATGTGCCTAATCATACGTACCATTATTGTGTTTTTAACTTCCTGCCCAAGTTTAAAATTTTATTAAATTTGGTTTACTCTATGTCGAAACTTCTTTGTCATACTTTAAACAGACGGTCAGCTAAGATTATGTCGATGGCTCATCACGAGCTGCTTCTACGCGCTAGTGCTGCGGCAGCTTGCCCGCCGATAGATGAGCGTCTGCGCCATTCGTTCCACTGCGAGTTGTCTTTTGCCTGTGATCACAACGTATTAGCCGGTGGCGCCAGAGGTTCACCAGATAATGCCAAAACCTTGCCATGTTACCGAACAGGTTCACTACGTGGGACCTTCGCAATGACGTCAACGTCACCAACGCATCGAATCACTCCACGTATCTTGCGTTTTGACGAAGAAATTCCGCACGCCACATGAAATGGCTACTCGTACGACACCAAAGGTTCCACTCGCGATATGACTGCATTATAACTGTAGGCGATGGCTGTTGCAGCAAGACTTCTAGACATGCGAGACGAGTGTCCTTCAAGCTTGAATCTAGACGAATAGATTACGAAACTTGACGAGAGCTATTGACGAGACCCAGACGATTTCCTCGACAGTCAGGCTCTAGACACCGCGAAATGCTGTTAGAAGGTTCTGACAAAGACATTGAAGCTACGCTTTGAACTATAGGACGACCGATCATCAGAAGCCTCAACCCAAACTAGCAAGAAGACATGAAGAAGCTTGAAGGACAAGCTCTTTGAGCTCGAGTTCATGAAGTCGTGCAGAAACCTCAAGAATCGGCAGCGCTGCTTGATGTAGTTTCCTACAGCCATACATAATAACCACGAGCTCAGCACTGCGTACAGGTTTATATACTGTAGCCCCCTAGTCTCAACAGCAGCAGCTTCAGCCATTTCAGGTCTCCTGGTCTACCTAGGTGTGTTACAAGGAAGTGCTTGACATCCTGAATGATTCGGCAAGGAGAGAATCCTAGCATAAGATCACATCCGAAGTCAACTGTATTTCACGTCCATGTCACGGTGGTCGAAAATTGGGCAACCTACCGAGCTTTATGACAACCTGCATGTATTAGCCATCAGAGCGCTTGGTACTGGCTTACTGAAATATTGGGCCATGCTGCATAAGGTTCTCTTAAAAGCTATGCCACAGCAATTGGTTTCGATGTATGGTTGGCTTGAAAAGGCAGCGAAAACATCAGTAGCTGCAGATTCAACGAGAGAAACTGACATCACCGGCCCTAAAATCACACTAGCACAGAAGTAACTGCAATAACTGCTTGAATTCTTCAACAACCAACCACAGTACCGAACAGACCATGGCTGAAACAATCAGGTCTAGAAGGGCTGACGTCGTAAAAGTACAGAGAAAAGCCTCTAGATTGTCCCGGCAGTGCATCTTGCCCATTGCCATGGCTCCACAAGGCACCGTAGAGAGCCTTAAACAGTGCCTGTTCTGCTAATCCATTGATCGTCGAACCGAGGCCTGTGACTTCGAAGACGCGAATACGGCAAGTTAGAGGAAAGATACTTCTCAGTGCCCCAAGCCGTCTCACATGGTGAGAAATTGTAACGGGATATGAAGATGCAGAAAGTATTTCGCAACGCACTCCACACCTACGTGCGCCTCACACGTGTGGAACAGCAAAAACGTGACCTCAGCGCCAGTCAGCCTTATATCGCAACAAACAGGGCCCATAGTCTTGCTAAACGCTTTGACATCCACGACAGGGGGCGAATGAATGAATGAAACCACGTTTATTCCACATTAAAATGCGCCGAAGACGCTGCGGTGGAAAGGGGAGGAGTATTATTGCAAAAGGGGAAGGGTAAGGCTGCCTCCGTTTTATTTAACGAACGTCCTGGAGGCAGCTAAGTGGGGGCCGCATGACGCTGGTGGCTGTCGCGGAGCCGATCACCGATGGGTGGTGCCGCCGGGTCCTGGAGGAACAACAGCAGTGCTCACCAGAGCTCGATGGCATGGTCCGGAGCCGTGGTATCCGGGCAGCCCAAGTCCAGAGAGAAGAAGGCCAGGGTCCCCGCTCTATGGTGGCCAGGGCACAAAGCCTTGGTGGGATGTAGAGGGGGCACTCCCAACAAAGGTGGTTGAGATCAGCCCATGTGCACATGGAACAGAACCCACTTACGGGGGGTGGTGTGCCACCCCTGTGGAAACGGTTCAACAAGTGAGGAGTAAGGAGGGTGCCTGTCTGAGTTCTCCGAAGCAAGACTGACTCTCGCCGTGTGAATACCTTCGATGGAAGCGACGGTATAAAGAGTTGCCCACTGCTGTGAGGTAGGCGGCACGTCTTTGTTTGGTCGCATGCTTGTCTACCATCGGGTCTGCTACCTCAGGTGTGGCAGCTAGGAGAGGATAAGGAGTATCGGAGGCTCTGGCTAGCGCGGTAGAAAGATGAGCTTGCGCCAGTCTATGATGAGCCTTCTCGTTTCCGGGGATACCGCAGTGCGCAGGAGCCCAGTGGATGGTAACATCGTGACCGCACTCGCTGAGCAGGCGTGCCTGATGCCGGATCTTCTGCAGTACGGGATCTGTGCAAATAACATTAGCACATACCCGATGGGCAGCCTGGGAGTCTGTGTACACATGATGGTGAACAGGGTCAGTTTGAGACGAAGTTGCGAGGGCCCACTCCAAATAGTCTAGTATGGCCATTAGCTCAGCGCGGGTGCTGGACATTGCTTCTGCTGATATATGATGGCGGCGGTTATGATTTTCATTTGTCTGGTCATACCGCGCAGTGCCATAACAGGTGTTACTAGCGTCGTGTGCAGGCAGTGCAGCGTCCGTGTATACGATGCGTTCAGTCAAGGGGAGTGTAGTCGTAGCTTTGAACACTAAGAATTGCCGAAACGATGCAGAATTTTTTCAGTAGTGGAAGCAAGTGAAGGTTTATAACTTCACACACGTAGCGAACATTAGGCTGCGAATTCCAACAAAAGGAAGCGTTGAAGGAAGCAGTATGTCGAGGTCAAAGAATAAGAAGCACGTTGATAAGAATGCGCGTGCGGATCTTTACAGAGAAGTCAATTCAGTCGATTACCATCGAAGCTTGGAAAAGGGCTGCCACATGCAGCAACCATGTCCCGAGGCCAAATGAAGGACTGATCAACATGAAGAATCGTATTGTATTCTTTCGAGCTCGTTAGTTACAAAGAGCTTGTGCCTCTGCTACACTCATCCAAAGATCAGATTAATAATTGATCTTCATTGCCAGCAATGTGAAAACAGTCCATGAAAATGTCAAAGCCATTTTAACTGTCGCCTTAATAAGTGAGTATTAACTTTTTTATGCTCGACTCAAGTGCTACACAAACAAATCATGAGATAACATAAATTACCTAACTTATACTATATTGTGAAGCTCTCAGTTGTAATACTGTTGTGCATCTGTTCAGTGAACTCAGTAACGTTTGAGAATTTGTTGCAAGTTGCTTCATTCAGCAATTGCCACAAAATAAAATCGTACCTCAATTGTCATGTTGTAGTAGCGAAGCAGCAATATGACTGGATTGTTCAAAGTCCCCTAGCTGTTCCAGCTAAGATGACTCACTGCACTAGCGTTACCGTATTGAGAGCTTCGCAGAGTCTCGTATATCCAGTGCTAAGAGTACATTCTAGAAACGTCAGATTGTCGGCAACAGTATGTCGTTAAACAGAATTTGTGGAAAAGAACTCCAGTCTCAACCGGTTTACAACCCAGCTATGCTACGTTCAAGAAACGCGGAGCAGTAGCAGTTATCCTAAGGACAACAGCGTAAGGTAGGTTTGCGGCACATGAGCAAGGGAAATGTATGAATTATTCGTTCCTCACCACACTATAGGAAATCGACCCGTTATATCGAGAGCATTTTGAGGTGTTCGTAAACATTATATCGGATTTTTTCTGTGAGCTATATGAACACCGTATGAGACGTTGACTGTATTCTAATTTTTCTCTGATTTGAAAACGTTCGACACATCGCGGAGTCTCAAGAATGAACTATCCCGTGCTGCTCGCGAGGAAGCAATTCTCTAATGCGAAATGTACGCTTTCAATAAATCAGTCATATAGTATTCAAATGACTATAGTGAAGGTGGGAGCAGTTCCCAGTTGTCTAATCGTGGCCAAATTTTCTGTTCCGAGGTCGAATCTGCTTTACTGATGCTTCAAATATTAGGTAATGCTCAACAGTTAACCCTATAATGAATATGAAGAATTAATATTATAATATATAGGTTTACATTTCCGCGCCGTAGGGTGTCTTTATGCATGCTAGTAGTTATTTTACGTACAACTAATTAGTAGAAATTCCACTTACTGTGTGAAGTTTTCCCCTCACAAAAGTGCACTGTTAATTTCAGACACACTTCTAGCAGAAGTTTCACCATAAATTTGACCTCTTACTTTTTATTGTCCTTACTTTTGGTTCACAATACTGCAATTACTGCAGAATACTGTAGAAGCGCTGTGCAAAAAAAGTAATGGCTCTACCTTGAGTTCAAATTGCCCCCTTCCTTCTCCCTCATGACTGGGTGAAATTCCTGATGGGATGACGCTGATCTGGCATAATAATTCAGCCTTGAAAGAGCAAAGAAACACAAAGAAATTATTCACTTTTATATAACTGTGCAAAACACACCAGAAACTGCGTAATCACCGAAAAAAATGCCTTGTGGCACATTGTTTAGCAGTAGGGTACCGGCACTGTGTAGAAAAGTAGAAGTTGGCTTCCCCCAAGCCACATATTTTTTCGCTTCAGACTGATCCTAGCAGCTCATTATATGCGACCCATAGGTGCATATCTTATTTGCTGCACATCACGTGTAATAAGATTATAGTCGGAGCTCTTGCACCAGTATGTCTCCTCTGTCAGTGCTTTGAAAAGACAGCGAGTCGCGTTACAATGCTCTTCATCATCCTGCGTTCCAGCTCTTAACCAACAGATGACGCTTGCTACCGGTCATTCAATGGTGGCTGAGGACATTTAACCAGAAATTTGTACTTATTTCTAAAACGCAGTAACTTAATTTTTGCGTATATTGCGAGTAGGCAACACTCGTCCATAAAGAGTTAAGTATGACGAGGTTAGTTGATGGTTCCCAACCTGGCATCCATTATTTCAACACCCCAAAGAAAGCATAAAGATAGTAATGGGCGACTTAGTGCAAAGGACCAAAGAAATACTGCCTGAACAATAGGCTAAAACCCGTTTTCACAATCGCTAAACAGTGGATTTTTCATACAGACGAGGCATCGTAATGGGTAACTATGGTGTAGGTTGTTCTTAGGTTTTAAACCGGTAACTGAGGCAGACCCTCAGATCTCGCTAAGACGGAAAAAGCCATTTGTTTACGTTGATAAAAGCAAGATAATTAATGCACACAAACATTTCCCCTTCGACGTACCCAGTTAACATTTGACGTTTATACAAAATATTAACAACTAGAGGCAACAAAAGCAAGAGAAAATATATAATCGGCAGTATGCGCTAGTGTAAACTGGAGCGTGCTAGTCAGTGAAAGCACAACAGTTCAACGCTACATGATCGGCCGGACAAGATGATGAGGAAAGCGGCGACCAGCTCACCAAGAAGGGTTATGCGGCGAATTAATGTTGGCCCGAGATTAGTTATTCCGCCTGGCTGTGAGGAAGCAGGCTTCGTACGGGAGGCTTTCAAAAGGAAGCGGTAGGAGATAGACGTGGTGGCCAGGTGGCTGAACGCAAGCACGGGCCCGCTTCCTGAATGCTCACGCTCTGCCAACGGGCCCGGGCGTCCACAGGCATCGGGACTTTCACCCGAGGTCTGTGTACGCCCGAGCGCGGCGAAATCACGAACCTTAGGAAGGCCTTGCCCGACCCTTGACTTCTCAACCCTGATGGGAAGAAGACGAAGTGCCTTTCAAGCAGAAGGTGGAGTCTTCCAGTTCTACTCATTTTGCGAATTTCTTAGACTTTGCCAGTGAACTGCTGTTCCTCCTTAACTGTGATGGAGATGGAGTCTCACGCGCGTCCGCCGGACTCGGCAGTGCCCGCTGCGGCTGCCTCACGGGAAGCGCAACGGTACCGAGAGCGGCAGTTACAGCGACGACACCATGCAGTATTACGTCAGCAATGAAGATTCTTGTGGCGACACCTTCGAGCTGGTGCGGAGTCGCAACGCAAAGCGAAGATTTCTCAGCGCATCTTCGAATTCGACTGAGTCCACCGTGAGATCTTCGCGGGATACCGAGGAGCTCACCATCCTGTTCTCGCCAGTTCTCGCCACTGACAACCTGAAACGCCTCAACAGGCAAGCCGTGTCTTCACATCTAGAGGCGCTGGTTCCAAATGAAACCAAAGACATCAGAGTTAACACCCGTAAGAGCGTGCTAGCGTTTGACGTAGAACACGCAGCTGCGTTGGATTCTTTGCGCAAAGTCACGGAGCTTGACGGGATGAAAGTCCACCCTCATATTCCGCTGGGTAAACAAGTCCGTACTGGCGTAATTTGCGATGTTGATGAGACCATTGTCGACTCCGATCTGTCAATCTTAATCAAGCCAGCTACGGAAAACACCATCATCACAAACGCGTTTCGTCTCGGCACGTCATGGTGTGTGAAGATCATATTTAAGGGCGAATCCTTCCCATCGCATGTAAAAGTGGGCCACTTCCGACTCCCAGTTCGCCCCTTTATACCAAAACCGCTGCAGTGCTGGAAGTGCATGAAGCTTGGCCATGTGAGTAGTGTGTGCGATAACACTACCGCCTGTTCTCGCTGCACTGGGCCCCACACCACTAACTCGTGCGAGGCCAGTGTGCTGAAGTGCACAAACTGCAGCGGCGCTCACGATGCATCCTCGAAGGAATGCCCTTTGATTCGAAAGGAAATGGAAATATTGAAGAAAATGGTTAGAGACCACTCGTCTCACCGAGAAGCAGCAACATCTATTAAGCGACGACGATCACGTCGCCGACGTCGATCAAGAGCCTCCAAAGCCTCTGCAGAATGCCAGCCACGCTTCCGCCCAGGCCAAACCCAGTCAGCTAAAAGGACAAAGGTGCATCGAACAGCACGGCTGCTGACGCATGACCTGCACTCCCGAGGCTACATGCCCCCACTGAGCGAAATGATACTTCTACAGCAGGGGACACTTCGTCTGTTCCTGATAAATTGGCGGACCAAGACCAACAAATTGTTGTTATGATCAGCTCTCTGGTGAGTGCTATTCGTGTTCTTCTGGACAAGCTACAGACACCAACAGCTCGAAGTGCATTGCAAGTGCTAGATGCCATCAGTCCGGTTTTGGAGAGCCTTCAGAAGTCCAGCGCTTGAGAACTTCTACAGCAGAACTATGACTCATCGACAACAACGATCGTTCCTGCACGATGTCAGAAGTGCCTCCATATTCCAATGGAATGCGAGATGCCTGAGGTCACGTATTTCGGATTTCGAACAGTTCGTATTTGAAAACCATTTTCCTATACTGGTCATCAGTGAACCGAACTTATCAGCCTCCATAAGACTATCAGGATATGAATCTTTTGTTTCAAACACGTGTGTCCGTAGTAGTAAGGTTCTGGTTTACATTCGCAAGGACCTTACGTATTTTTCCCAACACGTAGCGCCACACGACGGGAACCAATACGTCTGTGTTACTGTGAAAAAGAAGAAACTGTCTTTTACTATTATTGGCGTCTACCTTTCCCCAACAAGTCAGTTTGATAGCAAAAGACTGGAAAATATTATGGCTGCTACTCCCGGTCCTTGAATAATTACAGGGGACTTCGACGCTCACCACCATATATGGGGAAGCTCCAGGATAAATTCGAGGGGCAGGTCACTAATATCCTTTGCATCAGGCCACAACCTGTGCCTTCTAAATGACGGAAGCCCGACATTTCTGCGAGGAACTACGTACAGCAGCTGCCTTGACTTGACTTTGGTGTCGCGTTGCCTGACTTTGAGCGTGCAGTGGTTTTCTGATATTGAAAGCCATGGAAGTGATCATATTCCGACCTATGTGAGAATCGATGAACTAGACACCGCATTACCGGTTGTCTCTCTCCAAATTGACTGGTCAGTCTTTCAAGATCGTGTAGAAGACAAATGGAAGACATATCGCACGCAGATCAGAAGACATAATTGCAGATGCTATGCGAGATTGTACACGCTGCTTCACACATTCATCAAAGCGTACAGAGAATTACATTGAATTGGAAAGGCTTCGCGCACTACGTCGCGGACCTGCAAGGAGCTACACGCACGAAGTCAATTCTTGACCTCAGAGAAGCTCGGCGGATTCAAAAGAAGATCAAACGCCGAATGGATAAGCTAGCGGATCAAAGATGGAAATGCTTTTGCGACTCACTAGACCCCCGCAAGCCATTGTCGCGTGTGTGGCGTACTCTACGGGGTCTTTGCTCAAGTCCCCAGCAACGACACTCTTTTAACGCCCTTGCTTTCTATCAAAACCGCCGTGAGATAGACGTTGCAGAGGAATTTTGCGCGAAAGTCGCCGGCGGCACAGTTTCAGTCCCTGACATGGGTTTAGGCAACATCCCCGGCCCACGAGATGCAAGTATGGACGCTCTTTTCTCTACGGAAGAGTTAGAAGCTGCTATGGCGCTCTGCAGGTGTTCGTCTTCACCAGGGCCCGATATCATCACATATACTGCTTTGCGCCACCTAGGTCGAGAAGCACGAAGAGAACTCCTCAGCCTTTTCAATAGTTCATGGCAAGATGGTGTCATCCCACAGGAATGGAAACGCAGCCGCCTGGTACCGCTACTAAAAGAAGGATAGTCACCGCTCGAACTGGCATTGTATCGGCCTATAGCTCTTGCCAGCTGCGTCGGGAAGCTCATGGAACGTATGATCCTCATGCGTCTCGAATGGTACCTTGAACACCACAAAATTTGCCCTGATTCTATGGCAGGATTTCAACGCGGTCGTTCATCGATTGACGGTGTCATCGATCTAGTATCATCTGTAGAACAACAAAAATCTCGGAAGCGATTATCAGTAGCACTCTTTCTTGACGTGAAAGGCGCTTACGACAACGTTTACCATCAAACCATTCTAGGTGCACTTTTGACAATTGAACTAGGAGGGCGAGTATATGAATGGATGAGAAACTACTTGACACAAAGGTCCTTGTTCGTAAGTACGGAAAGTGGTCCGACTATCAACCACTACACATGCCGAGGTGTTCCCCAAGGCGGTGTTCAGAGCCCTATTCTCTTCAACCTCGCGCTTCTTCGGCTGGCCGCATCCCTACCGTAAACAGTGAGTATCTCAACCTACGCCAACGACATCTGCATCTGGACATCAGCGGTTACTCGCCTGCGGGTTCGCGCACGGCTGCAGAAAGCAGCAACACAGGCATCTGAATACCTTCACGCACAAGGCCTTAGCATCTCAACAGAAAAATGTGCATTAGTCGCTTTCACGCGAAAAGCGATGACCCGTTTTGCAGTATGCATCAATGGTCAGCCTATCTCCTACAAGAGAAATCACCGGTTTTTGGGCGTCATTGTAGACCGGGACCTCCCGTGGAGCCCTCAGGTTCTCCACTTAAAGAAGGAACTCACATCTATTGTTCACGTCTTCAAGTTCATCGCCGGCAAAGCATGGGGATCGTCAGTGGGCTCCATGCTACAGTTATATCGAGCACTTTTCATCGGATGCCTGCGCTATCTTCGAGAACTTGAGAGCGTGCAGGCGCAGGCAATACGTGTTTACCTAGGCCGTCCGCGGAGCGCCTGAACAGCAGGAACCGTTATAATGGCTCAAGACCATCCGATCACGACTTACATTAGCAGCGAAACGCTTAGAGCCCATGTTCGTCATGTTTCAAGGATGCAGTCAAGCTCTCTTGCGTGCCTGCCAGAACGACGACCACAGGCGTCCTTCTCCAACAAGGTCACCATCCATCGTGCTTCCTTACCATCGGGCTTCACACCCTCAGCACGTCCAACCTCAGCTTTGTGGTGTTTAAAACAACCTCAAGTGCGCCTTACGGTTCCAGGGATAAGAAAGAAGACCGACCTGCCTACCTTGGCCTTGAGGCAAGCAACTCTGGATTGTTTGCACACTTTCTACTTTGATCGAGTCCACATATATACGTATGGCTCTTCCACTCAGACCAGCAACACCAGCGCAGTGGTTATACCATCACGAACACTAAGCATCCAATACAAGATTTCTCACTTGGCAACATCGACCGGTTCGGAGCTTGTTGCCCTCCGAGGTGCCGTTGATTATATCAATAACCAACCGGCTAATCGGTGGGCAATATTCTGCGATTCGAAGGCGGCCTTACAATGTCTTCTGTCATCTCTTTGTCGCGGGTTATGTGAACAACTCGTGTCGGAGATACGAGAAATGCACCATCATATGATCGCAAAAGGGCACGACGTCCTGTTTCAGTGGCTGCCTGGTCATTGCGGTATCTCCGGCAACGACCTCGCTGACGAAGCTGCTAGGAAAGCACACGAAGGAGCAACCCTTGTTTCTATACCTTTATCGCGGACCGACACAGCCCAACACTTTGGCAAGCTAGCGCACTCTTTGACATTGGAGAAGTGGCACACACCTGAATTCACTCAACGTCGATTCCATTCCCTCGATGCCTCTATGCAACTGCGGCTGTTACCAGGTCGTCCGCGTAATGAGGAAACAGTGCGGTGCCGCTTACGTTTGGGAGTCACATTCACCAATACATATACGTTTTTGATTGGAATTGCTGATAGCGCCGAGTGCATTGCCTGCGGTGTAGACGAAACCATAGAACACCTACTGTGCTACTGCCCATCTTTTGAAAATGAAAGGCAAGACCTCTGCACAGCTCTCAATCAGCTAGATGGAAAGCCGGTCACCTTGAAGAAGATCTTGGGACCATGGCCTCGCATATCGCAGCTACAAAAAGCCACAAAAGCGCTGCCGCGATATTTGAAAGCTACCGGATTGAGTCAGCGTCTGTGATCCGGACTAAGTGACCGACTGATATCCCCAGTGGACTTTCTCTTCTTTTAAGCTTTCCGTCCCCCTTTTCCTTTCCCCAGTGTAGGGTAGCCAATCGGGCTCAGTCCTGGTTAACCTCCCTACCTTTCATTTATCATTTGCTCTCTCTCTCTCTCTCAACCCTGATGAATTGTCTCCGTAGCTCGTGTTGAGAACACGATGGCACATTTTAGCTCCCGCTTTGGTAGCCGATCTTCTTTCTGCGTCGGTGCTTGTAACTGCGCTCTCTACGATACGGAGACGCAGTCGCCGAGTCAGTACGGATGCGCACCTGCTCCTCGAAGTTTTCGCCCTATCAACGGAACCTTCTCCGATAGGACTTCAAACTTGTGCTAGGAAGACGTCTCAAGGTACCCACCTTCCGGTGAGACGAACTTTTCATCGTTTCTGCGCAATTAATGGAAGAACTTGGCCAGCTTAGCCAGCCGCCGGCCACTAAGCCTAGTCCTTGGCCGGACGCCACCTCGACACCACCAACGCCACGCGGGTTCGCGGGCTTCTGAAGCATGGAAATCGAGAAAGCAGCGGCGTCCGCTTCGACACTCGGCCGCTGACACACCGTAGGGAGAACGCCACGCCAGCAACAAGCCACCACTGTGATTGTTAAATTCACGGCATGCCTGAATCTTGCCGCATCGACGTCGGTACCCTCGACAACGCTATCCACTCGGCGGCAGGACTCAACACCGTGGAACGCAGCGACACATACTTCAAAGTCCGCACCACACAAAACCTGGTGGCTATTGACACATATCTGCTGCCGACAAGCTCACGGAGCTAAAGAGCATCACTATCAACGATGCAGCTTACGAGACAAACACCTACGTGGCCGCTTATCCCATGAACGCACGCGGCGTCATACATGGAATACCCGCCTCGGTCTTCGACGGAGAGCTGCGGAGTATTGTGGAAGTAGAACAAGCGAAACTCCTGACAATTCGCCGAATAGGCTCGTCCAACACCGTGATGGTGACGGTAGAAGGCCCACGTTTACCCATATTTGCCCTTATTAATCGCGTTGTCCAGCGCCTCCACCCATTTCGACACAGAAGTTCGCTGTGCTCGCACTGCTTCACGCTCGGTCACGACACCGCCGTATGGCCAAATCGTTCGACGTATTGCGTGTGCCATCAATGTAGTAGAAAATTTTCCAGTGCGCAAAGCATAGCCCCCCCGCCCCCCCATGAGTGCTTCCCCTACTGCCACAATTGCGGCGATGAACATTCACCGACTTCGAAAGACTGTCCAGCAAGAAAAGAAGCGGACAGCGCGGCGCGTTCGCGGGCATTCAAGCATCGTCGCCAACGGATACGCAACACGAAACCCTTCCAGTATACGTCAGATTTCCCTGAATTGCCACAGGGGACACACCGTCCCCGTCAACAGGACACAAGAGTCACTATAAGCAACAAGACCCCAGACACCTCCATCGCTACTTCCAACCGGTTTGTCGTGCTTCGCCACACGAGTCGCAGCCGGAGTCGCAGTCGCAACCGCAGCCGCAGCCACAGTCGCAGCCGCAGTCGCAGTCGCAGCTGCAACCGCAGTCGAAGTCGCAGTGCCAACCAAACCACCAGAAAATAATCTCCAAAAGCCCGCCGTCTAAGGCCGCCAAGCGATCTACCCCTCCGGAGCCGAAACGTCCCAGAAATGACAAGAGCCTGCTAGCCTCTGATAACGGTGAGCCAGTCCGTCCAAACCTACCTACTAATTCCTCACAGCCCTCACCTAACACTTCACAGTCAACCCGTTCTATTTTACGGACTCCAGTTCTTCCTTACTCGTACTCTCAAGCTCTTCGGCGCCCTATGACACCATCTACAACACCATCGTACATGCCGGACCAAACAAGCATGCAGCGCCTTGAACGAGCGGTCCAGGTTTTAGCGGCTAAAGTAGACCGCCTCGCGAATGAGGTTGCAGTGATTCGCACGATACAGACTGAAATGCAATATCTAAAACAAGAAATTGCACGCACTGATGTCGTCGTTCAACAGCTAGTAGCCAACGCGCAAATATTCGCACGTGCACAGACATCCACGCAGTCCAAGGTCGATGAGCCCTCCGGCTCGGCAAATCTGTAATATGGCAAGCCCTAATCGACCTCTAGTAATATGGCAATGGAATTGCAGGAGCCTTCGAAGGAAGGAGGCTCTCTTACAACAATTCATCTACCGAGAAGCGCAAGAACAAGATATCCTTTTAATTCAAGAAGCTTGCGGACTTATATCATTATCGGGATATGAACACTTTACGCACGGAAGTATTGCTAAACAAGACAAACGAGCTCCACAGGGTGTGAAAATTCCCATTACCACTGTAACGTACGTGGCCAAACATATTCCAGCCATACAAATCGATACTGATTCCATAAACAATTCGACTCAGGAGCACGTTACTGTCCAATGCTGCTTCGGCAGCCGTGACGTCCTAATTATCAGTGCATACTGGGTCCCAAGGCTCGACTGTCCTTCTCTGAAATGGTTGGACACGTACACAAATCTACATAAGGACAAAGACATCATTATAGCTGGAGATTTCAATACACATAACATATCATGGGGCTACCAGCGCACAACGAAAGCAGGGCAGCGCCTGGAAAGAAAAATGCAAGATAACAAGTATACGTTCCTTAATGACACAACCGAGCCCACGCGCCAAGGAAACAATGCCGAACGTGTCTCTAACCCCGACTTAAGCTGGTACCGCGGAATTGGGAATGTAACCTGGGCGAACCTTCACGAAAATCTTGGAAGTGACCATTACATCATTGAAGTTACTCTAAGCATTCCGTGCTCTAAGGCTCGCCTTGCTAACGCTGCTTCCAATACACAACTTACTGACTGGCACCGATTCCGATCAGACCTATACAGGGCCGATGAACAGCCGGACCTACATTCATCGATGAAGAATATTAGCGAGACGAGAAAAAGTACACCGAAAAGATTGCGCGTGTTGCGGAAAACCCACACATAGACTCTCATCTGCTTAACTTATGGAATAAAAAACACAGGATAGTGCAGAATTGGAAGAAACATAAACAGAATCATGGCCTTCGCAAACTTATTGAGCAAATAACGCTAGAAGCACAAGAATACGCGCAAGAACTTTGCACCAAGAACTGGTTAGAAACATGTGACAAGCTCAACGGCCGCCTGCATACTGCTAGAGGGTGGAATATCTTAAGATCACTTTTGGGTCAAGGAAAACCACGACACACCATGGACAAGATAATGATGAGCTCTGGCCAGACACACCAAGAAATAGCTGATGAAATTCGTCAGACGTTCTATCCCTTGGAGCAAAATGCAGGACAACTTCCGGATTACCCAACTGAGTCACTCGAAGAGAGTACAACAGGCATAAACAGCCTGTTTACTTTAGCTGGGCTACATACCGCTCTCTTTTCGCTCAAAAGAAACAGAACGCCTGGCAATGATGGGATTACTTATAGTACACTTCGTATCTTAACCTCTTCTCAGTTAGAGCAACTTTTAGAATACATCAACAATATTTGGGAATCCGGAATCCTCCCAGAGGAGCGGAAAACGGCAATAATAATACTAATCCCGAAACCCGGCAAACCGACGAACTGTATCACGAACCTACGTCCTATATCTTTAACGTCGTGTGTAAGCAAACTGATGGAACGCATGGCCCTTAACCGTCTCAACTGGCACTTAGAAAACAGCAGTGCTTTCCCTTAGACAATGACAGGCTTTAGATCACATGTTAGCACTAAGGATATCATGCTTCATATCTCAAAGGTGTGTATCAAAATCACAGTCTCGTGCAAACCAGAATAATCGCAGGTGTAGATATGCACAAGGCGTTCGACCACGTGAAACACTCCGCTATCCTCAAGAACCTCTTGACCTTACGAACCGGCGCCTGCCTCTACAATTACATTAAAGATTTTCTTACCGGTCGCTTTATACAAATTTAAATCAATGGAGAGCTTTCAGCGCCATACCCTCTTAGTATAGGAGTGCCTCAAGGCTCAATCCTATCACCCACTCTCTTGAATATTGCTTTCCTCGATCTGCGTGCCCGACTCTCTTCCATCGCACTACTGAAACACAATATTTATGCAGACGGTATTACTATATGGCGTTGCTAGGGGTCCCTAGGAGAACAGGAGCACACCATCCAGTCAGGCTTAGATACAATTCACGAATACGTTAACGGTATTGGGCTTAACTGCTCTCCAACAAAATCTGAGTACATAGTAGTAACTAATCAAATAGGCCACCGCGCGGAAGAGCAGGGCCAAAGCATCAATCTCCATATCAAACACACTCAAATACCGCGCCGATCTAACATCAAAATACTGGGCTTCGTCCTTCAGGATGACGGTAGAGCTGAAGTATGGTTGGAAAAAGCAGTCCGACAACTAAACCAGATATACCACATGCTATCTAGACTAACACGTAAACACAGAGGACTAAAAGAGCAAGAACTTCGAAGGATTATTGAGGCGCTTGTCTACTCACATGTGCTCTACCAACTTTCATATCAATCTCTCACCAAGACCCAGCACTCCAAATTAGAAACGGTGCTCCGCAAATATACCAGATTAGTTAAGCACAATGCGTTGGCGGCTAGTTGGTTAGGAGTACCTCGAGGAGTACCTTTAGGAGTACCTCGATTTGCCGCAAACGACCTTGTGGCCGCCACTGGGCTTTTCAACACACTTGATGAACGCATTGCGATTTGCAGACAAGCGCAAATTCAAAGGCTTCAAACATCCCCACAAGGGCGCAAACTGCTCGAACATCAAGGATACCAGACAGGTGCCCCACCCCCTTTTCTACCACAGTATTCACCACCATGGGACTTACTACCCAGATTCACAGTCCTACCCATACCACAACGTATGCAGCCGCACAATCACGAAGCTCGCCGCTCCCAGTTAGTCAAACGAGTAAATAGGAAAAACCCACTACCAGACACTACGTATTATTATAGGGACGCTAGTCACTCGGAGGGTAGATGCCTAACTGCAGTAGCCATCCCTTACTACGAGCATGTAAACGCGCGCATAGGAGTCCCCGACCCATCTGACGCAGAGGCTCTTGCTATTCTCGAAGCAGTCACCCGGCCTGATCATTCTACCCAACGCATCTTTATTCGCACCGATAGCCAAGATGCATGCCGTATGTTTCGCGACAACTTGCTACGTGAGCATATACACAGCCAACTTCAATGTCACTTGGATGTAGACCCTTCGCTCTTTGTTACCTTGCAGTGGATACCTCGGCACCAAGGCATTGGGCGGAACTCCCGAGGTCATGAGCTCACCCACGTAGCTAGTTTTCCGGTTCCCCCGTGCCTATGGCCATTCGAATTTAACCCAAAGGAACACAGAAAGACTTTGCATAAGGAGCGCACATTACTTTTAAAGGAACTTCGCGCCAATGCAGTCGCCTTTATTACTCCTGCTGCTAACCTCTCGCGAAAAGACAGCGCTATTCTCCGAAGACTTCAAACAAACTCAATAGTGACTCCTCTTTTCCGTCATTATATTCAAGGCCTACCAGGACCACCAAAATGCCCGAACTGCATAGAATATCCGCCCCTAGAGCATTGTCTATGGCATTGCCCTCACACACAACCCAAACTGCAGTCAGCCCTCTCCACCATTCCCACTAACATCAAGCCACGGTCATGGACGGACAGGCTCACTCCACCACCCCATGCAACTAACATTCTCCTGCCAGTGCTTATCCAGCACGTCAGAGACGTGTTGGGTGAGGAGTGGTAGCTGACCGACCAGGGTTGAGCACCGGACGCTAGCGTAAAAGCAAAAGTTTTTTTTTTCTCTCTCTCTCCGCTCTCAAGTAGCATGTTTCCCATTTCGTTTATTTTCTTAGCCGCGTGTTTCCCCACAAGTTGTCTCCTTGGGGACTCTGCGTTTTTCCGTGAGCCCTTTGTTAGAGCTCCTGGAATTGGCTCCTCTTTCATTGCTTTCTTGAACCACGCACCTTCGTGCGTGACTCTTCTTCCGTCACCTCTTCCAAAGCGCTGCACCTGCGTCCGTGCATGTATCCTTGGCTGTCACCTTGCGTCTCACCCTGGCGTCAGTTATTATTACGAAAACATGAAATGGCTCATGAGGCGGAAAATCCGCTGTTAACGGCTTGACCACCCGATGGTACAGAAAGGCCGGTCAAGTTCTGGGTTGGGTTGTTTCCCGTATTCTAGCAATTCCGTGTTGACACGTCCTGCATGGCCGTCTCACAGGAACTTGCTTGTGGTTGCCTTAAGCATATATTCTTCCGTGCCTGGAAGCTGCGGATGTGTCTTCTTACGTGTTGGCGTGTGACCGTCTTTGTTTCCGTCTTAGCCAGCAGCGATCAGATTATGGTCCATGACTTCTTGTTGCTTAAGGTGCCTTGTAATCTTGTGCACATTTCATTCCAATCCTGCCTGCCTAATGTATCGGCGTATACTTCGGCTTCCTTCGTGATCTCAGCTATCCTAATTTTGAGTTTCCTATTACATTTTTGCTTCTTTTCTGATCAGCTTCCCACAAATGTAATAAGTGTGCATCGATTGCCGAGATCTGATCCGTCAGCTGTATGAACTTTCCGTGTTTGGCTACCTTCAGTACGACGCTTTCGGTCCACTCTTCAACATATTCTATACTCGCCGTTGTCGTGTCCCTGCGGAAAGCGTCCCAATCCATGATTTCCGCCTGTCCCACCTTCAGGCCCGTCCTGTGATGTGGCAAGAGGGACTGTGTAATGTGATGCTCACTAGCAAGAGTCTCATCTAATCCCGACCACTCTATGGGCTTGATTCCTATTGAAAAGGTCTGATCCGGACTGGTGTCTCGCGACACTGTTACCGATCCGCTTTGGTATGTGCAGGTCGTTCCAAAAAGTTGAGATGCTGGTGGGCCGCATTGCGAACCTCTTCCTCTTTTTTTCTTATACAGCCTTCCGAGTGGAACACTATATGATTTCGACCGTTTCCTGCGAGACGTAAAGAAAATCACCAAGGGACATTAAAGGTTCGTTGTGGGGGCTTCAACGAACCTCATGCCGCATAGAGTTGCAAATCTACACAAAAGAAAGGTAGTTGAATAAATTAGGAAACTTGCAGGTGCAAGTTCGAATTAGCTAGAGCAAGACAGGGGTAATTGGAGATCGCTCGGAGAAGCCTTCGTCCTGCAATGTACATAAAGATAGGCTATGATGAAAATGATGAAGTGCTGCAGCTCCTGCAATGTTCTATAGTGGGTTCCGCATAATTAGAGTATCCAAGAGGGTATTGTGGCGGCACCTAAGGAGCTACCGAGCTCCCATCACGTACATAGGCGCTGTAAACCCTCTCCAATCCCGGCCCATAAAACAGCGACAGAAGCAGCAGCAGAAAATTCGAAGGAAGAGGCGAAGAAAGTTTCACTGTAAGACCTACAAGGTGCATCGTGCAATGAGCCCGCAAGGCATTCGAATCTCTATCGCCATGTTCAGCGCACGGATGCAACCGTAAATACGTGTTTCCATCGCGTGCACGCCAATATCCTTGCGCATGTGGCGAGGAAGCATGCACGTACGCAGCTCGTGCCAACGCGCGCGGGCTTCTGATGCCTTGCTGTGTTCCGGTTTGCCTATCTCTGTACTTGTACATAGATATCCATGAAAACGTTGAAACTCTAAGAATGCAGGAAACGTAATTTGTGGCTCAAGATTTGGCTAAATTCTGTCACGTGGTAGTGACGGGGAAGAAAGCAAAACAGTGAATGACGAAACTAGCGCTTTATTGGGCGAACTTGTGCCCACAAAAGCAAGTTAGACTCAAAGGAGAGCAATAGAGGCGAACACGATCGGCGATCGTCGAAATCTGATCAGCGGGTCAAGCGCGTCGGCTTTTATGGATCAGTCGTCGAATGTTCCAGAATAATCAGTGGGACTCGCATGCCTTCCACGAAGTTCTACATTATTCGCGTAGCGCATACATGCAATCAGATTACACAAGGTTCGGTCACAGACAGCGTATCGAACCATCGATAACATTCCAGAAACTTCCGATACATGCCGGCGCGTCCTGCGCTGTGCGATAACACTTGTTAGGTGGTGAAACGTGGTCGCCCGATAAAGATAAACGAGTACACGTCTCAATACAGAACAAGTACCATTTAACTGAATGGAATAGATAGTCATACACATGCTATTACGGAACCAAGGATTTTCCTTTCGTATTCCACTGCACTCATAGTTCTACCATCATGTTGTCTATTAACACAATCTCAAATAAATAACAAAAATTAATCAAGCTTCGTCAATTTCTACGCTTGTTTATAAATTAAAGCTCATATTAGCATCGTGAACAACCGTCATTGAGATTTTATACTTGTGTAAGATGATCATGAGTGCAGTATACTTGAAGGAAAAAAAATGTTGAAAAGAAGACTGAAAACAAAAAATTATTTCAGGAAAACGAAAGGTAACCGAAATAAGAAAAGAAAACAAGGAGAAAATGAGAGAAAACGTTCAGTGAATAAAAAAAATTATGGAGTTTTACGTGCCAAAATCACTTTCTGATTATGAGGCACGCCGTAGTGGGGTCCATAGTGGGACCACCCGGGGTCCTTTAACATGCACAAAAATCTAAGTACACCAGTGTTTTCGCATTTCGCCCCCATCGAAATGCGGCCGCCGTGGCCGGGATTCGATCCCGCGACTTCGTGCTTAGCAGCCCAACACCATAGCCACTAAGCAACCACGGCGGGTAGTGAATAAAATAAAAAAAAACATAATTATGCGAACAAAAAAGAAAAAGAAACACGTTATCTATATATGTCGGCAAAAAGAAGAAAAAAGAACACGTAGAAATAAAAATAATAAACAACCTCTCAAGTGAAAGGAAATGAAGATCAACAAATAATTTTTTTCTCGATGATCGTATCGAAATTTTGATGCAAATATATCTTAAGTCATGATACATAACAGTGTGAATACAACTGCAGGCTGTGGAAACTGGATGAATTCAAAAACTTAATCGAATTCTCCAGTTGTAAAAATGAAAGAGAGCATATTGCTCGAAGAATGAAGACATCACAAAGCCCGGCAGAAGTCATCAATAACCGAAGACAGATGCAACAGAAGACAACAGACAAGAAAGCAGAGACACCCTCAGCAAAAAGCTTCAGCACCGAATAATGTGCGTCACGAAAAGTTCACATTCAAGATAATTGTCGTTGTATAACTGCATAAAAAAGAAAAGAAGAGAAGAAAACCTGTACGTCAAAACAATGTCGCCATATTATGTATTATTCTAATATATATACAACATTTCAATAAATTTCGCAGCTACCCGTTCTCCTGGCCCTGGTTTCACTGAGGATAGAAGATTCGCTCTCTCACTTTTTTTTTACACCACACAATATTATTTGACTACGGTCCTTTTTATTTATTTATTTTTATTTTTGCGACTTGCCAGCCTGCAATACTTAGGTGCAGCAGGCGGAGCTTAGTTTATCATTTTGGTTATTTAACGTTATTTTATTAATAATGCTTAATACAATCCTTGTGTTTATTATAGGCAGTCTAACATAAATGCTTCCCCTTTCTAGGTTGACTGCAACGTTCTTATTGTGGAGTGGCTGAAAGGAGCGGAATTTCCTTATTATGCAGCAGCAGCGGCGAATAGCCCTATGCCCGGTGTGCTACTTTCAAAATTGCTCCAAGACATGGTGGAAACATCACAGGGCAAACTGCAGCCAAAGAATATACATCTCATTGGATTCAGCTTGGGTGCACATGCGGCTGGCTTCTGCGCACGCCATTTCCATAACGCCACAAGAAAGAAGGTTGGGCGCATAACAGGTAAGTTTTTCAAACAGTAAGTAGGGTTATAAAAATGCAAATGAGTAGGGCAAGCAGAAACCACAAAAGTGACGCAGTAGCAACAACCAAACACGAAGGGATCACGCGGGCTGGCGAGAAGAGCCCATCGGCGATAATCATGTGAGCGCTGGCGCCCTCTTATTCGGTTCATGTCTCTACATCGTTATACTTCCTTTCTTCTGTACCTCTACTTTTGCTGTCGTACTTGATATTATCGGGGCAATTCAAGATACAGCGTCCCACCACGTCGCATTGTCGCTTCACCTCGCACTCTTGTGCCATGCATTGCACTCAGTGAAAAGAATAGCGGAACGAAGGGGAGTGCAATTGCCTCGTTTCCGCTTTAGTGCAGCGCATGCTTTTCTTTTCTTTCGTTTTACCGACTTCGACGCGCTTTATCAGAAAGCATCGCAACTGACTCAAGCCCCCTTCTTTTTTGGGGGGCGCCAGGCTGTCAGGTGACATTCGATTTCTTCGACCACGCCGTGCACTTTGCCAAATTCGGCAATCCATAACACTTCGTCCTTTAGCACGCTTCTTCGTGTGAACTTTTCAGCCTTCCGCTTGCAACGCGTGCTGACCGGTACTCAAGTCGGTCTCGATTGCTGTTTCGTGTGCACACTGTGGTATGATTAGCGTTTCAGACGCCCCTATATTTGCTACTGCGACAGGAATTTAGCATAATTGAGTTCAGAACGAGGCAGTTCTCTTCCTTTCACCTACGCAGCACGCATTATCGAGGCGTGATGTGCACTCACACTACTCACAGCTCACGCTGTGCTTGAGCGCACAGATCTGACCCACTCTACACCAGTGCACCTGTCCGTCAGGTCAGTATGGCTTTGAATATGATTAACGAGAGCTAACCTCGCGGCGCACACCAAGCCAATTGCGCCAAGTCCTCTAGAGCTCGCATAGCTGTCTCTAGACCGCCTGTACTGCTTCGTCGGCACGGCATCACAATTAGCTCATCCCGGCCTCACAAAACGGTCTAGCTGAATCCTGCCGCTATAGCGGCATCTGTGACAGAAACATTCAGGCCCCTTAGAAAGACGATGCTCACCGAAAAGCAATAGCATACATGCCAAGTTCGCAGTATTTCCCTAAGTTTACGAATTTGGGCTCATTCTACAGTTTTACGAATGCATGCGCCATGTCTTACGAAAAATATATTCTGTTTTCGAAAAAGGACGCAAGCCCAGGTGCAAACGCTACTGCTATGTCCAAAGTTGCCGTGGTATAACGCGGTTAAACCAAGGTTGTCGAGAGGTAGCAAGGTTTTGCTTGCTTTGGGAAAGGACACAAGACGCTGCTCGGCGCCGTCAGCAAGTACCGCATTTACAATTGCACCACAAGACAGCACACGGACGCTGCTCTGCGAGGCAGCAGCAGCGAGCGAATTTATTATCATGCTGAGTCTTCTTTCAACACTAATTAAGCGTCGAAGGCGTAGCGCATACAAAGCTATGACTACTCTGCGCGCTTTGTACACATCGCAGATCGCTTCCAAGATATGGGCGCCCACGCGGCGTACGCAACAGCAGCCGGTAGTGACAGGCTAAGTCCCAGTTTGACCTTGGCTGGACTTGAAGATCAGATTTACAAAACCAGGCGTTTTCTGGGTTTGTACCTGGAGTAGTAGAACTATCGCTCTCAAAATAATTAAATGTGTTGATGGATTTAAGGGACGAAAAATTTTTCAAGATGCATGCAGCAAAGGCATAATTTGGTACTGGCGTCGCCTTCTTGCGGCGATGCAAACTGTACATTAGTAGGCTACTAGTAGTTGCCTACTACTACTAGTAGTAGTTTATTGAATACATTTTATGAGTAAGGCGAAACAACATGGAGTGAAGTCGCTGAAAAAGTCAATGTGATCTAAAGACAATGCGTTGCTTGGCAGTCTCTGCTGCTTCGAATTCACTCCTACAAATAGGTGCGTCTGAACCCAAATAAAACATAAAGCACGCGCCTGTCGGATAGGCGGGAGTTGTGATGGGGCAAATTTCTTAAGATTGCATGCTATAACTCCACGTGCCTCCTTTGTGCTCGCGTAATTTTTACTAATGTTTATTCTTAAGGGCTGTCCTTTGTGACGGCTCCCGACTAGCCATACTCCCGACTTCGCATCTTACACCGGTTTAGTCTACAGATGCGGGAAACTGTTGTGGTTTTCGTTCAATCTTCCGTTCCATCCATTCAATCTCTAGTTCCAAAGTTCTTCCTTTTCTAATGTTTACCTGTATCTGCCTTCTTAGCATTACGTCAGCGAAATTGTCCTTGTCTCCACAATGATTGTCCCTTAAGAGAAAAATCCGCGAATTTGGGCTTGTGTCATATTGTTCTCTGCCTATACATGGATCTGTTCAAGCAACCCCAACTACTTAGTAATCGTAATAATTCAAAATTCATTATCACTCCTTTACGCGTTGGCTCAGCTGTGGCATTAAATTGTTGCAATACCTACTCTCATCGCTAGAAAATTAAAGAATCTTCTGCAGTTCCAATTTATATTGGAAAGAAATTGCAGCCTTAAAGGGAAGCTGAAGAGTCTGTCGAATTCAATAAGACGCTTATATGCGGATGCGGGAACCTTATAAACCGTGTAGGTAAAATTTTGGGGTTTTTTTTCAATTAGGAGCGACGTAATCGTCGGTTGAAATTGCGCTGTAGCTCCGCCCCCCGCCGAATGCCGCGCGCTGCTGCTGACGCTGACGATGCGAGCGGAGACCGGAAACCGCGGTGTTATGACGTCAACTCTAGTGTTTCGTTCCTTCGCAGCGTCCGCGACCGTGCCTGACCGCGCTTGTTTCTGCGTGCGTGCATTCGTAATCTGCTTCGATCGACCCTGCACTCCTTTGTTGGTGCGTCTGCGTGTATGTAGAGTGGTAGTCAACGTGCGTGGTAGTCAACGTGAGTGGTAGTCAACGTGGTAGTCAACAGATGAAGGTCACTACACGTACTGCATGAACCGGGAAGCTTTTCACGCGTTTAAATCGTCTTTGTAGATTGCCGACAGCTTTGGACAGCGCACAAATGCCGACGATCGCATCCCCGCTTACATTCCACGAGGAGGCATGCAGGAACACAACACTACAGTTATTTCACCGGAAACGAGCTCACTAAATCGGCGAAAGATCGGCGACATCACTAGATCGCTTTGTAAAAAACATACTCGCCAAAGAGCATTTCAAACACGAGGAGATCCCAAGATTTTGCTTTCGTTCGCGTCGAAAGCACTGCTCGCGCCAGCATCGTTTGCTTCTTCGAGAGGCCGGCTCTTCGCAATCGGCTCGTACATGTAGGGAGTAACGCCGAACTCCACAGAAAAACGCAGTCTCTCTAAATTTTCCATTACCGTCTCAGAAAAACAGCACCAAACTACCTGGCACCGCGCTTCATGTGTAGCGGCAGCGGTCGGTTACTAGTGTTGACCTCACGAGGCGCCCGACCAATCACAGGCGGAAACGAGACGCGCGAGCTGGGCGTGTCCGCTGCTGCACTTTTCGTCAAAATAAAATATATTTGCGCTTTCTTTCGCTCAATTTCGATACGATATTCGAATTCGGAGGGTTGAAAACCATTATGTACAGATGTTCACTCATTTTTTCTGGAAAACCTTTCAGCTTCCCTTTAATAAGAAATCTCCCAACAGAAACCAAACAAATAAAACACACGAACACCACCGTACCACCGAGTATTTTTCCACGACATCCAGACAATTGCAAAATGAGGTCAACCTCGACTTGCCTGCAGTTGACTGGAAATCCGCTTCCTCATCCGATCCTAAGGTCGATCCCAGCAATCACATCTACTTGTAGAATTGGTGACCGTGGTTGTAACTCAGGTGTCGCTATACCAGTTGATCATCTACACCATTGGTGTGTCTCGAAAACAGGTAGCTGGTTTACACTTCCAGAGTGTCAAACAGAGGATGAGTAGGCACACTTCATCGGTCAGTAGACGTTGTGAACCCTCGACGACGCCTTCTACTTCTGCGGTTGTTTCAGCACCGACGCAAACAATGACGCTGGACCGAGGCTGGATACTGACTTGAACTTCAAGCACATACGTGACACGGCAACCGAGTGGTTTCTGCGGCGACATCGACTTGGACTTAGGTAGATCAATGCGTAGTGTTGCCACACAAAAACCATGTCAGTGATGACCTTGTGTTTGGAGTGTTACAGCATAATAAACGTCGCAGTGACAATCTGTTTATGAACTGTAACTCGGCTGTGAAACTTGGGACTGTAGACGGAGTAAACGGCTCCCGAGTCTGCCAGAGCGGTGACATGTGGTGGCAATCACGTCGACGACGGTGGTTCTTTATCTTGTACTGCTCCTAGGTCGCGGCGCCAGGTCACGATTGCATCGCATTGTCTCGCTGTTGGTGCTATCAGGGTCAAATGAAAAGTGAACAGCGGAGCGCGTGGCCCAAGCATAAGTGAAGGTGCAGTGCGCGCCATCCAGTCGTCACCATTGACAGGCGCGCACATCCGATTCGGCCGCATTGCGCAAGCTTGCTCATCGAAAGAATGAATGTGGCGCCCAAGCGGCAAACATCATGAACGAATGATGACGGTGCGAACCGCACCACGCACACCGCTGTTCGCTTTTCATTTGACGCCTATAGCACTTATGTTTGTGGCGAACTGTGCGACAATACTCGCCATAAACTGCAATATTTTGTCTTCTGTTCTCTCATATATAATTTTGTCGCTTCCAAATATAAGAACCAGAATGCCATACTCTAAAAAAGTTTACGCCCTTTACGGCTTATCTTGTCCCCATACAATAATCGTCATCTGCCTTGCTTGCGTTTCCTCTCTTGAACACTCGACGCCCGCTACTTTCTTGTGGAGAATGATGAGTCAAGCTGATAACGCGCAAGCCGTTCGTGACTAGAAAGTACCGGGCTCGCAGCGTTGAAAGGAGATGCGGGAAAGAAAGATGACGATTATTGTTTTTGGGGACAGCGTGAACACTAAAGGGCGTAAACTTTTTTTAGAGTGCCGCGAAAATATCTCACTATACATTCTTAAACAAAATTACACCCTTTGGGTAGTATCTTGCCACACAACAATAATCCTCATCTGCTTTTTCCGCATTTCCTTTCTTTAACGCTCGAGCTCGATACTTCCAAGTCATGAATGGCATACGCATTATCAGCATGACAGGGCGTTCTCGATAGGAGAGTAGCGAGTGCAGAGTTTTTAAGAAAGGAAACGCAAGCAAGACAGATGACGATTATTGTTGTGTGGCAAGATACAACCCAAAGGGTGTACATTTATTTAAGAGTGTACACTCTCAAACAAAATTACACCCTTTGGGTCATATCTTGACATAGAACAATAATCGTCGTCTGTCTTGTCTGCATTTTCTTTCTTTAACGCTGCGAGCCCGGTACTTCCAAGCCACGAACGACATGCACGTTATTAGCATGACAGATCATTCTCGACAGCGCAGCGTTTTCAAGAAGGGAAACGCAAGCCAGACGGATGGTTATTGTTGTGTGGCAAATATACACCCCAAAGGGTGTATATTTGTTCAAAAGTGTACGACCCAGAGGGTGTAATCTTGTTTAAGAGTGTATAGGTGGATCGTGCAGTGCGGCCAAGCCGGATGTGCGCGCCTGCCAATGGTGATGACTGAACGGCGGGCACTATACCTTCCCTTATGCTTGGACCACGCGCTCGTCTGTTGATGTTTCATTTTACGCTGACAGTACGTCCAGTCGACACGTCACGCATCGGCGGTGTTTTCTTCGCTTTGAGTCTCGATATGGCTGGTGGCGTGTCACTGCTGCGTCGAGAAGGTTCTTGCAGCGTTGTCGTCATCGGCAGAGAATCTTTGACATTTCGACGTACAGCAAACGCAGCTATGTCGGTTCCCGTTTCAAAATTTCTGAGTAATATAGATAAGGGCCGGCCGTGGGTTGGGCCAGTGTACGTTAGATCTTAGCTGAAGGACGGCGTCCAGGTGATGGTGAACGGCAACGCCGTCGCACTCTCCACTGAGTTGCTGCAAGTTATCCGGCAATTCCACGTGGTCGTCCCCCTTGCTTTGGACGCAGCGAGTTAATCACTAAATAATCTCGTGGTATGGGCCTTCTAGGAACACGTCACCAGCTTTTCCGCAAAGAGAGCACAGCGGTTGTCGGTCGGGGTCAGGCCAAAACGTCAGTCTTATTTGGCACATTACAAGAACGACTAGGCCGGTGCACTCATGGCGGTGGTGGACGGTGGAAATGCGGCGCTATGAAGCTGTGGCGCGGGTGTGTCGGTGAAGCCTGACGGCAGGTGACGGAGGAGTAGCTCATTGCTTCCGGCAGGAACGCTTGACCCATGCGCGGCATGCGTTAGCTAAGACGTGGTAGCTTGACTACAGAGCTGCACGTGTCGCGATTTCAGAGCCCAGCCCGGTCTTGACAATAGCACAAAGGGGCAAGCCCGTCCTGATGATGAACCAAGGCGGTACTTGAAGGTACCTGTGTTGAATGACAACATTTACGAGGTGCGAGCCGTCAAAGTTGCGGTAAAAATGCACTGTCGTTCCACTTACTTTATTAGAAAAACCTTTTTTTCATGTATTGAAGTACAAAAGTAACTGAACGCCGATGCATTTCTCCTCAAAGATTGGGAATTATTACATCAACACTGCTGTCATCTTGCCTTGAGAGGATCGCAAGGATCAACCTTGCGAACTCCCCAGATAGAGTTTGTTAATTGCAATATGTTCCATAAGGTAACTAGTTTAAACATGACTAGTGAACTTTTGTTAATTAGTCCATGATGCATTTCAATTTTTTTCCCTGTAATGTCCGCCTCTTCGAGTGGAAAAGCTGATTGACTAGAATTGTGCTTTCTGCTACAGGCAATCTCAGAAGAAGACTTAGAAAGTGTTCGCTGAAACATCCGGTATGTCAAGCATCAATATCGGTTGCAATTTATTTTTTCTTAAAAACAATTCTAGCAACCGAAGTTCTTGTGAATACGCTCAGCCTGAGATTCAGTTCACAACGTCTGGTTAGGCCGTGGTCAAAGGCAGGCGCAGCAAGCTGAACTCTCCATGGTTGCTCTGTTCACCCGAGTGGCGTGGTTCAAGTTTCGATGTGTTACACTTTCACTAACAATAATAAACAAGGGTCATGCACTATATCTTAATCTAGTCTTAAGACAGCAAGCAGCGTGTGTGCGAAGAAAAGACGTGTACGTTTACCAGCCACCTATCATGAAAAAAAAAAGAGCATAGTGAGATGTCCAGGTAAATTGATATAATGGTTGGTGACCCTAATCTTGGACTTTGGTGTCTGTTAGTGGCACTCGCACCTCGGTGTTTGTGTGTTTAGGTTAAGCGAGCGAACATCCCCAGGCACAACATGCGGGCTAGGAGCGAGAGAGGGCGAGGAGGAAGCGCATCGTGCGCGCCACTTTGTGGGGCGTAGCCCCCTAGCGCCCGGCGGACGAAGCGCATCTTATGAGCCCTCGCGCGCAGCTGTTGCGAGCAAGCGAGCGAGCAGGTGAGCGCCAGGAGAGGAGAAGTGAGAGAGGATGGAGTGACGTCACATTCGCTCTTCTAGGCAGATGTTTAGCCTATCCCAGGCAATTATTTTCTATTAATTAGCCGTTTAAATATCATGCCGCCTTCTTGCGTGGGACGTGATTAGTGACGTAATTATTTCCGATTTCTACTTCCGGGTATCTTGGAGCTCCGTCAAAGTCGCTCTCATGTGGCGAGTCTCTAAAGTCTGCGATTGTGGGTATTGGTGTGCGGAAACTAGTGATTTCTAAATATTCGTAAATATTTCGAATTATTTACACACTTCAGTAGCTCAGCTTGTAACTAAATATATGCTCTGATATATTTATGTTGAAACCCCCGAATTTTGCGCTGTACTATTTTTTCTTCTAATTTGTTTTGAACTTCGTCCCCGTTCGTCTCAGATGATGAAGTGAAAGTGCTGCTCATCCAACAAGAGTGGCACTCGATGCTCGTGCCATTAAAATTGCACCTTCGCGAGCTTGCAGGCGTTCTTTAGCCGTTGTAACGCGTATGCATAGAGCGGTAAATAGAAGCTGACTTTCTTTTTTTTCACGACGTATACAGGTTGGCTTCACTAGTGGCCACTCTCACCCTCTCTCTGGTGACTAGAAGAGCACTGTGTTTCCGATTCCGAACAGCTGCTCACGAGGCCTATTCAGCCTCTCATCGTATGTTCTGTGATGCGGTAAGAATGCTGCACCCCACTGTCGCATTCATGTAAACGCTGCTATTCTTGAAGACATTTCCGGTTATCCTTTGTTTCGGGTAATCTGGGCGCGTCGAATGAAAATTTACAGATATTATCATCAGGTGATATCAAATGCGCAAATATTGAGACAGCGAAGCATGGCAATATCCGTGAAGCATGCATGCCTTCCATCCTTGAAGTCTCACGCCGTTAGACGTGATCGTTTTTTGTGTGCACGTGTTTTGAACTTGCACAGAAAAAGATATTTCCACCTCCGGTGGAGCACTTGCTATGCACGGGTGTCTACTGAAATCATGTTTTTTTCAGTGATATTGTACATATTGTTAACGTGAACACCCTTGTTTTCTAGGTCTAGATCCAGCTGGTCCTTTGTTTGAAAACACGATTGTGGCGTTGTCGAGGAAGGACGCGGAATTTGTTGATGTTATACACACCGACTCGGGTATTCTCGCAGAACTAAAACTAGGAATCAAGGCGCCCATTGGGCATGTTGACTTCTACCCAAATGGTGGGCATGATCAGCCAGGCTGCGAGGGTAAGCAATATTTTATTACTATCAGAAGGCAGACAAATTCACTGCAGAGTCAAATCAGCCGCCTTCCTCATTCATCAGTGCAGGCAAGCACATGCTTAAGCATGTGCGACTTGTCCCGTTCAGGACACACAGTGACACTGCCGCAGTGCCCCACATGATTATTGTACCAGTGCGTCGCTGGGAACTGGGACACTGGAGGCTGAGATGCGCCATATTGGTGCACCCGTTAGTGACCGAAAAGGAGCGTTTAAATAATTCTATACAATGGAGATCACGCACAGCTTTTAAGAATGACTCAGCCGCAAATACTTCGGCAAACTAAAGAGAAAGCAGCGCCAAAAGAAAAACACCTTAGGAGAAGGATTTAAAACATCCTATTAAATTTGAAGTCCTACGCATTACCACGGCGATGGACGATGCTCACTTTTTTTTTTCACGTACCAACTAGTTTCCAATAGGCGTGTGGTGAGTTTCTGGTATTGGAACACAAACAGGACTAACGTAGTGCGTAATTAAAGCGAATCATGGCTAATGCGTGTTTTTAGAATGCGCTAACCAGAATAAAAACTTCCCTCTGGCAGTAAAAAGAGAGAGAGAGAGAATCGCCACACTTCGTGGATACAAAAATCGCTCCAACTCAATAAGTGTTTATTCCCTTCTATATCCAAATGAATTTTACTTCTAAAGTGCTCGCGAAAAAGTTCAGTATTTGCCAGCTAACCATAAGTACCAAGTACTACGCCATACCAACCATTTAAGTTTAGCGTTCTACTTCCTGCAGCGCGACGTCGGTTACAAAGGATAGAAGAATTGTCTCATCAATTGAGTAACTGTTCGAGCGCAGTTAGGATACTTAATTAATGTCATATTTACTTCTTTCAGTGCTCGCGTAAGAAGCGGGAAACACCTAAACAGAGCGCTGGGGTGTAAGTATACTTCACTGAGAATGTAGGTTCCTGGTAACTCACCTAGGTACTTTTCAGTGTAATGGGCAGGCACGGAAGGACGAACTGCTAGGGCAACTTTTTGGTGATCATCAAGGGGGACGCTGACAGCGCTTTGTGTTTTGAATGTTAAGTTGGTGCTGCTATGTAAGTGAAACATGAGAGATAGCAAAGAGACGAAAGGCAGGGAGGTCAACCAGACGAGCGTCCGGTTTGCTACCCTTTCACGATGTAGTGCCGACCTCAAAACAATGTTGAGAAAGTGCGCACTCCCTAAAATAGCGTCTAGAGTATGCTTCTCACCTAACAATATTCTATGGTATGCACTAACAATATTTGTGTCATTAGCATGACGGGGGGGGGGGGGGTCGAGGGCGGGCTATTGAATTCGATAACGTACGTGCGCTATCACTACGCAGTAACGCGCTACCGAAGTGATACATGTTTTTTACCATGCTATCACGTTACGATAGGCACAATTTCTGTGTCTTTTTCTAGGCTGCGAAAATGTATGATCCCAGACAAGCTAGCTTTATAGATATGAAGCGAATTGAATTTCAAGTGCTGACACTGTAACCAGTGCTCACCAGTGTTTGCAGCGCAATCCGACTCAAACCAGTACCTAGTCCAGCGCGTCACTGCGAATGCCAGTGGCACAACTTCACAGTGCGATCGCAGCCAGTGCTCACCCAGCGTGCCACAGTGAGCCGCCAGTGCTGCCAGTAAAGGAAGGAAAATACTGGAAAACGTGACTTTTGGTCTCCCCATCAGAGGAGGGGCATGGTTTTGGCTTCAGGAAGACGTAAACTTTATGGAATCATCGGCAATTGTTTGACCACATCACTGCCTTTCAGCAGACTATGGGAAACCAAGAATTCTTACCTACGATATAGCTTTGATACATGCGCTGTTGCACTGTATTCTTAAAGGTCACACTAAATAGAGTGTTTCTTTAGGGCGAGCATATTCAATAAAAAAAGCCTGGAAGGTTCATTCGAATAACATCACTACACACATAAACGACTTGAACAGGAGGACATCAGCTGTACGAAAAACCAGAACAAACTATTACGCAGTGAAATTAACGCAATTAATTACTTAAATACAAACTTTAAAAAGCGCGGTTGTTAAGAAACGTTGACGGACGATATAATAAATGTCTGCTTACGGGTTTATAAATTTCAAAAGCCTCATGTACACCCAAATAACTGGCGTCTCATTTTTCGTTCAGTATGCCTTATTATGCACGCGGCACTAAGAGGTGTGGCTCTCACTTGAATTCATGCGGAGCGTAGAGACAGGGAGTAAAAAGAAAGTAACGTCGCGCTTCCCTCTTCCGACAAGCGGAACGGGATTGGCACTTTACGTTCCTCCCCATTGGACCCGCATTCTATGGAGCAGCAGCGGTGAGACAGACCACTTTATTGCGCCGTGTCGCGAAGCCTGAATTCACGTCACCTTACTTGCTCACGGAGGGCGTTGCACGAAGATGCGCATTGCACAGTGCTGAAAAAATAATTCCACGCCAAGGTTTTCGGTGCACGTGGCCTTTCAGAGTGAAGCTGTTAGAACCTCGCTGGGTTTCTCTTGACGTCCGCAGATTCGCCGAGCTGGGGGAGAGGGAGCTGAGTGAGAGTGAAAGCAGAGTATAAAAATAGCATCGCGCAGCATTGCGACGCGGCGAGGGCGGGTGGATCCTAGCGGAGGAGACGGAGCGGCGCGGCGGTGACACATGTGGTGTGACATCATCGCTCTCCGATAAAAACCCACGCGCACGCTTCGGAGTATTTAGCTACCAGGTACACGGCGACGTCAGTACAGCGTCTGGCACACGACACTGACGCATATGGGGTTTCAACAAATGGCTTCTGTTGCGGCGGGCGCCTCAAATGGCGAGCCGTCCCAACCGAAACACCCCACAGTGGAAGACGGCCTAGATTTTTCTGAAGCTTTAACTTCCCTCAGCTCCGCTGGTCTCTGGTGTTTGCAATAGCAGAGCCATGCATAATTCTTTCATACGTAGAAAGTTTTAGCCACAATATTGTATCGACTTCCTTTAACTATTCATTTTAAAGATCTGTCGTAAAGTTGGTAATTGGGAAGTTGTAAGATATAATTATATGTAGTGAAGAAATTGCCATTCATTTTTCTTGCAGATGATGTTCATTGGGCCGTCAATTCAGTTGTAGTGACATAAATGGGGTCAATTTTGTACGCTGCAGAGAAAATGTTCCACATAAAGAAATCCACCCGATATACATGTACTTCTGTGATCAATACTACCAACCTTCACGTATATTTTGACATTGAAGATTCTTTTTTATTCAGACATAATTCGCTTTGTAATCATTTTACCAATAACATTACCGTACACTAAAACAGAATCGATGATCCCAGTTACATCATTGTGTTACTAATGGTGCTGCTCTATTTTCTTCAATAGTTCAGCGGCTAGGTAGGAGAAGTGCCAAAACGGTCTAAAAAACGGCTACGAACAATAAGAGAAACGCAACCAAGTGAATAAAAATTGTCCAAAACCATTTACCGGGGTGCTATAACGTAATGCTATTCCAAACATTTATATTCCAATTCTGCAATCAGCGCTCCGCGATTAATCAAAAACGTTTTTGGGCCACCCATGCTTCGCCTGTGTGTCACGCGGCGTCACTAAAACCGTGTTAGCTCCTAATGTGACATAACGTGCACGCACTGATTATGCATCATTCGACTGAACAAAAGAAAATCAATTATTTCTCATTCGATGCCTTTTCGCCGTTAAACCTCTGCTGTTAAAGATGCATTAATATACCGAACTAAACTGGATCTTTTTTTCTGAATAGCCGGAGACTGCCCCGTTACGAAAGTAATAGAAAATGGCTGCCGCCGATCGTTCAGGCACTGGCTACTCGCACTTGCCGGAGAGCATGGGTTTATTTGCGTATAGTAAAACATTTTGCGTTGCCGTATAACCTTATCGAGCCCTTTCGGCACGTATAGGACGTCACTCTGCCAGCTCTTCTTTGCTGACGATCTGTTTCGGCGGCATTTTTAACTGTCCGTTGCACGCCGCCGCGATTTTAGACAACACACCGCAAGCTAAGTAAGGGAAAGCGGACGAATCGCAGGCGCCGGCGCCTCCCTTTTCATTTGGTTATCTATTTCAGCGCTGGCTCGGCCTCAACGATACCCTCTCCACTTGAGCGTGCTCCTTGCCTCTTGTCAGCCAGTTAGATAAGAAAAACCACTCAATATAGGCAATATTATCCGTTTTGAAAGCAAACAAAAGTGACCTCCTTTAAACTAGGAGATCGTTTGATTGGGCTGTTAGGCAACGCTGCTGGTCACCGCCCGATGCTTGCGTCGGCGGTTACGGAAATTTGAAGTCAGGAGGTTCGAATAAGAACATATTAGAATAGTTTTAAGTTGTAGGGTCCCTGTACTACGTTACTGTGCTACATGCACTGAATAATGCGTACTATATCATAAAGATAACACTTGTAAACGACCAGTAGCGCTAATCAAAACACTAAATACTGCCCAAGAGCACTGATTCAAGACGTGCTAGGTTCACCGTTCAGACAGTTGAACAGCAACCTAAATTAATATGGACGTGATTACAGAGGCCGTTGTCAAATTCAGGAAAAATCAGTTACAGATACGGTTCCAACATGTCGAGGACGTAAACAGTTGTCTGTTACTTTAGAAAGGCTATCGGTATTCTGAATAGGATTTGAGGAATCAAACTTCACGTTGCTAGGTTGTTAGACGAACTGCAGCCATCGGCTACAGTCGGATAACGCAAGACATAAATTATTGGTAATCTGGAGGAGGTCTGTTTTCAATAATGAATGTCAAAAAATGTTATAATGAATTTACAGGACATTACGTGGTGAATGTTAAAACGTAGTTACAAAGTTATTAGCGACTGCTAAATGTAATCTTCCAAAGATTATTTTGTGAGCACACAGCCACATTTAACTGTTGTTCAAACACTCTACGAATGCGACTCGTCCCTTTCGCCTTAAGTAAGGGGGAGCAGCGTTTAAATTGCGATATCTGGCTGTGGCATGTATCCCTAGCGCTTTATTCACCAGCTAGAGGTACAAATTACTGCGCTGCCGGGTAGATCTGATACCATTGCGTGCACGTGAATTCGCCAGTGAAGACCGGCGTATTAATAATGCATATATTGAAATGCATTTTGAAAGTCGTAGTAACGCTTCTCTGTAATCTGAGACAACATATGTGTATATATTCTTTTACATTCAGGTATTCTGAAAATTGGCTGCAGTCATGCAAGGGCACGATATTTATTTCTGGAATCAATAACGAATCCTCACTGCTCATTTATATCATATCCCTGTGGTATTAATGTGAGCGCACTCACCGCACCAGAGAATCTGATTATCGGATGCGAAGGGGAAATGGGGTTTAAGAGCATACAGAAATGGGGAAGAGGGCACCAGTATTTGGCAACGAAAGCAGAATCACCATACTGCATTTCAAAGGTACGTAAAATATTAGAAAATGTATTTTTAGTTATTGGAAGCCTAGAGCCTGGCTAGAATCGTCTCTCATTTAGCGTGTCTGCCATGCAGCACACAGCGTCAGTTAGTATACTGGAAGAAATTACGTGACCAGAAATTCAGTAGTAAAGGATACTAGGAAAATGGGACAAATATTGAATGGTGTCAACGAAAGCAATGAGTAGAAGTTCCTTAAGTAATTTACTGACATTCTCTCGGCTGCAGAGTGTGCGAATATTCACAAATTTTCGGCACGAACGAAGTAATTGTGGGTAATTTCATTATTGGCCGAGATGGTGCTTCATGCTAAGCGCCAGCTCCAATATACCACAATACAATATACAATACACAACATACAATATACAATACAATACAATATCTCATCGTCAAAGAAAGCTTAGTGACGGAATGTGACTCCTGCTAGGTCAAGCGTGGCGTATTTTTACATTTGTGTCAAGCAAATAGTAGAACCATGTGGGGCTTTCCTGTGTGCTTTTTATTTCATGCTTTTTGGGGCAGGTTGTATAATATGTACAATGCAAGTCTTCGGCATCAAGTCTGAATACTCGTATTGAGGACGTAGACACGTGGGTAAAGGTAGATGGACTACACGGTCGCCGAATTAACTGAATTTATTGGTAATTAACATGCGTAAACTGATGATGAGGAGTACACTGCAAAGCTCGCAATGCGAAATTTGCACGGCAGTTCTAGTTTCAAGTCGTATTCACAGGCACAAGAGAAAATGAGCTTTATCGCGCAATCATTGCTCCGTATACTTTTGTGCACGTGTTCGAATAATACGGGCTCGAATATCTACGGGCCATTGCCTTTTACCAAAAGTGCTTGACATTTCTAATCTACACATTTTCTTGTCTTTGAAAATGGACTCCTTTGAAGTTGCATGAAGTGATTCTGATGCCTAACGAGCTTTTTATAAAGCTGTGCTCATTTAGGCGTCATGATGCATGAGGTTGCACCAGATGGTTGCAGTTGCAGTTTGCATGTGAAATGGTTTTGAAAAATGAAATGGTTTCAGCGTTCCTAAATATGATTATTATTGTGTATTCATAGTGGTGCTAATGGTGCTAATTGTGGTGCTGACAATTATTGGTGCGAATGTCAGCGCTCTAGAGGAAGTTTCCAACACCTGGATTTCACAGCACCCTATGGTGTCTTATTCCATAGGTCCCACATATGTCGGAAGTAATACAGACGTCGCCATAAGAGAGCCACGCGCACCCCCCCCAGGTGTTCCTCGGGAACATCGCCACGAATCGCCGCCATTGTAGAACAAAAATTTATTTTCGTTTACCCCAGTGATTTCGCGTTCTGCGTTTTTGCCGAATAAAGTATCTGATACCGTGCGCTGTGCAGTCACAACTGGGTGAGTCAATGTGTACCTGCGCTCAAAACAAGGTATTTCCGGAGCAGGGTGTAATAAAAGCTTGTTCAATCGGGGGGCGTAGTCCAACGAGAACCTCGGCCAATACCGAAGCCACGAAATACTGCCGATCCTGGAGACAGTGCGAGCAAAGGTAGTGGCTATACGGGTTGGTATTGATTCCGTTAGTCTGTCACCAGAAGAAAAGTGCAAAACGTTTGCGTTGTGGCGAGTCCAGTTTCTGCATGAAATCAAGAAGCGTGTTTGGTTAGACTGCGAGAAGAAGCGCTTTGAGAAAATGTGCCAGCTGAACAGTTTCTTGGAACCGAAACGCAATCCAGCTGCGGAGGAGGCCGAACTTACACTGGTTTTTGTAACTTTCTGGGATAAATTCATATTCTTGTTGTTGTTGTCTAAACGGGGAGAAGCATAAGGAAACAACGGGACCAGTTTCTTGTCGATAGCACTAATATTTGGTTTTAGTAGGTAAGTTCATACTTGCAAAAGTTAAGGCTCAAGATGATATGTTGTTCCAATTCCGCCTATCTAACTTTCAGGCGCATCTTATAACTAGGGCAGCTAGACGAGGTAGTGAAACAATGGTCTTCATTAACGCTAAATAGTTAGTTACACCGTTTTCGTTTTCAATTTAGGCTCCTGAAAGCTTTGCATGCTGCCTGGGCACTTTTGTCACTGCTCTCTCGTCAATCGCAGTGTATCGTCTGCCGTCAAACACGTGCAGTCATTTCTCTATGAACGGAAACGAAAGGTAGATGTCTTAACCCTCTCACAATAACATGTGCATTATCAGGGTTAAGACATAACATGTGTTACATGTTATGTCTTACCAATAACACACAATAACATGTGTGTTAACAGACAATAACATGTGTTAATGCACATTATCATGTGCATTAACATGTGCATTATAATGAAATAAAGAGCGCTATGGGGATACAATAGGTACGAGGTCCTCTGAGGTATGTGGAAAGGTGTAATGGTTTCAAAACTTACTTCTGGAAATGCGGTTGTTTGCTTTAAATCAGGGGTACAATCATGACTCGATGGGAACCAAAGGGCAGCGGGTCGCCTCGCATTGGGCGCTCACGGGAAGACTACAAATGAAGCTGTGCAGGGTGACATGGGCTGGACTAGTTTTGAAGTGAGGGAAGCTCGCAGTAAAATTGAGTATGAAGAACGGCTGAGGAATATGAAGGAATGTAAATGGGCTGGGAGAGTTTTCAGGTATCTGTACAGGAAAAACATTGATTCACAGTGGAGGAAAAGGACTAGGGAACTTACCAGCAAGTATGCGGCATGTAGGGTGCGCAACACAGCAACAACGAAGGTGAAGCGGAAGGTCAGAGAGGCTGAAATAATCTCATGGGTGGCGGCAATGGAAAAGAAACCTGCCATGCGTAACTACTTAAGAGGAAAAAACGAAATCAGGAAAGAAACAATTTATGATAACTCAAAGGGAAGCTCATTAATTTTCGAAGCGAGATCGGGATGCCTCAGTACACGCACCTATAACGCGAGATATAAGACGGAAGAAGAAGCATATGTTTGCTGCGGTAAAGCTAGGGAGAATACGGAGCTTGTTTTATTAGGATGTGAAGACGTCTACCCAGAGGTGGATTTAGGCACCACTGGCCTCCTTCAAGCCCTTGGGTTCAGAGAGAGCAGTGGAAAAGTAAACATGTCCGCAGTAGGCGTTAGTAAGAGGCGATTGGAGGATTGGTGGAAGAAAAGTAGGGAAACGGCAAAAAACGGAGACGTACAAAAGCACAGTTCGCAATAGGGGATCAGAAAATTTGGTTGTGGGAATTTAAAGTGTTTTCTTTTTCTTTTTTATTGTTTAACCTAGGTAGGACATTAGGCAGTATAATAGCAAGAGCTTGGTGGCGCAAACCACCGCCCCCCCGTCCCAAAGGGGACGCTCATAACATCCATCCATCCAAAACTCCCGCGCTGGTTCCCCATAGGGAGCACTCATGCCTCACGCGCAACCAGACAGAGCCGTTTCGGGGAGGGAAAGGCAAGGAAAGGGTTTCGCGCGCGCAGCACCGGCTTCGCTTCCGTTCGGTTCAGTCTCGGAAAACAGATGACACGGCCACGCATTGTGCGTTGCCCCGAGGAAAGGGCACCGTTCGAAAAGCGGCAGCGAGAACTCACCCGTGAAAGGGTTCGCTGTCGGCGCACCGATCCAGCCGTCAAGGCCGTTCGAGCCAAGGCAGTCCGACAGCAAGGAGAAGATCCAGAGCTGAGGGAGCGGGAGGCTGAAGAAATCGGGCACGGTTACCTGTGGATTACATAACCTCGACGAGGGTCAAGTGCACGGAGGGCAATCTTCGCTTACCCCCATTTTCCGGTAGGGGAAGGGTTGGTCATTTTTTTTTAAAGCGAAGCTTGCTTTGCCTCTGTCTTCGACTTTCCGCCACCGCCGCCGCTGCTGCTGCTATAGCTGTTGTCTTGCGCGCCGCTACAGCCGGCCGCGTCTAGACGGGGTTGAGACGCACGCCACTAACGCCGGTCGCTTGGGGACGCGCTTGAGACGTGGTCTTGTCACAAAGAGATAAAAGGGATGCGCTGTCGGTGCTTTGCTTCAGGAAATTTGTTTATGAGCTGTCATTCTCAAAATTCCAAGCAATAACTTTGTAAACACAGTAAGACAAGGTCTGCGCCCTGTCTTACTCGGTTTACCGCAAATCACATGATACCGGCAACGCTGACGCACTATCACGCCTGCTGCTTCAGAACACAGGTGACGGGTACACAGAAAACGTGTGTGACGTGTACATAGGTTTTGAAGCGAAAAGCTTCACTACACTAGTCAACATTGCGCTTCGCGCGACCCGGCGTATGTCGGAGCACGAGTGACGTCACGCACGGCGCAGGTGGCCACTGCCACGCGCTATGCGTCATCGTTTGACGTTCGCCGCAAGCGCGTGTTTATCGCGGAGGCCGACTATATAACCGCTTGCCAGAGAATAGGCGTGCGCATTCGACATGGAAGGAGAAGAGAGTGATACGACCGATACAGAAGTGCTACCACGGGAGTTGGCTCAAAAGGAGCGAAGAAATGAAAGGCTGAAAGCTCAACGAGCGTCCGAGACACCCGAACAACGAGAAGAACGTCTCGCTAAACGACACGGCAAAGCAGAGTCTGAAAGGCCAGAAGTACGACAGGCACGTCTCGCTAAACGGCGTGAAAAGGAAGCTGAACAGCGACGTTCCGCCATGTCAGTTGAGAGTAGCCAAGATGGTGAAAGTTCGGGAACTGCTGAGCAGTGGCGAAGGAAGAATGAAAAGGCCAGAGCCAAACGAGCTAGTGAAACACCCGAGCAATATCCAAAGGCTAAATCATAAAGCATAACCATAAGCTAAACCGTAAGCATAACCATAGGCTAAATCATAAGCATCACCGAACCTTTTCGCTTCGAGATATCCAGGCTTAACCTTAGCTAAGCTCCAGCCAATTTTTTCTATGCTGGACGAGCTCCCACTCTCGGCAGAAGACATTAGAGGGGAAACAAGCAAAGACAAGCAGTTATCAAAGGTGTTGTTTTACACGCAGGTCGGCTGGCCTTCAAAAGTGTCTGATGGCGCTTTGGCACCATATTTTGTGGGACGAAGTGAGCTTCCTGTTGACAGAGAATTCGTGACGTGGGGAAATCGAGTGATAGTGCCAATGTCTCTTCGCGGAAAAGTGCTATCATTGTTGCACGAAGGCCATCCTGGAATGGCACGTATGAAAACGCTGTCTAGAGGCCACGTGTGGTGACCCCGCCTTACGCAAGACTTTGAACAAACAGTGAAAGAATGTGTCACAAGCCAGTTGGCCCAAAATGCGGCACTCAAAGTTCCTGTAATGTCATAGGGAATGTCTAGGCACCGGTGGGAGCGTGTGCACTTAGATTTTGCTCATCGTGACCAGCATTGGTTTCTAGTGCTAGTTGACTCCTATTCAAAGTGGGTCGAAGTGCTTGTCATGAAGTCAACTAGAAGTGAAAAGACAATACAGAAGCTGCGCACAGCATTTGCCGCGTACGGGTTACCAGAAGAAGTAGTAACAGACAATGGCCCGCAGTTTACATCAGCACCTTTCGAGACATTCATGAGACGGAATGGCATTCGGCACATTAAATCGCCTCCTTATCACCCAGCATCGGATGGCAGCGCGGAGCGTTGTGTACAGACTTTCAAAAATCTTTTTAAGCAGGTCATGGACGAACAAAGGAATGGGCAGATGAAGTCTCTCCAGCACCGGATAGACCAGTTCCTATTCAATTATAGGAACACGCCAACGGGGGTCACTGAAGACACACCGGCCCAGCTATTCTTATCGTGGAAACCTAGGACAAGGTTTAGTCTTCTCCATCCTGATATTGAGCAAAGGATGAAATAAAAACTTAAGCGAACAAATCAGTCGGCAAATCAGCGACGAAGTAGGTGGAGGGACTTCGGGGAAGGGGAAGGCGTCCTTGTACAGGGTCTACGACCCGGGGAAGAGGACTGGTTGAACGGCAAGGTAAATAAACGTGTAAGTTCAAGCACTTATGTGGTCGGGATAGGCAACGAAGAGCGGTACGTTCATGTTGATAATCTGCGACCGCGAGCATTCCAGGACTGCTTCTGCAATCGGATCATGCGCCATCTCCAAACCCCGAACCGCCAGCATGTAGCCAAGACATTGTGTCTCGCACGTCTCAAGCTGCACACCCTGTAAACGATGGTGGGGCGCGAGAGACAGTTCAGGCGCCGTCTCCAAACACCGAGCCGCCAGTGTGTAGCCAAGACATTGTGTCTCGCAGGTCTCTAGGTGCACACCCTGTAAACGACGAAGGTGCGCGAAAGACGCCTGACACCGATCAAGTAGGTGAGGAGGCAGTAGCTACCGACAAACACGCCACCCCTCCGGATCCGTCGTCTGCAGGCGGGGAGTCCAGCGGTGGCGCATCGCCATCTTCCCAACAGGAGTTCGACGCAGCACCCGGCAAAGACGACCACCCGACCGCTACTAACAACATTAAGGGGGGGGGGGGGAGCGAGTGTTGTGTCATCACCCCTTAGATAGAACCTGTAGTGGCACTCTGACGTCACTGAGGTCTTGAATTGTGCATCTTAGATAGAACGCACCTGCCTGTGTGTGTGGGTATGTGTGTGGTGTCACTGATTAGTAGCTCTGTATAGCTATATAAGACGGCCACGTAAGTGCCTTGTGCTTCTTTTCCGTTGTATTGCAAGTGGCAATAAACATATGTTCTGGCAAGTAGGCTACTGCGTACTTGAAGACACACAATTTCTACTCAGCTCCTTACACTCAATTACTAACGTAATCACCTCGGTTGGAAAGCGCTATTAGCTTCTGTAATATGCGCACCTGTCGCGAATGCTTACAATGTGTTCCTGCTTCCCACATTAGCCTGCAGTTGTAATGATTAGCATATCAAGAAAACAAGCCGTACATTCGGGGCGCATACTGCAATTATGTCGGCTTTCTAGCACTTGCACGACGTACTTCGATGTGATTTCGTACAATAGCTGGCATCACCATTGCATTTCTTGTTGCATGTCGATTTATATTTATTTTACCCATTCACAACACTTCTGCCTTATAACCCAACGATTGTTTACCTAAGCAATACTCAATATTTATTTATCTTCTCACTCGCTATTTGTACACCCCAATTTGTGGTTTGAGAAAAAAAAAACGCATTGCTATAATACTGCACGAGCGCGCCACAATATTTCACAATGTTGTCGATATTCACATTTGTAAATCACAGTATTGTTTTAACAAGTCACATTTAGGTGCGCCACTATGAAAATTAAAGATTTTTGACATTTTATTCTAAAACCTGAAAGGTATGATGAAATTTACCTAAAGAGGGCAGAAAGTATGCCATCTTCGTGGTTTAGGGAAATTACGATGCCACCCTTTTCATTCTATCGATGCTCACATATGAGCTCTTGGCTACCAGTAGCGTATTGAAAACCTAGAATATTATACGAAAGCATTCTGCACCGCCTTGTTCTTCTGTTAAAGCGGGTGTCCGCTTCCCTAGATCCACAGCCGCCACAATATCCCTGTAGGTTCATTGTCGAGGAGTACATATTTGGAGTAGCTGTTCCTGAGCGAAATGTATGGTGTGGCCCAAACAGTAAAAATCACCGGCCGAGAACTGAGTACAGATGGTTAATCAGCGAAGCTGAAACGTGTGGCCACAGTGTTTGTCACTGAATTACTGCCGATGTTTCATTAAACGACCGCTTGGTTTCCTCGTTTTGCAATCCTCGTTTTGCAGCTCCTGCTTGCGCTCGGCTGCACAAGCCTGTTCTTGTGCCCGGGCTGCAGCATCGGCACGCCGTAGACGAGCTCGTTCCCGGTTCTGCTCGCGGCGTTGCCGATCGAAAGCTGCCTGCTCCTCCGGAGTACGCATGACGTGCGGGCTACCCATTTCGCAGGCGGAGAGAAACTGCTGCGCGCCCACTCGGCTGCGTTGCAGAGCAACGGCGTTACTACTGGCGCAGTCAATCGCGCGCTTGTTTTTTTTTTTTCGCGCATGCGCACGGATTTGATCAAGATAAGTTTTCGGCGTACAGGCGACAGACAGACGGAAGGGTACACGAGTCGGCGAGCCATATACAGCTTCGCTGTAAAATGTTTATGTAGCACTAGTAAAGAAGTGATGGAAATAAGATGGAGGCCAGTGTCAAAAGCGAGCACATGTAATCTGGTAACCCTGCTAATCGGGCCTTCTAACCCGAAATTGCACTTTTGAGGAAAAGAATGGCTTCGGTTCATAAATGATTCAGTGACCAATAAGACAAGGAGGACTATGTTTATCTTGGTTGTTTCCGTAGTTGGCACACCGGACAATCTGGAAGGATCTCTAAAGACCTGTGGTATATGGCGTGTCAGCTCATAAGACAACTAAAGAGTGCATGCGATAGTTTTGAAGGCACTTGGGCACGAACGCACCCCACGCTGCGAACTTTTATCAGTGCTTGTTCCAACGCCTCAGCTACTGTCTGCTGTTATGCTGTTTATTTCTTGTGTTTACCAATTTTTTGGCAGCGAACAATGTCTGTGTAGACACAACAAAAATTGGCCAGGAAGATTTGGCAATAAACGGCTTAGAACAGGCACTTCAATGCCTTCAAAAAGCGGAAAGACATGGGGACGCAAGACATTGGTCGGCTACCCGAATTTTCTGACAGTGGTAGGTCATGAAAAGCATGGTTTGGGCGCCTCTAATTCGTTTTAAAAGGAAATGACCTTCCCATGCTTCCAAGAAACGAGCTCAGCTGCAAACACTGAGCGGGGAACGTACCTACGACGTCCCATGCATTATCGTTCAAACCAAGCCGCTAAACCAATTAAGGTACCATTTTATTGTCAAGCTTCTCAAGGCTCACTTAGATTCACAACCTTCTGAAGTCCGGCATAACAATCTTTGAATGACGTGAAACGGCAAAATGATAAATGATTTCTTGACGCCACAGAAAAAGGAAGCAGCTCATTGTAATTTTGGAACTAGTGCAGACACTAATACGAATCCAACACTGCTACTTTGCCACAGTGCTTGATCTTTCTTTTTTTCTGCTGTCTCCAAATCAAGTAACATCACCAACGTCTGTATTAGCCTCAAAGCGCTGTCTTCGCCTTAGCTCTCTGTCACTTCACTTATGTGGCTTGATTATTCAAATGGAAGCAGGCAGAACTTAACAAACTTAATGTGATGCTCAGGAAGCTCGTTAAAGTAAGCCTAAGGATACCCAGTAACGTTGCAACCGACAAACTCATGAGACTAGGGGTGAACAACACAATGGAATAAATCGCGGAAGCCCAACAGCTAGCGCAACACGAAAGATTGACAAAGTCACGAGCTGGCAGGAACATAATACAGGCAATAGGTGCAGAACTGAATAGATCAAGGAGCCCAGGGGCTGAAGTAGAATTAAGGACTGAAGTTAGGAACAAGATCAGAACCAACCCTCTCCCCAGAAACATGCATCCAGAATATAATGTCGAAAGGAGAAAGGCAACAGCTAAAGCACTCTTGCAGGAAATAGAGCAGCAGAACCAAATGGCAGCTATAGTTGATGCTGCCTGGGTGGAAGGTAAAGAAGCATATACGGCCATTGCATCAAATTATCAAGGGAAGGTGCAAGACGCTCTCACTATTTTTACCAAGGGCCCCTGGTGGCAGAACAAGCGGCAATTGCTCTAGCCATCAGGAGTAATAAGTGGGCCTGCATTTACAGTGATTCGAAATCTGCTGTAAAGTGTTTTGATAAAGGCTACATCAATCAATCAATCAAATCTTTATTTCCAACGACTGTTGGGGGTCCCTTAGGTGAAAAGCGGTAATAACACCACTTGAAAATACCTAAACGCCCACATACATGACAGCGGTATTACCATTCATACGTTCAAAAAACAAGTTTACAGTAATCAAGTAAAAAATGCAGTTCAAAAAAAAAATTTAAGAAGAGGTTGTGAAAATACAACAACGGAACAATAGAACAAATAATGTCAATATATAAGTACACTCCAGAACAGTTGTACATTATAGTTGAAATATTCAATGTTCACGTGAACACACATCATAAAATGACGAAAATAAACGTGTTACAAGGAATAATGAAACATACTTGATCATGTTCGGGCAGTACAAAAGACATTAGAGAAGAGTTAGAAAAAATTCACGCATTTCTTTTTTTGTAAACGTAGAAAAGTTGGCGTCTTTCTCTTCATATTTATTAAGTAGGGACGGCAGTGTGAATCTAAGAGACTGCAAAAAATAGGTCGTGCGGGAACGAGGAACAAGCCACTTGTCGGTGCTGCGGGTGCGTGAATCAGTGTAATGCATGCTTATATTAGATAAATCTTTATTAAACACTTTGAATTGTTCGTTTGAAAAGAAATAAGCATACATTAAACGAAAGTCGAACATGCGTTTCACACTGAATATTTTATAGCGGGTAAACAATGCAACTGTAGAACTATTGCGCGGGACGTTTGCAATATACCGAAGTGCTTTTTTCTGCAATAGGTGAATTGTATTTATGTTGCTAAGGGTTGTGGTGCCCCAGACTAACAGGCAGTAATTTATATGGGAAGAAAACAGAGCATGATAAATCTGAAGTTTAGCATTTTCTGGAAGAAAGTGCCTACATCGTGACAGAACACCAGCAGCACGTGATAACGATTTAGTCAGTGATTCAATATGACACGTCCATGTCAAATGAGCAGAAAAAGTCACGCCCAGAATTTTATGTTCTGCCACTATTTCGACGGGTATTCCCTCAAGTGTTAATGATTGGTTGACGTTTACTTCAGTGCCTCGGTATCTGAAAAAGACAGCTTTTGTTTTTGTCGCATTTATTCGTAGACCATTAGCTCTAGACCATTGCAGCACATCTGAAAGTACACTTTGAGTTCTCGCAACAATTTCAGTTGGATCTTGTCCAGAAACAAAAATACAAGTGTCATCCGCATAGAGCAGGAATGAGGCGTCATTGTTTATCTTAACAATATCATTTATGTAGATATTGAAGAGCATTGGTCCTAAAATGCTTCCTTGAGGTACGCCACAAGAAATGGTTTTAGAAGATGAAAAACAGTTAGCAATGGAGACGCATTGTTTTCTCTCAGACAGATACAAACTAAATAGTGAATTAGCTACACCACGCACATAGCTGGAGTTGCAGCTAAACTTTTTGAAAGCATTGGGATTATGAGAACTGAAATCCGATGGTTTCCTGCATATATGGGGAAAGTGGACGAGACTCGGGTAAACCTCAATGAGGTTGCTCATGACTTGGCACGAGGACTTGCTAATCATGACAGTCACAACCGAGCCGTTCACCATCAAGCCAGGGATTCTAGAGATCATTGAATAACATACAATGACTTTACCAAACATTACTATTGAGGACGCAGACAATTTCCATTGCCACATTCAAAACTGAACAAGGCTCAGGCAGTCTGCGCTTATTGCAAACGGGTACATATCCCACACCGTACACCATTAATAAAATATATCCAGAGAGAGAGATTAAGATGGACTGCAACGATTGTAATGGCATCATTGGAATCAGGCATATGCTGGCGGGGTGTCCCGCGACTCTCCCCAACCTCGTTGAAGAATGGACACAGTGGGAGAAAAAGATTCAAAGCCCATTGTTTCAGGACGAACTAAGGGCAGTCCAGAGGGCCCATGATGTCGCTCAAAGGCTTGGCCTGACAGTGCCAATGTTGGAGCGGCCCGCCTTGGCTTAAGAAGTCGAGCCTCCGGACCTCATTACAATAAAAGTTTTCACACACACACACACACCAACATCTGTTCACAGAAGGGGACTTGACGTTCAAGGAAGTGTACGACATTTACCTGCGACCTGAGAACGCTGTTAAACACCAGAAAACTGTGAACACTAATTTTAATGAGATTCACAAAGTTGGTACAATTATCTCCAAAACGGAAAACCAAAGAAAGCTCAGCACCTATTCAAAAAAAAAAAAAAAAAAATTCACAGGGTCTCTTATTTTATCCCTAAGACGACTTGAAGGCGAAAGCCCAATCGCCGATGCATTAAGGACGGGCACATGACGTACACATTCCGCTTAATTCTCATAGCCTACTTCGCTTAGTCATCTTTGTTAATTCGCTAACTCATCATAATTCGTTTACTAGTCCTCCTAAATCGCTTAGTCATCCCCCTGCATTCGTTTAGTGTACTTCGCTTAGTCATCCTTCTTAATTCCGAAGGTGAAGGGCTCTACTCCCACCCAAGCTCGTGGGCTCGAGTGTCTTAATTAACACTAATTTACATTACCTGTGGCTTAATTACCCTGGTTTTAATTAGTGGTGGCTTAGGCCGAGGGTTCGACTCCCACCAATGGTTTTGGGCTGGACTCTCTCCAAAGGTCGCGGGTTCGACTACCTTACCTCTATCGAAATTATTTATGCCTGAATTTGCCTTCCTTAAGGCCTAAGGTCATGGGTTCGACTCCTCACAGATGGTTTGGTTCCACCTCCGCCAAAGGTCGCGGATTCGCAGCCTTAACTGACACCAAAAGTAGAAGGTTCATAGCATTTTTGTACCTTTCGTGTCGTCGACGCATTTTAACTCACAGTTGACTAACGGATGCGAAACATAAGGCCTTTGCCTTAATACCCATCGCTGTTGGCGTTGTCACGCGCAGCATGCTCCAGACAATTGTAAGTTTCGACCAGCTCCAGGTTGTGGACCAGTGTTATCAGGTGCTTCCTGCAACTACTGCAAGAAACACGGATACACAGAAAAGACGTACGTAAAGAAGCGAAAAATGCTAAAATTGAGAGAAGCAATAAGGCTGAATTCCCACGACAAACAGCTGCGACAGCGGCCTCAGCACTGGTCGCGAATCACTACAGATCACCAGACATGCTGTTGTAGAAACTGAACACCCATACAAACATGTTCAATACACATAAAATTACGATCCAGCTAGGCAATCATGAATCCCTCTTGGGTTTAGAAGTCGAGTGAAGTGCATCCTGCGCGCCCGTCAGTAAAGCTTTGTGCAAGGCCACGTAGACACATGATCCATCACGGCTCCAGATGAAAAGCGTCTTCCTATGCATAGAGTTAGGACAGGTACTTCGAGTTCTCGGTTGTTAAACTGTGGAAGTAATCCAGAGTGACAAGATCTCTAGATTATAGTTTGTGGTTATCAGGAGAGGAACTTGTAACCTCTCCGGAAGAAACAAGCTTCTTCCTACTAGGTACACAAATACCACGCATCAACGACGTATTAGACGAAGAACTGTTCCGAAGTTTTTGTACTAGTGTCAGTGTGGATTCGACAGGGACATCTTAGGACACGCTGGTCCTGCTGTAGAACGTGAACTTGTGAACGTGAACTTCACGCTGTGGTCTCCTGTATAGGCTAAACTGCCTCGACTGCAACATCAAGGCACAATCGAACAACCCAGCATTTCCATTCATACACGCCTATCGTACTGGTTCCAAAGAAAAAAAAATGGCCAATTACGAGTATGCGGCGAATAATGCCGTACACTAAATCAGGTATGGAAGAATGCAGCTCACCCACTTCCTACTTCAGGGTAGGCAAGGTCTTCAGCCACTGGCATTTAGTGCAGCCCTACCACCAACTTAGCGTAACTTCAGGGAGAGCTGAAATACTGACCCTGAATATACTTAAACGGCTGTACAAGAACAAATAGTTGCCCTTTAGAATCTTTGCAGCACCAGTCATCTTTCGAGGCTTCATGGAGACTATGCTATTTGCCATCACAGGCATTTCTGCATACCTAAAGGATGTAATTATCATTGGGAAGGATACCGCAGGACATACAATCAGATTGGAAGAATTCTCAAGAAACTGCAAGAGTTCTACTTTGCTGTTTTGAAATTCTACCAGTGAAAAAAAGTTCATCGTATTGCTGAGGCTTCAGAATTAAATTGCAAACAAATACTTCGGTTGTTTCTCCAACATTGGCTTTCTACAACAGATCTTGAACAACAGGGCAAAAATTGCCAGCTGTTTCTACCAGTATCTTCAGAAGGGCGCAAATAGGAGACCAGAGACCCACCGTCACAAAAATTTGACCTACCTATGAAATTTCTTACGAGGTAAACCTTGCTGGCTCACTACAATGACGGAAAGCAGCCTCTTGTCTGATGCTATGCTTCGCCATACGGCATAGTAACCGTTGTTTATTAATGTGGTCACCAGACTAGAAAGGCATTGATCGATCATTTCTCCATCTAGGGAAGGGGGTGGGAGGAAGACGAAGAAGTTCCGGCAGAGCACGCTCATTCACATGGGCTACGCCGACTATCGACATTTTAGCCGAAAACTCGTCAACTGCACCAGATTCGACTATCCTATCGGGTTCCACTCGACAAACGCTCCGTTTCAAGACCAAGTTCAAGTCCGTGAGTGATTTTTTCGTCATTCCACGCGACTTTGAAAATTCGAAGCGGCGGAAGCCCCGTTAGGCCTCGATAGGCTTAGTGCGTGAGCGACCGCCTCACCACTTAATAACTGGATCGCCTCTACTGAGCGTACGAGATGGCTACATCAGAGGACATGGACCTCCAAATAACACCCCCGCATCCGGTTAACAACGCGGACGAAAACGGGGACACAAGAATAATTTCCGAAACGGGGACTAGCAAAAGTCAAGAGATCGCCGCCCACAACCAGGCGATGGACGGCTGGCAGTTAGTTCTATCGCGGCGACAGCGAGATGCTGTCAAGCGCAACGACAGGGAAACGGCTCCCAACAACAAGAATAACATAAACGGACAGCCATCAGCAGGCGGCGCGAAAGGAGACGGGCAAATCGGTCGTCGCAACATGCGCCCGAGGAAGGGGAAGCCTCTGCCACCATTACCGAAGAATGACATCAAGATAATACTGAAGCCCCACAAAGGACTAATGCTCAAGGAATATCTGAGAACAGAAATACCAAAAGCGATTATTCGGGCTACCGGGACGATAATCACAGGAAACGGACCGAACCATCGAAAAATCACTGGAAAAGATTTCATACTGCGAATCCGAGAGGGAACAAATATCATCATCGTCTCCACACCTTCACTGGAAGTGGCGGACGTCATTCGTCGAATCACGTGCATGGAGCTGCGAGGCAAGCAACACCCCTTCAACGTGTACGTAGCGGATCCAGATGATAGCTACAAAGGGGTGGTGCACGGATTCCCAGCACACACCGAATCAGCAGATCTCCAGCAACACCTGCGAGTCAGGACCCAAGGGGTCACCATCGAAAGGGCCCGAATGCTAGGAAGCTCTAATACCGCTCTCCTCACTTTCTCGGGAGGCACGCGCCCCAAATGCGTGTACTACATGGGAGTAGAGATGCGGCGTACGGAATACAGGCCAACAATCTAAATGTGCCTGGAGTGCATGCAAGAGGGACACCGCTCGGACGTTTGTCCGAACCCCAAGAACATATGCCGTGGCTGCGGACTCGAAAACCCACCCCCACAAGGACACGAATGTGAAGTGAAGTGCGCCGTGTGCAGGGCTGCGGGGCACGAGACGCGTCAGTGCCCGAACAAACTGATTGCCGCCAAGCGCGTGAAGACGACTCGCCAGTCTCGATCGCTGGAGCGGTCGGGACAGAACACCAAAAAGGCACCGGGGCGCTGGTTCGAGTCCATGGAAGAGGAGGACTTCTACCGGCACCGATCGAGATCCAGATCTCCACACGAAAGCAAAGCGAAGAGCACTACCCCTCGAGGGACCCCTCCAGCTCGAGGGCTTCGCAGCGGTCAAATTCGCCACTGCCTAAAAAACAGCAGGTGAGCTGGGCGAGGGTTGTTTCTCCCACTGCTCCAAAACAGAATACTGGTGAAAACGATAAGCGTATTCAAAAACTGGAAAAGGAAAATGCGCGACTAAGAGAACAGCTCTCAGGAGAAGAACGCAAACGACAATCACTTGAGAAACAAATGTCAGAGTTAGAGGCGCGCTTCAATAGCACAATACAACAGCTGGAAACACCGCGTCAGTCTGAAGAAATAGCCAAAGCGAAAGCGGCGGCAGATATAAACTCCGTCTCCACGCAGTCTCCGACAACCCAAATCTCAAAAGACACGCAGATAACGGCAGCGCAGATCCAGACAATGATCGCGGAAAACTTGAAAATATTTATGCATGAAATGATGACGTTATTTACCCAAAGGTTAACGGAATTTCAACAACTATGCACGAAGGACTTCGGGAAACACAAGGTATTCGTGGCGGAACAGCTTAAGGCAGTCTCGAAGGCTGTTCCCACCAAAAAACGCGCAATTGCGATACGAGCGGGTTCGGCAAAAACTAAGATAAGCCACTGCCTAACAGAATCCGACGGCTCGGACACGGAAACGTCACGGGCTTAAAATAAGTGTGGGCAACATGGCTAATCACGCTAAGAAATCACAACGAATACAAAATTCAGACCAATTAGAGATATGGCAATGGAACTGCCGCTCCTTCTCCAGGAAAGCAGCACTGTTCCACCAGTTTATCAAAAACTCCGGAATCGCTCCGGACGTGATATGTCTGCAGGAGGTGGGGGCCAAGCCGGCCAAACTGCAGGGATACTACACTCTGAGCGATCCTCAAAATTCTAAGGTCGCCACGCTGGTGAGCAAGCCGATAAACGCTCAATTATTAACACTTCCGCAAACTGAGGGAGAGACTAATTGCATTGTTATCAGTGTGATGCCAAAGAAACGAAGTAAGGCACACACACTAATCACAAATCTGTACAGTCCTCCCAAAAGCAAAGGGGACGACCTACCCCACATTCTCTCAGCAACAAAAGATTTAGCGGGCACCAGGGATAAGGCGGTGATAGTGGGTGACTTCAATGCACCCCGCATACTATAGGGATACGCGAAAACGTCGCCCAAAGGGTTCCTACTCGAGCGCACCGCAAAGGCCTTGGGCTTACGGGCAATCAATCAGATCGGCAAACCGACGCGCACAGGTAACAGCGTCCGCAGAGACACGGCGCCCGACCGTGCCTTTACAATTAACATCAGAGACGCACAATGGGTTTCCTTTGACGAAAATTTGGGAAGCGATCACGACATAATCCGAATAGCGCTCTCCACGCCCAACATACGGAGAAGATTAGGAATGACTAAATTAACTGACTGGCCTCGTTATAGAGAACTCCAGAGAGCGCTGGAGGAGTCGGATACAGCCCCGACCAACATGCGAGAATGGACTGAATTCCTTCGACGAGCACACGGGGACACCACTAAAGCCATTGAGCGTACAGCGGAGGTGCCGGTGATAGACTCTCACCTGGTCAGCCTATGGGAAGAGAGGCGGAAACTGGCCAAGAGGTGGAAAAGGCAACGTCTAAACAAACACCTGAGACAACGCATCGCTCTCTTGGCAGAGCAAGCCCAAGGCCACTCGCTAAAAACGAGTGGGCGACGTTCTGTGGAACCCTGTCAGGAACTCTTGGAACGACCAGTACGTGGCGAATACTACGAAGCATACTAGACCCGATGAGCACGCGTACTGAGAATAACAAGAAGCTCCAAATTATAGCACACAACTTCGAGGGTACAGACCAAGATCTCGTCCATGCGCTTCAGAAAAAGTACATAGGACCCTCACCTGCCACGGGATCGTCGTACGCGAGGAGACAATACGCGGGGGAGGCGAACCCTAAATTAGACGAAGATATAACGTACGCGGAAGTGTATGAGGCGGCACAATTCGCAGTTAAAAACTCGGCACCGGGCCCAGACTCGATCACAAATGCAATGATTCGAAACATGGATTCGGTAGCCCTAGCGAAAATCACAAAGACGTTTAATAGCGGGTGCTGGGCCAAGGGAGACTTGCTCCAAGAGTGGAAATTGGCTAAAATAATCATGATCCCCAAACCAAAAAAGAATCCCTCGATTGATACACTTCGGCCGGTGTCGCTCACGTCCTGCTTAGGTAAGCTCTATGAAAGGGTTATCCATAGCAGATTGCAGCGATACCTGGAAGAGCGGAGCTGGTTCCCGGACTCCATGATAGGATTTCGCACGGGTTTATCTTGACAGGACGCGTTCCTCTTACGTAGAGACGAAATTCTAACTAATATACCGTACGGCGACGAGAGACTAGTCCTAGCACTAGACCTGAAAGGAGCCTTCGACAACGTCTCTCACGCCGCAATATTGGAGGAACTCGAACTCGCGGGTTGTGGTGAGCGCACATACAATTACTTAAGAGCGTTTCTTTCCAACCGCGAGGCGAGCATCAGTATAGGCCAAATAACTTCGGATTTATTTAAAATGCCTGACAAAGGAACACCTCAAGGAGCTATATTATCTCCTTTTCTCTTCAACATGGCGATGTGTCGCCTCGCGCGCGATCTGGATCGGATACCCGACCTAGGTTACACGCTCTACGCGGACATCACGCTGTGGACGAGCAGAGGTTCACTAGGGGATAAGGAATATACGCTCCAAAGCGCAGTATTAGCGGTGGAGAAGTTTTCTAGATGGAGTGGCCTGAAGTGCGCACCCAAAAAATCTGAGGTTATCCGGATACACGCGAAAGGCTACAAATCCAGAGGATCCATTAACATCGTCGTTGAGGGCCAATCAGTCCGAGAGGTACCCACGATGTGAGTCCTGGGTTTGTGGCTTCAGAGCGACGGGAGAGCAGTACAGACACTCAAGGCCCTCAAATCCACAGCCAACAACATAGCCCCAATGATACGTCGCGTGACGTATCGAAAAGCGGGAATGCGAGAAGACGATACCCTAAGGCTCGTACAGGCCTTAGTGGTTAGTCGAATAACGTATGGCTTACCGTACCAAATCCTGAACAGGGAGGAGGAAAAGCAGGCTAACACAATAATCCGAACCGCTTTCAAAGCTGCTCTGGGCCTGCCTAAATGTACTTCAACGGAGCGCATGTTAGCTTTGGGAGTGCACAATACTTTCGACGAACTGAGGCAAGCCACCCTGATGCGACAGAGGGAGCGCCTCAGCTTCACAAAACTGGTAGGGCAATATTGGCTAGACTGAATATCCCAGCATACCTCATTTATATCACAGAGCAGGCCGTGCCTCTCCCTCTTTCGATGAGATCCAAAATTACAGTAGCCCCAATTCCAAAGAATATGCATCCCGAGTACAACAAAGAAAGGCGCAAAGCACGCGCACAACACATTCACTCAGCGTACTCTAATAACCATAGGTACAACACGTACTACACGGACGCAGCTCTGTATGCAGAGGCCACCGGGCAGCGCTACCAAAGGAGGTACGCCCTGGCACTCGTGAACACTATCAGCCAACAGCAAATTACCGCGTCGGCCACGGCAGGATCTCCCACCTCGGCTGAAATATTAGCAGTGGCGATCGCACTCGCCCACGCGGAGCGTTCGCAAAGGGACTCGGTCGTGGTCACGGACTCCCAGGCGACATGTCGCATGTTTCTCAAGGGGCACGTGACTGCGGCTAGCCTCGCGATAATTCCCAAATCCTTCAACCACCATCATCGCCTACTCTGGTGCCCTGGCCACGCGGGGATACAGGGGAACGAAAAGGCTAACGCGTTAGCTCGACGGTTCACTAACCGAGCGACGGCGTCCTCTTCTAACCCCAACCACCCGCACTATCCCTCACAAAATTCCACCAATTTAAATGCCAAGGACATCCTTGCTCATCAGCGTGGAGTCCGCAGAAAATACCCGCCGCCCCACCCACAACTTAACGGGGAAGAGGCCGCCGATTGGCGTAAAATACAGACCGGGGTGTTCCCCCATTTAAAATTGCTAAACGCCATGTATCCCACTCGTTATAGGGCCAACTGTCCTTGGTGCGGTGGCATACCTACCCTAATACACATAACCTGGGAGTGCACTAAGCACCCTCATAGGCCAAATACCAGTAGGACGATGGAGCAGTGGGAGGCACAGCTCGGCCGCTCCGACCTGGCAGGACAAAAGTCCTAAATTAGCCAGGCCAGGCAGGTGGCAGAGGCCAGTGGGGCCCTGGACTGAGAGGCTCCGACCACCCCTCCTTCAAATCTTTACAATTGCAATAATGTTTCTCTCTTTCTCTCTCCATCTAGGATAATTAAGTCGGTATAACTAAATTATTCTCAGTTCGACGGAGAAGCCCTTGCAGTAGTTTTGCCTTTTAATAAGTTTCATAAATATAAAGCGGACAGAAAGGTAACTTTCGTCACTCACCAACAGACTGTTGGCATGCTGGGTCCGGAAAAGCGAAAGACTCAAGTGCTCTCTCCATGAATGACAAGAGGGTGCATCAAAATACCTGCCTATGAGTGCAACATAATTTACAGGCACGAAAAGAACTAACAAAACGCGGATTCGTTGAACCGATTGCGATTACCAGAACACACGAGCGAACCATGGCCCCCAGGTGACGTAATATTGTTGGAATACACCCAACACTGTATCTGTAACACTAACCAAATGTTTACAGCTACAGAGACAACAGGTCAGGTACCGCAAGACCACATTCCACAAAGGCTGTTCTAAGCAGTAAAAAAATGGTCAAATACCTCGACAGGGAACCTCTTTGGAAGTGAGTTCACGCTTAACCAACATGAGTGACCGCAGCGGCATTTCATAGCGATTGCTTTACGCGTCGATCTCGGCTGATTATACCAAGTTCAGCAGTGTTTCACATTCTCGAATTATACAAGCTGGTCACTGGCACAAAGTACCCACGTATAACAACGCTAGACGCTATGGATGAATGCCCGGTTTTGACAAGGCACTCAAAAAACTGTGTGGTAGTGCCGAGTATGCCAGTGAGCGCGGAAGATTCCAGTCGAAATTTGCGTTCTTACCGGGGACCGTCACAGTGCACGTTGACTTCGCGGAGCCACTGCACCGTTCCGTCAGCCATGGTTCCACCAATCCGAAAAACTTATGCATTGTAAAAAAGCAAACGAACATAGCACGAATTGTGCACTGATGTCAATCTACGCGTGCGTAAAGATTCTTGCACGCTAAAATTGTCATACATAATAAAGTTCTAGTCAATTGATGTTCTCCCTACGTTTGGTGTTTTTCCAACTTGATACGACTTTACATTTGGGCCATGATAATGTAAACTGATCAGCACATTCGTAAAAGAGCGCAACAGTAAATTTCTAACTCGGCCCTTTTGGCAAAGGCATCGTGATCACTGCAAAAGTGGAAGCACCAAGCAATTATGAGGCTTTCAACTTTATCTCACGACCTTGCCATTTCTCTAAAAATGTCATATTTCCTGCACTTTTTTTCTTGCTGCAAGAACTGATTTTATGCCTCTTAAACTTTTAACCTGTTCTAACTATGGCAGCCACAAAGCGTACGCCTTTCTAGGCTTCGCTACTACGCGGGTTGGTTCAGATCTGGCTAAGTCTAAGCTGACTGATCTGCGGCGTTTCTTTTTCTCTCTCTAATCCCACGGGCACATGTGGCATATGGATTGCGGGGGGGGGGGGGGGGGGGAGGAGGTGGAAATGAGAATGATTGTACTAAATAAGAAATAAAGGACGCAAGTTCACTTTGGCCTTCCTGCTTACGCCACGGTGAAGTGTCTTTAGCCCAGGACGCTGCTTTGGCTGGCTGGCCGGCCCGACACTGGCTTTGGCTGGCTGGACGGCCCGACGGGGTTTATCAGGCTTTGGTTTTAAACCCCTAGCTCGATGTTTGCATATGTCGGGTAATAAACCCTTCTTTCAATTGTAGTTGAATGAGATCAAACAGCAACTCGGTAGAGGCATCATCCACGTTTCAGAGAAATTTCTTAGCAATCTTATTTTCAGCAAAGCTTAAACTGCTAAACCGTCGTAATTGTGGTGACCAATGCAACGTAGTACACACGCCAGCCACCGCTTATTGTATTGGCCTAAGATTGCTTTCTATACAAACTTTAAGCAACGTTCAACGTTTAAACAAATTTCACATTTTAATAAATATGTTTGTTAATTATACGCAGGCTCGAGACAGCTTGGTGCCATGGACATCATTGTACTGTCAGAATAGAATGCGCTCGTACCGGGCGCGCGCGTACTTTTAAAGTGTTTCCAGAAACATGTTGTTTCTTTGGCTGCAACAGCACCGAAGCGCAGTGGACGCACCGTCAGTGCACCACCCAATCGGGTTGGTGGTGGGCGAGGGTCGGTGTTCTCAATGCGGCTCCTTGCATGACCGTTGTGCATAGGCATTCTATAAAAGTACTAGAATTCCCTATGAGCTGTTGCGTGTCTCTACAGGTCTGAGCGGAACCGAGAGCAAACACGAAATAACGTTATTTGAAGTTTAATTTTGAACTAACACGGACGGTTTTCAGCCAGCTTCATCTCGAGCACCATCCAAAGGTGAAGGCTGAAACAGCAACTGTGGTGCTCCTAAGCACTCCAGTGTTGTGAGACTTCTTGCAGCTGCCAGGGCGCTCGTCTATCTGCTTAACAGTAGTTACCTTGCGTGCTGCGTTGTCGCAACATGTCTCAACCGCCTATACTTAATACACTGTCCGAGGAGATAAAGCACAGCACAGTGCAGGACTTGGCAGTTTCTGGCGAAACTGACAAACTTTTCGCTTGACCTCTGCTGTCTCTATTCAAATAATGATTAAAAACTTCCTGCTAATGTTCGCATTTGTCATGTACGCGACATGTGGAAAACACATACAAACCCGTAGGAAACAGAATGGTCAGCGAATGTGAAGTTTTTGCAGCATACTTCGACTCCACAGAAGTTAAAATGATGGAGGAAGTTAAAAAATCAGGAACAAATATGTTGAGCCCGTGAATTCAGAAAAGCAGGCGTCATGAAGTTGTACCTAATTTATTGCGTTCACATGTACATTCGGCGTTTTTACTTCGCCAAATTTGAGTCATACGAACTTAGTGACACGTTCTGCGTGGCTCTCGCGGCTCTGATGATGAGTGTTTATTTGCCTTCGCATCTATTCAGACACTGCATTGGCACTCGCGGCCTCTGGGACCAAACATAGTATTGACACGTGTACATGTTTATCTTTCTCGGGTGACGATGTTTCTTCGTTTAACAAATGTTATCACGCAGCGCAGGACGCGCCTACATGTATAGGAAGTTTCTGGAATGTTATCGATGGTTCCATCCGCTGTTTGTCACCGAACGTTGTGTCATCTGATCGCATGTATGCGTGAAGGGAATAGTGTAGAACTTGGTTGAAAGACACGCGGGTCCCAGTGATTAGTCTGGAACATTCGACGATCGATGTATAAAAGCCGACGCGCTTGACCCGCTGATCAGACATTCGACGATCGCCCATTGTGTAAGCCGCTACCATTGTGCTTTATGTGTAGCCTGTTTCTGTGGGCACAGGTCCGCCCAATAAAAGTTAGTTTTGTCTTTCACGGTATTGCTACTGTGTTCTTCAACGTCACCACCACGTGTCAGTATGATGTCCGGCCTACGTATGGCCACCTTCGGGGGGCGAAGCACAAAGCCACCAAGTATTGCCATTACGGTTGCAACTATGGTCCGCCTATTTCGCCATATTCTTGTAGTCAGCGCTAACAAATGCTGACTGGAACACTCAGCCATCAACTACTTCACCTTCAGAAATGAAGCAATTAAATATGATTGATTTCTGTGCAAGTGAAAACTGAAGAGAAGTTTGAGCTGAAATTGTTTAAAGTTGTTATCAGTTTTCGGTTTTGAATATTGCTCAAAGCCATGTGAAAATGTCAGGGTAATTAGCAATATAGGAAGGAAACAGGTGGCGAAATCGCCAAATTAAGGGTAAATTTTCTAGCCGTCAGTAGACAATGACACGGCCCAATTAGCTGCTTTCGGTTCAACATGAGGCTGCTTATATGTACTGCCTTAATAAGGTGCAGCTACTTCGAACTCGTTTGCATTATCCATACTCACTCGTTTGCAAATCCATACTCACATGTGCAAACATAAAGTTAACAATTGGCCATTTGTACAGCTTAGCGCTGCCTTCATAAAGAGCTATTATGACGAGCTCTATATGACAAGTGGAAGCACAAAACAGCGTTTCCGTAAATCCCAACCATAAAGTACAAGTCCCGTGCGATTATTCGAAGTTGGCGCAGGCCGACGTTGGGGGACATGTGCCAGCGTCGTCATGAGCTATAAAAAATTGGAGGACGTTCAAGCATCGCTCCAAAGGATTCAAAGACCCCTGACTGCTTCTCACATTTCCCGAAAACTGCAGCTTGTGTAACCGTAATGTTTACCAGGAAACACTGGCGCCGAACCCTATGCACGAAGGTGACCTTTCTGGTAGAAACGCGGCCTCTTGCTTGGGCCGCGATGCGGCAGAGGCGAGCGCCATCTCGAGGTGTTGCAAGGAATCGGGCGAGCTGCTCCAAGGCCTCGAAGATTTGCGCGCGCCGACGCGCGCAAATCGCGTACGCCATGGCCGGTCTCCGATTGGTAGAAGAGCTGGAAAAGGGGGTTTGCTTGAGTTTCCGCGTAACCAAATGATGTTTTCTCGTATATTCTAGTTACAATCCGGCGCTACTATTTCCGTAGGTCGTGTGTAAGTCGTACCTTACAATTTTCCTGACGTATTTTCGTTGAGAAATTCAATTATTTCAGTTACTTTCTTGCTCAATATAGACGTTCAGTGTGGTTTGGTATACGCGGTTTGGTTTGCACCGTAGGCATCGGTTTTGCCGAAGCGATGGTCGACGCAGGACGCCGACGGCTGAATTTCTGTGACATGGGGTCCTTAAGGCTATCGGGTTAAAACGCGGCAGCCGAGCATGTTGACCGACTGCGAAAATATACTGGGAATATGTTCTTTGTGGTTGCACATTTAGCATTGCATACTCTACGTCTGGTAGAAAGTGTATAGTATAAGCTTTGTTGTGAAACAAATATATTAGTGCAGCTTCTCGATCAGGCCTTAATGAGCTTGATGAGAACCAAACGGAAATCCAACTGTGAAACTAAATAAACACACGTACTTACTCACAAGAAAGAAGAGAGCTTATTAGAAGGAACTAAATTTGTAGCCAAGACTATAAAATTCGTGGGTTTGAATTCCGACAACGGCGGCCGTAATTCGATGGGGCGAAATGCATAAACACCCGTGTACTAAAATTTGGCTGCACGTTAAAGGGCCTCAGGTGGTTCAAATTTCCGCAATCTCCCTCTACAGCCTTCCTCATAATCACAAAGTGGTTTTGGCACGTAAAACCCCATAATTTATTTTTTTAACTCTAAAATTACAGCGAAGTCACAAGAGTCACCGTCTGTTTGAAAGACGGAGAAAGGGTGCGTATGCTACTTTGTCAGGCCCACCAGTTCTCTTTAGTTTGCGTATTGTTGCAGACATCGGCACTTGGAAGAAAAAAATTGTGACAGAAACTTCCAGTTAGGGAACTGTCACATATTTCACAGCATCCTTTGGAATTATTACTTGTGAAGCTTATACTCTATCGTAAAAACGAAGATGCGGTATTTTTTAAGGTAAGCAACACCAAAGAATACCATGCACGCTATGACAATCTCTCCATTAGTCATTTTACCTCCATTCCGGTGTTCGATAAATGAAAGAAAAATTGTAGTACTTTCTCTCGCATAACTTGCCCGCTGACGCGTTCACCTGCTTTCCAACGCGTCCTATTGAGAAGCTACTCTTCGTTGTTGCAGATGCAGTTCTATCATTGTTTGCGTTTTTCGTGGACGCCTTGCCCGCGCAAGCTCATGCCTGCGTTATTGGGGCATAACAGCCTGAACAAGGAGAACCATAGGAGCGCCTGTATCGACAAGTGATTACAGAGCAGCGGGACGTATGGCGTCCAGCTCACCGGGTACTATCTTTGTCAGCTGTTCCTAAGGCTACTGCTGCGAAGAAGAGTCCCGTCGGTCTACACAAGATGATGTTGCAGCCGTGTTGAGAAGCCGTGCAAATGACTGGTGCATACGACTGCTTTCCACCTTCTCGAAACGCTTGTCCTGTGTGATAATGTCACTAACCAAAATATTCTTCGTACAAATCGGTAGGCAGAAGGTGTCATCGGCGGTACCTTTCACAATATGCCTTAATTTGTCCGACTCTGGCACTTCAACGTCGGCTTTCCGGCTGAGTGCCAGCCCGTCTTGTGTACGGGCGACGCAACCTTCGCTGGAGATGCTTGAAGGCGTGATTCGAAGTCCTTCATGGCGCGATGTTCTGGCCCAAAGGTTTTCGGCAGATTTCTCGCAGCTTCAGCTAGCAGTTCGCACAATCACGGATTTCTTCGTGCTTTTGAAACCACAATCGCGCTGTTACTGCCAAGGAAAAAAAATCGCAATTCCGCCCGAAGGGCAAACCACCGTTGGCGATAGCAAATTAGTAGATATCTGTACGAAGTAATAATAGTATCTTTATCGGCCGTATTAAAGTGTAAACATTCGCTTACTAACTAAAAAAACAATGATAGAATGTGTATGCGTGACTGAGCGAGCACGTAGAAAGAAACACAGCGCTGTCTTTGTGTGTCTCCTTCTTTCAAGGTCCTTGTTCAGTCCCGCTTAGACGTTCTATCATGGATATTTAAACCAACTAGCCCCCCTACTTGTTTTCAATAAATTAACCAGGACGGTGTCACGTGCGCACAGACAAACATAAATATATCTCGCTCGTTGAGCACGAAAAATCACCGTCAAAAAGGAATCGCGGCAGCAGCAAGCGAGTTGACCTTCATGCATTTCTCGCTTCAACGCGAAAAAAACGTCGAAAGCACAGCGCATACGAGGCTACCGGCACTACGCACACTCTGCAAACATCGCAGATCGCTTTGAAAATGAGACACTCGCGTGGGTGCGCACTTAGGCCGCGTTGCAGGTCCCTTTCAAGACATACGAGCACCGGAAACGCGTTCCTACGGCGTCCGCCAAAGCCGTCTACTACGGCGCAGCGATTCGCGTGGTCAACACCGTAGTAGACGCCGACGCTCACGCAGCGCATCTGAGACAATCTATAGTGCGATAATATTGTTACCGCGCTCAGCACAACGTTGAGAATGCAAAGCGCGATCTTGTTTAAGAAGCAGATAGTGTTACGTACGTGGCTTCTCTCCATAAGACTCTTTAAAATCTCTTTATCTCTAAAATCGGGTCTGCCCCACCGAGCGTAGGAGATACCTTGGATCACTGAATAAATAAATGTTTTCGTTCATCTGGAAGAGACTTGCGGTTATCCGCGAATTTCCGTTGTTCTAACAAGTAACGTATCATTTTTGAAGAGTGTTGTAAAGCTGATATTAGTGATAGCGTTAGTTCAATTGGGCGCTGCTACACTTTTGTTTTGCTGCTACTCGCAAATCCCATGATTCCACGACGACAAGGAGCATTTACCACTTTACGTTTAGAGCGGCTGCGAACCTCTGTGCCTCTCTGGCATTTCCCCCCGCCGAAGGCACATTTACTGCCTCTGCTCGCGATGCCATAAAAAGTGTTGATACAGACAGGAAGGTTCCCTACATACTGCCACGTAGTAGTGACGGTGAAGAAAGGAGCAACGTTCTTAGACATACTTCAGTATCGCAGCTCCATATGCCAGCCCACTGGCCGACGTGGCCGCAACGGTTGTCACTGAAACTACCGGCGCTTCAATCGCGTCTCGTCATGCGCCACTCGTCGTCTCCTCCTGCTGCGACGTGTCGTTTGCACCTGCCGGCCTATAGGTGCTTATCCGTCGGTAAATGTGGTTTAGATACGTAGTACGAGTTTTCTGACAAACCTTAAGTAACGGGGACTTCACGGCGTCTGTGCACTGTCGGCGCTGCTGTAACGTATCTCTCACACAGCGCGGGTCGTCTACTCCTGCGATGTGATCCCTGCGGTGGGTCGTTTTCCCCAACTGGGCTGTGCCGTTCGCTCTTTGACGACTGTGTTTTGGCTGCCCGCACAATATTTTATGCCAAGGACCCTCGAATGACATGTCTATTTAGTGTTTAGAGGCTGCAACTACACCGCAAATGAGTGGTCGTGAAATGCGATTCCGCTTTTCAACCAACTTTTTCACTATAAAAGCGCCACAGTGCTCCCTTCAGCGGGGGTTTTACTTTTTGCTGCTTATTCTTAACATTGTCCTTCATAAAGTAGTCCTCCATCAAGAAAGCAACACAATTCCAATAAAGAAGAGCGTCAGGCAGGGAGATACGATTTCTCCAATGCTATTCACAGCGTGCTTACAGGAGGTATTCAGAGACCTGGATTCGGAAGAATTGGAGATAAAAGTTAATGGAGAATACCTTAGCAATTAGCGATTCGCGGATGATATTGTCTTAGTAACTCAGGGGACCAATTGCGATGCATACTCGCTGACCTGGACAGGCAAAGCAGAAGGGAGGGTCTAAAGATTAATCTGCAGAAAACTAAAGTACTGTTTAACAGTCTCGGAAGAGAACAGCAGTTTACGACAGATAGCGACGCACTGGAAGTGGTAAGGGAATAGATCTACTTAGGGCAGGTAGTGACCGCGGATCCGGATCATGAGACTGAAATATTCACAAGAATAAGAATGGGCTGGGGGGGGGGGGGGGGGGGCCTTTGGCTGGCATTCTCAGATCATGAACAGCATGTTGCCATTATCCCTCAAAATAAAAGTGTATAACAGCTGTGTCTTACCAGTACTCACCTACGGGGCAGAAGCCTGGAGGCTTACGAAAAGGGTTCTACTTAAATTGAGGACGACTCAAAGACCTATGGAAAGAAGAATAATGGGTGTTGCGTTAAGGGACAAGAAGAGATCAGATTGGGTGAGGGAACAAACGCCAGTCACTGACATCTTAGTTGAAATCAAGAAAAAGAAATGGGCAGGCCATGTAATGAGGAGGGAAGATAACCTATGGTCATTAATGGTTACGGACTGGATTCCAATAGAAGAGAAGCGTAGCAGGGGGTGGCAGAAAGTTAGATGGGCGAATGAGATTAAGAAGTTTGAAGGCACAACATGGCGACAATTAGCACATGACCGGGGGGGGGGGGGGTAGATGGAGAAGTATGGGAGCGGCATTTGCCCTGCAGTGGGCGTAGCCAGGGCGACGACGATGATGATGATTCTTAAGATGTGTCGTAATTAAAGATGACGAGCGCCTTGCAGACGTAGCGACATTAACGCATCACGCCCAGCAGTCGCTTGAGACAACGCTGTGGTGAATTGATCCACCCCCTTCAACGCTTCTTCCCCTAATAAATTTAATTGACACATGTATTTTTATAATTGTCCGCGGATATTATGGAACGCGCAAAGGCGTTGGAAATGATCTACGAGCAGTGGCAAGGAAGAAGATAAATACTATGAACATATTTAGGTCAAAGCTTAATTCATTTTGTTTTTGACGCGCAAAACAAACGACAAACACAGTGGCACTTTTATTTTATTTACTTGGTGCACAAAAAAGTAATTTTGAGCAACTTTTGCTCAAAGTAATCTTGCCCTCTTTCTGGCTGCTTGCAGCTGCTCTGTGAGCGATGTCTCACTGTTCATTTTTTTCGAAAATAAGTGCATGCGTATGACAAGATAGAACTGGATAACATTAGCAGTCACCTCCTCATAATGAATATCACATCCTACTGCCGGCACAGATGCTTTCTCTAGCCCATCCAGGATGCTCCAAAATAAGTCACCAAGAACTCCGTTACTGTCGAGTGTGTGACGAATTATTTCTTCTATGTGTTTGATGACGGTGAACATTCTGAATGACGGTTCATGTAAGCAAGCTGGCTTGAATGACCTCAGCTATGTCAAAAGGCTATGCGAGGGTCGTAGGTCACGCGCACTTGGTCGCACAGAAGCACTTTCCAGTGATTCGGCACACCGTTAGCAAGACACGGATTTGGTAACTTTCTTCAGAGTATATCCAGCCAGGTAGCAGACAAATATTTCTTGTGTTCCTGCTTTAATGTACCCCTGGTCGCCCAAGTCATCCATGTGGCCTACTGAAAGACTCATCCCACAGAGCTTCTTCTAGAGTTTTGCTTCAAATGCAGCTTTCATCTCAGCAGCAGCCTTCACCTTCTGCCCCAAGCTGTCGTGAAGAGACACCAGAACACCATCGGGAGCACCAGAGTAATTTCCTCTCAATGCATTTTTCACAGGTGTGAACAAAGACAACAATGTATAAATCTAGCTTAATTGAACTACAGATGGGTGGTCATCGTCGCCATGAAATGAATGGACAACACCGAAAAATTTCTGAAATGAATAAAAAAAGCATTCTCTGAGTGATTTTGCCTACGCACTTTTTAATTTCATGGTCCTATAGCGTGTAGTAATAAAAGTAATGACGCTAAAACAAACTTTGGATTTGCGGTCTGTACTTGCATTAAAAATTCAACAGCTCTCTATAAGCATATTTCGGTGGTGGTAGTTGTGTTCCGTGATTATCTGCGCAAATAAATGAATTTATTGTTTCGAGTAAACTGTAGGGCTTCCATTAAAATATTATTACACTGAGTTGGACGCATGTACACTGGCTTAAAGCGTACCTCAATCTTCGGTGAGCCCTTTCGTATTCCTTCTGCAGAATGTTTTGTGTTGATTGCATCAAAGACGTCATTCATTGTCATTGTAAACACTTCTGTTCACTCCGAGTCTTGGACGCTTTCTGCCCTGTATAACTGCAATCCAATAGCAGTACTACGGCTAAACAGCTGTGGAAGGCAAACAAAGTGTAACAGCTGTAATTGAAAAAAAACTTACAAAGCAACAAAGAGCCACCTTCTATATTTAGGCATATTACTATTTTTAATAGCTCACCTGTGCAGCCAGCCGCACGTTTTTTCTCTGCAAGTTTGTGGGGTTTACGTGCGCTGCTGAGAGCTTGGGAACGACATTGAGATGATGCTTTCTTTCACACTCGTAGAGGAGTTGATAGTGAGTAAAGTTTACGCGGTAATCTCCAGCCTGAAAAAGTTATCGACGCCAATCAGCACAAGGTATTATGAAATTAACTACGCTAGCTCACCTGTCCATATTTGTGCTTGAACAAATGGTTGCGTACACACTTCTGGGCATGTGGCACATCACACAGGAAATAACGGTACGCGCGCTCAGGCAGGCATGGATTTGTAATCTTGTGAGAAGGTGAGGTTACGCTGCCGCCATTCCACATCTGCTGCCACATCGAGTGATTATTCCCAGCCCTGTCACTGACGACGGTGATCACGTAGCACCATGTTTATGCAATTGCATTACTGCGTGCAACACCCGCTCTGGTAAAATCCTGTCAGGCGCAGCACCTTTCGTGGCAAAGGTGGCAATCGGTTGCGACCAGCTCTCAAGAAATGGTACGAACATCAGCACGAGCTCATGATCTGCAAGTTGCTAAGTTCCTTCATTTGAAATGCCACCGTAGTCCACAAAAGCATCAAGTTTGAAGGCTCAGTTGTTGAAATCGTACGTCTGGCGTAACTTAATTTCATCCAAAATCAGTGTGCCGAACTTCTTCCCATCTGCTCTGTTGCCCAGCTGTTTTCCAATAGCTTCCATACAGAGAGGACTGAAACCATACTTGCATGGTATTCCTTTCAGAATTTGTGTGAGAGGGCTCAGAGAGGGAAAGGGCAGCATGTTCATGTCAGATAGAAGCTTATATGCTCGAGGGCTCGCTATCCTCAGCATTAAACAATTCAGAAGCCAGTCCGCATTGTACCGCGTGCCACACGGAGACTTTGCTTTCACCTGTTTAAACGATGTCATAAATGCAAGTCGCTCTAAAGGCGCTAGTTCGGCCAACGCTTCCTCGATTCTGTTATCGGGCATTTCGGAAAACTTTTTCTTCAGAGCCAAAATTTCCTTCTTTTGCTTTTGATGCGCCGCAGCCGCCCTAAGCAGCCTCCTCTTCTCATTGCGTACTTTCTGATATCGCTTGAGCATGGCGCTCGGAGCCTTAATGCTCAGTCAAAGTTTTCTCTGTAGACCGAGACAACGCGCGCAGACTAGTTGCTTTCTGAGTACATTGCACTGCTTTTGGTGCATATTATCTGATGTCGCCATGTCACGATGGCCTGCTTTCACGGAGGCGCATATGTTCAAGCTGTCTGCTTCTCTCAGGATTCTTTCCACACTAGCAATACTAGTCGCAGCACGAAATAGCCTCTTGTGAATTTTGCTGTAGCCGGCCATGCAGCAAGTATCATCCTCTTCAAGCACAACAGTTTTCATTACTCGCAGATGCCCGGCTACCAGTTGCCTCATATAAAATACTCCACATCACTTCCGTGTTGCGTCGTCTTCAACAATTTCAAACTTCCAGAGCGCACAAGGCTGTGTCACGTTCGTGAGCTACTTGAGCACAAAGTGCGTAGCGCATATTTCTGAAGTTCCTTCTTCCAAGCCCAACAGCAGGTTTGAAGTTGAAGCGCTGTCACTACAAGCTTCGCCCGATGTAGTTGCCGGCACTTGCGCTCGTTCTTTTGGTGAACGTCGCTTTCCCTCCACATTTTTTTTTTTTTACTTTGAGATGTGCTCAGGAAGCCCAGGAAAAAGCCGAGGAAGTGCGCCGGAAGCAAGCATTTATTTCCCGTGAGGAATCAATATTTCTTTGTAGCCCACAACATGCTTGCAGTATTTCAAAATGTCGTCGTCCTCAAAGTGGCGTTCAGACACTTTTGATTTGTTTGTGAGGCGTTTGTCTTTTCGGTGTAGCATGCGTTCCCAACTTTTAAGCTCTCCAGCGTCTCGCGGTGGTGCGAAAAAATGGTGACCAGGGGCATCGTGTCTCAGGCCGCTGGTGCAGCCGGCATAGGGAACTTCTTGCAGTCATGAGACGCGGAAATGCTTCTTCAAGAAGCTTTTCAAGAGAGCAAATCGCGACACATCACACAACACCTACAAAATGGAGAAGGATAGCGGCAGGCGATGCAGCGCAACCCACAGGAAGCCAGTAGTGAAAGCAGAAGTCAAGTTTCAAGTTCATTACCACAAACCCATTTACAATACATAGCTCAGATATGACAAATTTTCACAAAGAGGCTCAATATTAAGAACTCCGAAATAACTACTTCTCAAAATGGAAACCGGAGATCTACCGGAAGTGAAGCAACTTCGATCAGAAGCGAGACAAAAAGTGACGAAAGATGTGATCGCAGCGCCGCTAGTTGGTGTGACCACCACTTCGGCCACCTCCGGAGCGGAGCTGTGAAACTGAAGTATGCTTAAGAACTTTGGAAAGGAGCAACCCGCCAGGGTCGCTTAGTGGTTATGGTGTTGTACTTCTAAGCACGAGTTAGCGGTACCAAATCCCGGCCACGGCGGCCGCATTTCAATTGGGGCGAAATGTGGAAACACACCCGAGCACTTACATCTATGTGAACGTTAAAGAAACCAAGTTGGTCCAAATTTGAGCAGTCGCCCACTAAGGCATGCCTCATAATCCGATGCGCTTTTGGCCCGTAAAACCCGATCATATTATTTTTAACAGCGGATAGAACCATCGATAGTCTCAGAGAAACTTCCGATTCATACAGGTGTGTTCTACGCTGAGCAATAATATTTGTTAGGCGGTGAAACGCCATCACCCGAGAAAGACAAACAAGTACACGTGTGAGTGCCCCCTCCTAAATAGCATCGTTGCGATGCTACAAACATAGCAGGAAAGCCCCCCAAAAAATATGAGCGACGAATGATTTCATCCTCAGGCGTCAACGAAAATGGCTCCAGTGATGCTATCGCGACGTCAAGCTTTTTTTTTTTAATATAATTATGTTGGGTCATCTGGATGTCATATTTGAAACAGCCCACATGGGTGCCCGTGTTCTGCGTCTCATTCGCACTGTTTCAAATGCAAAATATTTTACAAGCAGACAATCCTATGATAAGTAGTTTTCAGTTTATATTTTGGTACACTAGGCAAGCTGCCATCGGACCGCGCCACCAGCAATGACACAACGGTACCTGCATAAACAACAAAAACAAAAAATTGCCGTATAAACGCCACCTCAATAAAATTATTTCCTTTATAAAATGGAATGTTCCCGAGCATCTCATTATGCTCACCCCAACTAATAGGACATGAAACATTGAAAAAATTACAGTGAATTAATGAGACAACGCGAGATATCGCGTCATCCCTTCCCACTTACGGCGGTCCTGCATGCAATGTATTTCGCCAATGTCATAAGTAAAAAGCAAAGAGAAAATTGGAATAGTGTGGTTGCTGATTTTCCATACGCTTCTTACCTTGTCTGGGAATGTGAGATGAGAGTCGGTGACGCAGGTTTCTACTTACGGTTTTTATAATGCGCTTGCTGCGGTGTTTCTAACCTAGATGTTAGACTAATTACATTGCGAAGATTTATGCGCGTCGCTACCATAATGAAATCGAATAATTCCGACGTCGTATAATTCCCTATCGAGCGGTCGCATTTGACGTAGCAATGCGAAAGATTGAGAACACGTTCAACATTTTGTACCTGCGCAAACACCGTTTTTATTGTTTCTGCTTCTCACTCTCACTGGCTGTTGTTGCTATATAAGATCCTTCGTTGCTTCCCAGTAGCTCGTACTGCAATTACTAAGTTCGACTCCGCCGAACTTCAAAGCAAGCAATTGATCTTACCTTAGCACATGAGATACCATTCTGGCATCGTCCTAACAAATAGCGCAATCCGGTGGTAGAATATTGCACTTAACGAGCGATTGTTTGTTGGACCGTACGAAGAAAGCGTAAGTAGGGGCGTACCCAATGGTTCATCAGTTACTTAAAGAATATTCTTGCGGTTCTTGTTCTTTTCGTGCTTGCTTGCTTGTTCTATTTTTAAACTCTGCTGCCAAAAATAGGATGGATCTGCTCCCCGACTTTATCATAATTTCGTGCTTCTCCTCTTTGACCTCGCTCAAGTTTTGGTAATGCCACGGGTGTGGCTACCCATCCTCCCATCTGGTGGAGTGTGTTTTGTCTTCCAGCTTTGGTATACTGCCTGTGTGGACAGTTTTTTCATAGTCATTTTCGGGCTACCATCTACTGATCTTATTATTTTTTTTTTATGGGGTATTGGTCCCGGAACCTGAAAAGTCATTCCAAGTGAATACAGACATACATGTATATAGTGTAGTATACAGCTCACACTTGATGTTCCCATAAAATTTTATTTTAGGCTTGCGATGTGCATGCTTACATAAAAAGAAGTCATACCAACAAATGCATTCTGGGCGCATACCTACTACCTGCGTCATCGTGAAGCGGCCGCTTAGCTACGCTTAACAACCAGGAACAAGTATTGTCGAACCTCAAAAGGAACGTTATCGCAGCGCTACACTAGGTCAGTGTCTCAATGAACATACTATGCTTGTTTGGCCCATGATATTGAATAAGCAGTGATAGTTATACGGGTGACACCCGCATGCATGGCATTGGACCACTAGCGCATCAGATAATTACTCTTTGTTTTCGGGCTTCCGAGGACGCTATTTCACGCAACGCTGTTTCTGTTTCACGCGCAGCTTCGTTAGCTTCTCGCTGCTGGTTTGGAAAATCTTACTGTGAAACTGAAGAAAAACGAAAAGTATTGCAGCTGGGTAACCGAATTGCCCAACCTACATGCTCACAATGCAGGAAACTATCTATATCGACAAATTATATTCATAACCGCAACGTAGAAATTACAGCTCTCAAAGCAGGCCTTTCTAGTGACTGCGAAATGGTCGCAGGGGAGAAAGTTGTGTTGGCGCGCATTCAAAGGGGAGCTCCACCAAATCCGTTTTGTTGGCACACTCTAGCCGAGGTCAACACCTAGAAAAAATATCAAGCTATAGTTCAGGTAAAACGTTTGGAGCCTTTGATCTCCAGAAGGCTACTAAATAAAAAAAAAACTGCTCACATGCGTTTAGCAGGAAAGTCAATGGAAATAACAACTGTACTTCTCAACAACACGAAGCACAGAACCTCGCCGAAGTGTGGTCTAGGTTATGTTATGGCGACCACTGTCCGAATCAGAGGTATTCTATAAGGCTCGCTTGGATGTAACAGCTCAATCGAACCACCGAAAGCTTGCTGTAGAATGCGAGGAGGAACGCCAATGGTGGTTAACATGTGAGACAAAAGCGAAGCCAGCCAAGTATCAGAACCCTGTTATGTGTCAGGTAGACGCCGGCAGGAAACCGGCTATGCGCCATGGGGATGCCAAGTAACTACAAGCAGAATCTCAGGTAAAGCGCCGCAAACAACACGAGAAGGCGGCAAACACTGAGTGCAAAAGGCCGCACAGGCGAAGCGCCAACGCCTTCAGCAAGCAACGGATGCCAAGACTTCCTGGAGAATCCCTGTGAAGGGTAATGCTAAGGCATTTCCGTCGGCTGAACCACTTGATCGACTATCAGTTTTGTCACTGCAGCTAACTCGCCTAGTGAATTTGTTGTGCACTGTGCGCACACAGTGTGTCATTATTGGCAAAGCTTTTCTGCTTAGAGTGACGCATCTGTGAAACAAGCAGGAATTTTGAGGCATACAAGATTGTGTGCTTCTTGTACAGGGCATACAGTATCCATAATACCGCGCACCAGACCAGCACAGAATATCGGCAAAAACAGGTCATAATAATCTTACGTAGACTATAGCTCATAAGGTCAAATGTTCTAGCACGTCTTTTAGTAATAATGGTCCCAACTTTCTGCTAGCATCTGACGATCATAAACGATGACGATAAACATTTCGTAATTCAACTTGCAGGAGTATCAAAAGTTGTACAAACTAGCGTACAGACGCTACATCACCATTTTGCGAGTTTTCTTAACAACAATAAATACAAAGTGGTAGGATTTACACACCGTAGGTCTGAAAGAGAATATTAAAGCGCAAATTACGTTTATTATTTCTCGCTAAATTTCCAACTTGTCTAAAGGCCCTACAAGTATCTTTATTTGAGGAAATTCATTTGTCTACCTTTTGTGCTGCATATATGTATTGCTCTATTTTGTAGAAGTTTTGCATACGCTGTCCCATGAGTACGTACCTTCGTGGTTTTATCTGTGCTTCATTGTGTACTTCTGCATATTTACTTCAAATGAACTTAATTACCATTCGTGTTCTGCTGCCACAGCTGGTGATGAAATGTAGGTCCATCGCGGAACGTCCTGTCAAGCGTTGCTACCTTGTGTCCTCCCTGCTTAAAAGTTAAGATGCAGACATAAGTCATGACTTCAAATTACTTACTTCAAATCAGTTCTAGCTTACAATGCCGCATAATGAATATTACCCAAATATTTTACGGATTAACTTAGAGCAAATGGCCTGTACTTATGAAGGCGATATCCCCTTCTTATGAACGGGATACTTTTATGCGTTGCATATTGCAATCACTCAGTTCAGCCCTTGGGCGCGGCCGGGCAGCCACCATTGACCTTTAGCGCAACCACGTGACGTGACGTCACGACAGCCGGAGGAAAAGCTGGGCCCCAACTCGCGCGGTCGCGCGCGGCCACAGCCACCACCTGACTCCCGCTCCTCCCGCTAGGGGCGCTGCGCCGGCGCGTGACGTCACGGAGGAAAAGCTGGGCCTCAACTGGCGCGGTCGCGCGCGGCCGCAGCCACCACCTGACTCCCGCTCCTCCTGCTATGCCCGATTTACTTGGATTTACTCGGCAGTATTACCGAGTAAATCCAAGTATAACCAAGTATTGCCGAGAAAATCGAGTGCCGCCAAGCAATACCTCGCCCTCAAATATAAAAAAAAAATCGCGCAATATGCAACGCATTCTTGGCTTAACCAAGCTAAGCCTGGCCATTTTTTATTTAAATATTAATTGAAAAATGTCTAACCTCGACACTTTGAAGTCGTAGCATAGGAATTCATCATTTCTGAAACAGCAAGAGCACCAACCAGGAAGTTTGCGAACTAAATCCATCGCTTATAGGCCAGCACAGCCGCTACAATTTGATATGTAATTCTAGTTCCATGGTTAACTAACTGCAATTTTCGCAGCATAAAAAGTGTCGCAATTCTCTGCAGTTGCCCGTATTGTGCCTTTATTTGATAGCTGCAATGGGCTGAATGCTTCGACGATACATGAGCGGGCTTCTTATCATGCCTAATGGGCCACTGCAATGATTGCTTGCGTTATTGCCGGTTATCCATGGGCATTGTGAAAACTGTGAATATCTATGAAACGAAAATGAAAGCGTATATGTTCTGCAAACATGCTGATTATTTTGCTACAGCACCCTACTGTGATGGCAGAAAGTCACACCTGTTCCTTCTCTTTCCAATTTATTCTCGCATGGCACACACCGCAGTAGCTTACTGGTTATGGCCACTGATGCTTATCTTTAAGTGGCGGGTTCATCTGCCGGCATCGACGGCAGCATAACGATAGAGGAGCAATTCTAAACCACACGTATGCTTAGCTTTAGGTGTACTACCGTGGGAATGTGGCCTAGCCGCACTAGTTGTACGTTCGCAGCGGTAGACCGAAGCAAGTCATTCTGTGCTATGGCGACGCGGGCAAGCAAGCGCTTCTCGTTGTCGTCTTCTTTCACGAGCACCGTTCAGTGCCCAGTGCCTTCAATACAATCACTCCTCAGCGAAAGGGTAGCCATCCTGGCCACTTACAGACAGGAGAACACAAGGGGGTCATGGCACTGCTTGAGCCAGAAGGCGGAGACAATATCCTGGCCGCGACAACGCTGGTCGGAAGACGCTTTCATCGGTTCGATGAGGTAGTTTACTGCGGATGGTTGTTTCAGTACCCGATAAGAACCATGGTATTTGGAGAGCAGCTGGGAGGAAATGCCTTCAGGAGTAGAGGGCACCATAACCAGACCGGCGAGCCAGGAGCAGAGCAGGAAACCGTAGTGGATGCATCGTGGCGATGCTTTTGGCGCCACTGGTCCAGGGATGTGAACTAACGAGCGAGCTGGCAACATTCTTCTGCGTATGCAGCCGTTCGAGAAACAGTCGTCGACTCCAGAGCATCTGGCCAGTAGGGTAGAATTTTGACCGTAGTGCATGAAGGTTCGTGTCCGTGAACGAGAAAAAGGGAAGAGCCCTGTGGTGCTTTTCATATGAGTGTTGTAAGCATAGGTGAGGAAAGGCAGAATGCGATCCCAATTCGAGGGGTTAGATGAAACATACACGGCCAACATGTTGTCATGAGTGCGGCTAAAACGATCTGTCATCCAATCAGTTTGAAGATGATATGCCGTGGTTGTGCGGTGAATGATGCGACACTCGCTTAGCAATGCTGAAATGACGTCGGAGAAGAAAAGGCAACCACGGTCTCTCAGTAATTCTCGAAGTGATCGATAGCGTGAAAGTAGGTTTGGAAGTATAAAACTGGTGACGCCTTTTGCTATGGCAGATGATAGGTCTGAAGTTTCAGCGCACAGCCTGCGGTGGTGGATAGGAACAATAACCCAGCGTTTGACGTTTAGAGTGTTGGGAAGCGTACCACATAGGTCAATACCGACATGGTCGAACGCTCGCGTGTGGCATGGTAAAGGTTGCAATGGGCCGTCGGTATCTTGAGGTGCAGTTTTGCATCGTTGGTACATGAAGCATGACCAGACATATTGGCGAACAAAACGGTTTATATCGCGCCAGTAGTAGAGAGTATGTCTTTAATACACCAGCTCGGCCGTATTGTGGGTCGTCATGGAAAGTAGTGCAGATTTCGTAGCGGAGTTGTCGGGGAATAACCGGGAACCACTTGCGACCCATGGGGTTGCAGTTGTGGCGGTACAGCAGGTTATCCAGAATGAGGAAGTCCGCGGCTTGACGACGGAGCGTCCCAGAGACCGGCGCTGGCGACTGGCTAGAGAGGAAGTCTAGAAGCGAAGAGATCCATAGAGTTTTGGGTAGCTCTGGTGGCATGACGGAAATATTGAGGGCGAAGGCACCGTAGGTGGCAATAGACGAGTGGACAGGACTATAAGGCAGAGGTGACCAAGATAGATTGTCTGCGTCTAAATACTTTCGGTCTGAGCGATAAACAACGCAGATATGGTATTCTTGTAGGCGCAATGCCCAGCGAGCGAGTCGACCAGCTGGATATTTAGTGAATATAACCAGCATAGGGCCCGACAGCCAGTCACGATGTCAAAGGGATGTCCGGACACATAAGGATGAAATTTTCTGATAGCCCAAATAATGGCCAGGCATTCCTTCTCAGTAACCGAGAAGTTTGCCTCGGCTTTCGTAAGGGTGCGGCTGGCATACGTGACGGCATACTCCTCGAAGCCATCCTTGCGTTGTGCAATAACAGCGCCGAGCCCGACACCGCTAGCGTGAGTGCAGATCTTAGTTCGAGCAGAGGGATCGAAGTTTCGCAGCAGTGGCGTTAAGGTGAGACCGCGTCGCAGTTCTTGGATCGCGTCGTCACACGCCGAGGACCACGTCGATAGGTCAGAACTGAAGGTGAGGAGCTGCTTCAAGAAGACGATCATAGAGGAAGACCAGGGACAAAGCGTCGGAAATATGAGCATAGGCCAACAAAGCTGCGAAGCCCTTTCGTAGTAGTTGTTTTTGAGAACTCGGATACGGACGGCGCTAAGGTTCCTGGGGCCCGGGAGGAAACCGTATTTTGAAACCACGTGCCCGAGAATAGTAAGCGTGCAAGCTCCGTAGTCGCATTTCTTAAGATTTAGTTGCCGTCCTGCAGTGGGGAGGCACTCAAGGATTTGCTGGAGGCGGCTGATGTGCGGCGCGGAGCCGGTGTAAAAAAACCACAATGTTACCAAAATAACTGAGGCACATATTCCACTTCAACCCTCGAAACATGCTGTCCATCATCCGTTCGAAAGTGGCAGGCGCGTTGCAGAGGCCGAAAGACATGACACTAAATTCATATAGCCAATCATGTGTTACAAAGGCTGTCTTTTGGCGATCGGGCTCTGCCATTGGCACTTGCCAATACCCCGAGTGCAGATACAGCGAGGAAAAGAATTCCGCTCCCTTTAAGCTAAGCAAGCCATCGTCTATGCACGGCGAAGGATAGATGTCTTTGCGCGTTATTCAGTTAAGCCAGGGAATGTCGACGCATAAACTTATCGAGCCATGTTTTTTTTTTTAACGAGGTCAGCCGAAGATTCTCAGGGACTGTTAAAGGGTTGGATGATGCCACGCTCAAGCATGTCGTCAACCTGATGGTTGATGATCCGGCGTTAAGCGGCCGACACACGGTACAGAAATGTGTTTGTTGACCGTTGTCGACACGGTGTACGACTGCGGACGCTAGGTCTAAGGATGGTTGTTAAATTTAAAATGAGGCAAGAAAAGCTGAAAGAGCTTCATAATTTCTGTGCGCTGCGCAGGGGAGTTCTGCATCGACGGCACGAGCGAAGACGTCTGCAGGGTCATCGGTCGCGGTGGGAGGAGTGATGACACAAATTGGAAGTGATGCCGTGTCACCAAGCATGGTAGCCGGGAGAACGCAATCTAAAGCTTTAGAGCTCGCCAAGCACTCGCCATGGAGTATGGATGATGGGCATGAGGACGGATTGCAAACGTAAAGGGCAGCAGAACCATCGCAAAAAGGGACGACAGCAAACGGAAGCAGAAAGCTCTGGCGGCGCGCACAAGTGGCCGATAGCTTAAACCGAACCAACCAGTGCGCAGCCGTTGCATGACACAGGGACTAGAGTGGCGGAAAAAGGTGCAATGTTGATGTCAGAGGCCGCAACAAATTTAGGAGAAAGGTGGTCGTCAGGGTCAAAGCACGGTACTGATAACGTAAGTTCGGCACGAGCGAGTCAACAAGAGTTTGACTGTCTGACAGGGAATTGCATCAAAGGAGTACGTCACCCGAGGAACGAGATAGGACGACAAATTCGACCACACACATAACCCTTTGAATGGCGGCACGCGCTGTGCACGATGCTGAAGCCTCAATGCGATGCAATGTCGCCGTACGCAGTGATAGAGAGGCAAGTGAAGTGGTCACGTTCAAATTGCGGCAAAGCTTCTCACTAATATTAGAAATGCCAGCTCCGATGTCAATATGTGCGCGTACAGTGGCGCCGTCTACAGATAGTTAGATTTCGTTCCCCAGGGAAGAATGAGGCTTTGAAATGTTCGATGTAAACGCAGTTCTTGCCTCTGGAACTGCGACTGATAGTTTTCCTTTCGGGATTGGCTGGGTCGGCGAAACATTGGGGAAACGTATCGGCAACGTGGAGAACGCGACTGGCGTGAATCGAAAGGGTGGCGACCGTAAGATGAGACCGGAGAAAGATAAGATGAGTCATGACGGGGAATTAGAAGACGCGAGTAGTTTCAGGCGCCCCCTTTGTCACGTAAACGGAAGCTGCCACGGTGGCAGAATCGTGCTACGTGGCCCAGAAAACGGCATGATTAGCATACTGACCGGTTATCAGATGTTCGCCACGGGTTGCCCGCAGGGGCTCCGGCGGCCGAGTAAGGGACAGGAATGGGGTTTGAAGGTGGCGGCGGCAGGTGTAAGGTGCCAGTGGTCTGGTAGCCGTCAGGAGCCGGAGGTGCGTATGGCCGGGCGGCAGCGTTGGCGTAAGTTAGGGTCCAGCAACAGGCTCCGGAGGAGGGGCAGATGGCAATGCCGCGGCAACTTGTTTCTGAATGACGTGACGAAGCGAAGGAGCCAAAGTTGTCGATGGCTCGTGTGTGCTAGTCGTCAGGGAGAGGTGGCATGCGACTTCCTGGCGGATGAACTGCTTTATCTCCGGCATTAAAGCGTAAATATTGGCATCGTCGTGGCCGAAATCCAAAGGAGATAGATCCGTGGTGTCCTGCTGAGCAGCGCGTGTTCAGGCACACTGCTTGCGCAGATCGCGCTGCTGGCGCTGCTTGTGCACTGCTGACAGTGCTGTATGACCTCGGCATTCTTCCGGCGACTCTTCGCGACACGAATGCTCACGATGTCTTTTATGACATGTTTGATCTTGTCAGCTTCGTCCATAGATGAGTTGGCGTGCTTGCACAGCGACGGAAGGTCTTCAATGTAACTGGTGAAGTTCTCGTCCTGGTGTTGAGCTCGACCACGGAAGCGCTGCTCAGCGCGAAGACGGCGAACGGCGAGACAGCTGAAGACCTCTGTCAAAGTTGTCGTGAAAGCCGGCCAGGTTGTAAAATCATATCCATGATTGGGAAACCATAGATTTGCCACGTCTGTCAGTAAAATATCACAGTGAGCTTGGTGTGGTCGTCCTATTTATTATGGGGGCTTACACGGTCATATTCGGCGAGCCAGCCTTCCACGTCTTTGTCGTCTGTGCGACTAAATATAGCTGGATCGCGCTGTCGAATGACGCCAGAGCAGACGGTAGCCGGGGGCACGGCAATAGCAGCCTGGGGCGGTCCCGGATCATCTATATAAATAGCTGATGGCAGCCTCTGACTTAGAAGTTCCAGGATGTCGTAGAGAAACCTAGTGGCACCACCAAATACAATGAGGGTGTTCATCTAGCAGCACTAGTTGGAGGTTTGCAGCGGTAGGCCGAAACAAGTTTAGTCGCTGCTGTTGTTGTCCTAGTTGTCCTGAGTGGCTGTGGCACATACCCACAGTGGGGCGTTGGCCATGAATTGGGTGGGTAAATTAGGTTTTAAAAAAACAAGAGAGTTAGCAATTTGAACGTTGGAGCATTGAAGCAAGCGCTTCTCGCCGTCGTCTTCTTTCACCAGCATGGTGCCTACTGGCCATTGCCCTCATTACAGTACGTTAAAGACAACCACGCGCTGAAACCTAATCACAATGCCTCAGCTGCGGCGTCTCTCATAGTATAGAATCATAGAGTACATTAGTCTTATAATTTCAAAATTGAATCCTTCATTTCCGGCGACACAGTGACTGAAATGTTAGGTGAAATGAAGATTGTGACTGTAGCCTGATAAACCGCAATATTTACAAAATCATTACCTTGCTTTTATTTTCAGGTAAATTGTGGCATCCACGAAATTCTACAATGCTCTCTCCAGCGCCCGTCACTTATTTCCGTGGTATGTGAAACATGTCCTTTTCCCGCCGCGCTGTCATAGTCATCGTGGTTCACCCCACGTTTGATAGCCGTGTGTATTTGGACAGCTATTTATACTTCGGCTGACTGAAATAGACTTTCTGGTATGCGCATTTCTTTCGCAACTGTAGGTAATATGGAAGCGTATATAACGAAACATTCGATAAGAAAAAGAAAATGAAGATAACTCTAGCAGTCATCGTCATCTTCCTCGGCCGCCTTTTATATATGGCACGTGTGTCTGGTGCCTCGAGCTGTGGGGTCTGAAGGAAATTGGAGAATAATAAAAAAAAAGGAGTTCTTCAGCTCCTGCCATCTGTCCTAGCGGTTCTCGGGTCTTTGGCTCGCTGACTCCAACATTGCTTTAGTAGACGTAACCTCGGTCCCTATAATAACTAATAGTTTAATACATGCTACAGGCTATCTTCCCAAAGCCACATTGCGCTTTCCAATCGATAAGGAACGAAATAGGCTGATAAATGCAGCTACTTCACATCAAGTGTTCATACTGTCACTGCCGTAGCATTGTGCAGAAAAACAACAATAGCGCAACTTTCTGCCCAAATAGCGATAGATTCATGCCTGAAAACTTTCCTCATTGCAACATGCTGGTTAGTTTTCAACAAACGCAATTTCCAGTAATTGCACTGCTTGAAGTTTAGAGTTCCCATTAACTTCCTTTTCAAGGTGCTGTTGAATCAGACGTGTCTGCAATCATTGTTTTCTTATAGCTTCTGCTAACGCGAAAGCCCTCAGCTTAGCAGCAGCGCATAGATAGGTGCCGTAAGAACTGCAATTACTCTGGAAAAAGGAACTGAACGCTGGTTGTCTGGTTACTAATTGCCGCTGTTTTTGTATGCTGCGCCGTTGTGACGATAAACACGCAAGAGGCCGTCTTTGTAAGTGTATCATGTTTGCTGTGACTCAACATTTTTTACTTTCTTGTTCATACCTTGTGCTTCCAGGCGCATTTATTTTAAAAATGTATAAATAGGAGACACACGTTGAGAGATGCTTGTAAACTAAGTCGGGACTATATGCTGTCCCAGGCAGACATGTCGAGTTAAACCTTAGCTTTTAGACGTCTCATAATAGCCGCAATTTGTTCGCTAGTCGTTCATTGAGAAAGCGGGCCAGCTATTATTGCCGCTACGAGGTGTTGCCGTACCAGAAAAACAACTTGACTTCCTGCTGGGAATGTCTGATTTCACTGCTACCATATGTGCTGGGTCGTGTAGAGAGGTCATATTTTGATAGTTTGCGGGCTTCCCATTTTTACCAGAAGCTTACGCGCAACGAGCAAGTACTTAGAAAATTTTCAATGTGACGTTCCCTGCAATTCTCCTCTAAGTTTAAATTTTCACATATTGATCAAGGACTAAAAACCTTGCTAATTACTTCTACTGAACTATTAGAATGTCAGGTGCGAAAACCACTGGCGCTTCTTAAAGAACACTTGGAAGCACATGCAATTGTTATTATTAGAATTGAATATCTAGCCTTCTTTTAAAGCTTCGTGCATGAAGGTGATACACCTTGTTTATAAAGTTCTGCATGTCAAACGCCAACAAAAAGCACTTGTGTAAGCGAAAAGGCACTTGCTAACAGTAAGAGAAAGAATAACTGACGTCAAGCGAGTGTTCTTAAATTGCAATGATGTTTCAGGCTATTCGTTAAGCGCGTAAATGCCACGTGGCGATTAAAAAAGTATTGCAGAAGCTCTCTAGTGGGGCTTATCAGATTGTGCGTAAGCTTTCTTTCCAGTCGCACATGCACAACTACATCTCTGACGTATCCAAACGTGTCATGACGTGACGTGTCATCGTATGATGGTGACGTTTGCTCGATTTGTTTTGTTTGTTATTTACCTATCTATGAAATCAATAATTACGACACTTAACATTATTTATGTTTATTTATTTATATGTATAGGCCGAAATATTGTCACGTGGTAGTAACGTTAAAGAACACAGTAGCAATACTGTGAAAGACAAAACTAACTTTGATTGGGCGAGCCTGTGCCCACAGAAACAGGCTACACTTAAAGCACAACGGTAGCGGCTTACAAAGTGGGCGATCGTCGAAAGTCTGATCAGCGGGTCAAGCGCGTCGGCTTTTATACATCAGTCGTCGAATGTTCCAGAGTAATCGCTGGGACCCGCGTGTCTTCCACAAAGTTCTACACTGTTCGCGTCGCACATACATGCAATCAGATTACACAAGGTTCGGTGACAGATAGCGGATGGAACCATTGATAGCATTCCAGAACCTTCCAATACATGCAGGCGCGTCCTGCGCTGGGTTATAACATTTGTTAAGTGGTGAAAGGGGGTCACCCAATAAAGATAAACAAGTACACGTGCCAATACCCCCCTCTTAAAGAGCATCGACCCGATGCTGCAAACAAACGAAAGTAATAAAGAAGCACTCGTAGCAAAGAAAACAACAAAATAAGGAAAGTTCGTCAACATCCGTAAAAGGACTTAAGACGCACCACGTGGACCACTTCAGATCGTGCGCGGCGCCGCTGTGAATGCGAAATGCCGTCTGGCACGATCTCCTAGTCAAGTTCGCCAATACGTCGGATGATCTTGCAGGGTCCGAAATAGCGTCGCAATAGTTTCCCACTGAGTCCTCGTTGGCGTATCGGGGTCCGAACCCAAACACGGTCACCTAGCTACTCATCTGAAGTTTCGACCATCATGGGCCTGGCTGCTACCAGAGTGTATGGCGTCCTCATCTCAACCAGCCATGATACTACTACTGTCATCTAAGAAAGCTCATGATAATAGCCACAATAACGCCTATCACATCGCGATGGTAATAACACTAGCCCACGATGACTTGGCCGTAGAATGCAGCACAGTACCGGACACATCCTTGTTAGTGTCGTGCTGATCGCGGTTGTGACATAATAGGAAGCGCCTGAAAACCCAACAAAAGTCGAGAGTCATCCACGAATACTTCCGAGTTCAAATAAGTTACGTGTGATTCATACATAAAAAAAAATCGTACATTTATCATCTCTTCAACAGATGGTCATAGACACACATTCTACCAATTTTACCTCGCTGTTCAACTAAAGAAAGCGCCTTTCGCGCATTTCTAACAATAAAGTGAGAACAAAAGTGGCGCAACAACCCCAGAGTTCGCTCTTTGTCGCTGCGACCCGCCAATATCAACAATGAGTCTTCGGGAATTTGAGAGCTCCCGGTGCATAGAGGACTACGTAAAATGCTTGGAATTTCTTGCGCCCGCACAAATAATAACTTGAAAAAGAAAAGAGGTTACCCCAGGTGTTTCATACAGAACAGTTGTCGTGGCTTTCTGTGTTGTGTCTGTGTTTGAACTATTTCGCTGAATAAATTTGTGGGTAGGTGATGTTTCCAGATTAAATCAAGGTAACAAATGCTGCCGCACCGCAAAAATGCGGGAATTGCAGCATAAAGGCTGCATAAAAAAGGAACGTGGTTCACAGGCAGTGTCTCTACAAGGCGGCTGTGTGTGGATATGTGTTTCGATATTGCCACACGAAGTTAAACGAATCCAAATTTGTTTTGTTTCTTTGCCGTTCACCCATGCAAAGTGTGCAAATGTGTTGCGTTCTTGTGTGTATTGAAATCAAATTTAAAATTTATTTCCAAACCGTGCTTGTGTAGGGTGGTGAAGAAGCACGCGTCCCCTCTTTTTTTTTTTTTTTTTTCACCCGCAGCAATGCTTGGGCAACGAACTCTGGAAAGCCTCTCATTTCAATTTTTCAGTAACTTTTGTTTCCGTTATAACTGCAAAACACTAAGTGTGGGAGTGCCATATTAAGCCTTTCTTTATTAAGAAGCAAAATCAACAAAGCCAATAATTTTTATAGCTACATTTTACTTGTTAAACTATACCAGCATTTCCTCTGCAAAAATCGATTCAGTTGTAGCAAAAATGGAGGCAAGGATTGCTGATTTCCATTGTTCGAAGATTCTGAAGTTATTTTAATAAAATTAAAATCCTGAACTTCACGCTGGTTGAATACATATACCTTGTTTCTCTTACTAATGATAATGCAACGCGCAGTTTTACTGGTTTTCACGTGTTTTTTCCGGCAGTGGTGCTTGACGGAGTGGGATGGAAGAGGCTAAAACTTTGGAAATGATTAAGCGTTATACATTTGATTTCATGTATGCCTAGTTACAAAATAATTGTTTTCTTTCGTTTCCAGTAATCTTGGTCCTTGGATGGTGCGCTGTTGGTGAAATGTCTGCAAAGTCGAGAGCTACAACGCCCAATAAGCCGCCTGATCAACCAGATGAATGGACACAGAAACAGTATTCCGATCAGGATTGGACTAAACCACTCGCAGATCACAATAACCTTGCTTTACAAGTGATTAAGGTGACTTTTCTTACATCACATAATTTCATATGTGCGTTAGGTGGTAAATGGTGAGGAGACCTTCATGATTACTGTTAAAACAATTCCACTGAATGAAGATCAAGTATAAGCAAGGGTGTATAGCGCGATGCAAGGTATTGCTACTTGTGGAGGCGATAGATAGCTGACGGGGCTTAGGCTAAGGAACGAAGAAGCTTTTGTAAAGTATTTAAATAATAGAAAAAAAATAGTAGGGATAAACAACACCTATTGCTTTCAAGTAGCTACCATAGGCCACCACACCAACTGAGCAGCTAGTGGCGCCTCACTCCTTTAACAATGGGCAGGTTTGGCCTTCGCAATGCAGACCAAATACACTTGACGGCTCAATCTTCCCGGCCCATGGTTGTGCGATACAATACTAGGAGCGTGGTGCAGTCTCCCGCGCGGAATTCCTTGCTGTCCGGAAAAAAATTAAATCATTAAAGTTCAGCGCTTGGCGCTAGCCTTTGCATGGAGCACCGTTTTGCATTACACAGTTTTGCATAGAGCACGGCACCTTCGAGTAAATAGAGATGACCGCTCGACCCTCCACCTCGTTTTAAGTAAGGCTGGGTACAGGGCACGCCAGAGAAACGTGAAGAAGCGCACGTCACCGCGAGGAAGATCCGAGCGGGCGTTGCTCAAAAGCGCATTTGGCACCTGACAACGCATCCGGAACTAGAGCTGTGGCGGCGCAACTAGGACAGTGAGGTGCGCGGACTGAGCGACGTGCTCAGTGGTTTGGAAGGAGTAGCCTCCGCCAGTAGTTTTCGCTGTGTTCAGCATTCAGAAAGTTTGCTAAAACGATCCAGAATCATCAACGCCAAACAAATTCGCTTCAAGCAAGTTCCCTCCGAATGCAGTCCAAAGCGCCATACCTAAATGTAGAACAAAGCATTTGCTCAAACCTCGCTATACTACACTCAGAAAAACGAAACAAAGGACACCCGAACCACACTGGACACTTATGAGACAGAACATTCCCAGACATGGATAATTTTAGTTGACAACGCATTAAACTACTCGAAAACTGGAAATGCTTGGCAAGAAATTCTGAACTGCCAGTTGGGCAGTTTGTTGAGCACTAAAGCTTGCGAGGATAGCCTACCTCGAAAGCGTATAAATGCGAAAGCAAATTGCATTTCTGGGGTTTTACACGCCGATACCACGATATAATTATGAGGCATGCCGTAGTGCTGGACTCGAAATATTTTTTACCGCTTTGGCTTCTTTAACGTGGTCTATTTAACAGGGATAAGCGGGCTAGTTGGTGGTCGTTAATGGAATGCATCATGTAACCGCACTGAAAAACAAGGGACAAGGAAGGAATCCGCGCCTGTCTTGTGTGTTCCTTCCTTGTCCCTTGTTTTTCAGTGCGGTTACATGATGCATTCCATTAACGTGGTCCTCATGCATGGAACACGGGTGCTTTTGCATTTTGCTACCATCGAAATGCAGGCGCCCCGGCCGCTATTCGATACCATGACCTCGTGTTTAGCAGTGCCACACCACAGCCGCAAAGCCACCGCGGCGCGGGACACGCATAGGCTAAACGGTTCTAACATTCTAACAAAGGCTAAATCATTCCTTCTGCTCCTATATTGTGAGCAGAAATCCGAGGACGATCTATCCATAACAAAATGACCCAAATATGAATCAAATATGAAAATATTGTCACGTGGTGGTGACGTTAAGAACACAGTAGCAATACTGTGAAAGGCAAAACTAGATTTTTATTGGGCGAACCTCTGCCCCCAAAACAGGCTACACTTATAGCACAACGAAAGCGGCGAACGCAGTCGGCGATCGTCGAAAATCTGATCAGCGGGTCAAGCGCGTCGGCTTTTATACAGAATCGTCGAATGTTCCAGTATAATCGTTGGGACCTGCGTGCCTTCCACAAAGTTCTACACCATTCGCGTCAGGCGAATAAATCAGATAACACAAGGTTCGGCGACAACAGACTGCGGATAGAAGCATCGATAACTTTCCAGAAACTTCGGATACATGCAAGCGCGTCCCGCGCTGTGCGATAAGATTTGTTAGGCGGCGAAACGTGGTCGCCCGATAAATATAAGTACACGTGTCAACACCCCCCTCTTAAAAAGCATCGTCCCGATGCTACAAATATAAGAGAGCGAAACACAAAAGGACACTTATTAAACATAAGTAACAAAACAACGAAAAGAAATCAAGTCCAAAGGTCAGTTACGCGAAGTCCCAAAGTTCGTCAACGCTGATGGTACGGCTTGAGTCGCACAACGTGGACAATTTCAGGTCGTAAGCGGCGCCGCTGTGACAGCGAAATGCCGTCTGGCACGACCTCATAGTCCAGTGCGCCAATACGTCGGATGATATTGTACGGTCCGAAATAGCGACGCAAGAGCTTCTCGCTCAGTCCTCGTCGGCGTATAGGGGTCCAAACCCAAACACGGTCAGCGGGCTGGTACTCGATAAAGCGTCGTCGGAGGTTGTAGTGTCGGCTGTCGGTCCTCTGCTGGTTCTTGATCCGCAGGCGGGCGAGCTGTCTGGCTTCTTCGGCGCGCTGCAGATAGCTAGCGACGTCAAGATTTTCCTCGTCAGTGACGTGCGGCAGCATGGCGTCGAGCGTCGTCGTCGGATTCATTTCATTTCATTTCATTTATTTACCTTAAAGACCCCACTAGGGGGTATTACATAAGGGGTGGGTGTACATAAAAAATATAACACTCAAATTTGTGACAACAGGTACTCAGTCACATTGGTAGAAAAAGATGATGGACAGGTGAGAACGACGATATTGCGAGGAAGGCCGTTCCAGTCTTTGGCTGCACGAGGAAAAAAAGATGCTGAAAAATTTACAGTTCTCGTACGTGTACGGTAAACTTGCAGTTGGTGACCAGTGCGAGGGGATATGTATGCGGGTGGTGTTATGTAAGGGGCACTGTTAAGTGATGAATGGTAAAGCTTATAGAATAGGCAAAGTGTTGCTATGCGTCGGCGGAGGGATAAAGCTTGCAGCCCAGATTCCGCTTTGAGGGCGGTAACACTGATTTCGTGAGAATAAGATGAGTGAATGAATCTGGCGGCACGATTTTGTACCGCTTCAAGGTCATCTACGACGCATGCTTGATGTGGGGACCATATGGGTGACGCATACTCTAGTTTTGAACGGATGAGTGACTTATAGGCTAGTAATTTAACGTGTTGGGGAGCGTTACGAAGGTGACGTTTCAGAAAACCGAGAGTTCTATTTGCCGATGATATGATGTTTGTAGTATGTGCATGCCATGAGAGATCATTGGACAAAGTAACGCCTAAGTATTTAAATGATGTTATTGCTTGTATAGGTACGTTAGCAATTATGTACGGGAATGTAACGGGGTGCTTTTGGCGAGTAATGGAAAGAAGTTTGCATTTAGTCGGATTAAGGGTCATTAGCCAGCGGTCGCACCATTCCTGGACACGGTCTAGATCATGCTGAAGTTTTGCTGCGTCGCAATGATTAGAAACTGATCGGTAAATTACACAGTCGTCAGCGAACATTCGGATTTGGCAAGATAAGTGTTGAGGCAAGTCGTTAATATATATTAGAAATAGGAGAGGACCGAGAACAGAGCCTTGGGGTACACCGGATGTTACAGGAATAGGGTCAGAGGTATGATTATTAACAAGGACGTGTTGGGACCGGTTAGACAAGAATTCTTTGATCCAAATCAGAACGTTGTGGTCCAGGTTTAACTGGTTTAGTTTAAAAAGTAATCGTTGATGCGGCACTTTATCAAACGCTTTTGCGTAATCTAAGAAAATGGCATCAGTTATTATGTTGGTGTCGAGGTTAACATGCAAGTCATGAATGAAAATGGCCAGTTGGGTCTCGCATGAGAAGCCCTTTCGGAAGCCATGCTGAGATGGATGAAAAAAGTTATTTTTATCGAGAAATGCCATGATATTAGAATAAATGACATGCTCCATGATTTTGCACGGGACGCTTGTTAATGATATGGGGCGGTAATTTAGTGGGGAATCTTTTTTACCAGATTTGTAGACAGGAACAACCTTCCCCACTTTCCAATCATTTGGCAAGTGACCTACAGATAGTGAATGAGAAAATAAAATACACAGATACGCAGTAATGGTATGTCTGGTGTTCTTTAACAGCTTGGAATTGATTTCGTCGACGCCTGTCGATGAAGAAAGCTTAATGTTATCTAACAATGATAAAATTCCATCATGAGTTATTGTGATAGCAGGCATAGTAGACAAAGTTTTAGCTGGTGTCGTAAGCAGAGGTGTACTGGGTTCTTTTGTGAAAACTGTGCTAAAAGCAATGTTGAAGGTGTTAGCGCATTCGAGGTCCCCGACGGTTTCTCCCAATTCGTTGGTCAGAGTGATAGCGCGCGATTCGATAGGGTTGATGACCTTCCAAAATTTTCTCGCGTTATCATTTAACAATTTTGTCAGATCGTTGTTGAAAAATTTGAACTTAGCATTTCTCACAGCAATCAGGTAGGCATTCTCGGCAGTATAGTACCGCTGCCACGCATTAGACGAGGCTCTTATCTTAGCAGCACGAAAGAAGCGCTTTTTTCTGCCTTCTAATGTTTTAAGTGTCTTAGTGTACCATGGCTTTTGGTGATTTTCACGGAAAGTAATTTTAGGAATGAATTTGTTGGCCAAGTCTTGTATTTTGTATTTGAATACCTCCCAGCTCTTCTGGAGAGGCATGCTGTAAAATTGGGCTTCAAATAAAGGGAAAAAATTTCTAAGCTCGTTGTTAATTGCGTCATAGTTGCCTTTTTCATATAGAAGGATTGTTTTCTTACGTTTTTCGCGCCGTTCAAGGCAGAACGAAAATTCGGCGTGGATAACCTTGTGATCACTAATTTCTTGCAGGTAAGTTATATGTGATAAGCTCTCTGGATTCGTAGTTAGTATAAGATCCAAGATATTAGCACTGACGCCAGCAACACGCGTTGGTTCCCTTACCAACTGAGTGAGATTGGCATTCAGACATAATTCTATAAAATCCTTTAATTCTCTGTGGTTCGCACCTGAGGGAGCTAGTTTCTGCCAGTCGATACCGGGATAATTGAAATCACCGAATAGCAATATATGTGAATTTGGATGTGCAGTACCGAGATCAATCAGAATATTGTTCAGCTCACTTGCAAAGTTAGGTGAAGTATGCGGAGCCCTGTAACAAACACCAAGCAAAACGGATTGCGCCGATGAGCGAAAAATTAACCATAACATTTCTAAATCAGAGACGATGTCTAATGGTGTGCACGATAAATTAGGGCCCACAGCAATCAGGACACCGCCCCCTCGAGTGCATCTGCGGTCATTTCTGAAAACTTGGAAACCTGCCAAGTCGGCAAGTACTTCTGTATCAGTGACATCAGGGGTAAGCCACGTTTCGGTTAGTATAAGTATGCTGCTGTTTGAAGAAATCATGATGTTAGACACGAGTTCACGCTTAGGTGGGAAACTGCGAATATTTGTGAATATGACAGACAATGAAATATTATTTCTTGGCATGGTTTGGGGGCGGGTAATCACATTTTTCCGGGCGGACGATTGCTATAACACTTCTCTTACAGTTTCAGATACGCTATCAAACACGTAGCGCTTCTGTCCGATGTGCAGGGTTTTGTAGCGCAGATTAAATGGGGCAGATTGCTTTCTGGCAAATGCAACGAGCTGGCTGCGAGCAATTCGAACTGCACGAGAAAAATCTTCGCCAATACTATAATTGGTACCTTTTAGTTTCCGGGCGCTCGACAGGACAGTTTCTTTTGTTTTGAAAAATGTGAATTTTGTTATTATTGGACGGGGTTTGTCGTTCGAATGACGTCCGAGACGATGGGCGCGCTCTATCTCTTTTGTGTCGATGTGTACATCTAAATGCTCGCGGCAATGTTTAATGATAAGTTGTTCTGATTGTGCGTACGATTCAGGAGTAGTTTCAGGGAGTCCGTAGAAAACCAAGTTGTTCCGTCGCGTTCGGTTTTCCGCATCGTCAAAACGTGCCTCTAGTTTTGAAATTAAGCGAGTAGCTTTAGTTGCGTCGGCGCGGAGAACTTCTGTGTCTGTTTTAAGTGTTACAAGGCTTTCGTAATGGCTCTCAAGTTCGGTCATACGTTTGCCTAGGTCAGATACATTTCTGTCTGTCGCTAATAACTGAGATTTTAGATCTTGAACTTCAGAAATAAGCTTGGACTGGCCAGTAGATATCTTCTTTAGCTCTGCGAGGATAGCTGCAGTATCCGGACCGGGGTTAGTTTCTATATCACCGGAAAGTAGGAGTAACAGCGAAAAAACGACATGAAAACAATCAGCAAGAACAGCGTTAAGGCACTGTGGGCTTGGCAGCTGTACTAAGAAGTAGTTGTTAGACTTTTTGGCAAAGAGGCTGAAACGTTCACCAACCTGCATTACGAAGACGAACGGATTAGTGGCCTGCGCAGTGGCAAAGCCGCCAAGCCCACAAAGTGCCACTGGTGGCTGCTCCTGTTTTATAGCTGGCCCTAGTAGTGATGTTGGATGCGATGGGGCTTCCCATTCTGTGGCGAGGGGCAGATAATCCAAGGACGAGTGTGTCGTTCCAAAGACGGGTGAAGCGATGGCAGTGGCTCGTTGACGAGCGCCTGATACATCCACGCTGAGATGGATTGGTAAATATGAAGGTGCGGTCAGTGGCGTAGTCGCCAGTCCAGGAAGGAAAAGACACGCGATGAATGGTCCGAGCACCTGCATTACGAAGACGAACGGATTAGTGGCCTTCGCAGTGGCAAAGCCGCCAAGCCCACAAAGTGCCACTGGTGGCTGCTCCTGTTTTATAGCTGGCCCTAGTAGTAATGTTGGATGCGATGGGGCTTCCCATTCTGTGGCGAGGGGCAGATAATCCAAGGACGAGTGTGTCGTTCCAAAGACGGGTGAAGCGATGGCAGTGGCTCGTTGACGAGCGCCTGATACATCCACGCTGAGATGGATTGGTAAATATGAAGGTGCGGTCAGTGGCGTAGTCGCCAGTCCAGGAAGGAAAAGACACGCGATGAATGGTCCGAGCACCTGCATTACGAAGACGAACGGATTAGTGGCCTGCGCAGTGGCAAAGCCAGCTTAAACGGCGTGATCTGTGTGGTTTCTTGCACCGCCGTGTTGTAAGCGAATGTTACGTACGGCAGGACGGCATCCCAGGTCTTGTGTTCGACGTCGACGTACATTGCTAGCATGTCGGCGAGGGTTTTGTTCAGGCGCTCCGTGAGACCATTCGTCTGCGGATGGTAGGCAGTTGTCCTCCTGTGGCTTGTCTGGCTGTATTGCAGAATGGCTTGGGTGAGCTCTGCTGTAAAAGCCGTTCCTCTGTCAGTGATGAGGACTTCTGGGGCACCATGTCACAGCAGGATGTGCTCGACGAAAAATTTCGCCACTTCGGCTGCGCTGCCTTTTGGTAGAGCTTTAGTTTCAGCGAAGCGGGTGAGGTAGTCTGTCGCCACGACGATCCACTTATTCCCGGATGTTGACGTCGGAAACGGCCCCAACAAATCCATCCCAATCTGCTGGAATGGTCGACGAGGAGGTTCGATCGGCTGTAGTAATTCTGCTGGCCTTGTCGGTGGTGTCTTGCGCCGCTGACAGTCTCGGCATGTCTTGACGTAACGGGCAACGTCGGCGGTGAGACGCGGCCAGTAATACTTTTCCTGTATCCTCGACAGCGTCCGGGAGAATCCGAGGTGCCCAGCGGTTGGGTCGTCGTGTAGGGCGTGTAGTACTTCTGGACGCAGCGCTGACGGTACAAGAAGAAGATAGCTGGCGCGGACTGGTGAGAAGTTCTTCACGAGCAGGTTGTTTTGTAGCGTGAACGAAGACAACCCGCGCTTAAATGCCCCAGGGACAACGTCGGTGTTCCCTTCCAAGTACTCGACGAGGCCTTTTAACTCCGGGTCTGCTCGCTGCTGTTTAGTGAAGTCTTCCGCGCTTAATATTCCAAGGAAGGCGTCGTCGTCCTCGTCGCCTTGCGGCGGGGGATCGATGGGGGCACGTGATAAGCAGTCGGCGTCGGAGTGTTTTCTTCCGGACTTGTATATTACCGTGACGTCATATTCTTGTAGTCTGAGGCTCCACCGGGCCAGCCGTCCTGAAGGGTCCTTTAAGTTAGCTAGCCAACACAACGCGTGATGGTCGCTGACGACTTTGAATGGCCTGCCATAGAGGTAAGGGCGGAATTTTGCTGTAGCCCAAATGATGGCGAGGCATTCCTTTTCAGTCGTAGAATAATTGCCTTCCGCTTTTGACAGCGACCGACTAGCATAAGATTTCACCCGTTCAAGTCCGTCTTTCCTCTGGACTAGGACGGCACCGAGGCCTAGGCTACTCGCGTCAGTGTGGATTTCAGTATCGGTGTCCTCGTCGAAGTGTGCAAGTACCGGCGGCGACTGCATGCGTCGTTTGAGTTCTTGAAATGCGTCGGCCTGCGGCGTTTCCCACTTGAACTCGACATCACATTTCGTTAGATGTGTTAGCGGCTCCGCGATGCGTGAAAAGTCCTTGACAAAGCGCCTATAGTAGGCACACATGCCAAGGAATCTGCGCACTGCCTTCTTGTCGATTGGCTGCGGGAACTTTGCGATGGCAGCTGTCTTCTGCGGGTCGGGGCGTACTCCAGATTTGCTGATGACGTGGCCTAGGAATAGAAGCTCATCGTAAGCGAAGCGACACTTTTCCGGCCTCAGAGTGAGCCCTGATGACTTGATGGCCTCTAATACTGTCGCAAGCCGCTTAAGGTGATCGTCGAAATTTCCGGCGAAGACCACGACGTCATCCAAGTAAACAAGACAGGTCTGCCACTTCAATCCTGCCAAAACCGCCGACCACAGTCCAAATGGCATAACCTTGAATTCATAGAGGCCGTCTGGCGTGATGAAGGCGGTCTTTTCGCGATCCCTTTCGTCGACTTCTATTTGCCAGTAGCCAGACTTGAGGTCCATCGATGAGAAGTATTTAGCATTGCAGAGCCGATCCAATGCGTCGTCTATCCGTGGGAGGGGGTATACGTCTTTATTCGTGATTTTGTTCAGTCGACGATAATCGACGCAGAAACGTAGGGTTCCGTCCTTTTTCTTCACTAAAACAACTGGAGACGCCCACGGGCTTTTCGACGGCTGGATGATGTCGTCGCGCAGCATTTCGTCGACTTGTTGTCTTGTAGCTTCGCGTTCTCGCGTCGAAACTCGGTAAGGGCTCTGGCGTAGTGGTCGAGCGCACTCTTCGGTTTTTATGCGATGCTTTGCGACTGGTGTTTGTCGAATCCTCGATGACGTCGAAAAGCAGTCTTTGTATCGTCGAAGCAGACTTCTGAGCTGTTGCTGCTTAATCACGGGGAGACTTGGATTTATGCCGAAGTCTGGCTCGGGAACTACGGTCGTCGGGGTAGATGCAACAGAATCCGAGAGGACAAAGGCATCGCTGGTTTCCTGAATTTCCTCGATATATGCGATCGTCGTGCCCTTGTTGATGTGCTTGAACTCCTGGCTGAAGTTTGTCAGCAACACTTTCGTGTTTCCTCCGTGCAGTCGAGCGATCCCTCTTGCGAAGCAAATTTCACGGTCGAGCAGCAAACGTTGGTCGCCTTCGATGACGCCTTCTACGTCAGCGGGTGTTTCGGTGCCGACCGAAATAACAATGCTGGAGCGAGGCGGGATGCTCACTTGATCTTCGAGCACACTCAAGGCGTGGTGACTACAAGGGCTCTCCGGCGGTATCGCTTGATCTTCCGACAGCGTTATTGACTTCGACTTCAGGTCGATGATTGCGCCGTGTTGGTTCAGGAAGTCCATGTCGAGAATGACGTCTCGTGAACAATGTTGCAGGATAACGAAGGTGGCAGGGTAAGTCCGGTCATGAATGGTAATTCTTGCCATGCAAATTCCATTTGGCGTGATGAGGTGTCCTCCAGCGGTCCGAATTAACGGGCCTTCCCATGCAGTCTTAACTTTCTTCAATTGGGCTGCGATGGGTCCACTCATGACGGAGTAATCGGCTCCTGTGTCTACTAAGGCGGTAACTGCGTGGCCGTCGAGAAGCACGTCTAGGTCGGTGGTTCTTTGTCTTGCGTTACAGTTAGGCCTCGGCGTCGGATCCCGGCTGCGTCGAGTTGACCTGTGGTTGGTACGTGTCGTCGTCAGGTGGTCTTTCGTCGGCGTGTTCTTTCCTGCCACACTTCGTCGGGACGGCGGTGTGACGTCGTTGTTATGTCGTCGATGTAGTCTTTTCAGCGTCCTCGTCGGCGGCGGAGGATCTTCGTCAGTTCGACGAACAGCAACCGCACCTCCATCGGTTGCTGCTTTTAGTTTTCCGGATACGGGCTCGCTGACCGGCCCCGGGCTGGGCCAGTGTATGGTCGGCGCTGCGGCGACAGGTAGCGGCCTGGTGACGGCGAACGGGACGGCCGTCGAGGGCTCCACTGAGTAGCGGCGAGGTAATCTGCGATATCGCGAGCGCGTTCACCTTGCTCTGGGCGCGGAGCGTTCACGGCGAAACCTCGCAGTCCCATCTCCCGGTAAGGGCACCGTCGGTAGACGTGACCCGCTTCTCCGCAGTGGTAGCAGAGCGGGCGGTGGTCAGGAGCGCGCCAAACGTCTGTCTTCCTCGGGTAGCTGCGCTGGCTGACGGGTGGGCGTGCTGGCGGCGGCGGTGGTGGTCGACGGAATTGCGGCGTTACGGGGCCCTGGCGCGGTCGTGGAGGGGGACCCTGACGGCGGGCGACGGCGGCGTAAGTCATCGCTTCTGGCTGGGGCTGCGGTACTTGTGGTTGCACCTCAGGAACACCAAGCGATCGGTGCATCTCTTCTTTCACGATGTCGGCGATCGAGGCCACTTGAGGCATCGACGATGGCAAGACCTTGCGCAGTTCTTCGCGCACAATGGCCCTGATGGTCTCGCACAGATCGTCCGTGGCCAGTGATTGAATTCCGGCGTAGCTTGTCGGCTTGGTGCGTCGGTCGAATTGCCGGTTCCGCAATTCCAGTGTCTTCTCAATGCTCCGTCGCCTCACGAAGAAACTCGTCGACGGTCTTCGGTGGGCTGCTTACCATTCCGGCGAAAAGTTCCTCCTTTACACCACGCATCAGTAGGCGTACTTTCTACTCCTCGGACATTTCTGGGTCGGCGTGGCGGAACAGACGGCTCATTTCCTCAGTGAAGATCGCGATCGTCTCATTCGACAGCTGCGTTCTGGTCTCCAGTAGAGCTTGGGCTCGCTCTTTTCGCACGACGCTTATAAATGTTTGCAGGAAGCCGCTTCGGAAGAGGTCCCACGTCGTCAAGGTGGCTTCTCGATTCTCGAACCACGTCCTGGCGGCGTCCTCCAATGCGAAATAGACATGTCGTAGCTTGTCGTCGCTTGCCCAGTTGTTAAACGTAGCGACCCTCTCATACGTTTCCAGCTAGCTTTCCGGGTCCTCAAATGTGGAACCGCGGAACGTCGGTGGTTCCCTGGGCTGCTGCAGCACAATCGGGGACGCTGGGGCTGCCATTGGGGTTGCCTTGGTCACAATCTTCTTGGTCTTCTCCGGTGGAAGTCCGTGCTCCGGGGGCAGCTGTTGAAGACGGCGGCTTGCTCGACGGTCCGGAACTACGTTGGTGTTCTCTTTGCGGTCCGGGCTTGGATCAGAGCTTGTCGGGGGCGTCCGGTACATAAACAAATAGCACCTCCACCATATGTCACGTGGTGGTGACGTTAAGAACACAGTAGCAATACTGTGAAAGGCAAAACTAGATTTTTATTGGGCGAACCTCTGCCCACAAAACAGGCTACACTTACAGCACAACGAAAGCGGCGAACACAGTCGGCGATCGTCGAAAATCTAATCAGCGGGTCAAGCGCGTCGGCTTTTATACAGAATCGTCGAATGTTCCAGACTAATCGTTGGGACCCGCGTGCCTTCCACAAAGTTCTACACCATTCGCGTCAGGCGAATAAATCAGATAACACAAGGTTCGGCGACAACAGACTGCGGATAGAAGCATCGATAACTTTCCAGAAACTTCGGATACATGCAAGCGCGTCCCGCGCTGTGCGATAAGATTTGTTAGGCGGCGAAACGTGGTCGCCCGATAAATATAAGTACACGTGTCAATATCCTTAGAGCAAACCAAACCTGCAAACCAAAACCTGCAAACTACAGTTTTATTGCCATTTCCACGTACTCATGAAATAACATGGTGCCTTTTCTACCAAGCTAATGCAGCTTTCGCAGCTCTTCTTTCTACAAGCACAAGCTGTTGCATAACCAGTCAGTTCTCTTTTCGACTATATGAATTGGGTAATTACGGCTCTATAAAATCAGCGCTCATGCGCCTATGAGGTCCGCAATGTACAAATCAAATTTTAAACGGCGACCAATAAACTATCTTGGTGAAGGACTCAATTTCATCTAACCATGGTAATTTCATTGCAGGAAATCAGCGCACTGTCTACTGAGGAAATTAACGAATTGTATAATATGTTCCTCCAACACCACGGGAGGCGGAAGCGTGCTTCTGAAGCAGCTCCAAAACTAGTAAAGCTTCTTCGACAGCTCATAGCAAGGGCAGTCGACAAGCTGTCGACCACCATCATTGTCCAAGTAAGAATACGTACGATTTCTCAAGATATGAAATTTACTAAAGGGACACTATAGGCAAACACCAAGTCGACGTGGACTCTTAAATACCATTGCAGATACCTTGCAACGCTTGTTTTGTGCCAAGAAAAGTCTTAGTTTACGAGAAAATTGCATTTGAAGGGTCCTTTTTCGAAGTTCAAATGTCCCACCACCACCAAACTGGGGGAGTGGTGATGTTGCATACGCCATCACCGCCCTTTACTACTGTCGGTGAGTAAAAGGGCGCCCGACAGGCGGCGGTACCGATCCAAGACAGAGCGGTGGATTCGCTGCTGCTTTTTGTTCAAGTGGTGCATGCCGTTCGGGCATCCCGCGACACCACACGGAAGCTGAATTCTCTCGTACTTGCATTTTGTGCGAGTTTTACGAACCAGCGAAACCAGCGAAGCGCTACGCGATGACTATTGAAACGCGAAAGCGTGGGCGGCGCGGAGTCAAGAGAAACCGAAACCGCGCGATCGCGCGCGTCGTTGTCAAGGGTAATTTCAATAACTTTTGTCTAAAAATGAAATAGCACTGGACAAGTAGTGTTTTATCTCGTCTTGTAATACAGCACAAGTATGTTTTGTGCAACGAGTGCTTGAGTACTAGTGATAGTGCCATATACGTATGTCTATATTGTCACGTGGAGTGACGTATGAAGAACACAGTAGCAATACTGGGCGAACCTGTGCCCGCAAAAACAGGCTACACTTAAAGAACAGCGACAACGGCGAACACAGTCGGCGATCGTCAAACTCTGATCAGCGGGTCAAGCGCGTCGGCTTTTATAGATCAGTCGTCGAATGTTTCAGAGTAACCGCTGGGACCCGCGTGCCTTCCACAAAGTTCTACACCATTCGCGTCGCGCATACATGCAGTCAGATTACGCAAGGTTCGGCGAAAACATACAGCGGATAGAAGCATCGATAACATTCTAGAAACTTCCTACCCATGTGGACGCGTCCTGCGCTGAGCGATAACATTTCTTTTAGACGTTAAAAGCGCTCACCCGTAAAAGATAAACGAGTTCACGTGTCAATATGTGAGTGCAGCTATCCACTCTCGACGACGCGGCCTTTTGACGCAGCCCAAGATGGAAATACCCCGTGTCTCTTCGCCTTTCGGGTCAGAGAAGCGAGCACTTCTACCATTATTTTGCCCCCTACAAGATTTAAGTGTTGTCCGAGGCCGTCGGGGTACCTGTATAGTTTGCCTAGCCGAGTTCGCGCCCGCCAATGGAAACTGACCCTGTCAACCTTTAACAGCCGAACTCTGTCGAGGAAGGCTAGCTTAGCAGAACATCTTTCAAAAACTATCAGACATTGTTTCATGAGATTAGAAGTGGTGAGGCTTAGAACTGATCAGTGAGATTAGAACTGGTGAGGCTTATACATTGCTGAATAACGGCCATACCCTCTGCTATAATGGTCTCCCAGATAAGAAGCAATACGGAGTGGTATTCCTAATCCAGGACATAGCGGGCAACATTGACGAATTTACAGCATTAATGATAGGGTAGCAGTAGTCGTAATCAAATTCAAAGATGTATAGATTCAAGGTAGTACAAGTCTACGCTCCAAGATCCACTCAGGAAGATGAGGAAGTAGGTAAGTTTTATGAAAATGTTGAATTAGTGATGAAAAAAGCGAATATTAAGTATACAGTAGTGATGAGCGACTTCAATGGAAAAGTCGGGAAAAGCAGGCTGGTGAACAAGCAACTGCGAACTACGGCGTCGATTCTACGAACGCTAGAGGAGAGGTGCTGGTAGAATTCGCAGAAAAAAACTAAGCTTCGAATAATGAACCACATTTCAGGAAGCGTAGCAATATAAAATGGACCTGAAAAAGTCCTAATGGTGTAACAAGGCATGAAAGTGATTTCATACTTTCTGTTAATCCCAGCATAGTTCAAGATTTAGAAGCGATAGGTAGGGTAAAGTGCAGTGATCATAGGCCAGTGAGGGCTAGAATTCAACTCAATTTGAAGAGAGAAAGGGTAAAAGTGGTTAAGAAGAAACAGGTCAACCAACCGGCAGTAAGGGTAAAAGCAGACAAATTCAGGCTGGTACTTGCAAACAAATATGCAGCCTTAGAACAGAGAGATGAAGATGACATAGAGGCAATGAATGAAACCGTAACTAGTCTGGCTTCATAGCAAGCAATTGAAGTGGGAGGCAAGGCACAAGGGCAACCCGTAGGCAAGCTCTCCCAAGTAACGAAGAACCTAATAAAGAAGCGACAAAGAATGAAAATGTTCAACTCAAGAGATAGAATTCGCGGAACAGTCACAACAGATCAACAAGGCGAAAATAAGTGATATTCGAAATTATAACGTGAGAAAGACTGAAGTAGCCGTAAAAAGTGGAAACAGCCTGAAATCAGTGAGAAGGAAACTTGGCATAGGACAAACCAAGATGTATGCACTGAAAGATAAGCAGGGTAATATCACCAGCAATCTCGAAGGCATAATAAATGTAGCGGAAGGATTCTATACTGACCTGTACAGTACCCAGAGGACTCAGGAGAACTCCATTCGAAACGATAATGAACAGGATATATAAACTCCTCCTATATCTAGAGATGAGGTCAGAAGGGCCTTGCAAGACAGAGAAAAGCGGCAGGAGAAGATTGAATAACAGTCAATTTATTCAAAACTGGAGGAGACATAATCCACAAAAAGGGAGACATTAAAGAACTGAAAAATTATAGGCCTATTAACTAACTCCGAGTACTATACAAAATATTTACCAAAATGATCTCCAATAGGATAAGGGCAACACTGGACATTAGTCAACCAAGGGAACAGGCGGGCTTCAGGAAGGAATTCCCTACAATGGATCACATCCATGTTATTAATCAGGTTATCGAGAAATCTATAGAGTAAAATAAGTATCTCTATATGGCTTTCATAGATTACGAGAAAGCATTTGAGTCTGTAGCGATACAGCAGTCATAGAGGCATCACGTAATCAATGAGCACAAAACACTTACGTAGATACCTGGGAAAATATCTACAGAGGTTCTACAGCTACCTTAATTCTACACAAGAAAAGCACGAAGATACCTATAAAGAAAGGGGTCAGACAGGGAGACACGATCTCTCCAATGCTATTCGCTACGTGCTTGGAAGAAGTATTCAAGCTTTTAAACTGGAAAGGCTTAGGAGTAAGGATCGCCAGCGAATACCTCAGCAACCTTCGGTTTGCCGATGACATTGTTCTATTCAGCAACACTGCAGACGAGTTACAACAAATGATTGAGGACCTTAACAGAGAGAGTGTAATAGTGGGGCTGAAGATTAATATGCAGAAGACAAAGATGATGATGAATAACCGGGCAAGGGAACAAGAATTCAGGATCGCCAGTCAGCCTCTAGAATGTATGAAGGAGTATGTTTACCTAGGTAAACTAATCACAGGGAACCCTGACCATGAGAAGGAAATTCACAGTTGAATAAAAATGGGTTGGATTGCAGGCAGACATCGTGAGCTCCTGACTGGAGGCTTACCGTTATCATTGAAAAGGAAGGTATACAACCAGTGCATTTTACCGGTGATGACATATGGCGCACAGACTTGGAGGCTGACAAAGAAGCTTGAGAACAAGTTAAGGATGGCGCAAAGAGCGATGGAACGAAGAATGCTAGGCATAACTTTAGGATTGGGACATTTGCGGGTGCTTGTTGGAATCGGTTGGCGCAGGACTGGAGTGATTGGAGAATGCGGGGAGAGGCCTTCGTCCTGCAGTGGACATAAAATAGGCTGCTGCTGATGATGTGTGTGTGTGCTTAGAACAGCTAGTCCCCCCCTCCCCTGGAAAACTTTCCGCCTATGGCAGACGCAGGACGCGGTAACAACTGTGAAAACCAGGTTTCCCGGTTTGCTGCAAGCTGACCGTCACGGAGAGCCCCCCAATTGATGAAATGGGCCAACGTCGAGTATCCCGTGGGAACCGCGTCAACCATGTAGGTTCCCAGGTTGCCACGTGGTTGCGGCATATGCGGGTGATTGCGTAACAATGTAGACGGAGTCCGGAGGAGTGATGTGACATCATGGGAGAAATTTTGCAAATCATCTGACGATTGTCATAGGGCCGAGACACGGGCATCAGATTCCCTAGTCTAGTCACCCAGGGAAATGAACAGCTTTAAATGTGGACACGTTTGGTGAAGCGAGGGTGTCCTCACGTGTCCTGAAATGTGCTCATACATACGCAGTAAGCCCAGACATTGAAAGTGCTCCTGCAAGGAGTAGGCTTCGATATCTGGAGCCAGTGTAAATAATGTAATATAAACCCTTATTCTTTCACTCGTACTGCCTGGATGTACTCATCCCTGTGACTAGAGGATTCCTGGCTTAAATGCTACAACGAGCCGAACAAAGGGCTTAAATGACCACGTCAACGTCAGAATCAGCTTTGTATGACGGCCAGTACAGTTATTAGACTCCTCGGTGCTCTTATATATGACAGCGTACGTGGGATGTCCGCGTGTATAATTAAGGAACATATCTTGTGACAGTAGCCCTTTCCACTCTTGATATGCTTCACAGCAATAATTGCATGTGCTTCTTAGCGTCACAGTTGTATATTAAGGCGAAACTAACTTTAGAAATCCGAACTGTACAATGTTTCTACAAGCTTGTCTATGCATTAAGGAAGAACATCTTGTTGAGAACCGACAGACCATTGCTTGGTGCGTATTAATCTCTCACGAAAATGACAACAGTGGGACACAAATGTGAAAATTCACATTTTTAGTGTACTGCGATCTCATAGTGAACTGGCCAAAGTGTTAGATCGCATGACTAAGAGTACACATGATTTCAAGGAAGGTTTCTTTTTTTTTCTTATTCAACAAGCGAGCGAAGCAAACTGGTCAGCAAGCACTTCTTATTGCAAGAAAGCGAAGCTCCGAGGAACTAACAAAAAAGGCTGCACAACAATTCACTACCATTATGCATGTAAAGTAGAAAGGTCCAGAATTCAAGATAGGCATGCGGGCTGCCTATTATATACGAGGTGTCCCACGTAAGTTACGCGAAAATTTAAAACCATGTGAGTACCACATAGCTGGACAGAACAAAGGTGATGTTGTTCGCTGTCGCTTAGAGGAGGTCAGACTTCTTTTGTATTTTGCCCAATACATAATCTGTTATTCTTAATTAACCGTTCAAACATTATAACAGAGCAAAATTGTCAATCAGAAAATTGTAGACCATCATGGAATATTCTTGATTCATCTTTCTGTTGCTCAATACATGATACATAAATGTTCTTTTTCTCCAAGCGTTAAAGAAAGCCCGCAATGCAATAAAGGGCCGCGGGACTTGTCGCGTGGCACTTTTCACATGGAACTTTACAGATGTACATGTGGATGACCTAAGAATGGTGATGGAGGCTTTGGAGTAGTCACCAAAATGGAAACAAGATGACAAACTACAGGCCTATGTGAGAAACAAGTGGCTCCTTGTCAAAAAGAAGCGGATAAAAATGTAACGAATAGACCGTGGAAAAAAAGAACCCGAGGCTTACTTAGCAGGAAGCAGCGGTCACCGCATCCTGCAAGGATATTTAAGAGTCCTAGTCAAGGACTTTTCCCAGAGAAGGAGCAATTTCTGGAGTCAAATATGAGCTTTTCATGATCTTACTGCCTCTACCACAATGTGGTGCCAAAGTACCTGCACGGTAGGCCCCCTGCAGTAAAGAAGCGTGTGGTGGGACGACTCTCTAGAGCCTCAAAGTGTAACGCTGAGGTCATTAAACTTGGCAGTGATGCGGGAAAATTTCATGTGTACTCCATGAGTGGGAGCACAGGCTTTCATGAAGCGAATTTTTGTACACCAAGCTGCAAACGCCTCGACTTTTGAAAGACAACTCCAATGCGAACATTTTGCAGCTATCGCTCCCGTCTACCTAACGAATATAGGAATGAGCCTTAAGAGGAAGCTTTAGCTCGGACCGAACTCCGACGCGGCGTATTCAAACACATGTAAAACGCAAAAACGTTATTCTGAGAGACCCCTCGACTGATTTTAATAAAGTTTGTTGCATTTGAGAGAGAAGGTAAATTTTAGTCACTGTTGGAAGCGGAATTTCTATTTAGGGCTTGAATTTTGTTAAAAAGATTTTCAAATATTCGGCCGTTTGAAAAAAAAGTAGAAACAGAAACTTCACAAATTTATAGCACTGCATCAAGAACAGATATTGCGGTTCTGTAAACGGCATCGATTAGATCATTCAAAGCGGCCAAATTCGCTGTCATTTTACATCTTACCTGAATTCGTTATTTCGGTTACAAGAGCTGTATTTCCATACTATCATTTTTTTTTATATTCATGTGGGACATATCAATTTTGTCCGCTTTGGATGTACTATTAGATGCAATTCACATAATTGTATGATCATTTTTTGTTGTTGAGTTACAAAGTTGTAAACTTGATAGTTCCGTTTTCTGAAAATGTTTGATTTTTGGCAATTTTTAATAAAAAATTGACGACCTCCTTTTACATGTATTTAGATAGGAGCCCCCGAGCTAAAGCTTTAGCTCGGGTGCTCCTATCTAAATACATGTAAAAGGAGTATTCTTTTTCTCGGCAGCCGCTGCACCAAATTTGACTAGGTTTGTTGCATTCAAAAGAAAAACTTAAAATCTAGTGACTGTTGGTTTTGAATTTGCAATTTAAGCCGTCAATTTTTTATTAAAAATTGGCAAAAACTGAAAATTTACGAAAAACGAAACAATCAAGTGTACAACTCTGTAACTCAATAACGAAGAAGGATAATACAATTCTTTGAATTATATCTAATAGTACATCTAAAGCAGACAAAATTGATATGTTACACAAGAATATACAAAATTTTAGTAATAAGGAAATAAAGCTTTTTCAGAATCCTTGTAACCAACCTGGCAAATTCACGCAAGATGTAAAATGATATAACGAATTTGTCCGCTTTGAATGATCCAATGTAAGCCACTTACAGAACCGCGATATCTGTTCTTGATGCAGAGCTATGAATTTGTAAACTTCATGCGTCTACTTTTTTTTTCAAACCGTCGAATTATTGAAAATCTTAACAAAATACAGAACCTAAATCGAAATACCGCTCTCAATAGTCACTAGAATTTAACTTTCTATCTCAAATGCCACAAATTTCATTAAAATTAGTCCAGGGATTACCACAGAAAAACGTTTTTGCCTTTTACATGTATTTGAATAGGCCGCGTCGGAGTTGGGCCCGAGCTAAAGCTTCCTCTTAAGGCTTATTCCTTTATGGGCCCATACGGTCAGCGCTGAATCATTTTGAGACTACCGAGTCACCAATTGAAATCGCAACCCAGCCACCCGATGAAGACTGGCAGGAAGAACCAGAAGAGAAGGGTCGGCTCATCAAGAGGCAAATTCAGGCAAAGAGCGCATGCATATCATCTCTTTACTACGTACATGACGACGCAGTACTTGAACAGCTACTCGCTCATTTACCCAAGCTAGAGCCTTTGTTGAGCAAAATGTAGTGACAAGCAATGGAGTCACAGTCAGAGGCTCGCCAACTAAAGGATACTTAGGAGTGAAAACTACCAGCACAGCACGAAGCTGGAAAAGGAACGCTCGGCCAAGGAACAATTGGTCTCGCGGAACAAGGTGGGCAAGAAAGCATAAGAGTGAGGAAGTGTTACAACCCCTTAGCTTGTAACAGTATGGCAAGACAGGCCTGTTGGTTTAAGTTCATAATATTATTACGATATGCTCAAGCGATGCTCAAGAAATGAGCCGCCGCGAGAACGACGACGAAGTTGGTCGGTGCGCTTGGCGCGAGCGAGTGTCAGCCTGGCTGCCTGGCTCCAGTGTAAATAGCCTGTAAATAGCCTCTTCTGTCTGTGCCTTTCCACACGCAACATTCTGGTGGAGGTCAGCGATCCCCGTCCTCACCACGGAACTCAGAAGTGGTCGGCACACCGAGCTTGTCACCATGCCTCCCGGTGACGCGCCCACCTCTGCAACGGCTTCGGCATGTCCCACTGCTCCAATCGTCACGGTCACCCCACATCGCGACCCAGGTGTGTTCTCTGGCCTGGAGGGCCAGGATGTTGACGACTGGATCAAACTCTATGAACACGCCAGTGCTAATAACAGGTGGGACACAACGATTATGCTCGCCAATGTCATCTTTTATCTCGGCGGCACCCCACGCGTGTGGCACCAAACGCATGACGACGAGATAACCAGTTGGGACAATTTCAAAGAGAAGCTACGGGAACTGTTCGGCGACCTCATTGGGCGCAAGGCTGCCGCGAGAAAGGCTCTTGCGTCTCGTGTACAGTCATCTACGGAGCCGTACGTTTCCTACATCCTCGACGTCTTAGCTCTATGCCGCAAAGCTGACGATGGTATGTCCGAAGCCGATAAAGTGTCACATATTCTAAAAGGCATCGCCGACGACGCTTTCAATTTGCTTGTTTTCGGCAACGTCTCGACTATCGACGCCATCATCAAAGAATGCCGTCGCCTTGAGCAAGCTAAGAGCCGCCGTATTACACACCACATCACACGGCTACCCAACACTGCTGCTGCGTCGACATGTGAGGGTCGACCACGCCAGACCACCACCTCTGACGACGTCACCAGTATTGTTCGCCGCGAACTCGAGGCCTCCTGTTCCCCAGCTTTCTACACGACGCCTCCCGATCCGCCAGCAACCACCATTGCGATGATCCAGGCCGTCGTCCGACAGGAATTTCAGAACATGGGTCTGAACTCTGTGTGTTCCACGTCTCAACCCAACGTTTCCCGGTTCTCTAGCGGCCCTCTTCGTCCTCGGCAGTCTTATTCCGCCACATCTCGCCGCAACCCGTCCGATTGGCGTACCCCTGATGACCGGCCGATCTGCTTCCACTGCTGTCGCATCGGCCACGTCGCTCGTCACTGCCGCAACCGATGGCCACCAACTCCTCGGACATACACCGCCGCTTATTCCCGCACCGTTGGACCTTCCGTTCCCTATACCAGCCGCCATGAATCCACTGCTGCTGATGCTCCTGCTCCGAACCTTCGGTACAGCCGCTCGCCCTCACCTCGACGCCATCAGTCTCGTTCGCCCCAACCCCGTCGCTTCTCTTCGCCGCCTATCGCCTCCCGGATCCAGCCGGAAAACTAGGCACTGCAGCTTCTAGAGGTGAAGCTGCATTATCGACCCTGCCCTCAAATCCTCTGCTCACGTTACCCACGAACCGAAACCTTCTTGACGTTGACGCTGACGGCTATCCTGTCACGGCACTCATCGATACAGGAGCACATCTTTCAATTATGGGTGCTGCCTTCCGACGACGACTCAAAAAGCTCCTCACCCCAGCGTCAGCCCGCGTCGTACGCGTTGCGGATGGCGGTACTGTGCCTATCATCGGCATGTGTACAGCACGCGTCAGCATCGCCGGCCGCCACACTCCTGTCCTCTTCACCGTAATTGCTCATTGCCCCCACGACCTCATTCTCGGCCTCGATTTTCTCTCCGCACATTCTGCTCTTATTGACTGCTCTTCCGGTACCCTTCGCCTTGAGTTGCCGATGCTCGCAGAACCTTCTGACGCACCCCACTGTCGCTTACGTCCCACCGGTTTTCTTCGCCTGCAGCCAAAGTCAATAGCCTACATTGAACTGTTGTCTTTCCCACCAGTTCCTGATGGCGAGTACCTCGTCACTCCTCTGCCCGACATTCCAATAAGGTATGACGTTACAGTGCCTCACAGTATACTTAATATTACTGGGAACCGCACTCGAATGCCTGTCTGTAACTTTGGATTGGCAAAGCAAATTCTACCGCAAGGTATTTGCCTTGCCACCGTTGATTGTCTCGACAACCAATACGTGGCAGCGTTATCGGCCGATGATTCTCGCGAGCTTAGCAGGCCCCTCGCGCCAGCCTCGGGTGCCGATCCCAATATAAAGAAAATGGTTGCAACGGACCTGTCCTCGGCGCAGGCTGAAGAGCTTTGCCAAGTATTATCGTCCTACCGAGATATTTTCGACATTGACGATCGCCCTTTAGGCCAGACGCTCGCGGTCAAGCATCGTATTCTTACTGGCGATGCTACGCCTATTCACCGACGACCGTATCGAGTATCTGCGTCGGAACGCCGAGTAATTCAAGATGAAGTCAACAAAATGCTCGATAAAAACGTCATTGAGCCTTCTTCGAGTCCCTGGGCGTCACCTGTGGTGTTGGTTAAGAAGGACGGCCCGTGGCGCTACTGTGTAGATTACCGTCACCTGAACAGCATTACAAAAAAGGACGTCTACCCGCTCCCACGTATAGACAACGCCCTTGACTGCCTGCACGGTTCCAGCTATTTCTCGTCTATTGATCTTCGTTCGGGATACTGGCAGATTGCTGTTGACGATATGGACCGCGAAAAAACCGCGTTCATCACACCTGACGGCCTATACCAATTTAAAGTAATGCCGGTTGGATTATGCAACGCCCCTGCCACCTTCGAGCGTATGATGGACTCCTTGCTCCAAGGTTTCAAATGGTCCACATGCCTCTGCTACCTCGACGACGTCATCGTCTTCTCGCCAACGTTCGACACTCACCTTGAACGTCTCACAACTATACTTGATGTATTTCGAAAGGCGAAGCTGCAACTTAACTCGTCCAAATGTCGTTTTGGCCACCGGCAAATTACTCTTCTGGGCCATCTCGTTGATGCTTCCGGAGTACAGCCTGATCCCGACAAAACTCGCGCTGTCAGAGAGTTTCCGGTTCCGAAGACAGCCGCAGACGTTCGAAGTTTTGTAGGGCTATGCTCGTACTTTCGTCGTTTTATTCAAGATTTTGCGGCAATTGCTAGACCGCTCACTAATCTTTTGAAGAAAGGCGTACAATTCTTGTGGGGTACTGCAGAAGCCGCCGCCTTCTCTCGTCTCGTTACTCTTCTCTCCTCACCACCCATTCTCGCCCACTTCGACCCTGATGCCCCTACAGAATTGCGTACAGATGCCAGCGGTCATGGCGTAGGTGTCGTCTTAGCCCAGCGTCAGCGTGGCCAGGATCGCGTAATTGCTTATGCGAGCCGCCTCCTCACACCATCGGAGCGCAACTATTCCATTACGGAACGAGAATGCCTTGCTGTTGTCCGGGCGGTTGCGAAGTTCCGTCCTTACCTTTACGGTCGCCCTTTTTCCGTAGTAACTGACCATCATGCTCTCTGCTGGCTCTCTTCGCTAAAATATCCTACAGGTCGGCTTGGTCGCTGGGCTTTGAGGCTACAAGAATTTTCATATTCCGTGGTGTACAAGAGTGGCCGTCTGCACCAAGACGCTGACAGCTTGTCGCGTTACCCTGTTGACGACTCTGACTCCTCTAATATTGCCAGTGCTTCTTGCGTATTCTCTGTATCACAGCTGCTTCATTTCGCCGACGAGCAACGCCATGACGCCTACATCAGAGCACTCATCGACCGTTTTGTGCACTCTCCGGCCGATGCTACTCTACGCCTCTTCGTCCTCCGCGACGGTACTCTGTACCGTCGTAACCTTCATCCGGACGGCTCTGAGTTCCTACTTGTAATACCTAAACACCTCCGCTCCATCGTTATAGAAGAGCTCCACGACGCACCAACGGCAGGACATCTCGGCGTATCTCGAACCTATGACCGTGTACGTCGCCGTTTTTTCTGGCCTGGTCTTGCCCGTTCCGTACGACGTTACGTCGCCGCTTGTGAAGTTTGCCAACGACGCAAGAAGCCTTCCCAGCTCCCCGCTGGTTACCTGCAGCCGCTCGACATTCCTGCCGAGCCCTTTCATCGTGTCGGCTTAGACCTTCTCGGCCCATTTCCGGAATCTACATCAGGAAACAAGTGGGTTGCAGTCGCGGTGGACTACGCGACCCGCTACACCGTAACCCGTGCTCTTCCGACCAGTTGCGCAACTGATGTTGCGGACTTCCTCCTACATGATATTATTTTGATGCATGGTGCTCCGCGTCAATTTCTAACAGACCGTGGCCGTACGTTTTTGGCGAAAGTCATCGACGGCATCATGCGTGCCTGCTCAATACGTCACAAATTTACCACCTCCTACCATCCCCAAACGAACGGCCTAACTGAGCGCTTGAACCGCACCCTTACAGACATGCTATCCAAATACGTTTCCGACGACCACCGTGACTGGGACCTGGCTATACCTTACATTACCTTTGCATATAACTCTTCCCGTCTCGAAACTGCTGGCTTTTCCCCGTTTTACCTCTTGTATGGCCGCGAACCAACGCTACCACTGGACACTGTGCTTCCGTCCGCCACAGCTTCAACTAGTGCTTATGCCCGTGATGCAATCGCCCATGCTGACCACGCTCGTCAACTTGCGCGCAGTCGTCTACAAGTGTCTCAAGACAAGCAGAAGCAACGCTACGACCTCCGTCACCGTGATGTCCATTTTGTGCCCGGAAGCCTCGTGTTGCTTTGGTCACCTTCGCGTAAAGTTGGCCTATGTGAAAAACTCCTTTCTTGTTACACAGGCCCATATCGCGTGCTCCGCAAAGTGACCGATGTCACCTATGAAATCGTTTTAGCCACGCCCACTACGTCCTCCGCTGTGACAACCAGGGACATCGTCCACGTCGCCCGACTCAAGCCCTACAACTCTCCACGCGCCTTGTATGTTTAACAGCACCGTGACGGTGCTTTTGCCGCCGGGGGGTAGTATTACGATATGCTCAAGCGATGCTCAAGAAATGAGCCGCCGCGAGAACGACGACGAAGTTGGTCGGTGCGCTTGGCGCGAGCGAGTGTCAGCCTGGCTGCCTGGCTCCAGTGTAAATAGCCTGTAAATAGCCTCTTCTGTCTGTGTCTTTCCACACGCAACAATATACAGATGCTTGAACTGTACAGGTACACCGGTGTTTTACTTGTAAGTTATATCCTGTCGCGTGTGCTTATGATGATGCAGCCTGTTATTTCTATGCCGTGCTGTGCATGTGCAAGAAATTGTGTACAGTCCTTCAGTTCCATAAAAAAATTTCATTTGTGAGTGAAGCGTTGTCTAGCTGTCTCCTTATCTGTTCTCTTTTTGTGTGAGTAAGCTTCATTGAAAATCAGCCTGAAGTCGGCTGCATGGTCTTGAGTGAACCCCCCCCCCCCCCACAACGGGAGGGATTGCCCGTAATTATTTGTGCGTACACTGTCAATGTGCTCATGGATAAAAGCAACCCATGGTGGGAACAATAAAGTAGAACTTGATATTAGTTGACCACAATTATCAAAAAACATGCACTCATCAGCATCTAGAAATGTTTGAGAAATCAGTAAAACTGCCTATATGTCAGATCACAACATTGACAGCCCAAGAGGAGCTTTTGTATTCACAGCTGCTGCCATTTAGAAACTCCATTGTTGAGTCGATCAAAGCGCCAATCTTGCGTCTTTTCATTGAAGAGGTGCTAGGAGCACTGGAGGCTAGTTTCGATGATCACCGCAGTCAAAGTTTTATTTTTCCGAACTCCTCAAACTGCCAAAAATTGTCTATACAGTTAAATCTTGATATAACGAAGTGGGTAAAATCAGCAATTTGCTTCGTTATATCGAATTTTCGTTGCGTTTAAATTCGACCTTTTATGCAAGTTAGTACAGTAACCAATCAATTTTTCCTACTTGGAAAGGGGCTGCAGACTTTTATGAATTATCGGGCAATAAAAAAAGCAAATTTGAATGAGACAATTAATTTTGATGAATCTGGTAGTCAGCGACGAATGATGCGGTTTCACACCACGTCGACGATATCTTCACATAGGCGGTACGAGATAAGCGAAGCCAGCCGCGCTTTCACGTGCACTCCGCCCCCACAACTGATAGCGTCGCCCGCACTGTGACGAAGCTATCAGAAACGCTAGAGGAGAGGTGCTGGTAGAATTTGCAGAAAGGAATAAGCTGCGAATAATGAGCACCTTTTCCAGGAAGCGTAGCAACAGAAAGCGGACCTGGAAAAGCCCTAATGGTGAAACAAGGAATGAAATTGATTTTATGCTTTCTGCCACTACCAGCATAGTACAGGACGTAGAAGTAATTGGTAAGTTAAAATGCAGTAATCATAGGCTAGTGAGGGCTAGGATTGACCTCAATTTGAGAAGAGAAAGAGTCAAATTGGTCAAGAATAAAAAGGTCAACTTAGAGGCAGTAAGGGTAAAAGCAGACAAATTTACGCTGGTACTTGCAAACTAATTTGCAGCCTTAGAACAGAGAGATGATGACAATGATGACATAGAGGTAATGAATGAAACCGTAACTAGGCTGGATGCAGAGGCAGCAATTGAAGTGGGAAGCAAGGCACGAAGGCAATTGACCAGTAGGCAAGCTCTCCCAAGTAACAAAGGACCTAATAAAGAAACGACAAAGAATGAAAGTGTCCAACTCAAGAGATAAGATAGAATTCGTGGAACTGTCAAAATTGATCAACAACGTGAAAATAAAGGATATTCGAAACTATAGCATAAGAAATACTGAGGAAGCAGTAATAAATGGACGCAGCATGAAATCAGTGAGAAGAAAACTTGCCATAGGAAAAGCCAAGATGTCTGCACTAAAATATAAGCAGGGTAATCTCATTAGCAATTTCGAAGATATAGTAAAAGCAGTGGAAAACTTCTCAGCATGTGGAACGACTAAGGACTGTGCGCAAAGCTATTAGTTCAGCAGGGCTGACGATAAAGCCACAAAAATGTCACCTCGGCTTCCATGAGCGCCTTTTCCATGGCAATGTGATTAGCTCCGAAGGCATCCGTCCTGACCCTGAGAAGACCGCTGCAGTAGAGAGAGAGAGAGAGAAAAAAACTTTATTTGCTTCCTTCAAGGATTTAGCGTCTCGAGGTCTCCGTCGTCTTCTTGGGCGCCGGCGACTTGGAGCCTCTTCCGGCAAGGGTGGGCCCCTACTCCAGGGCTCCACTGAGCCTAGACCTAGACCTAAAAGTTTCCTAGACCAGCCGATAAAAAGGCCGTTAGGCGATTCCTAGGACTTTGTTCCTACTACAGGTGTTTCATCAAAAAATTTTCGAAGATTGCCGAGCCGTTAACGCGATTAACAAAAGATGATAAGCCTTTCGTATGGCACAGTGAACAAGAATATGCATTCAATGAGCTGTAACGGCGAATTCAAAACCACCCGGTCCTTGCGCACTTTGATCAGGAAGCGATAGCAGACATCCACACAGACGCCAGCAGTTTAGGACTCGGTGCCGTCCTCGTTCAATGGCGAAACGGAGAGGAAAGTGTGATTGCATACGCTAGTCGCACTCTTTCGAGGGCTGAAACCAACTATTCAGCCACAGACAAAGAATGCCTCGCAGTAATATGGGCCATAAGAAAATTTCGACCATACTTATGCGGTAGACCGTTCTGAGCAATCAGCGACCATCACTCATTGTGCTGGTTTGCAAACCTGAAAGATCCTTCTGGACGACTAGTTAGCTGGAGTCTGAGGCTGCAGGAATACGACATAACGGTCGCGTACAAGTCAGGTCGCAAGCACAGTGGCGCCGGTCGAATCTGCTCCTGTGAAAGATGGACACGACTTCCCTTTCTTGGAGCCGTGACCACATCTGAGATGGCGAAACACCAGCAGTCTGACACCGAGTTGCTTCTACACATCAGGCACCTCGGGGGCACCCCGTCCATGTTCCGCGAGTTTTCTGCCGGGGATTGTCATCGTATGTGATCAGAAATGGCGTCCTTACAAAAGAAATTTTGAGCACAGCACAGAAAAATTTCTACTCGTTCCTTCAGCTTTGCGATCCGAAATCTTGGAAACCTGTCACAATGACCCATCAGCAGGACACCTCAGAGTGAGCAGAACGTTCGCCCGAATTCATGCTAAGTACTACTGGCCAAAGCTGTTGAATTCAGTACAGCATTATGTACGAACATGTCGGGATTGCCAAAGACGCAAAACGCCTCCATTAAAACCCGCAGGCCTCCTTCAACCAATAGAACCCCCAGGAGCCCCGTTCGAACAAGTAGGAATGGACTTGCTTGGTCCCTTTCCGACATCGTCATCAGCGAAACGATTGATTGTAGTAGCGACGGATTACCTAACCCGATATGCCGAGACATCCTCTCTAATCAGTGCAACGGCCGTTAAAGTGGCTGAATTCTTTGTCACCATGATAGTATTACGACACGGTGCCCCTGCAATTATTATCACGGACCGAGCAACTTCGTTCACAGCCGATTTGACGCAGTACATCATGAAACTGGCTCATACCAGCCACAGGAAAACTGCCTATCACCCGCAAACAAATGGGCTGACCAAGGGATTGAACAGGACGCTGACCGATATGTTGTCAATTTACGTAGACTTAGAGCACCGTACATGGGACAACATCCTACCCTATGCAACATTCGCCTACAATACCGCATTGCAAGAGACCACTCATATGACGCCATTCCAACTTGTTTTGGGTCGTCGAACAGTTACCACACCCTTGAATAAAATGCTGCCTGTCAGCGACAGTACAGAACAGAACCCTGACGTCAGTGACTTTACACAGAGGGCCGAAGAAGCCCGTCAGCTGGCGCGACGTCGCATTCAACAAAGGCAGCGCATCGAGGCGGACCGATACAACTGCGGCGAAGGGAAGTCGAGTAAGCACCAGGCGATAGAGTATGGGTGTGGACTCCCGTGCAGACGCGCGGGCTGTCCGAAAAACTTTCGCGCCGTTATTTCGGCCCTTACCAAGTACTTCGCCGCATCAGTCCCCTGAACTACGAAGTTACAGCAGAAGGACAAGGGAGCTCATCACGATGCTGGCGTCGCACAGAAACTGTACATGTGGTCAGAATGAAGCCATATTATGACAGGCAGTGAATATTTGACCAAACATCTATTCTGTGCCATATAGCCCTTTAGTATGGACAACAACTTGAGAACAATATCGTCACTTTACGCATCGGGACGATGCGTTTTGGAGGGGGGATAATGATACAAGGCAGAAACACATTTAAACAACGCGCGCACGTTCGTGCGCCCCCTCAAGAGGACAACGGCGTATTGGAGGAAAAGACGACGAAATAATGGCACGTGTTTTCACCGCACGCACTCGCATCGCAGGTGGCCATTGTCGGCGCCTACAAGAAGAAGAGGTGAAGCGATGCTCGAGAGAGAAGAAGGCATTCCTGACCTCCTGCTTAGAATGCAGCAGTGCTTTTTATTTACCCCCAGGGCACAAGTTAGCCCACAATAAATAGTTGTATCTGGACTCCCTTAACTTTCCGTTACAGTAGCATCACCTATATTGTCGTTATGGTTTACGAGGGACATTGTGGACCTGTCAATATTAGGCAGGTTGAAACCGCCAGCAAGAATTATCTGGTCCTCAGGTTTTATATACGTGTTCATGTAAACTTTTAAATCATCCAAAACTGACAGGGAAGAGGAAGGGGGCCTGTACATAATGCCTATGATGTACCTGATTCGACCACAATATGCTTTATTAAAAATGCAGTCGACATTTGACACATCAGGCATCCTGAAAACTCGTAATGACTTTTTGTAGATAATACAGACGCTACTACCTCTACCAACGTGGTCTTTCATGAGTGCATTGTACCCAACAGGCACGAATTCGATGTAAAAATTCCATCATGTAACGAAGTTGCAGTCAGCACAACAATGTCAGAATTGTTACCAAGAAGCCCCTCAAGCTCGGTTGCCTTATTAATTATACTTCTGCAGTTAACGTTCAGGACTACCAAGGACGTAGTACCATGTTGTTTCTGTCACTTATTTTTCCTTTAGGTCAATCCGATACTTTCTCTTTTCTCTGAATCCCAGGCATACGGAACACCATCTACGCTTACTTTATCGAAGACCAGCTTTACTTTAGCGCCGTTTGCTTTTTCTTCAGCTGCACTGTCCTACAAAAGTTTACGCACCTCATCAACGCGCTTTGAAAAGTCTTCGTATAAAGACAACAAAGAGCCTTTTAGTTTGTGGGATGCATGTAAAATAGAAGTCTTTTCCCCATAGTCAATAAATTTTACAATAACCGGCCTAGATTTCCCATTAGATTTACGGCCAAGCCTATGAGTACTTCAATACCTGTAGGCGTTATACCTATCTTCTTTGTTATTATTTCGTCCTTTATCTTCTTCTCAAGTTCTTCAAACGTCTCGAATCCCGACTCTTCTAAACCATAAACAATAAGTTTATTGCGACCACTTCGGTTTTCTAATTCATCTACCTTATTTGTGAGAAATTATTATTGACTGTCAAACTCTATTTTTTTTTTATTTCACCTACTTGTTTCGGCAGTGAGCCCAAACTGGATAACTGTTGCTCAATATCATCTTGTCTATTGCTTAGTGTCGAGATTTGCTTGTTTGATTTCATTCCGTGTAACAACAATTCCTTCAATAGTTCCTTGGACCTTCTTTTGGCCATCAGTAGTTCTGATAGCCGCTCCTCTTCAGAAGGCCCCGAGTTTGTCTCAATGTCGCCCGAAAGAAGTAGGTTAGTAGGCAGTAGCACAATGTTTGTCAAAATACATTTGATACAGTGTGGGCAGGGCAGCAGCAACAAAAAACGGTCATCGCTACGGTAACAGTACATAGGAGTATTTTTACTAACCTGTAGAGCAAAGCAGAAGTGATTGCTGAACATGTTGCTGATAACGCTGCTGGCCTGCCCACTGATGAAAGGCGATGTTGCTCGGACTTTTAAAGGAGCTCAGTGAGCCACGTGATGTGACGCCACAGTCGTCGAGAAAGAGCAATACGCTGTTACTTATGGAACGTAAGGCGCACCTTAATCACCGGACATCTGGCACATGTCACAGTTTCTGCAGTTAGCTCATTGAACGCATCCACGTCGATTGTCGTTGATGCGCAGTTGCAGGGACACCGATAATTCCTGTGATGCATAGGCTCGTGGTTCTAGTGCACGCAGGTAGCCGCTGAGTCGCAGCCATGCAGTGGAAGCGGTCCACTGGTCCACTCAGAAGGGCCGCCAAAACATGTAGAGCAAAGCAGAAGTGATTGCTGAACAGGTTGCTGCTACTGCTGCTGGCCTGCCCGTTCTCGTTCTGCCGACCCGTGCCGATTGGAACATCCCGCTCTCCCTAAGCGAGCCGTGCCACCGATCACTAGTCACCACTCGTCACACCTCCTCAGGATCTGTGGTAATGTTTACGCAACAGGTTCGCTGGACATTCACTTTCGCAGGGCCGTGCTGGCGATTCACATTATTTTTTGAAGTTTTCCACTGTAACACACTAATCACACCAACGCATTTCTGTAGTTGTTTCATAACTCCTATAACAAACTTTGTTAGGACATTTGGATTACGCAACAAAATTTGCGTGAAGGTACATAGATTTTCAATCTGGTGCCTATGGTTCGTGTCTCAAACGTATGAACAAGGCTCTGGGAAACGGTTTTAACGATAGAATGGGTTAAGGTATAAAGAAATATTTTTCGTTTGCTAATGAATACGCAACAAAGACAAAATTTTAAAAAATTAACAATATCCGGCTTATCTTGAGAAGAAGGGGCTTTCGCAAAGATACGTTAAGGAGATTATTTGCCTTTCCGTTTTATACAAAAGACACTTCTGCTTTTCACATTGCTTACTAGCAGTCTATTGAAATAAAGAAAAAGACATTCCTACGAGACATTTGTTTTTTTCACAGGTCTTCTTATTTATGCTCCGGAAGCGCTCTACTCCAAGGTGCTACGAACATATTGGTTGCTTCAATACCGAGGAAAGGATGGCCCTTTATATTGGTGGTCCTGACAAACCGGACGTTGTCGGTACCGCTATTACTCTGCACGGATCAGACATCAATTACACGATAACTGTGGACCTCGATACGTGGGTACAGAAGTATGTAGTTAATTGGGAACTTAACTTGGATAAGCCACTTTTCGTTATAATACATGGATTTAACTTCAAGGACAAAGTTGGATGGATGGACGATCTTAAGGCCGCCTTGATGAAAAAGGTGAGTGAAGTTTATTGTAATGCCGCATGCTCAAGCTTTATCCGCAATGACAAGAAACAGGCGAATTTTATCAATGAAGCGACTGCCAAGACATATAATACCGCAATATTATCTCCACCAGTTGATAATATTGCATATGGTAATATTGTATAAAAAATTGTACATGGTTACGCCTATGCATTTCTCTTTCTAAAGTTTCACTTGTTGCCTGTTGGGGTGGAAATGGTAGAATCTCATAACGTAGTCCTGCAGGTGAAGTGCCCATCGGGCAAGACGACCAGAGGGATCTTTCAAGGACGACAGCTGACATTGTGCATGGTGTTCCGTGACTGCATCAAATGGACCGTCATAAATATAAGTATGGAACTTTGTAAAAGCCCTGATGATGGCCAGGCACTCTTTATCCTTCACAGTGTAATTGGTCTCAGCTTTCATAAGCGTAAGACTTGCATAAGCCACGACATACTGAGAAAACCCTTCTTCGCTGGGCAAGCACAGCGCCGAGGTCAACACCCCTGCCATATGTGTGAACTTCCGTGGGAGCTGTCGGCTCGTAATGACGCAAACTTGGCAGAGACGTTAGTAAACGACGGAGCTTTGTGATGGCCTCATTGCACTCGGGCTAAGACGAAGTAAGGGGTTCCGTAAGTAGCTTCGTCAGGGGCTATATGATGGCGGTCAAATTGCAGATGAAGCGTCTGAAGTAAGAACAGAGACCTACGAAACTGCGCAATTCTTTGATGGACGTCGGCTTAGGGAATTCAGGGACGGCCCGAAGTTTGGCTGGATCAGGGATTATTCCATCCTTGGACACAACGTAACCTAGAATTGTCAGCTGCCGAGCTGCAAATCGGTACTTCTTTAGGTTTAGTTGTATGTCAGTGTTTGTTAAACGCGTCAAAACACACCGGAGCCGTCGAAGGTGCGTGGTGAAGTGAGGATAGCAATAACTACAACGTTGTCAAGATAGCACAAGCACGTGTGCGAGTTCAAGCTGCATAGAACTGGGTCCATCATGCGCAGCACTTGTAAAGGAGGACAGAGCGCTAGTCCTAGCGCTCTCTCCTGTCACAACTTTTTTTCTGTTAGGCTTGCTAGCGCTAGTAATTATGTCACAGCAAATTCAGGCCCACTAGAAAGCGCTGGAGAGGAGAACCCTTTATGCCGTGCCAATCCTCCTCTACAAGCCTAAAGTTTTGAAGTACGCGGGAAGGAAGCTTCTCTAGCAGAGATGTACGTCGAAGTCCAAATTAACTGACTAAATGCATAAATTACTTTTGAAGTTAGCAGCAGTTAAACATATTGAAAGCTGTAGCAACTGAAAGCGTCGAAGAGAGAGGGCGAGTGATGGCGAGTTTTTGTCGTCAATCAGATATTGTTTTCCACGGGTCCGCACTGGTCAGCGCATTCGTTTATCCGAAGTAAACACTCAAATTATCCTTTTCTGGCTCTAATTAAATCGGGAAATGTTTGAGGATTTTCATGCACTGACAGCGTTTATTGACACATAAACTAAAGAAAACATCAAGATGGAGAAAAACACGTCGGTGATATAGCTTGAGCTCGCCTACAGTACAAAATAATCTTGTTCATTTTATTTTTAGCCCGCGCATGGCAACGACAGTCGAGCGACATTCTTTATTGTGAATATTCATCTAAGCTGAACCTGCACAACGTCAAGCTATTGCACTGACTCTTACTTATACGCACAGCAGAATATTTGAATAGATTAACACGCAGTTAGTATATATTATTGCCATTGCAAATATATACAACGCTCCAAGCGAGAGCCGTCTGCTGCCGTATATATTTAGGTATACGTGTGCTTTAGGCCATGCCATGGTATATAGCATGCGGTATACGCGGGTTATATTATCACACCATTTTATCACTAAAATTGCTCATACCTGGTCTTACATTCTTACCCCAATTATTTCTAAGAACCTTGAGAATGGCAACCAAAATAAATCCCACGAAACGAATCACCTAGAACGCATGCCTTCTATCTTGAATCTTCTCTGACCTAAAAAATAAATGTGCGAAGCAATAACACAGCCTTAACCTGGAAATTATATAATTCTTTCCCCTTCCACACAAGAAGTTAAATAGAGCGCAGGCATTGACCCTCAGATTATTGCAAACAGGCGCATATCCCAACCCGGCTTTATTCCACAAAATTTATCCCGACACCTATGCCACTAGTTCTTGCAGGCACTGCAATGACATCGCTAGCCTAGACCATATGCTCTGGCGTTGCCCCTCGTTACGAGGCACAGAACAAAGCAATGAGGACAAGTGGTTCTCCGCTATCAAGTGCCCCGATGCCGGGGCGCAACTATGGGCTGTCCAGAGGGCCCACGATGCGGCGGTCGGGCAAAGCCTGACTGTCCCAACGTGGGAGCGGCCCGCAGCGCGCTGAGTCGCGTACCTCAGGACCTTATTAAAGTTTTGCATCCATCCATCCATTTCGGTCCAGCTTCGCACTACCTCCGGGATCGGCCCTGGAAAGAGGATTTAACATACCTGATAAACAAAAGTGGCGGTGAATTCGTTGAGAAAGACGTTGCCTTTGATTAGAAAACATAAGTGAAATTGTCCGATGGCGAGATTCAAGCAGAGGACCAAGAGTTCGTTTTCACTTGGTCAGTCTAGTTTACTTCAATTCGTACTACCACTACAGCCACGAGTCTTACAGTTCGTATAATATTCTGACATGTTGATACGCCTTCATTGCTTCACCCTTATAACGAAATTGTGATTTTTTATGAATTACGACGAATTCACCGCTTCAATATAGTAAGCAACCTCAATATCTCTGCATGAAAAATACCACTAGCCTTTTATAAGAAACATGACAGCACTCAGCAGATACATTCATTCCATCTAGCTCGTGTTATTCTGATCGTAGTGCGGAGAAGCTCAGTGAAGTCCCTTTATGGGAGAGTTTTCTAGTGCAGGCGATGAAACCTGATTCTCCATGAGAGAACTTCGGTGACTGCGGATGCATGGTGCAGTCTGTGAAGTTCGGCACACGCAATCGACGCAATCGATGACGCATGCCGAAGGCGTAGCCACGCACACCTTGGGTATGTGCACACCCCCCTCCACACCACCACCTCCGAAATTTCTTTGTACCATGAGATGTGCCCAACCCGACCATTAGCCCATATCATTCGTGGTCAAGTAGATTTCCCCACGACCGCTCTTCCAAACTACCAAAGAATTCCTGGCTACGCAACTGCATACAGTTAAGAATTAAATCAACAGCGCGCCTTCGCAATTGCGGACATACTACACTGTTTTATCTCACCGTCTGACTCCCGCGTTAAAACGTAGGCTTTATGCTGCTACGAATGAAAAGCAGTGGTCGCTGCGCGAGCTTTACCGACAGCCTAATATTTAGGTTTATTCAAGCACATAGGTCGAAAAACTCAATCCTAAGCCTGCTAAGTCATACTCACTCTAAGACGGACCGCTGAGTCCGAGTTCAAGTGAGCCTGGCCGAGTAACATTTCAATGAGTCTGAGTCCCAGTGAGGCTTGAACAAAGAAAAAATGTTTTGAAAGTAAATCTGAGTGGGTCCAGTTTATCTTGCCAACTTAAACACACAGAAAAACGTAGCTGAATTCGCGGCGACAGCGGTAATATGACATTGGATACATCACACACGCGCATAAAACAAAAAAAGAGCAAGCACGGGAACACGCGGCTTTGTGCCGTAACTGCGGTTTGCCCCTCTCCTTCGCGAACGTGGGGCTCCACTTTTACCCTCGTCTTTCGCGGAGCAACGGGAGCGAAAGTCAGTGCCACTGCGTCCTGACGACCAGCGCGGCCGTTCCACCGACCTTCCATGTATTTTCTCCGCTTGCCATTAAGCAGGCTTAGAAGGGAAATGGGGGGGGGGGGGAGGGGGGGGGGGGGAGGATTGCTGCAGAGCGCGAAGTGCTAATATAATGTATGCCGTGTAAACATTCCCTTTCTCTTCTGCGGCCAAGGTGAAACAAAACTCGTTGTGGGCTGCGTTGTCGATAGAAGCAAGTAAGTTCGATGCTGCGCAAGCTTTTCCAGTTTAGTAGGTTTCATCAGCGCAGTTGCCAATCCCAGTCAGCGTTCATTCGAACCCTATACCCTGTTTTTATTTGGCGCTCGAGCCTTCGTGTAGAAGCAGTGGTGGCTGCCGTGCAGCGTGACTTGACATCATGACACTGCTCATTCGCTGGTCGTGCTGTTAAACTATGCTTGCGGCATTTCCTACGATGAGTGGTACTACTGTCGTCTTTGTGGAGCAACCGGTTCTTCCAAACACTCAGTGTCCAGCGCGACCATAACGAGGTCACGCGGACTTTCAGCATTTCTCTCATGATTAGTAGTTCGATTGAACATCTCCGACGTAGCTTCTGCGCGCACATTTGGTGCCTTGACGTACAGAAAATGCAAATAGTAGGGAGCATGACGCCGAGCAGCCAGCCTCAGCCAGCCAACCTCCTATGAAACCGCCTCACGAAATTCGCTCCAGAGCCATACTGTACAATAAGTCTTCAGTAGCATGCTGTGCGCAGTTGTTGGGTGTTTTTAAACACTGCATGCTACGCGGGAGGCTTTAGTGGCGCCCTTGTCGCGCATTCTCCATTGCACGCGCTCAGCGCATAAAAATTATTGCTTTCGCATCACGTCGTGAGGACCTATTTTCCATGAGTTTTTTTTTTTTTTTTATATGTCCGTGGCAATTCTTCAAGTTGATCTCGTGACGTTTTCTCTTAGATCATCTTCATTATCCTTGTTTGATGCACACTGTCAGCTAAAATATGCTTACCAGTAATGACAGCTGAGTTTGCGTATCTGCACTTATGGTATATATATATATATATATATATATATATATATATATATATATATATACAGAGAGAGAGAGAGAGATTACCAAAGAGAAAACTGGGGTTGGTTTTGTTCACCAAATGAAGCTTAAGAAATTCTAAGAGCTTACCGTCATGTCCGACACCTCAAAAAGCGTCACAGCGAGAATAAACGTCCTACTGTTTTATAGAAAATCGCAGATAAATGGCATTGCCTATAGTCAAGCTTCTTTGTACACGATTCCGCCAGGAAAAACGTTTGTATAACCCTTCATTCAAACAAAGCACTGTGATGTAACCCTACCTGCCAAAAATGCACATTGCAAAAATGCACAAAGGGTGTGTTCACGGCACGAACGCACGCGTGCACCGAGAAATGAGAATTTGCATATTCTTTGAATATTCCTTTTGCACGTTTTATCTTCAGGCGAAATAAATCTGGCACGGTCAAGGTCAAGCCTCACAGTTCTTTGGTTCTTACAAGACATCGCGATGACCAAGAAATCATAAATGTATTCTTTATCAACGACTCTCTTGCAAAGTCTTTTCTAAATTATTAGCCAGTGTAATCCTTTGCATTCCCTATACATTATCCTTGTATGAAGGCATTTTTGTCATTGATAGGTTATAGAAAAAGTCTGAGTTCGTGAGATCTGTGGACCAAGAAGACCTTTCTGGGTCTTAATGAGTCAGCTCGAATGAACCTGCCTGAGTAAAATTTCTGAGTTTCAGTCTAAGTCATCCCGGCTATCTATAATAGTAGTGAGTCTGATTCCGAGTGATCCCAACAAACTAGCATTTCGGTCAGTATGAGCCCGAGAGAGCTCTAAGCAAAAAAATATAGCTAAAACCGAGAATATACATCGGACAGGCTTTGTGGGGTCACCGAATTCTAATTCCGGAAAAAAATGAGAAATACCGGTATGAACTCGTAAACAATTATATAAGATGGGGGTCCACTTTTCTCGTGTTTATTTTTTTTTTAGGTCCACATATATACCGCTTTTTATGCTAATTTCTTGGAGAGTCTGAGTGAGCTCCGTTTATTGAGCCGACTTATGGTCAAGCGCGTGCAAGGAAAGCAGTGTGGCCAGCTTTGACAGTAGGAATGGCACAATACTATCAGTGTCGTGAACTAAGTTTGCGCGTACCGCAAATAGTAGATAAAAGGAAAATCAGATATCCAGCCGTTCGTAGCAATTGCTACAAAGGAAGCCTTATGGGTTTCCCTTGCAGCAATTGCTACGAACGGGTGGACGTCTGATTTTCCCTTTATAAATTACTTCTCTCCACCTTGCGGGTTTCAGCAGAACTACTACTTCAAGCAAATGGTTGCTTTCAATTGTAGAAAACAGGGTAGGTAAGCGAAGGATGGTAGCCTCTTCAGCGTGAGGCTTTGGGTGAGTGTGGGCGGGAAAAGCTTTTTGTGCTGACGGTGAAGGAAGGCGGATTATTTTTTATATGTGATGACGAGGGTGAGGTGAGAGCGGTACTTGCGGCGTGAGAGTGAGCGAATAAAATAAAAAAAAATTACTGACTATCCGGTAATCCACAGTAGATGTAAGCATTGAATGGCAACCGGCAAAACATATTGACTGGAGATGATAGTAGTCACAATATTGAAATTGATATAATGTATATTCGAGAGGGCACACCCCACCACAGTACACCGCACCACACCGCTCCACACCATGCTGTGCACTGGTGCATTTGGTCGTTGCCCAACTAGAAGAAAACCTGGTGAAGGTGATACGACAGGTAGCGAAAAACACCAGGGGGACAGTGCGCTCTGCCCATCTAGAAAAAAAGCGCCTGAAGGTGGCGCCACGCTGCGTGGCGTCATCTGTAGAGGTGACGCAAAACCGGCGGGGCAAAACTTATGGACTGCTGACGGTCAAAAGTGAGCGGGCAGCCATATCTCAATGCCACACAATGACAACGAAGTGTATGGTGCCCTGTATCTGCCTTTTAAACGTCGCCTATTGGAAATGACAAATAAAACTTCAGCGAACTGGAAGTTACAGCTTTAGTGATATTGTGAACAAATATTATGAACTCGGAAGCAATATATTTTGTAGCTTGTTTGGGCAGTGACTAGCGTATGTAAAGCGGTCCTGTACAACGGGTTGGGGACCAGAGACCGCATTTCCTTAGCTTTTGTCTGATTGAACAGATGATCTCGGTTGTTGTTTTTTCTAGCAACTTGCCCGGATGTTCTCGCTTGAGGGCCCGGGTAACACCTCTGGATGTTGGCTCAAGGTCACTTGAAGGTCATGGGCAACGGGAGCTAGATGCATTTCCTCTAAGATGAGAGCATTTGTCCACCTCTAAGGAGAACAGTGCAATCACTACACTGCTATGGCGTAGAGAAGACCCTGAAGTCATCACGATGACTGACGACAAACATGGAACGCCGGCAGAATGACAGCAATAGGATAATACGGGAATGACGATGATCTAACGAGAACCACGGCGTTACGAGGACCAAATCACAACGCCAGCATGATGACAATGGCATGACGACACTATAAAATCCTATGGGCACAATGCTGAGCTAAACGGCGATAGGCGAAAGCCTATCTATGACTGCCTCTGTTGCTGTTCTCTGACTGTTCTGCGAACGGACCCCGCCGTGGCAGCGAGCATGGGATGCGATCACCGCCATATTGCTGCAAGGTTTGTCGCCGATGTGCGTGCACCCCCACGCGCATGTCCGCGCTCTCCCACACGCCCACTCGCACAGCGCTACTGGCGTGGCGCCTCCTCTACTTGCTCCCCTCGCCGGTGATTACCGCTTTCCCGCGTCTACCAGACTGCGCCCGGACACTCATGAGCCACTAAAGGCTTACTCATTAATAAATACCTAAAACCATTACGACAAACTTACGCCAATTGAAGGATAATAGCTTGACGACACTATAATACGATGCGGAAGTTACGATCAAAGCAAGACGAAAAAGCGTGAACGCTGGAACAATGACCATGGTGTGAAGCGGACATAATGATGACGATGGGTTGACTAACTTGGTATGGCAGCGGTGGAACAACGGCGCAGGACGACAGTACAGATACAAAAATGACATGATAACTACGCATGATAGCAGAGCCATGAGGATGCCATGACGACGACTGCGTGATTGCGACGGCTTGACAACGATTGCGCGCTGACCATGGAAGGCTGACAAGGAAATCACGACAAATTTTTGAGGACCATGTTGCGAAAATGACGGCGTGGAGACAAAATGGCAATACAGACTATGAAACAAGTGAAGATGGGAGAATGATGACGAAGACATGACAAGAAATGAATGAAACTATTGAAATGAAGGCTATAGATATAACATGACGACAATCGTTAGCGACAACGATGTGTTTATATTGAGGCTCCAACGCCACGCTGCGTATGTTTGAAATGCATTCGGTGCTTCCCAATGTACAACCAATAACCGACGGATATCTGGATCCCACACGGGACGATAATGAATGTTGTAAGAGTTGGGGTCGGACATGTCAAAAAGGGTAGCTGGCCCGTGCCGTGTTTCGAATTATCTACGCCGAGGACGTTGTTGAAAGGAGGAACGTGTTCACATCGAGAACGAAGAGTACTGGGATTATCTACAATATCTACATGAAGAGTGGAGAACGTTACATCTCATCAGTCTAGCATGACTGAAGTGAAGCCCACCGAGGAGCCGAAAACGGCTGCTCTGTACTCCCTAGATCTTTAAGCCAAAAAATCTTTCGTCCAACCTTCGTCCAATCGCAGCGTCCAAAGTTGTCCGAGGAGCCGCGTTGAGGGCGAAAGTTCACACACTCACTACCACACCTTCGTTTCACTGAACGCACAGAAAGGGAGGGGGAGTTCATAGAGAGGGGTTGTCACGCTTGAGTCAAGCTGGCGCGTTTTGGTTCCAGGAGGACCCCACAGTTAGCTTGGGCGCTCATCAAACGACCATGGCGGTTACCGGAGTCCGTGACGGAACGGCGTAGAACACCATTTTCTAGGCGGTTTCTTGCTCCCATTGCTCCGTGAAGATGACAGTGAACCAGTTAGCCATACTCGGACTGCCAAACATGTCTCCCTTGCGGGCGCCGGTGTTCTGCCCGTGGAGGACGCATTGTAAGCTTCAAGAAGCGATTCGTCGCAGTGGGCTAATTCAGGCTAGAAGGTCACTACCCACGCTGGCCGATGGTAATTGCGCCTCGATGACCCGGAAAATCTCGACTGGCTGGTGCAGATGACTGCTGGGCAGCAAGAGAATGGCTCGTGGCAAGGAGAATGACTTAGCTTGCAACAACTAGCTACGAAATGCTGACATACACTCCAAAACACCTCACAATGACAGGTAGCAGCAAACGAACCCCACAGCCAGGGCTCTGCGCAGAAATGAAGAATCTTAGAACTCGCTTTACACACGCCATGCTTCAAAGTAAACATGAGTGCAGGAGCAAAATATACTGCATTTCACTGTGCAAATTTTGAAGGAATTCATGCCGACCAAGTTACCCATCATTGATGGAGTCCTGCTAAATGAAAGGGGATCGTCTTGGCTTAACAAAATAAAGAAACAAGAAAAAAGGTCGGAATCTCTCAACGCAGAACGATCTACAATGTAGCCTGCTCAAGCCATCCGCATTACTACGCAACTTTCCCTTCTTGTATATGATAGAGAAGTTGTACTGTTGGAGGGCGAGGCTCCATCGGAGCAAGCGGCCATTTTCTGTGACATTTGATTAAGCCATGTCAGAGGGTAGTGGTCGATCTCGAAGATGAATCTAGCTCCGTACAAGTAACATGACAACTTCTGGGCTGCCCAAACCAAATAGGCGCATTCCTTCTCTGAAACACAATAGGCTTCCACTCTCACAGTTAGTTTACTGCTGGCATAGAAAATAGAATGTTCCTCATTATCATACCCGACCTGAATAAGTAGAACGCCTATTCCTCTGTCGCTTTCCACACACTGAACTATGAATTCTTTTGTATAGTAAGGCAGGCGAAGCACACGACGAGAAACTAATAACGTTTTCAAACCTTGGAAAGCGTTCTCTTTGTTCTTATCCCAGTGCACGCTGCTCAGTGTTCCATTTGGGGGTGCGTCCGTTAAAGTACTTGCTATTTGCGAATAATTCGGAATGTACCGCGGACAGTAACCAACAAGTCCCAAAAATGAACGAATGTCAATTTTCGTGCGCGGCTGTGAAAAATCTCCAATAGTAGGTGTTTTCAGCTCAGCCGGCCGTCTCGTACCCTGGCCGACAGACAGCATGGCCCAGTTAAGTCACATGTGAGCAGATAAATCTACATTTTTCCGCCTTCAACGTTAGGCATGCTTACGTCATCAGCGAGAACACCTGCTTGAGGTGCGATACGTGCTGTTTCCAGCTGTCACAAAAAATTGCGACATCATCAAGATATAGCAGTATAGCAGCGAAATGGCACCTAAATTCCCATTGGCTGCGACGCGACGTCACGTGCGTGCCTCAGCAAAGCAGAGCGGGTGAAGGGATACGCCTGCTGCCTCGCTGGCGCGCTAGGTGTTGCGTAATGGGAGAGGGCAAAAGCTAAGGGGATGAGGCAAAGAAAGCTTTGCCCTCCATCCCACCACCTCGCGCTTCCTGATCCGCCACTACTTCGCTTTTGCTGGGCCACCTCCTATACGGTCTATCCCCAGCCTACTCCTCCGGTCGAACCCACTTGGCCCTCCCGGCCAGGCTGCTCTGATGCTGCTAGGACGACCCTCTACATTTCTCCCTCCTACCCACTCTCTCCTTTACTCCTATCTCCCGCGCCCTGCTGGCGCTGAGCCGTGCTCCCGCATGGGTTGCAGAAGATAGTGCTGGCCTTTCCTCCTTTCCCCACAAGAACCACTTCTCTCTCTCAAACAAAGAAATGACACGAGATACGAGGGAGAAAAGGGAAAAGAAGGAAAATATTGTAGTGACCTGGCAATTCAATGAGTGGCATTGCCTTATATGTTAGTACACGCATCTCCACTTGAGGCTTTAGAGGGTGAATTGGGTGACTCATAGGACTGAGTCCGGAGAGGGGACCAATCAACAACGAATAGGCTCTTCGTCCCCCTAAACTATAGCCCAAATGCATCATCGCGGTGAATGGGCAGCTTCTCTCTGTCATTCGTGGCACCGTCTTGTGCAATGAAGGCGATCCGTGGCTCCAACCCGTTACTCACCACCATTGGCCCATCCTGAGCTACAGTAGCTACCCACTTATCATAATTCGTCTTATGGCTGCCATATGCGCAGACACCCGTGTGGTGGAACATCGGCTGTGAGAAGACCACCACAAGTTAGCTACGGTGTCACGACAGTCAGCACTTGCTACCCGAAGAGGGATGCATATATATGGATTGTGGTGGCCGTTACGTTCTACTGTTGGTTTGTACAACGTTGTTCAGTATTGGCTTTTGTTTCCTGAATGTTAAATGCTTTTTATCACTGTGGCACTGTGTTCCTATCTGTCTCTGTAGCTCGACAGAATCGTGACACTGTAATAACGAATCCCTCCAATCGCCGACGTTTTGGTTAGGCTAGATCGCCCACTTACAGAACCAGATATTGCAAATATTGTTCGCGTAACTAGTCCGCTACCTGTTTAACTGCCATGAAAAGCTTTTCAACATTTACGCCTCTCCGACGGCCAATGTATGGACATAATTAAATCAGTTTTTGTTGTACTAATAAAAAATAAACAGATTTCCTTTAAGATTTAAAGTGCTTTATCTTCTGAAAACCTGATTTTCACCTTTGAATAGCTCTACCGAGTATTATATAGGTTAAAGAATTAGCGGGAAAAAAAACGACAACACGAATGAATGGAACCATGTAGCAGCCAATGTAGCTGTCGGTATTGTTCTTTTGCGCTGTGCTCCCGCATGCACTTTCCAGAACGAAAAATATATCTGACGTCTATATAGGTTGCTGAATGATGCAGTAGTCCTGTTAATATTCTAAGGCTAGATTTATTGTTTTGCGTTTTGTTTACACAATAATAAATTTGGTTTTTTTTTCTTAGGTAAAATGCAACGTTCTAATTGTTACGTGGCTAAATGGAGCACGCATGCCTAATTACCCCGCCGCAGCAGCGAACAGCCCTATGCCTGGTGTTTTGCTTTCAAAGGCGCTTCAAGAGATGATTGCGACATCTGCAGGAAAGCTGCAAGCAAAGAATATACACCTAATAGGATTCAGCTTAGGAGCACAAGCTGCAGGCTTTTGCGGTCGCCATTTCTACAATGCCACAAAGGAAAAGCTCGGACGCATAACAGGTAAATATTTACGAATAACATTAATTTCTATGAAGAAATGCCATGAATAGAACCGGTACGCCTATAAAAACAGGAGAAATCTTTAGTGTTAGGAAGCAACATCATAGAAAGTTTATGTATTTGAGGTACGCAATTTAAAAGAACGCACGCAGCCCGTTAGAATGATGTACAAATTTTTCCGAGTACAGAATATTTGTGCCGCATTTGAGGCATCCTCCTGCACTTGTTATGAAGTGCGTAAAGCTTTCGTACCAGTTTAGCTGCAGCACGGATCTGTATTTCTACTGTAACTAACTGGTGTGGCAAGATGGGTAGGTGTGCCGAAATGCGTAGTTCCCTACTTATCTGCGTCATGAGAGCAGAAGTGGCTCTGCAGTAAGACGCCTATCGAGGAGTGCGCGTCGACTGGGGCTCACTATGTTGTTGTAGCGCACCTCTAATATTTCAAATCATTTTTTCACACTATTACTTGTAAGAATGTGGTAAATTTACAGGGAGAAAGTGTATACAGTGTGATGTTTCTTGATGCAGTGAGCCATTTTGAAAAGCTATCATTTATATTGTCCGTTCACATGCCGATGGCCCAGTGTGCTGCGTTCTCTATCACGATAGTTCTAGGAGTTACTATAACTTCCTCAGGCGTTCAAGAAGGGAAGTGAACAGGGTGGTTGCAGTTCGTGAATACCAAGCTCGTGAGACTTCGGGACAGAGTGAAAGTATTCCTGTGCAGAAAAGAAAGTAAGCCGGAGGCGCGTCCCTTGCTTTGCGCCACATTGTATGTTCGGCTACAAATATGTAAGCCCAAGGCGAAAATTTTATTCATTTCGATACGCTGACGCCCCGAACTTTTCGAGAAATAGAAATTTGTCCTTCATCATGCTGGCAGAATGTTTCAACCACATTATTCATGATCCAGCGGCACTTGAAGTCGCATTTTATCGAGCCTGTGATCGGCAGGAAAGCTGTGCAGATTCCGATGGCGTATGTGTGGCTGATGTATGCCATTGTTCCTTTGATGCTACCCACGCTAGAAGCTTACATCGAACGAAAATTGACACAAAAAGAACAGGCAAGGCTCCGACGTCATGTCAGCTGTTGAAATAATCCCGAAGAGACAACAAGCCAGCCTTACACGCGCCTAAAGCAAAAAGGATGCGCGTGAATATATCGCGTGTTCTACAGGTGAAGAATGAGTATTTCTACTCAAGTGAAGAAATGAACATGTTCAAAGGCGGCCGACGAAATGGTTCTTTGTGCACAAGATTTAGCTTGAACTGCAGCGGCCTTGGTTCACAAGAAAACGACGGTCAGATTGCGGGCCTCTCGCCTATGTGTTATTTTTTTTCCTTTCCCCAGATAAAGCCTTCAAAAGTCATCGGTTGTGACCAGCACAAAATCGAAGTTATGAAGATCCTCATCAATCTAATGCACATATTACCTGCATTTCCGTGTGAACAGCAAGAACGCGGCTCCTGAGTGTACTCCATAAAAACAAGAACACTGTACGGTATAAGCTACGACATGCTTTGTGAGCGCTGTGATGTAGTGTCGTGTTACATTTAAAGCACTGTTGCAGTGCTTTAAAGAGAGTTGCAGTAAAAGCTGAGTGTTGCTGGTTTGGGTGTGCTACCGAAGAAATACATTAATTATTCATTGCGTTCAAACATGCGCATTGTAAACATTTATTGTGCAGTTCTTGATAATATTTATGTTATCAACATCATGTGTGTGTCCTTTATATCCATCACGCGTGTAACTACCCTGACAAGGACAAGGTGCTCGCGCTCGATGATCAAATTATAACGCTCTCGTGGAAGGAGCATTGGACTTGTATAGGCCATGATGCAGGCTTAACCACGTTGGTGTTGTGCAAGAACAGCGCCAATGTCATTGTCACTCGTTCGCGTGTGAAATTCTGTTGCAACAGATGGGTAAAAATGCAATAAATTAAGAATGTCCTAAGCCGATTTATTTGGCTTAGTAAGGCAGTAACAGTATTCAAGACCCAACCAAAAAATTTGATCTTTGTCTAAAAGGTCGGTGGCGAGAAGGGCGACGTAGACAAATTTTTGAACAAAGTGGTGTAAGTATGAACACAAGCCAAGAAAGCTGTGAAGATATCTCCATTAACAATATCAAGCAAACTCTTTCATGGCGTGAAATTTCCCGGGGCCAGGTTAGGCTCTAGCAGCATTTAGATTATTTCAGCTTGAGCTTATCGCCACAGAATAGTTCGAGAATGACCAAAAGGCGTGGCTACTGGCTTACACATGTCGGCGAAAGAATAATAACACTATCAATGTAAAAAAGGCAAGATAACCTTTTCAATCCACCGAGAAGAGAGGCCATCATGCGTTCAAATGTAGCCGGCGAATCGTAGAGGTAAACACGACTTTAGACCGGCAAACACTGTCTAGCGTAACATACGCGGTTTACTCACAGTCCACCTGGCAGACAGAAATTTTCCAGGACCCTGTTCTCAGATCGACGGACAAGAAGAATTTCGGGCAATGAAGTCAGCGGAGCTCGCCATCTATTTGGAGTGAGGATACACGTCCTCCTTTGTCATTGTGTGCAGGTGGTAATATTGTACAAGTAACCGCGAGGTGTCGTACGTTTTCTTTAGTAGAACAGCTAGTAATGCCATGCCATTGGCTGGACAAAGGTTCAACGATATCCTTGACCATCATCTTGTCTACTTATATTACTGTAGTTTTGCGCACCGCCGTGGAGATGCGGTAACGGCGTTGTCTGACCGACTTGGCCTGCCGATGAGAATGCAATGTTTGACGTCCTTTGTCTGGCATAGTGAACACTCTTCAAAGACAATTTAAAATAAATCTGTAGTTGACGATTGGCTTGTGGGCGTACTTAGTGCTTGTCTAGGGCTGCCACGCACCCAACATTGTCGCTGTGCAAATACGAGAAGTGGATGAGGTCGAATGTCATGGCTGGAGCATCGGTCGCGAACATAGCTATATGTTATGTCTGTTAGCGTATACAGCATGGCGCCTGCAATTCCTGCTTGGAGCACTGATGCGGGTACCTCAAAATTAAGCACTAGAATACAGGCTTTCTTATGGGGTATACTTGCGACGAGATTACCGAGAGCAACGCAGTGCGTGAGAACGACATCTAGAGCAGGGGATACGGAGTAATCATAGCTTTCAACTGGGGGAGACAGATAAAATTATATACTTGGTGGCTTGCAGTGGCAGGCGGACAACATAAAATGGCATAGCTGACTAGGGGCATAAGGAAATTGGTCAGGACTAGTAGGTAGCAAAAGTGTGGGAGATGCATTGCACAGCCCATTAGGCTGGATTTCTTTGACAGGTAATCGAGACCAAGGTTCAAGTCACGTGGCCACTGTTTCAACACTGCAACTAAAGCACTGCTCTTGTAATGTGCAGTGCTCACAATGTCAGTGCACAGGCAATGAACAGCAGGTGTGCTACCATCAGCCACACGTACTATTCATCGAGTAGCCGGCTTCTTAGTCTTCTGGAGTCGATTCACCAGATTAGCGCGTATGACTGAGGTGTGTGTTCCAGTGTTAGCAGGAGCTGTAACTAGAACACCGTCTACTCGAATAACGAATAAGTTACGGCGAGTAGAGTAGGGTAAAGACAGCTGGTAGATTCGTCGACTTAGCGTCTGGAATGAAAACTCATGGAGTCACCGTTTCGATCTCTTCGCGAACGATGCGTGCCAGGTTGTTTTGCAAACGCCTGACTTGGTGGCATCAGGTCCGCAGATGATGAAGTTGCCTAAGTGTTAGGTAGTCTACCAGATTTTGAATGCGACTTCTTTTCGCTGGCAAGGAGCTCCGACATTCCTACACAATAGCATAAACCTTAGTTCATTTGGGAAAAAAATACAAGAGGCTGAACGGATTGTCCGCCATCGCCTATAGAATGTGTCCAACTTTGTCGGCTTCGGACATGTTATTTAGTTTCTTGTACAAAGCCAGCACATCCTGAACGTGCGCTACATACGACTTCATCAATTTCTGAGCACTCGCTGCAAGTTTGTGAATCGCAGCTTTATGACGACCAACATGCTTTCCAAAAAATTTGCTAGACTTTTGCTTGGAGTAGCCCGAGCTAGCCATGTCGTTTGGTGTCTCACACCAGACGCGGAATTTGGCGTGCAGTATAATAAAAACGAGTGGTTAAATAAATAATTTATGGTGTTTCGGGTGCCAAAACCCCGATCTGATAATGAGGCATGCAATAGTGGGGCACTCGAGAAATTTTGACCACCTGGGGTTCTTTAACGTGCACCTAAATCTAAGTACACGAGTGCTTTCGCATTTCGCCCCCATCAAAATGCGACCACCCTGGCCAGGATTTGATCCCGTGACCTCGTTCTTAGTAACCAGTAGTTAGAAACAATTCTCTGCTGAAATTGGGCCACATGTTTTCTTCCTGCTATTTCGGTTGAGTCTGTCCCCACGATGAAAAGACTGTAGGTATCAGAAGCTGTTGACTGGTGTGGAGCGATAAATTTCCGCAACACCTGAAAAATGTGGGCTCATGAATATACGTCACCAACCGACAAAATAAGCAGGAATGTGACTACAAATACTGAAGCTCTGACGAGAATCGAATCAGCTCTCTCACTTATTCATGGTTCAGACTACATCAACCAGTTCTGGCGGTGATGTGTTTATTCTGGCTAGATGACTAACACTGCGATTGAAGCCGTGACATTTCACGAAGTGCACAGCTGCAGAACTCACGGATCAGTGCACTGCACTGCAATTTATTGACACAGAAAGTGCTGGTACATGGGTCATGTTTTCGGACTCGAGACCGGCTTTACACACATGCAATCAGTTCTCTGACGTGTATCTTACAAACAGCTCACGTACGCATTTGTCAACTTCTCCACAACGCGAAACAGAAAGGCCACAAAATTTCAAAGTTTCAATTGGCTACCTGGCCATTGCGGGATCCGTGGAAATTATCAAGCAGACAAAGCTGCCCGAGAGTTACAGCAAGAACAACAGATTGTTTCCATTCCTCTTTCCATGACAGACGCTTCAAGTCAGCTTCGCCACATGGCACGCAAGCTCTCTTTAACAGAGTGGAACACCGCAAATATAAGACGCACCAGGTTGCACGAGCTGACCTCTTCGCTCCAGTTCCGACCTCCACCCGGGCTTTCCCGCCGTGAGACATCGCTTCTATACAGGCTGTGGTGGAGAGTGGCTTTCACGAAGGTGCACACTACCACTACTGTGAGTGGAAGGACCGACAGTGCTGCGTGCGACGTCAGTAGCGACGAAGAGAACATAGATTTACTGCGCTAATGTGATTGATTTCATTCGGAAAGACAAATATTATCTACCGCATTGCGACGACTGGACGATCGGCCGTTGTCCGTGTAAGCGCTGCTTGAAGACCGTCCCCATCGCTCGTCGTCCCACAAAGCTGTGAAGGCACTTTTGTCTTTCTTGAGGGCGACTGGCCTATGTGAGCAACTTTCACTTGCACAGACCCTCCGCTTGCGCAAGCGAGCTCACCACTTTTTTCATCCGCCCTCCCTTTCTCTGTCTCATCTTCATATTCCGTCTTTTCGGTTCCCCAGGGTAGAGTACTCAACAAAATGCATTTCTGGACAACAGCCCTGCCTTCTCTATTTCTTTCGTCCTCCTCCTCCTCCTGTTAACGTGAAATATTCCTCTTGTCTATCCTTATTTTCTTGGAACACTGCAAATAATTTAAGCAAGCATCCCATTGTATTTCAGTAAAGAGCTTCTTGTAGTACACAAAGGCAAACCTCCCAACTGCCTCACCAGTATAAGAGCTTCCAGGCCATGAACTGCTGTTTCATACATTTTTTACGTGTAAAAAATTTGCATACTTTTGGGCTAGAAGAGCCCAGTTTATAACATAATTCTGTACTAAAAGGTAGCAAAGGACTACCTCTGGCTGGATATTTGCATTGTTCTACTACCTTGAGGCTCCTCTACGCAGCTGGCATTCGCAAAAATCAGTTAAATAAGTTTGTTTAGCCTTCTTGTATGGTCATGATCACTGTATTTTCTTGCTTTTGGGCCTAGGATTTGTAACATTTCACAACGACCATTTGCATTTGTACCGAATATATTAATCTCCATACAGTAAGACTAAAAATGTGTCTCTGTTCATCCATGTGATGGACGCCATACAAGAAAGAACGTTTTTCTTGTAGGTCTTGACCCGGCAGGGCCTTTGTTTGATATCTCGGGCGTGGCCTTATCGAAGGAGGATGCGACCTTTGTCGACGTTATACACACCAACGCAGGAACTTTCTTTGATTTGAGCCTTGGAATAAGGGGGCCGATAGGGCATGTGGATTTCTACCCGAATGGTGGCAGGAGACAACCAGGCTGTACCGGTAAGAGCCAGTGGCCTTTCTCTTGTGATGCATTGAAGTACCTTGAGTGTGATTCATATATTGGCTAGCAAAATCATTGAGCCCGTGTTACACTCGCTCTTCCATCTATAGCGGCACAAGTTGTATCCATATATATGATGGCGACCATGGCCAGTTTAACCTTGGGTTCAGGCAGCGCGCGAGCATCAAGGAATCGTATGTTTCTGCAAGGATAGCCAATAAGCCAAGAATTATATAACACATTTTGCAGAACATTGCTATTTCTTTACACTCCAAGTGGACCCTTGGATATTTGCTCTTTTGTTTCTGTATTGCGCGCTTTAGGCTTGTCAACGAAGCGACTCAAAGCGCTCGCTTGCTCAATGCAGTTTATAACGGTGACTTTCTCGCGCTTCTGACAGCACGTATTAATGACCTAGTGATGACAAAATCAAGTTTTTGTGCTGGGGAGAAGGGTTGGAAACTAGCCATCAGATATATAACTACAAGTTCATTGAGCGGCAGCGTCATTCGGCGTCAATGGGCACATACGACGTGTGCTCGCAGCAAGGCGATAGTCGTCATAACCGGAAGATTCAGTCGGGAGCACAGTATAAGAATGAACCGCTTTAAATAATTACTACGTAATACCTTAACATATACTGCCGGCTCACACATACCCTTAAGCACACCGAAGTCTTATTGCCTAAGGGCATTACGTTCACCAGATCGGTTGATTTATTTAGTTTACTTTCATTTGTGCTTTCTTACGGGGCAGTGACTGCATTACCGTTTTCGTGATTCCTCCAGAATGGGCATGTGCCACGATGAGAGAACAAGTACAAAATATCCGTCACGTTTCTACATGCATACGCCTGTAATTACCATTGTTCCTTCAACAAGCATCGTAAGCCTCCTCCCCTATCGTTAGGGTGATTAGTAGATACGTGAGATTGTGCCTATGCCCCGTTTGTAAACATGAAGACAAACCTTGTCGACAACACTGGAGACTATTCACTTCCCGATTATGTATGCATTGCTTCGTTACGTTTCCTACGGCGCCTAATGGGGAACGGTGAATCGGTAAGAGCAACGAGTATTTGGGGGCTCTGAAGTTGCTGAGGCCACTGGTGAAGATGTGGTGAAGGACGACCTATACTCTATACTAAGTACCCTATGAGTGCCTGTACTATATTTCCCAAGTTAGGTGCTGCACTGCGAAAGCTGGCAGGATTTCAACCAATCACGGAGGCGAGCTACTCCACGTTGTGTTAGTCCGCGCTCACATTGAGTCGTGGCCTAATCGGCTGAACGCCCGTACCACGAGATCGTGCGAGTCTCGGGGGCAGGCAAGCTAGAATCCGGATGGGTCGAGCTCAAAATCTTCTTTTCATGTTAATGTTTCGTCGCTCCATAACGCCAAATACACCGCACCGCACTGTTCGTGCGGTCCTTTTGGTTGTTTACTTCCGTAACGAGCTTACCGGGTATCCTCGACCTACGATTGCACCTCACGGAAGCCGCGAAAGGCATCTAAAGGTAGGCCCTTTCTTGAAAGGTTGTTTGTGCTTTTATGGATATAATGTCGTTTTGTGGGGAAACTGTATATGGTTCACGCTCCGGGATTTTTTCGTGACGTGGTCCATCAACAGAATAGGTTACGCAGCAAAGCCAACTTTTTCACGAAATCCTTGTGGCTATCAATCTACCTTCGAAAAAACACGGTGAAAGAGCCTGCTTAGGCAACTCTAACATTAAGCTGAACTTCATTTACTTGTCAGTTATTTAGTTTACTGTGCAGTTGTAAACGTTTCTGAATCCCCGTGTTCCGTCAATACATCGGCTTTTATGGGAGCAGAAAGATTACAAAAAATGGCAACACACCGCTCTCGTGTTGGATTAAACGTTGCAGAAATTTAACATTCGCCATCAACATCACCGCTAGCTATCATCAATCAAAGCAAAGAGCACAGAAAGCTTCGCTTACATCAATTCCCACAGTGCGTGAGATTCCCACATATTTACTAGTATTAAGAGGGGGGAACATTGGGCCAGTTAGTAGCCTCGATAGCCACACTTCATGTGCCCAGAAATGTACTTCATAAGCCAATCACAACAAAATGGTTGGCTTTAAGTCGATGTCAACTGGAGTTGAGTGGGCTTTTCAAAAAAAAATTATCTGTATTTCTCTGTCCAATTTTGTGCGGTAGTCGTAGTGGCAACAACGCCTGCATTTCTGGATACAAGATTACCTATGTCCGCAAGGCGTGGAAAAGCTTTAGGGCTTCCTAACGTAGTCAAGTAGACCTTGACTAAGTTCACTAAAATACAAGCTCGAGGCTGGGTTTATTTTTTACAGCGAAGCTGTATATCGCTAGCCGATTCGTCCGTCCGTCTGTCGCCTGTACGCCGAAAATTCTTCCGGCGCAATCCCATTCGCATGCACGAAAAGAAAAAGAGAGGTGCGCGATTGGCTGCGCCAGTAGTGACGTCATTGCTCCCAATCGCCGCCGAGCGCGCGCGCAGCAGTTTCTCTCCGGCTCTGAAATGGGTGGGCACTGCTGAGGAGCAGGCAGGTTTTGATCAGCAACGCAGCGAGCAGAACAGGGAACAAGCTCGCCTACGTCGAGCCGGTGCTGCAGCCCGGGCACAAGAACAGGCTCGTGCAGCCGAGCGCGAGCCGCAATTGCGTACCGAGGATCCGGCCGCCTGCGAAGCCGTCGTTTAATGAACCGTTGCATGTTTCAGCTTCGCTGGTTAACCATCTCTACGGAGTGCTTGGGCCGTGATTTTTTCTTAACAGCGTCTCACTGCGCAGCATGAACATAGCGATGGCGGTGGTGCCTTTGTATAAGCAAAACTAATATAACAATATCTACTTCTGAGTGTATAAAACAACTCAACGGTCACAGTGTGGAGTTGGTAAAAAAATGCGAGTGATGTGGTGAACACGATCGGACGAGACTAGTCGCGCGCTTTCCCGGCGCAAAGTTCTGTCCGGGCAGCCACCATGTTTTGATAAAAAATACCCTTTGGAATTTACTGTAAAAGAACTACAGCGGCATATTATATGCGGATTTTTTTCACTGGCTGGAACTTGGCACCGACGCTTTCATAACTGATACCTGCCTCTGAACCAGTGACGCTTGGCGTTCAAGCAGTATTGGAGCAAATCAGGTAACACGAGCAAATATGGATCGCGAAAAAAACACTAACAACACAACTCTTGGATTGATGCGGAACCAAAAAATGACACCGTTATTGTAACGAACTTAGACGGCAGGTTTATTACTGCATTGTTTGCTTCATTTTAAGTACATTGCGGCAGGTAGGCCTATAGGCAGGTTCCTGCCTCTGTTCGCTTTACTAAAAAGGAAATTAATGTGTGACCTATAAATGAGTTTTGCGCCAAAACCACACACACAAGAAAGTAGACAACACGGGCGCTTACTTCAACTGTTTAGTGAACGTAAAAGCATCCTACGTATATAGCTCTCCCAGACCGCGAGTGCATGCGCACGCGTACAATGCATCAAGTAGATTCGGGTACAAAACACGTTATCTGAGTAAGCGTGAAAGAAATTTCTGCTCGGCCTCGTACAGAAAAACAGACGTGTCACTGACAAAATTCGGACCAGCTTTTCTAATCTAAAAAGCTTCCAAGGTTTCACATGCCGTTTGCTGCCTGCCTCTACCCAAAATCCTCACATCTCGGAACCGTGGAACACAAGTGGTGCTAGCCCTGCAATGTTCTACGAGCCGTTCATCCACATTTTCTATATTTTTTGCATGTTCGATAAGTCGGTCATTCACGCAACGCCCCATCTGTCCAACATAAGTTTTTTCCGCAGGGCAGGGTAATTTCATAAACGACGTTTGTGTCACACTTTGTGAAACGTGAGGCGTGCCTTTTCTGACAGGCCAACCTTCTGGCCTTCGCAATATATGCGTCGGCAAAGCTGAGCTAAGCTGGTTTTGGCGCGAAACTCGTTTATAATGTCGGATAACCAACTAGCCCAGCAGTTCGCTCTTCTAAAGTATATAATGTGTGTCTAATGGTGGAATCAAACCTCGGCTGTCTAGCACAGCGGCCAGGTGCTCTTACCACTAGGCCACATTTTCTTTTCTCTATTGCCTAAAATATGGCTTTATTCTGAGGAAGAATTAGGACACAATCAAACGCACAGTTCTCTTGTTCCAAAGCAAGCCAGCTTGCTTACTTGCTTCCTCCTCATTTGTTACGCTTACCCAGTACGGGGGGGGGGGGGGGGGGGATTGGCCAAGAAGCCAGCGGGTAAAGCGAAGGGGTGAGAGAAAAACCTAAACGGAAAAGTAAATCAGGTGAAGTATAACATTTATGATAATTAGGAAAGAGATTTACCTGGCAGACAGAGAAATAAAAATATTGTTTAATTATATGTAAACGGCAAATTTTATGTTGTTTGTTGGTAATGGAATCATCTTGAACACACAATCAGGTATTTATTAAGCTATCTAATAATTGTTTTCGAGAATTAACACGGTAGCCTAGTTGTGTCACAGAGGCAGTCGCGAATGGCCACGCAGTAGTTCCTCTGGCTTAAGTCCATTGAAGAAGCCTGGATATTTGGACAGTTAAAGAAACACCTAATTTTCGGAATTAAAATTCAGATCTTTTACTCTAACTTTTAAAAAATCGGCTGCATGTTAGTAGAAAGTCACCAATGTTTAAGGTTCCTTGGCAGATAGGACACAGAGGGGACGGCACCGGACCGCACCTGGGGTGTTATAACTTAAAGCTCTTCCAAAGTTTTCTATTTCAATTCTGCAATCAGCCTTCCACAATTGCTTAAAAAAAATTTAGCCCACCCACACTTCGCCTGTCTGTCGCCGGACGTCACGAAAACCGCGATGGCTCCACATATGATATGACGTGTACACAGTGATTAGGCATGATTAGGCCGAACAAAATAAAAATGATTATCTCTGATTTGACGCCTTTTCGTCGTTGGCCCTCTGCTATAGGTCAAAATTTTTCGGACCGCACCCACTTTGTCTGTCTGCCACGCCGCGTCAAAAAACCATGCAAGCTCATCGCTTCAAAGCGACGTGTACGCGTATAAAGATTCAACAATGTGCCGTACCAAACATTTATTTTTTCTGAATAGCCGAAGACTGCCCCATTCTGAAACGAATAGAAGATGGCTGCCCGCCAATCGCTCAGGTACTGGCCACTCGGAGCTGCCGGAGAGAATGGATCTATTTGCGCATAATAAACATGTTTGCATGGCAGCATAGCGTTATCGAGCCCTTTCGGCACGTATGCGACATCACTGTTCTCTGCGACATCACGGCATTCTTACCCTCCCTTTGCCCGCCGCCGCGATTTCCGACTAGCCATCTCAAGTTAAGTAAGCGAAAGCGGACCAAAGGTAGACACCGGCACCACCATCCTCAGCCGGTCGTCTATTTTCACTGCGCTGGCTCGGCCCCATCGAAACCTTCTCCCCTTGAGCGTGCTCCTCGCCACTTGTCAGCCAATTAGATAAGAAAAACCGCTCAATGTAGGCAATGTTAATCGCTTTCAAAGAAAACAAAAATGACCTCCTATAAACCAGGAGAGCGTTTGATTGGTCTTTTCAAACAACGCCGCGGGTTACCGCCCGATGCTTGCGTCGGTGGTTACGTAAGTTTCACCAAGAGATTGAAATAGTTTTACGTTATAGGACCCCTGAATAGGTAAAAAGTTAATGGTGAGATGCGGCATCATAATCTTTCTTGAAAGGCTCATCGGGTGTGCGCCTGGCCACTTCCTCGTCTTCTTTCCTTGTGACAGCCACGCTCCGAGGTGCCGTGTTCGATTGGACAATGTCCGGGACCGGCCCAATATCTTCAGTAGCGTTCCTAAGTTCATGGTCTCACAGCACGCCGCGCAGAAATTGTGCGATATTGTACCAAAGTTATTATCGTCCAAGCTATTCATGCTTCTGCGTTTCTTCTCAGTACGAATGTCATCGTCCTTTTACATACACCACATGACACGGCCGCATGAACGCTCGATTGCATAGCACGTTGTCGATGATCGCGTCACAACCTGTATTTCTCGCGTTAACGCTAGTTCACTACGTGTGTAGAAACCAACAGTTGCCATGCCGTAAGCTTGCGTCGGCCGACCGATGCAGAAATCATGGCGTTGCTGCCCTATGCTAGTGTGCAGCGTCACTGTAGTCGTCCTGCTATCGTCACAGACACGTATGTTTAAGACCAACAACGTAACTACTCAATTTACACAAACACGTTAGTCCGAATGGTACCACCTTGCGGAACCTCGAACAACGCTAGACTGCCAAGTGCCTGTAAAATGCTTTGCATAACAACGATTCAAACAGCTTGAGGAATGCAGTGAAAGTCTTGTTTTCAGGAATCATTGCTTGCGGAATGCACCGACTTGAAAGCTTGGCGTCAGCAGTGGGCAAAGTTTTTCACGTCGTGAAAATAGCCTGCTTCGTAGAGTTTTTTGCCCTTTGCCATATTTCAGCCTCGGGAAGAAAAAAAAGAACAAAGCTCCATCTTGTGCAAAATTGAGAAACCAGCTGTTTTCAACAATGGGTGACTGTTCACAGTCGCCATCACCTTGGCTTGCTGCTGTCGTAACGTGGCCGTGAGGTGGAATGTTCCCGTCGTGTCAAAGGAGTGTCAAAGTGGAAATAGAAGGGGCATGTGTGTCAAATTCGGGTAGCCGGTTACCTGCCATATATATAAGCCACAAACTGCCGCTGGGCTGTTCCGGACCACTGTCAGTTGCTGTAGGATGTGTGTCGAGCGAGATCCTGAAGAACACCTTGCGATGTGGTGAATGCCGTCTAATTCATGAATCCGGGGACTCTAAGAAGTGAGGCGTAATGCCCAGCCGCATTTCTGTCGCATGTACTGCTGTGTCCCACTGAACTGTTTTCATTGTCAGCTGCACAAACACGCATTCTAACTTCTAGCGATTAATTCTGCCATGAAACAAGGGCGACTCACGTTGCAAGCATCAAAAGCGCTGGCTTGCTGGTATGAAGTTAGTAAGTGTGCTCAGCGTATTTACCAGGTGTGTGTTCATGGTCTATTGGTTAGACCATCGGTTTGCTGTGCTGAGGGAACCGTGTGACACAAACTGCTGGGCATTTTTTTAGCAGCATGATACGGTAGCGGCTATGTAGCAGCTTACGAAATATGGGCCATGCTTGAAGTCTCAAAATAATGGCACGGCAGGTGTAATAAAGGTCACCCCGTGGAGCTAGCTGTCACGATTGAAGGTTGTCTTGCGTGGGATTTTAGTGAGTCTACTAGTTAAAAAGGCCACATGGTAAGCATCACCGATTGAACCGCAGACAGCGATGCTCGCGCAGGCTAGGGAATATTGTAGCGCGTTCTCGACGTGCCTATAGGTATTAATCGAGTTTTACTGAAATTGTCATTAACTTCAAGAGGTCTTCAATACAGCAACCATACATATCAGCAAAGCGAGAACGCGGCAAGTGTAGTATAGTTGGTAAAACTGATGTAAACATAATGTAAAAGAATGCTCTAGTTTCAATATACGAGGTGATTATAAGTCCCCGGGATTTTCAAAAATCACCTGTTCAAGATTACATAATTATACTTATTCAGCTGGACTATTCAGAGAGGCGGATATTACTGACACAAGAAATTGGAACATATATTCAACTAAATAACGAAAATTCACTAATTAACATCTTAATTATTTAATCTACGGCCCATATCAGTATTTACGAATTGCATCCGGTGAGTTTTCAAGGCGTATTCACTCGAACTGAATCCAGAATGACAGCAGCTTGGAGGAATGCGCTATCAAACGCGCCATAAACATGCAGTGTTGTTCTACTTACATGTTCACCAAAAAGCTCGTTTAAACATTACAGCGCAAAAGTCAATGAGACGCCCACGTAGTTCATCCCATACTTCGGGAACGCGAAATCTCAATACTGGTGTCAGTCTGAATATTCATTCCAAGTGGCTATATCTTGCAAACTCACCGGTTACTACTCTGAAGTTTCAATATGGCCTGTAAATAGTTATGAAGTTCATTAGTCAACTCTTGTTATTAGTTGACAAAGTGTTTCGATTTCTCGTGCAAGTAACGTCTGCCTTTTCGGATAATCAAGCTCAATCACGAGAATTACAATATCTGGAACAGGCGATGTTATAAAAATTGCAGAAAGCTTTAAAAATGTTCATCTCGTATAGAAATGCGGGTTAGGGATGTTGCCGAGATAAAGTTCCTGCCACCTCTCAGGGGACTAATTTGGTGAAATGCCACCGCTGGACACGAGTAGCAAGTTACGTTGTGCAAACTTCGGTACTGTGGTGAGAGAGGACGGGGATTACGACGATATGAACATCAGTATTTTTTTACACTCAGTCAGAGGCCGAAGCGTGACACTTTTTTTCTTTCGTGCAGATGTTGACATTGGCTGCAGCCACGCAAGAGCACGAGAATTATTCCAGGAGTCAATAAATTCAGAGTGCCACTTCACAGCATACCCTTGCGGGAGTGACTGGCTGCGACTGTTTAGATACGACGACGACGACTGGTGGTGCGCTCAAGAGATGGGCTATAACAGCGTCGCTAAAAAAGGAACAGGGAACTTTTATTTGATCACAAAAGATAAGCCACCTTACTGCGTTAAATCAGCACAGGATATATATGGAGATACACATTTCGATATGGGAAAGCATCCCAATTTCCCTCATCCGCCGCTTTGATTTGGAATGCTTCTATTTCATCTATCAAGACGCCTAATTCGTGGAGGCACTGTAGTCTACAAATTTGTGAGCCAGCGAATCGAGGCAGCAGTCAAATATTATTTCGCCGCGTCTTCTACCGCGCATATGTACGGTAATCGTATCAGTAACCTGTAAGAATTTTATGTGGCCAATAAAATTGGATTCTTCCGATGTGTTCAAGCTGCATTAAACAAGGCATACGAGTTACAATAAATTCTTGATATACGTGTGTCTGACACCGAAGACACGATTCCAGCAGCACTCAGCGTGTTCACCAGCAAAGGATCAGAAACGTGCGATGATTGATGAAGCCTTCTTCAAGCTAACTACATGACCTCATGGACTTCCGACATTGTACCCACCTGCGTTCTTAAAAATTTTACAATAAAAATAAATGCATTTCATTTTCAACTATCAAAGCGCCGAGCCAGTCTTGTTGCACGATTTTTATCTCGGAAGAAGAGACCCAAAGGTTTGGAGTTGGAAAATATTGTGACATTCGTTAGGAGACACTAAGGTATCGTATTTCAGGTCTTAGATAAGTCTAAGAATTTTAAATTACTGCCCATATTTATTTGTATGGCAATAAAAGAAATTTCTGCCTAATAAATCAAGCAAACGTCTTGAAAAATACTTCAACATTTCTGTCTGTGTAATGTTGCTCATATAAGGGATGTTCGTTAGGGCCCGTTAAAATAGGAGCTCGGTAGTCATGGACGTTCTGCAATTTATATTGTGTGCATGTGGCGACAGTTACGCGTATTATTCTGTGCACATTATTACAGCACATGCACATGTCTCATATGTACTTATTCGACATCAACTTGTAAGAGTAAATCAATTTGTACACCTAATATATGTGCGACATTCTCATTATCAGCTGGACGAAATAATATTAATTAAGCTGTTTTGTCCTTGGCTTATACATTGTTCAAAATAATGGCTGTCGGAGCACCGATCAGTCGTAAAAAAAAGGTTAAAGAATTAAAATTAGTTTATATTGTTTATAGCCAAGAACATCTCTACGCGTAAGGCTAGTAATGAACAAACTCTTTAACTTGCGCATGTATTCGACGCGCTGTACTTCACAGACAAAGCGGAGGGTTACGGTTTCACGTTCTTGCGCCCAGTGCGCATTACACACTCAGACATTAAGAATATTTGTTCAGTTTCCGTTTTACGCCACCACGTGGTTTATCGACCTTAAAGAATTGGAAATTCACGCCATGGCCGTAAGCCTTGACGCAGAACTAAATAAAAAAGAACAAAAAGCGCACGTGAAAAGTGCTGCGTGACCTCGGTACCTTGTAATGGGCGTGCTTTTATATCAGCGTTATCTCCAAGACGAGCGGCTTCTTGCTGTCCTGGCAATGAATCGACTTCGACTGTTTTGCTAGGCATCTAGCAGGGCCGCTCGTCGGCATTCCGTGTAAGATGTATCTGGCCGAAATAACTGCTACGGCAAAAGCTTACGGTGAATATTTTTTTTCTTGACATCTTTTTTGACCACCGTTGTGGTCACCGTCAACGTTCTGTTTTTTTATAACGTTTTCTACAGAACTGGCGTGATGCAATGTTTAAGAGGAAATTTTAGCTCGAGGCCAACTAATTCCACCTATTGAAATACATGTGAAATACAGAAACGCCTTTATAAGAAAACCCATAGATCTATTTGAATAAAATTTGTTGCATGTGAGACAATACTTGCGTTCTATAAACTTCAAGAAGCAGAGTTTTGATTTAGGGTATTTTCCTTTTTTCAAAATTGCTCAAGATCGGCAAGATTTTAAAAAATTGGCCGCCCTTCCCCTATACTGTGAAGAGGTGTGCAAGCGAAGCTCGGGATCCGCGGCTTCTTCGTCGTCGTAACGCCTCGGCTTCGTGCTCCCTCAAGGCGAGGTCGGCACGTCAACGAAGAGCCCTTTCTCGAGCGAGTTTCCCGCGGCGATGTGGCATCGTTTTTCATCACTGATGTAGACTGCTGTTGAAATAAAGCTTCGTTACTAAAATTTACTATGCATTAAAATATTTGTGAGCTTGGCAGCCCAAATAAAAGTTTGCTTGCGGCAATCACTACAATTCATCTCTTCTTTTAAAGATGAAAGAAACCGCATCAAATTTGGCACAGTGTCAGTTGAGAAAAATTATTGCTGATTTTCCATGTATTTAAACAGGAGGGCACGAGATAAAGCTTCTCCTTAAGTTTGGATTAGAACACCCTGTTCTCTTGTTGCCTATGTTCGTAAAGCAGTTTCAGAAGGAGGAGGAGAAAGCAAGGATGTTAACGAGAAGAGTGTCTGGTTGGCTAAATATTACTAAATTCTAAACGCCTGAAAAATGTAAGGGTCGGATCAAATAAGTTGAGGTGATAGAGCTGTGTGCACATGAATATTTCAAAGGGCAACGCTACAAGGGACATTACAGGTCACTTCCTTTTCTCTACTCCTTCTTAATATACATCCTGAATTATTATTAAGAAATAGCTTGACAATCTAAAAAACACACAGCCTTTATGCGACCTCAGATAATTGCAACAAAACTTCCACAGAAGCTCTTAAACAGAGTTTAAAACTGCCCGCATGCAATTTTACAAAGTATGTAAGCGTGAACCAAATTTCTCTGCGCTGGAAGCCAGTGTCATTTGTCTCAATTCACCTAAAAACATGCCTGTAAAGCTTGTATGAAGGTTAATTCAACGATGAATTTAAATTTGCCTGCATGTTTGACAAACCGTGAGCTATTCCTAAATATATGAAGTCGGTTCCTAGTTCAGCTGACTCAGGAGACTACAGGCTCAGGAAAATAAAGCCCTCAAGAGAGGATTTATATACAAAGACCTTGCTTGAACTAGATAGTTTGCTGTTACTAAAAATTTTGAAAATGAATGCACACGTTAGACAACACCCTTAATTCAAGGCGCTAGAAGGGAGTTTTCTGCATAGCATACACATTACAAATTTTAAGTGTGCTCGGGCACTTCAACATTTTAGCCAAAAAAAAAGCCCTAGGGGTTTATTTACTGCGGTTTAAGCCGAGTCTTTTCTTTGTTCGACCCCGTCATATGAACACAGAAGGTTGTGGATCTTATCCTCATATTTCATATAGATGGTGTCCCCAATGATAAAGTTGAGAGACAGCTTTTATTCGTTCATTTCCAGCCTTGCCTTTTGTGTTTAACCACTGGCTCCACTTAAATTGCTTAAGCTTGGTGCTGCTTTACAGATTAAGAGCCAAACGTCAGCAAATATAATCGCGTTGAACTTATTGTGAACGTGGGGTGCCCAGGAGGTAAAGTGCGAGACACATTCATTTTCTGCTCTCTTCTCACCCTTGTTAACATGAACTTGCTGCTAGCTTCTCCTAAATTGCTTCAGCTCGATGTTTATTTATGGAGCAACTTAAAAGCGTGGTGTCTGCCAAATATTGCAGCCAGACGCGTCAGCACATTCTTTAGGCACTGGATTATTCTATGTTGTAGTACTCGCAGAGTGCGGAACATGCGTTCATAGAGTGCTCGGATGTCTTTTCCACTGATATGTGGCATCGGACTCTAAAAAAACAACTATCATTTAATCATAATGGCATGCCTTTACCTTTGGTGGAAAACATTGACGGTGTTCCTTATGGTGTGATTATAGTTTTAAGTTTCCAGTCTCTCTGCGAAACTAGAATGGTTGTGCGGCACGCACATGTAAATGTGAAGTTAACAGGGATCCACTTCATTGAAAGTGTCGTGTATATAAGTGATGTTTTTAAGGCACAAGAGGAACCGCCTGATTGGATGCCTGTCTTGGATGAGTTTGTCAACTTGAACATGGTTAAAGTGTGAGCCACCATGCTAGTCCTGCTGTTTGGTATTGTTAGAGTAGCTGAAGAAGCAATAAAGCAAAATAAATCAGTGCTCAGACTCCACTCCACTCCACTCTGCTCCACTTATTTAAGTTGTATCTTAATTTTTTTTTAATAAAGGGGCATAATGTAAAGTCGCACGTTCTGCTGCACATGTGTAGAGGAAGATGTCATACTGTGTATGAAAACCTCCAATAATGTTTCGTTACCAACTTTGGTAGCATTAAAGTTGCTTAGTGCTGATGTCATTTGGTCGCTGGATGCATATGCTTTCACGAGCTAAGGTGAAAACAGTTGTCTTTCAGTTTACAAGGAGTGGGAGAACAATACATAGAGCACAGATACATTTCTTTGTGAACATGTTGTTCTTAACGAGAACATGCCGTTCAAGATAATACAGTATATTGACAAAGGCTGCCTCTTCGGACGTGACCTGCACAAAGTAAACAGGGACGTATAAGCTGATTTTAGTAACAAGTATGTACGGCGTATTAATTAGAGTCCTTATGCTGCCAGTCGGTGCGTAACATGTGTTGCATGGAGGCATTCTCAGATGCATATACGCTTCATGCAAGGGGTTTTCCCTGGGAGGATCCTAGCTGCTGGTGCATTTGTTGCTCCTACTTAAAACACTGCTTAAATTGGTCATGTCTACTGGCAGGCCTTTAGAACTATTTCGAACATGGCTGTGGCGATTTGAGCCCATGGTTGGCCCACTATGCGAGCGTGTAGCTATCATGTAGAAATTATTCAACACTTCATAAAACATGAGCCACATAAAGATAGGCTTGAAAAACAAAATATTACTCTCTTACAATAATGGCCGCACTTGTCGCCCCCCCCCCCCCAAAAAAAAAAAAATTAAGGGGCTGTTACGTCTCAAAATGGCAAAGCGCATTAGGTGCTTCCCACAAGGCTTCTTCCCCACCCTTAATCAGTGCCCATACAGATTTCGACGCAGTCCTGGCGCCTACTATAAATTGACGGGTCAACAAAGAAGCTCCCTTCAGGGTGATAACGGCCATTGGATTCTGTAGACGCCCTAGGCTTAAATTTTCCCTTAAATTTTATTGCGGCTAAAAGCTTACTACATCATTGCTGGCACGGACATAAGCGGCTTTTAAATCATGCTTTCGCTTTCTTTCAGCAAATTATGACAAAAGGAGGACAAGCGCATTAGAAGACCAGCCCTGTCTACCTCATCCGTATTCTCTTACTTCAACATTTTTTCTAATTTCCACTGTGAATACCATACACATACACAGTACATTTAAATGTATACACAGGAGAAAGGTCATTATATATTTTAAAGAGAAGGAGGTAGCCAATTAACAATTATTTCTAATGGTACGGATAGCCTATGCCAACAGAATGAACATGTTGCTGTATGTTCATCTCCCTCCGAATTGCTTCGAGTGCTTTTTCGACCCTGAAAAAAAAAAAAAAAACATGCAGACTTCAGTGACCTCTTCGGCAGAGTCTTTTATCAAAATGTGCAAAATGCACGCGAATGGTATGTTTCTCAGTGTTGCTTCTCTTTTCTCTTTCTAGGAAATGCTAACGAGCCTTACAAGCGAACATTCGACAGGTCCTCTTCTTTCCTTCGGCGACTGAAAACATACTTGCGGTCGACGACTGGACAAGTCCGTTTGAAACATCTGGCAATTTTGCACGCTCTCAAAGAACTCTCCAGCAAAATAAATTAGAACAATATTGCCGGCAACTTCACTGCCAGATCAAGTTCCCGAATGAACACTTTTTCAGTGATGGTGAAACCATCGCACGAGACAACGAACTGATGTACTTCATAGGAAAGAGAAAGGCGCCAGCTTACAAGTCAAAGCAAACCACCTGGCTTAGAAAACAACCAAAAGGGTTATAAAAGGGAAGGAAAATGGGGCACATAACAGCACAAGCAGGGTGAAGCTTTTTGGGACCCGCCGTGGTTGCTCAGTGGCTATGGTGTTGGGCTGCTGAGCACGAGGTCACGGGACTTGAATCCCGGCCACGGCGGCCGCATTTCGATGGGGGCTAAATGCGAAAACACCCGAGTACTTAGATTTAGGTGCACGTTAAAGAACCCCAGGTGGTCAAAATTTTCGGAGTCCTCCACTACGGCGTGCCTCATAATCAAAAAGTGGTTTCGGCACGGAAAACCCCATAAAAAAAAAAAAGCTTTTTGGGTACACAAAGACGCTTGGATGCGTTAGTTGTAAAACTCCCTAGTCTATGCTGTCCGCTTTCCTTACTAATTTTTATTCGTCATATGCTGTATTAGCTGCTCAATAACGAAATACCCATTGTTCCTACTTGCTCTCGAGTCCTTTGGCGCTTTTGAGATATCGCTGTCTTATTTATTAATTGATTTATTTCTTGATGTGATTGTTATTTGTTCGCCTGGTAATTTATTACTTCATAATTCTCTATTCGGCTGCCGGAAATAATTCAAACCAATGTCATAAGACATGCTTTGACAAGTAATTCAACTATTGCATAATGGAGCAGCGTCGCCTTATGCTAATAATTCTAATCACAGCTCGTGTTTCGAAACTGTTATGTAATGTGCAGTTTTAATGTATGTTATGTCCTATGCTTTCAACTGGCCTTTCGTCAGGGAAAGATTTCTTGATTGTATCCGTTTACTAAAACTTTCACGAAGTATTACCTGGATTTTTTCACTGATGTGCATTTGTGCGACTTAATATGCCCAAAACACATATATCTCCCTAACATGTTTAACCGAATTTCCTCGTAGCATGGCTCGTCCGAGTGAAACCAGTCTCTTCGTATACTGCGAGGGGACTCGGGCTGTGAGAATGAACTGTCTCCTGCTATGCGGTCTTGTAAATACTCGTTTAAGGCCGTCACATCAGTGAACAATTCTTCGAGGTCACATGGAGTTTCTTCAAGTGCAACTGTTAATAAAGGTTAACCAGCACGTCCCTCTTATCAAGATCACCAGTGATTAATCTAACCCATGGTTCACCAGATCCCCGCGCTTACCGAGAAACAGCAAGAAACGCCACTATGAAAGTGCCAAGCACTTGCGCATGCAAGCAGCTTGGGACACATACAGGCTTAAAAATTTACTGTTTGGCCCTGTCTTCAGCTAAACATAAATATTTCACTCATGACCTACCATCACTTCTAAAATCTGATCACAGAAAGTTCTGGCACATTATAAGCCCGGATCAGGAGCACAATACCATTTCTTTACACAACAATAACACTACCCTTCCAGATGCTCACTGTGCTTCTACTTTCAATACTTATTTTTCTTCTATATTCACCACAGCAGATCAGCCTGATCTGCGGGATGTATCGGCACTGAACTACCAATATATGTACCAGTAGATAGTACTAATATATGTCACCTGTAGAAATAACAGTTGAAGGTGTCGCATGCCTAATTACTAACCTCAAACTAACCGCATTCCACGACGTTGACGACATTCATTCTAAAATTCTGAAAGGCACCATCATAGCATCTAGTAAAATTCCGTCTCGCGTCTTCAGGCAATCATTACAGACTGGCGTGTTGCCCTCAGACTGAACGATAGCAAGAGTCATACCCATATTTAAGCCAGGTAATAAATACGCACCGGAAAACTACCGTCCAACATCATTAACATCTACATGCTGCAAAATGCTAGATCATATTATTGCACCAAATGTGGCCAGCCACCTAGAAGCCAACAAATTCTTTGCTAATCAACACGGTTTTCAGAAAAATTTATGATGCGAGATGCAATTATTCGAATTAACTGATTTACATACTAACATGGAAGAGGATCTACAAACTGATTGTGCTTTTCTGCCCTTTGCAAAAGCGCTCGACCTAGTAGTACATTGACTTTTCATTTTGAAATTATCTGCTTTTAGATTCTCTTACACTAAAATGGATTCCCAATTTCCTATCTAATCATCAGCAATTCAAAGCAGTTAATAATTTTCCTCTCCTATTTCACATGTTACTTCAGGTGTACCACAAGGCAGAGTTCATGGGCCATTACTATTTCTAACATACATTAATGACTTGCCGAATAACATTTCCTCACACGTGCGTATCTTTGCGGACGACTGCATTCTTTATCGTTCCATTAAGGGTGCCGATGATCACACAATCATCCAAAAAGATCTAGAACTTATTTCTCTTTGGTGTAACACTTGGCTACTGAAGCTTAATGTTTCTAAATGTACAGTTATCTCTTTCGGCCACAAGCATACTAATACTACGTTTTTTATCACATAAATAACATCACTATTTTGCATGATAGTCAATATAAGTATCTTGATGTTAACTTCAACTCTATCGTGGTCAACGCACGTTGCATGCATATGCGTCAATTCTTCGATATCGTTAGGGTACATACAACGCAAGTTACATAATTCCGCTAAAGAAATTCGTAAACTACTTTACCTAACATTTCTTAGACCCCAGCTTCAATACGCAGCATCCGTCTGATCTCCTCATCAGAAATATTTCATCAAAGAAGTCGAATCTATTCAGAACAGGGCTGCGCGTTTTAGTTGACGTGGTTATTACTATAACAAAAGCATAACACAAATTAAACTCGAGCTCTCACCACAGGACTTGCATGACCGTCGTGACATAGTCCTGCTATCATTATTTCATAAATACGCCCATAATACAACGCCAACAGTTCTGTCTCTTGAAACTCCTCCTTACAGGTCACAACGGTTCTACAATCGGTTCAATTTCATGCACATGTACCGAAAGATCAATTCATTTAACTACTTCGCCCTTCCAAGAGCTATTCGCCTTTGTAGCGACCTTCCTAACGTCATAGCTTATGAGAGTGACCAAGAAAATTTCCGGTTTCTTCTAACAAAACATTTTGTAAGCTCTACAAAACCTAATGCATTATTTTTTCTTGACTTTCCCATTATTAATGTGCAACTATCCGCTAAATACTGTTTTGTTATAGCCTAATTATGTCCCGCTCGCTCTGTAAATATATCGATTATATTTTACTGCGTGAAATTGTATTGTTCAATTACCTGTCGCATTCAAAAGCATTCGGTTTGTCCAGTATACAACTGCAACACCCCATTACTGTATGTTAGCGCATTTCTTACCCTGTTTTTGTACATGTATTCACATATGTATTCCAATTATTGTATGTTATAACCCTTGAGTGTACTCTCCCTCTTTACACACTGCATCCAGGTGCCTGTAAGCGGTATATATATATATATATATATGCACTACATCTGCAGACTTGGAGTGGCACCTGACACCGGCGAAAGATGCCGAGAGCGAGTGGGGCTATACTAATCCAGGCACAACCAAGTCAGGAAGGCCCACTAAGCTTGAACAAGGACACTCCCTCACCAGAACAGAAATTGGCCTCCCTAGTCCAGTATTCTGCCACAATCCCCCAATGATATCTACAATTAACTCACAGCCTTCAGTCCCCAGCAGCTGCGGAGCACGTGTCCGAGGCGGCGGTCAGACCTGTACAGCAGCAGAGGGTGCTAAGAATCTCTGGGTCCGGACAGGCCGCTAATGGAAACTGAGCCCGTCAACCTTTAATTGCCGAACTCTGTCGAGTGAGTCTAGCTTAGCAGTAGTGTTTGAGGAACTGTCAGTTTGGGATATCATCGGCCTTAGTGAGGTTAGAACTGGTGAGGCTTACCTGTTGCAAAATAACAGCCACGTTCTCTGCTATAGAGGTCTCCCTGATAAGAAGCACTATGTAGTAGAATTCTTAATCCATAAGGACATAGCGGGCAACATTGACGAATTCTACAGCATTAATGAGAGGGTAGCAGTAGTCATAATAACACTTAATAAGAGGTACAGATTAAAGGTAGTACAAGCCTACGCTCCAACATCCCGTCACGACGATGAAGTAGATCAGTTTTATGAAGATGTTGAATTAGCGATGAGAAAAATGCAAACTCGATAAACAGTTAATGGTCGACATCAATGCAAAAGTGGGGGGAAAGCAGGCGGGTGAACATACAATTTGCAACTACGGCGTCGATTCTAGAAACACTAGATGAGAGGTGCTGGTAGAATTCGCAGAAAGAAGCTGAGAATAATGAACACCTTTTTCAGGAAGCGTAGCAACAGAAAATGGACCTGGAAAAGCCCTTATGGTGAGACAAGGAATGAAATTGATTTCATACTTTCTGCCGCTCCCAGCATAGTGCAGGATGTAGAATCGGTAAGGTAAAGTGCAGTGATCATAGGTTAGTGAGGGCTAGGATTCACCTCAATTTGAAGAGAGAAAGGGTAAAATTGGTCAAGAAGAAACAGGTCAAAGTAGAAGAAGTATGGGTAAAAGTAGACGAATTCAGGCTGGTACTTGCAAACAAATATGCAGCCTTAGAACAGAGAGATGAAGATGACATAGAGGCAATGAATGAAACCGTAACTAGTGTGGCTTCAGAGGCAGCAATTAAAGTGGGAGGAAAGGCACCAAGGCAACCAGTAGGCAAGCTCTCCCAAGTAACAAAGGACCTAACAAAGGAACTGGCAAAACTGATCAACAAGGCGGAAATAAGTGATATTCGAAATTATGTTAGAAAGACCGAGGAAGCCGTAAAAAATAGACGCAGCCTGAAATCAGTGAGACTGAAACTTGGCATAGGACAAACCAAGATGTATGCACTGAAAGATATAGATAAAAGCATAATAAATGCAGCAGAAGAATTCTATACTCACCTGTACAGTACCCAGAGGACTCAGGAAAACTCCATTCGAAACGATAATGAACAGGATATATACACTCCTCCTATAACTAGAGATGAGGTCAGAAGGGCTTTGCAAGACGGAAAAATGCTGCAGGAGAAGATGGAATAACAGTCACTTTCATCAAAACTGGAGGAGACATAGTGCTTGAAAAACTGGCGGCTTTCTGTACATGTCTATCACCTGCAACAACGGCCCCAGAAAACTGGAAGAATGCAAACATTATACTACAACACACAAAAAGGGAGACATTAAAGAACTGAAAAATTATAGGCCTATTAACTTACTCCCAGTACTATTTAAAATATTTACCAAAATAATATCCAGTAAGATAAGGGCAACACTGGACTTTATTCAATCAAGGGAACAGGCGGGCTTCAGGAAGAAATTCTCTACAATGGATCACATCTACGTTATTAATCAGGTTATTGAGAAATCCACAGAGTAAAATAAGCCTCGCTATATGGCTTTCATAGATTACGAAAAAGCATTTGATTCAGTAGCGATACCAGCAGTCATAGAGGCATTACGTAATCAAGGAGTACAGAACACTTATGTAGATACCTGGAAAAATATCTACAGAGGTTCTACAGCTACCTTAATTATACACAAGAAAAGCACGAAGATACCTATAAAGAAAGGGGTCAGACAGGGAGACACAATCTCTCCAATGCTATTCGCTGCGTGCTTGGAACAAGTATTCAAGCTATTAAACTGGCAAGGTTTAGGAGTAAGGATCGACGGCGAATACCTCAGCAACCTTCGGTTTGCCGATGACATTGTTCTATTCAGCAACACTGGAGACGAGTTACAACAAATGACTGAGGACCTTAACAGAGAGAGTATAATAGTGGGGCTGAAGATTAATATGCACAAGACAAAGATGATGATGAAAAACCAGGCAAGGGAACAAGATTTCAGTATCGCCAGTCAACCTCTAGAGTCTGTGAAGGAGTATGTTTACCTAGGTATACTAATCACAGGGAACCCTGACCATGAGAAGGAAATTCACAGAATAAAAATGGGTTAGATGGCATATGGCAGACATCATGAGCTCCTGACTGGAAGCTTACCGTTATCATTGAAAAGGAAGGTTTAAAATCAGTGCATTTTACCGGTGATGACATATGGGGCACAGACTTGGAGACTGACAAAGAAGCTTGAGAACAAGTTAAGGACTGCGCAAAGAGCGATGGAACGAAGAATGCTAGGCATAACTTTAAAATCAGAGATAACTTTGGATCAGAGAGCAAGCGGGTATAGACGACATTCTAATTGACTTGAAGAGAAAAAAAATGGCGCTGGGCAGGTCATGTAATGTGTAGAGCAGATAACCGTTGGACCATTAGGGTGACAGAATGGGTACCAAGAGAAGAGAAGCGCAGTAGAGGACGACAGAAGACTAAGTGGTGCGCCAAAATTAGGAAACTTGTGGGTGCTAGTTGGAATCGGTTGGCGCAGGACAGGAGTAATTGGAGAACGCGGCGAGATGCCTTCGTCCTGCAGTGCACATAAAATAGGCTGATGATGATGATGGTGTGTGACGGGGGGACACCCAGTCTCCCCCTCCCCCTGAAAACTTTCCGGGACGCGGTAACAACTGTGAAAACCAGGCTTCCCGGTTTGCTGCAAGCTGACGGTCACGGGGAGCCCACCAATTGATGAAAGGGGCCAACGTCGAGAATCCCGTGGGAACTGCATCAACCATGTAGGTTCCCAGGTTGCCACGTGGTTGCGCCATATGCGGGTAATTGCGTAACATTGGAGACGGAGTCCGGCGGAGTGGTGTGACATCGTGGGGGGGATTTTGCAAATCATTTGACGATTGTCATAGGCCGATAAACGGCCATAAGATTCCCTAATCTAGTCACCTAGGGAAATTAACACCTTTAAAAATGGACACATTTGGTGCAGCGAGGGTGTCCTGACGTGTCCTGAAGTGTGCTCATACATACGTAGTAAGCCCAGACATTGGAAGTGCTCCTACAAGGAGTAGGCTTCGATATCTGGAGCCAGTGTAAATAAGGTAATATAAACCCTTATTCTTTCACTCGTACTGCCTGGATGTACTCATCCCTGTGACTAGAGGATTCCTGGCTTAAATGCTACAACGAGCCGAACAAAGGGCTTAAATGACCACGTCAACGTCAGAATCAGCTTTGTATGACGGCCAGTACAGTTATTAGACTCCTCGGTGCTATTATATATGACAGCGTACGTGGGACGTCCGCGTGTATAATTAAGGAACATATATTGTGACAGTAGCCCCTTTCCATTCTTGATATGCTTCACAGCAATGTTTCACAGTAATGTTGTACAATGTTTTTTACAAGCTTGTCTATGCATTAAGGAAGAACATCTTGTTGAGAACCGACAGGCCATTTCTTGGTGCGTATTAATCTCACACGAAAATGACAACAGTGGTATACAAATGTGAAAATTCACATTTTTAGTGTACTGCGATCTCATAGTGAGCTTACCAAAGTGTTAGATCGCATGACTAAGAGTACACATGATTTCAAGGAAAGTTTCTTTTTTCTTTTCTTATTCAACAAGCGAGCGAAGCAAACTGGTCCACAAGCACTGCTTAATGCAAGAAAGTGCAGCTCCAAGGAACAAAAAAAAAGGCTGCACAGCAATTCACTACAATTATGCATGTAAAGTAGAAAGGTTCAGAATTCAAGATAAGCATGCGAGCTCCGTATTATATACGAGTTGTCCCACGTAACTTACGCCAAAATTTAAAATTATGTGAGTGCCACATAGCTGGACAGAACCAAGGTAATGTTGTTTACTGTCGCTTAGAGGAAGTCAGACTTTTTTTGTATTTTGCCTAGTACATAATCTGTTACTCTTAATTAACCGTTCAAATATTATAGTCAGAGCAAAATTGTCAATCAGAAAATTGTATACCATCATGGAATATTCTTGATTCATCTTTCTGTTGCTCAATACATGATACATAAAAGTTCTTTTTCTCCAAGCGTTAAAGAAAGCCCGCAAAACAATAAAGTGCGCGGGACTTCTCGCATGGCACTTTTCACATGGAACTTTACAGATGTAAATGAGGATGACTTGAAAATGGTGATGGAGGCTTTGGAGTATTCACAAAACTGGAAACAAAATGACAAACTACAGGCCTATGTGAGAAACAAGTGGCTCCTTGTCAAAGAGATGTGGATAAGGATGTAATGGTTAGACCGTGAAAAAAAAAAAGAACCCGAGGCTTACTTAGCAGAAAACAGCGGTCACCGCATCCTGCAAGGACATTTAAGGGTCCTAGTCAAGGATTTTTCCCAGAGAAGGAGGAGCAATTGCTGCAGTCAAATATGAGCTTTTCGTGATCTTACTGCCTCTACCACAATGTCGTGCCAAAGTACCTGCACGGGAGGCCTCCTGCAGTAAATAAGCGTGTGATGGGACGACTCTCTAGAGCTTCAAAGTGTAACGCTGAGGACATTAAACTTGGCAGTGATGGGGAAAAATTTCATGTGTACTCCATGAGTGGGAGCACAGGCTTTCATGAAGTGCATTTTTATACACCAAGCTGCAAACGCTTCGACTTTTGAAAGACAACTCCCATGCAAACATTTTGCAGCTGTCTCTCCCGTCTACCTGACGAATATAGGAATGAGCCTTAAGAGGAAGCTTTAGCTAGTGCGGTCCTATCTAAATATATGTAAAAAGAGAATTTGTTTTTCTCGGCAACCACTGCGCCAAGTTTAACGGAGTTTGCTGCATTTAAAAGCAAAACTTAAAATCTAGTGACTGTTGGTTTCGAATTTTCGATTTAGGTCGTCAATATTTTATAAAAAATTGGCAAAAATCGTAAATTTTCAGAAAACGAAACTATCAAGTTTACAACTCGGTAACTCGGCAAGAGAAAATGATATCGCAATTCTGTGAAATATATCTGATAGCACATCTAAAGTGGACAAAATTGATATGTTACACATGAACCTCAAAAAATTTATTAATATGTAATTACAACTTTTGCAGAACCCTCGTAAACAACGTAACAAATTCACGTAAGATGCAAAATGACATATCAAATTTGTCCCCTTTGATTGATCCAATGGATGCCGCTTACAGAAACGCGATATCTGTTCTCGATGCAGAGCTATTAGGTTGTAAACTTCGTGCTTCTATTTTTTTCAAGGGTCTGAATTTTTGAAAATCTTTTTAACAAAAGTCAAGCCCTAAATCAAAATTCCGCTTCCAACAGTCACTAGAATTTAACTTTCTCTCAAATGCAACAAATTTCATTAAAATCGGACCAGGGGTTATCTCAGAAAAGCGTTATTGCGTTTTACATGTATTTCAATAGGCCGCCGCGTAAGAGGAAGCTTTAGCTCGGGCCAAATTCCGACGCGGCCTATTCAAATTTCAATAATTACATGAATTACATGAATTTGTTACATGAATTTGTTACGTTGTTTACGAGGGTTCTAAAAATTGTAATTACATATTAATAAATTTTTGAGGTTCATGTGTAACATATCAATTTTGTCCGCTTTAGATGTGCTATAAGATATAATTCACAGAATCGCGATATCATTTTCTCTTGCTGAGTTACGGAGTTGTAAACTTGAGAGTTTCGTTTTCTGAAAATTTGCGATTTTTTCCAATTTTTTATAAAATATTGACGACCAAAATCGAAAATTCGAAACCAACAGTCACTAGATTTTAAGTTTTGCTTTTAATTTCAGCAAACCCCGTTAAATTTGGTGCAGTGGTTGCCGAGAAAAACAAATTCTCCTTTTACATGTATTTAGATAGGACCGCACGAGCTAAAGCTTCATCTTAAGAGGAAGCTTTAGCTCGGGCCCAACTCCGACGCGGCCTATTCAAATACATGTAAAACGCAAAAACGTTATTCTGAGATAACCCCACGACCGATTTTAATGAAATGTGTTGCATTTGAGAGAGAAAGTTAAATTCTAGCGACTGTTGGAAGCGGAATATCGATTTAGGGCTTGAATATTGTTAAAAAGATTTTTAAATATTCGGCCATTTGAAAATAATAGAAGCAGAAAGTTCACAAAGTCATAGCTCTGCATCAAGAACAGATATCGCGCTTCTGTAAACGGCATCCATTAGATCATTCAAAGCGGCCAAATTCGATATGTCATTTTACATCTTACGTGAATTTGTTATTTTGGTTACAAGAGTTCTACAAAAGCTGTATTTCCATATTACCAAATTTTTTTATATTCATGTGTGACACATCAATTTTGTCCGCTTTGGATGTATTATTAGATGCAAATCACATAATTGTATTATCATTTTTTGTTGTTAAGTCACAAAGTTGTAAACTTGATAGTTTCGTTTTCTGAAAATTTTTAATTTTTGCCAATTTTTAATAAAGAATTGACGACCTCCTTTTACATGTATTTAGATAGGAGCACCCGAGCTAAAGCATTAGCTCGGGTGCTCCTATCTAAATACATGTAAAAGGGAAATTCGTTTTTCTCGGCAGCCGCTGCGCCAAATTTGACGAGGCTTGTTGCATTTAAAAGAAAAGCTTAAAATCTAGTGACTGTTGGTTTCGAATTTTCGATTTAGGTCGTCAATTTTTTTATTAAAAATTGGCAAAAATTGAAAATTTTCAAAAAACGAAACAATCAAGTTTACAACTCTGTAACTCAATAACGAAGGATAATACAATTCTGTGCATTGCATCTAATAGTACATCTAAAGCGGACGAAATTGATATGTTACACATGAATATACAAAATTTTAGTAATAAGGAAATACAGCTTTTTCAGAACCCCTGTAACCAACATAACAAATTAACGTAAGATGTAAAATGATATACCGAATTTGTCCGCTTTAATGATCTAATGGATGCCACTTACAGAACCGCGCTATCTGTTCTTGATGCAGAGCTATGAATTTGTAAACTTCATGCTTCTATTTTTTTCAAACGGTCGAATTTTTGAAAGTCTTTTTAACAAAATACAGGACCTAAATCGAAATTCCGCTCCCAACAGTCACTAGAAATCAACTTTCTCTCTCAAATGCAACAAATTTCATTAAAATCCGTCCAGGGATTATCTCAGAAAACCGTTTTTGCCTTTTACGTGTATTTGAATAGGCCGCGTCGGAGTTGGACCCTAGCTAAAGCTTCCTCTTAAGGCTTATTCCTATATTGGCCCATACGGTCAGCGCTGACTCATTTTGAGACTACCGAGTCACCCAGTGAAATCGCAACCCAGCAACCCGATGAAGACTGGCAGGAAGCACCAGAAGAGAAGGATCGGCTCATCAAGAGGCAAATTCTGGCAAAGAGCGCATGCATATCATCTCTTCTTTACTACGTGCATGACGACGCAGTACTTGAACAGCTACTCGCTCATTTACCCACGCTACGTGCCTTTGCCTTGCTACGTCAAACACTTGCCTTTGCTACGAAGCAAAGGTAAGTGTTTGACGTAGTAGTTCTGCGGAAAGCCGCAAGGTGGAGAGAAGTAATGAGAAGTTTGACTACTACGTCAAACTCTTGCCTATGCTTCGTGTTGTCGACAAATACGACTTAGCCCTGCCATCTGCTAGCCGCCTGGTTAGCTCAGATGGTAGAGCAGCTGCTCCGGAAAGGCGGTGGTCCCGGGTTCGAGTTCCGGACCAGGACGAATTTTTCTTCAACTATGAGGCTTTTCTTTCGAGGAACCCGGATGGGTTTCCTTTGTAGCAATTGCTACGAATGGGTGGATGTCTGATTTTCCCTTTATTCAACCTCTTAGCTTGTAACAATATGGCAAGACTGGCCTGTTGGTTTAAGTTCATAATATACAGAAGCTTGAAGTGCACCGGTACAGCAGTGTTTTACTTGTAAGTTATATCCTGTCGCGTGTGCTTATGATGATGCAGTCTGTTGTTTCTATGCCGTGCTGTGCATGTGCAAGAAATTGTGTACAGTCTTTGTGTTCCATAAAGAAATTTCATTTGTGAGTGAAGCGTTGTCTAGCTGTCTGCTTTTCTGTTCTCTTTTTGTGTGAGTAAGCTTCGTTGAAAATCAGTCTGAAGTCGGCTACATGTTGTGAGTGAAAACCCCCCCACACAACGGGAGGGATTGCCCGTAATAATTTGTATCTACACTGTCAATGCGCCCATGGATAAAAGCCACCTATGGCGGGAACAATGAAGTACAGTAGCACTTGATATTAGTTGACCACAATTATCAAAATACCATGCACTCATCAGCATCTAGAAATGTTTGAGAAATCGTTAAAACTGCCTATACAGGGCGTCTACCAAGTTCACATTTCCAAATTCCCTGAGTTTTCCAGGTTTTCCCTGAGTGCATTTGCAAAATTCCCGGAGTGACGCAGAACTATGTTTTATGTCGAGACGGGCTGAAACTATGTCGCCCGATGCCGTCACTCTCTAGTAAGCATGTGAAAAGAAACTAAAAAAAGCGACTTGATCCAGTTTAACTTTTTCAGACGCCGATTTATCCTGTTGATTGAAAACTTGCTTTCACCACATTTCTTGCATCTTCAGAATCATAGAAAGTGTACAGCTGCAGGAACGAAATAATTTTCTACTGTTTGGTGAGTTTTGTCAACTTTATAGAATGTGGACTCCATTTGAGAACTGATACAGCAACATCAAATATGAGGACATAAACTATTTCCTGTTTTGAAAAGCTTGAAAAGCACTTTTCCAGCCACTTAAGAATTATGCCTGGTGAATGACATAGTGAAAAACAATGAAAGAAGTGAACCTGCCACGTACAATATACAGAGACAGAGTAAAAACACCCAACCGTATACTATCCGAATAATTCGCTAAAACATTCTGCTTGTTATTCAAAATTGCAGCACAATTCCATTCATAAATGTTTCAAGATGTATGCAACACACTTTGATATCATTCTTTCATCAGTGCTTTTGCTGTTGACGCACTATCTTGCTTTACACAATTGTGTACACAGTATCTGAAAGGGTTAATACTAAGGAGTAGTGGTTATATTATTCAATAAGAGAACAGAAGGGAGGGTTTAGTAAAATGCACAGCAAATAATATGTTTCCGAAAAAAATTGCAAATCGAGTCGACATTCTCGAATACGAATAAAAAGGAGATGCATAAAGAAGCAAATATTTTCGAATATGAGCTATTTCGATCAACTGATAGCAAGCTTAGTGGTATGAGGCCCGAACTTTGTCACAATTGAGATTCGCTCTCAACAGCTTGCAAGTCAACCTCAACTGTCCTGAGATACTCTCAGCCTGCGCACGATGCCCCAGTGTTGTGTTTCACTGCTTTAAAGAGTTTATTTTGGTGTGAATGAGGGACAACTGCATTTCGCCATCATCCAACACTTTTTTTGAGCTCAAGCTTCTTCAAAACGGTGGCAGCACGCTTCCTTTCCTGTTCATTCCTCAACGTGTACGTCCTTTCTGTTCTCGTCCTCCTTCTGCCGCTCGTTTGCCCCACGGACCGTTTGAAGGATCTTTTTGGTCAGTTGTACAGTCAACGTCCGATTTTTCGAACTCAGGAGCCAAGAAAACGTCCGAGAAATCGGCCAGTTGGAAAAGAATGCATGTCTTTTACAGCCCTTAAAGGACTCAAACCGCCACGGGCACATTCGAAAAAGCTCTGAAGGCCTGTCAGTACACGTATTAGTCATATCGGTCCTCGGACTGAGACAGGAGATACCGGGTGCACGCGTGTATACTGTGTCCCGTGGCAATAGCCCCTTCACACGCTTGTTGAGCTTCCCCGCAATACTTTTGCGTATGCTTGACGAAGTAACATTTCTGTACAGAGGCGAAGCTGACTTTTGGAAACTGGCATTATGCAACGATCGTTTCTTCCGAGCTTCCAAGCCAATCGTGAGGACCACAAATGCGGAGTCGGTGCCATTGCTGATAGCGGCGAATTCATTCAATGAAAAACACTGCACCCAACAGCAAGAAGCTTAATAGCGAACGTCGAAGCAGCTAGGCCTAGCGTTGCCGCAGGATCTGCATGCGAGAGCGCCGATTCGAGGCGGCGAGGTAATCAAAACGGCCGCGTTGGTGGCTTTGATTAATGCCGTTTCGGACCGGCGGCCCCGGCAGGAAACCCAGGAAAATCGTACGGCGAAGGGTTCTTGCGTCCGAAATTTCAAACGTTCCGATACATTGACTCTATGAGGTACGTGGTAGTATCGCGAAGCCATCCGAAAAGTCGGTCGTTCACTGCTCACTGGCAACTCTTCCAGCCGATGATGGGGCATCAAAGACGATTCGTTACGATTCCTGTCTATTACTCTAGCCAGCATTACCGCGACTTTCGTTCCCTTTCAATAAAATTACAGCTAATTTTCCCTGATAGAAGCACAAATTCCCTGAGTTTTTCCAGACTACTCAATATCCCTGAGAATTCCCGGTTTTCCCAGTTGGTAGACACCCTGCTATATGTCGGATCGCAATATTGACAGCCCAAGAGGAGCTTTTGTATTCGCTACTGCTGCCGTTAAAAAACTCGATTGTTGAGACGACCAAGGCACCAATTTTGCGTTTTTTAATTGAAGAGGTGCTAGGAGCACTGGAGGCTAGTTTCGATGATCACTGCAGTCAGTTTTTTTTCCGAACTCCTCAAACTGCCGAAAATAGTCAATACAGTTAAATCTCGATATAACGAAGTGCGTAAAATCAGCGATTTGCTTCGTTATATCGAATAATCGTTGCATTTTACGACTTTTTATGCAAGTTAGTACAGTCACCAATCAATTTTTCTTACATGGAAAGGGGCTGCAGAATTTTATGAATTATCGGGCAATAAAAAAAGCTAATTTCAATGAGACAATTAATTTTGGTGAATTTGGGAGTTGGCGACGAATGATGCAGTTTCACACCCCGTCGACGATATCTTCACATAGGCGGCAAGAGTTAAGCGAAGCCAGCCGCGATTTCGCGTGCACTCCTCCCCCGCTACTGATAGCGTCGCCCGCACTGGGACAAAGCTATCATGAAAAGCGGTGGAAGTGGGAACCGATAGCTTAGTCTGCCTCTCGCTCCAACGGGCCACCGAAACTCAAGACTGCGCAACCTTCAATACTAAAGGCGCAGGAAGACAGCTTACCCGACGCCACGCCGTCTCGGCGCGCCCACTTTGCAAACTCGGCAGATGCACTTCTAAAGCAGGGTGCGTGCCTGTGCATGCGCTCTGCCACGCTTACAGCCATGCGCAGCCATGGCCGAGACATGCGCCAGAAATCGCGATGCGTGCCTACTCCCCACAACCCTCGCGCGCACTTGATCACATTGCCGCGAGCTCGCTCCCCTCCCCCACTTTCCCTATGCTGGGAGGTGGCACTCGTGTGTGAAGTTACCATATTTACTTCTCACCCTCGCACACTTTCACTCATACTTAAAGCACGAAGTGCGCGGGGTGCGACAGGATCTTCTCGCACTTGGACTTTATACGGAACGTGATGCAGCTTCACTTCGGCGGTCGCTCTTGTTGCGCCCCTCGCGATTTGAGATGCATTTGCAAGCAGCTGCTTGTAATTTAATAATTTGACCATCTGCATCCGTGAAAGTTTCCATTTATTGTCTCTGCATTCCTTTACTGTGGAAGCGAAATTTGGTTATATTGAAATCACATACAAACGCACTTCTTTATATTGAAGCGCTAATTACAGTCTTTATAGACAAGTTATGAAAAGTTAAATACTTCGTTATGTCAAGAATTTCGTTATATTAAGATATCTCATATCGAGTTTTCACTGTACTACAAATAAAGTTCAATCATTTGAGATGGTGCACAATGTTGCTAGTAGAATTATTCCAACAAAAATGTTTAACCATTTGAGGGCTTTTGCCGTACATGTGCGGCAGCGGTTTTCCGTCCCGCAAGGTCTTCGCCGTACGGGTACGGTTTCTACCTTCCGTTTGAAATTTCGCGCCATAATGATGATGCGGGCTCACTGGGAGGTGCTGCCATCTCTTAAGACTTACAAGAAGCATTTGAAATTTGTGATACCTTCTTGGGGAGATAAAGAGAACTGATTTCTAGCTTCAGCGCGTCACGCAGACGTGCCATACCCCTTTTGCGGTTTCGGTTTCGCCGCGTGATCGTAACGGAGGCAGGCGAAACGTCATTTTTCTCTTTGTCGGCAGTCTCTTGCAGGGCGGTGGATCTTGATTGGCGCTGCTCTTAGCTTATTTATCACCACCCGTCATGAAGTATTCTCGCTCCCTGCGGCAACGCGCTTACGCGAGAGGGTGCCTAGACCTCTGCCCAAGGCAGCCGCACACAGGGAAGATGTCATGTGTGCGCGAACACAACTTGTCGCTCCAAGAGGAAAACAGACACGCATTTTAGATGTGCAGACTGCGATAAGGCGCTGTGCGTAGACCCGTTTTTCAAGGAGTACCACACTCTGAAATACTATTGAACATTTTGCAGTTCTGAGTGATGCCGACACCAAAATACTGTTCCTAATTTTTTTTACTATTTATTCCTGACTTTATACATTTTGTACATTGAAGATCCGCAATAAAGTAATTTGACCACCTGGGAAAGTTTTTTTTCAAAATAATTCAACCCTCAAAGGGTTAACAATGTGTAGAAAAGCTGTCGATCAAATTGGTCGATTTCTACAGGCACAGTAACAAAATAGTTAAGAGAAAGAAAAGTAGTGCATCTTCATCGATTAAGACCATGGGCATATTTTGCAGTCAGTATATGTTTTTAAAGTAACAAAGTTCAACACGCAATCTTTCTTATACAACAAAGTGCAGTAGTTTGCTAATAAAAGTTGCAAAGCATGCTCTGAAACATTCAATGAAGTTGTTTACATGGTTCTTTTTTCGGAGCTCTGAAGAAAGCCTGCAAAAGATGTAAAAAAGCAAAGAAAGACGTCACCGCAAACTTGTGCATCCGGTTTGCAGCACTCTCAACCTTATTTCCAAAGAATGAAGTCTGCATGCCTATTTTAAAAGAATCCGACAAATGTGTTTAGATCCACTTTTAGCACCTGCTTATCACTAACCACTTTGGATGACTGTAGCGTATCTTTTTCTTGAGAACAAATAACAGTGCTGATGTGGCTGCCTGGACACCAGTGCCAATTGTTTTAATGCAATAGCATTATATGGCTCATGAGGTGGGAAATAGGGCAGCGTGGTCGGAGATGCTGCAAGAAGTCACGTGGTCACAGATAATCAATGGGAGGTGCGTACTGCGTGGTCCTCTAGGTTCCCTGAAGCACCACCAGATGGCGTGTACCCGCAGCGGCGCCAGCCGTGCGGGGGAAAGTAGAGAACCAGAAAGCTTGCCTTCACACATAACGTTAGCGCAAGCATTTCCTGGTAATGATTATGTTTTTGTAACATCCAATTGTCAACGCCATCAATTCCAAATGACTGTTTCTCTCACAGTGTAGCACCAAGCCACCAAAATGGCAGCACAGTGCACTCACACAAAGTGAAACCAAACTTGCCAGACTGGGTGTTGTATCAGTTGTCACAATGCTAGTAAAGAAAAAAAAAAACATTTTTTGCACCACTTCGACAATTGCAACTTTTTTTTTTCCTCTTTTGCACTTTAAATTCCTTAGCCCTTCCACTGTCTGTAAAGCTTAACAGCCAGAAAAAGCACCTGTAAAAAATGTAACTTCTTCCTTAAGAGGCCACTCACTAGGCCCCATCGAAAGTTTTGGTTGCACACTGAAACATCTCAAGTAATATCTAGGGAGCATTTTATACTGCAAGACTTTTTCAAATTGGTGCATTATTAGAGAATATGGGAAGAATTGAAATGTTGCACTTCCAGGAGACGAGCTTCAGTTCCAACATTAAAACTCGCCCCCTCTGCCTCGACTAGTGTCCGCAGGAGACATCCCTTCCCTGCCTTCTCCCATGCCGAGCGACCGAGCCACCTTCTTGTCACTAGCCCTGTATCTTTCTAGTCTTTTTCGCTGCACAGCACACTTCCAGTGATGATATTGCGACTTTGGTATGGGTGGTCTACCAAAGTCGCGTGACAATCGATGACCTCGACTCTCACGCAGGTAGCGGGGCTCCAAGGGTGCATGGGCACCCTTGGAGTGTCGGCTGAAGTGTCAGCTCATTTCATATGATCCGACGTACTGCACTTGTCTGTTTACAATGTTTAAATGCAGTGAGGGGCCATTTAAACAACTGAATAAGAAGTAGGGTGTACCATACCTTCAATGCTGAGGGGAGGCAGGATGCACAACTCCTACTAAATACACTATCAAATTAGTCCAAATGACGATCACGAACGAGGACTGCAGCAGTTTTTACATGAATCAATTTAATGTGGCAATTAAAAAGGGAACAATCATGCATATTTACAAAACCATCATGCGTGGTGCTATAGACATGGACATCAGTTCTTGGAACAACAGCTTGCAGGCATAAGGCAGGCAAATCTGGGATATCTGAAACAGAGAGACAGGTCAAGACATTACACTGAACAAGGTAGAAAAAACACATTCACCCATGCCATGAGAAGTAACGTTATAATTTTCATAGTTAAGCATCTAGGAGCGACTCCAATCCAAAAAATGAACAATCACATCCTGTCGCCGACACCACCACCGCCACAACCTGGCCCGCTTAGTTTCCCCATCAGTCAATGAAGCAATGAAAGGTTACCCCTCCTCCTTATGAAAGGCTTTTAAAAGCTGCACCTAACCACCATCTGTCATTGACTCCTTGAAGACGGAGTCAAGCTGGCTCCAAAACGATGGGGCTAATAAATCCACTTTTTTGGTTGGAGTTTCTCCTAATTTTCTAATTAATTGTGGCAACTTGACAGGGAAAGCTGAGCAATGCATTTGAAAAAAATGTGTAAAGGTAATTGAAAATTTAGGCACCTGGAACAGATCTTGCGTTTAGTGTACGCACGGACACCTACACAATTTAAGTTATTCTGCACATGTAGTGAATGCGAAACATGTGGCTAACATTTAGGAAGAATATTTGAGTCTAATACAAATATGTCCATCTGAAAGGAGCGTACTTCTGTTAACCTTTACAATTCTTCACAAGATCTTGTTTGTATTTTGTCAATGGTGTTTGTGTAATTATATATACCAACTGAAAATGCAGAAAGAACAATAAAGGGGACATGTGCACCCTGGTGTATTCTTTACCTCATATTGTCCTTGTATATGTATTCTCAATGTCCACATATAAATTTATAAGGCCTGAAGGGGCTACAGTGAAATTTCAATTTACGTAGTGTTGCACCATGTACAGTCCTAGTGGGAAAAGATTACCATGAGTGACTCGTAGACAGAGTGGCGAAATCGTGACATGCAGTGCTGTTGTTACCGAGCATGCCAATAGCGAGAGTGCAAGGCACATTCCATCTTCCAAGGCAGGGGTGGCAACCTGTCTTAAAGCCCCCATTTCAAAAGCTACCATATGCCTCACTTTTCGGCCAAGCTATGCACCAAGTCTACGATACAAGTCTGCAATAAAGGAACTTCCATCGTGAATAATGCCTGCGCATAAAAAAAAAATTGGATCAAGTGCGCAGTTTCGTTGGTGCAAAGCCTGGCATAAAAGTGAGGCATATGGTAGCTTTCGAAATCCGGACATTAAGATGGGTCGGTCGCTGCCGGCCGCCCCTGCTTTGGGAATTGGAATGCACCTGGGACTCTCGCTAGCGGTGTCCTCGGGAACAATAGCACTGTGTATTGCAATTTTGCCGCTCCAGCCACCACTCACTCGTAATTTTTTTCCGCAGCGACTGTACTCATTTGGACCTCGGAGCAGTGCTTTGTGCGCAACAAAGGCGCTCCTACCCTACCTCAGGGACAGTGGCCTGCACTAGACGCTTGAGCATAATTTCATATGGTGCCATCTGGAGTAGCATGTTAGGCAAACATTCGCTAGAGATGTTCCTGTCTTGTTTCTTCAATACAAAGTACATAGACAATCATAGTCATTCGTCTTTGATAGATGAATCACACAAGCAACAATGTCAAACATTTTACTGGAGACAAAAAATTTGGTCTCATTGCAAAGTCTGAGCAAGAACAAAACAGCATAGGGCAAAATACAATTTTTTAAAGGCTGCTAGAACAGAAATTCAGATGTGCCAACCATTGATTTTTCAGGCATTGAAAACTTGCACATGCAAGACTATTCAGAGGCGTTTACAGCAGCGTCACCTGGCCCATAGACATATCACTAGGACAGTTATTTTGGACATCTCAGATCATACCATTCAATGTTTCTGAACTACATGCACAGGACTGCCTGCACTTGACCAACACAAACAGCGGAAAGTGTCGGGCCTCTATTTGAACTATGTTAGCAGCACCTTCTCAACTATGTCAAGAAGTGGTCATCAATCAATGATAATAACCAGCATCCCCCAAACCATCACAGGGCTCTAACCATTTTTTTTTTTATTAAGCAGCAGCTAGCGAACAATCTACCAAACCGAGCTGGTGACAGAACTTAGGGACTTTTGCGTTTGATAGGATTTGAAAGATGCCAACATGTACACGGGGCAGATGGAAAGAATGAAAACTAGTAGTGTGCGATTAATTGAATGGAACAGTGACTGGCCAAAAAGTAGAAGTTGGATTTTGAATACCAAATACAGTCAAACCCAACTATATCGAACCCGTTTACATCGAATTATTCTATATATAGAACAATTTCCGTCACGGTATAGTTACAATGAGTATATATAGCAAAAATTACACTTACATCGAACAAATATTGCAGTGACTCCCGATACATCGAACGTATAGCAGCGGAAAAGTGCCCCCAGAAGTTGGCTTTCCCTCGCGGCAGTGGGGAAACCCGGTGGCGCCGCTCCATCCAACTGCTCTCCCTATCATGACCGCGCTGCCTCAGGCTGTTCGGGCGAGCCGTCGACACTCCCCCTGTCGCGCATAGTGGAGTCTATTAGGCCACGTCCTCCCTCTTTCTCTATCATCTTTCACTTCCCACTCCCACTCCCCTGACGATGCTTTGCCGTGCTCCCTCATGGGTTGCAGAATCAAGCGTTCTTCCTTTCTTTAGATCACTATCTATCGACACTCTCCAGGAAAAAATGATCCTGGCCCGCCTACAGCGCTTGCTCAGACAGCCAATCAGAGGCTCTTGCGCTCTCTTCGTGCAAGATGGCGAAAGTGCGAGTTGTCTGGCTGCTTTTCTGGTTTATCGTGTTTGCGCCTTGTGGGTCTTCTCCCGCAGTGTTGCCGTGGTGAAGCGGCAGAATTCGCCTTTCATCGTGAAGCTCGAAATCATAAATCGTGTCGAACGTGATGAGAAGTTGGATGTCCCTGCAGCGTGCAAGATTCCGAGGAGCACTCTCGGCACGATTAGGGTTAAAGTGGCCAGACTCGCAACCCGGTGCCCGTGGTGCGTGACGCGTACGCACGGCCGTGTACGAGGGGTTCTTCATACATGCCGGTTTCCATGTGCTCGGTGATGACTGCAAATTCTGATGAATGAGACGAAGCCATTGCCGGTGTTGCCGAAGTTTGGAGCGAGCTGTCAAAATTTCCAAGACATTCGAATCAACAGTGGACGAGTTTGTGAGTGCAGATGATGGTGTCGCGAGCACGGGAGAGCCCGGAAACGAAGACTACATCGCCGACATCGTACCGAGCACAAATGAAAGTAGGCACATTGAGGAAAGCAACTACGGTCCTTTGCCCACATCCTCCGAAGTGATTGGTGCACTTGCATTAGTCCGGTGCTTCTGCGCGAATGTGGAAGGTTGCGGCCTCAGCTGCTCCGACTCCTTAGGCAACGTGGGGAAGTGCGTGCGTCGCAGGCAGCGACATTGCCCAAGCAGAAGAAAACGCAGGACTAATTTATGCGAAACTAAGCTAGTTTCTTCAATAAAGTGCTTTTATAAATGGTATGTGCTTTTATGACATCCAATTATTTAGCAGGCTTATATCGAATTATGCTCTATGTCGAATTGATAGGCGTTTTCTTGCGAGTTCGATATAGCCGAGTTTGACTGTATTTGAAATGCTGAATCATCTGATAGGTGTACCAGCAACGCATCGCGAGGCCAACATACGAAGGCACGCGAATCTGTCAGTAGAAGTTTCAGTGCTACAACAACATTTATGCAAACCGCATGAAAATTTTCAATCGCTTAAATTAAAATTAGCAGCACTCACGACAATATCAGTGCTGCAGTTGCTTAGCGCTTACAAAAATATGGAATTTCCCAGGGGTCGTGTAAATGTGCTCTTAATTTCACTCTGCGGAGCGAAAAATGCACCCTCACGAAAACAAGGCACTGTAGGAATCGCATTAATCTTTTTACCCAGTAACCTGTCTAGAACGTCACCTAGGCATTTGGGCCTTGAAACAATATCTTCCTTCTGAACCCTGGTGGAAATGCTAGGACTACAGGACCAGGTAGCATGAAGACTAAGCCCCTTGCAGGCATGCTATGCCGCATGCCTGCAAGTGTGCATGCGGCATAGCACACTTGAAGGCCTGTCACTCTTGTGTGGAGACACATGGCTGCTGCACACCACCTACTGTGCCAAAGCAGAACTCGGCAGCATTATTAAAAGAAGCCAGTTGGCATAAAATTTTAGCAAGCACACCAATTCATGTGCATAAAGGCACTGTGCAGTCATATGTGTGCCTGCCCCCCGACTAGTTCAAGGTGCTTTCAGTGTTTAACGTGTAAGCCAAGACATGCCAAACAACATGTGGAGAGGCAAGTGTTTTGTACACAATCATTAATAGCTTTTTAATACTGCAGCTTGCAATTTGTGGCAAAGATGCTATACAGATGCTAAGTTTTTCCTCTACTTACCCTTTGTTTTTGTTTTTGCTTCTACAGAATGTCTTATGAACACAATTAAATTTCTCATTTTTCTGCCGTTTTCTCCAATCTGCTCATTAACTAGTTAAGCAGAACTTCATTTGTTCCCACCCCCCAAGATAATGCAGATTCTAGACAGAGTTGGCCCTCAATTGCACATCAGCCTTTCCCACTTGTCTTGCATCATCGTGAAACCCAGATATTTAACAGTAACTAAATAAATAAGAAGGCAGACGCAAAAGGTCATCCTTACCTGTGTCTTGTTTCGGCAGCCCTTGCATTCAAAAGTGTTGTTGCGCAGGTTGGCAATGGCCAGCAGGCCACAGAGGTTGCAGATGTGTGCTCGGTATGGATCCGACACTTCAAACAGCCGTTCACGCAAGAACTGGGCTGCTCCATGCGAGATCTGGCAGTCACGCTCCATCTCGCCAAAACGCAGGCCACCATCCCTGCATATCATATTCAACTATGATACCAGCTGCAGGCAGTTTATGGTTTCAGCACAAGAGGACAGTCCGAAGTGAAATACAACCAAATTGATTAATTTATTAAAGGCAATGCACCTCCTTTATTTCGTTTGGGCAACATTCTCAAATAAGTTGACACATTTGGGGGATGCTTGTTCGATGTCCCATACATTCAGTGAAGTTCTGTTTCGCTAAATTGATTAACTTATTAAAGATATACATATAGTCGATCCCGGATATATCGCACCAAGATATATTGAATTATTGCCTATATCGAACAGTTGAAAAATCCCCTTCGGAATCCCATGCAAAAGTATAGCACTATTGTCCACGTATATAGAACTCCCTTGCAACGGCATATCGATGTATCGAACCCCATGCTGAGCTGCGCCCCAGCAAGTGCGCTTCTCCCACTATACCCCACCCCTGCAAGTGCACTTCTCCCATCACATCCACCCCCGCAAGTGCGCTTCTTCTCATGAAGCTCTCGCGATGTTCCCGCCATCTCGCGCGCGCTGCACTCTGAGAAAGGGGCGTGTGGGTAAAAGGCACGTGACAAGATGCACTTGGAGTGCGATTGGGTGTGAAAGGGAGGTGGTAGGGAGAAACCACGCTGACCGCAGGCGGCCATTTCCTGTGTTTTGGTCGGCTGACACTGCTGGTGCAGCGAGATAAACGAGGTCAGTGCAGCTTGGGCTTGTGGTAGTGCGGAGACGCGGAGCGGTGCATCTTTCGATTCGCTTTGTTCCTTTTATCACGAGGCCAACGCGAAGGCTTGAGACTCGTGTGGCGCAGTGCGTCTTTCTTTCCACTTTTGGCACATGTTCCGGAGCCATGGCCGCGAAAAAACGAAAGAATTTTGATTTTTCAACAAAGGTGGACATTATTCGACGGGTGCAGGCTGGCGACAAAAAAATAATCGGTCACTGCAGCGTTCATAATTCCTCACAACATCCTGGTCATCACGTTGTGTTTTTGTTTTTTTACGCGCCTTGAAGGCACAGATCGGTAAGTTCCCGTTAGTCACAACCTTGGTGAACTGCCTTGAGATGCGTGGAGTTGTTAGAGAAGCTTTTGAGATGCATATTTTATATTTCAAATTATCAATATATCAAACTATTTTGTGATCCCCTTCGAGTTCGATATATCCGGGATCAACTGTATATATATATATATATATTCGCCCATGTACATGAGTATTCTTACCTTATATGCTGCCTCCTGCAGGCAGGGCCTACCGGTGCACGTCACACACAGACTTTGCATTTTCTAAGTACAGTTAAACCTAGGTATCTCGTACAAGTAACCTTCACACAAGTAATCCAGTCAGTAAAAACGGCATCTTAGAGTACATATTCGAATCTAGGCTGATAGTTTTTTTCAAATAATCATATACCAAACTCTAGGGTCGGCTTATTCGAGGATTTTAAAAACGCACCAGTCTCTAATTGAAAATGATGAATATGGTGCACAGCTGACACCATCTAGAAAAGTTGGTATTGCAGCCACTACTAGCTGCACCAGTAGCCAATTGAAGTACACGAGCGATGTCGCCATTTTGTCCTGTGTTGTATCGGTATGGTGGATTGTATCGGCGTGCAGCATGGCATTATCGTAACGGCACCAAACAGGCAATGCCAATGGAGTGGCGCTTTCAAACAAAAAGGTGTGCTAGCCGCTGAGGCATCATCACATGTTCAAGTGTTCAAGCAGGGTACAACTTCACCATCGATAAGAAAAACGTCCACTGTTGGAGGGGGTGACGAGAGACGCTTTATGCGTGTGCACCAACAAGGAGATGACAGTGATAAGGAAGATAGTGACGAGGCTGGCAGTGATAATGACGCAAGATAAGCTCAGCACGTTCACACTGAATAAATACTGTTTCACAATCATCACTTTTTTGTTCGACCTATATTCGAGGCAAGCTTTCTTTTTTTTTTCTTTCTGGCTTCAGAAAGTCAGGGGTTGGCTTAGAATTAGAATCTGGGCCAGCCTAGATTTAGGTAAATACGGTACTTCGTGATATAAAAATTTTACTACACTGAAGTTACATGTTGCATTCAAAGGAGTACAGTCATTGAGCAATTTTCTTGTGTGGATGGGGCTATCAAAATGTTCAGATACAGCAGAATCTTGCTCGTATCTTCTGGGAAAAAGGAAAACACAATAAAAAGTACTAACCAGGGAAACATGCTATTTCACTAAAAAATTTTACAGGCTCCATCCACTGCGATTGACAACTACATAATGCAAAGTGTTGCGCAACTCGTTGCAGCAAGAGACGCTGACACACGCCAAGCCATTGGTGCCAGAGCGGCCCAAGACGCACATCGTTTCTATGGCTTCAGCAAGCTTACGTTTGCGCTCCTTGAACTCAGCCTCGACTAGCGGCATCTTCGAGCGGGTCATTTTGGTGGGAAGTTTTGACGTGCCCGCTTGGCGCGAACTGTTGCAGCACGATACACTGACGCACATATAGCTGGTGAGGCCAGAGCAAACCCAGATACACGTCGTTTTCCAACTGTGTTGCGGGACAGCGACAGGAAACTGAAACGAGATCAAGCTGGAATACAATGCCTACGATGCTGCCAGAGCGAAACAAGATGCTCACTTCGTGCCGCCTGCAGCAGGGAATGACAGCGGACTTGGGTTATCACCCAGTATAAGTGTACAGTATGCTTCCAACAGCACTATGCCCCACGCACTATGAAACAGATAAGGGAAGATGTTTATCGCAATAGGTTTGGCGGTGATAGCTGTGAATGTGATGTGCAACATCCCATGAGGACATTTGCTGGTACCAGAAGAGAAACCTGAGTGTCATGAATCTCATGACATGAATGACATGAATGAATGTCATGACATGAGCGGGTGGATACTATGGAGAGCTGCCATGGTGGGCACCTACTACTCTTGTGTGCGCACCTCATGCTTTTTCTTGTTCTAGTGGCTGGAAAACGAATCATATGATCACAATTTGGCAATGTACTGAATGTTGGTAATGAAAGATTGTGCTTTCCAGGCACATATAACTGGTGAAAAAGAAGCACAACTGTACTGGATCACATCTTATGTTCTTGATCGTGGAACACTGTGATCGAGAAATCGTACGAAATGGGATTGTATTAATGAGGTTCTACCGTAAATCGGCTCGCTGGCCTTGGTCACATTATAGCACGCTCCTGAAAATCTGCTAACAAAAAAATGGCATGTCAGTTGTATTACCCAAGCAACAAAAAACGGCATGTCAGTTGTATTGCCCAAGCAGAAGCCTTGTATGACATTGTTGGCGCCAATTTTGCTAGAACCAAATAACGTTAAGAGCCACTTAGTCCCGATGCATGCAATGTTAGCAAACAAGTTAAACCTCGATAAAATGAAGTCGGTAAAATCAGCACTTTACTCTGTTCTATCAAAGCTTTGCTATATGAAAGTTTGACCTTCTATGCAAATAAGTATAGTCACCGCCAAATTTCTCTTACCCTGAAGGGGGCGTAAAAAATCCTAATTATCAGGCAATCAGAAAAAAAAAAAAATTTCAATGACAAAAACAGTAGCAGTTTTGCACGATAGGCGAAGCATTGATAGCAATAGCAAACAACACGAAGTAAGGTTAGCAGTTTTATCGGCCGTAAAAATTGCAGCAAACATTCACTTACTAATAGCAAGCACGGCGTCACGCAGGCATAGTCAAACACGAACAGACCTCACTCAATGACTACGAACACTTGCTGTCACAATGCTGGTGCAATGAAGAGTACAAACAGAGGGGAGCAAATGCTTCTAATACTTTCTCCTTTCGCGTTTCTGAAACTTGAGACTATGCGACCATGCGCTTTATCACATTACCAGCGTGCTACCCGCAAAAATCCTGCACCACGTGTTGCCGCCACGTAATGTTGCAAAGAATCGGAGGTTACTATGCCGTTATCAGACGATCGATGCTTTGTTCATGTGCTGCCGATTGCTCATAATGGTTCGCAGTGGCGTTCTAACTATTGAACATAGCATTTTTTTTAGTTTGAAGAAACATAGATAATGTAATTTAGTCGTAATGCCTAGACCACCATGTACGAGACCTTCCCAGAATGACGGCATGTCAGAACTGGGCGCCATATTGAAAGAGCTATGTGTGACGCCACATTTCGTTCTTTAGTTGGACGTTTCTAATGAAAATCTGGAGCTAGGTGCGGGAATGCGTCAGGAGCAAGAACGCCACTGAAAAGCTGGTTTTTGGACCAAACTGCTGCTGCGCTGTAGCTGCTGACGCCAGCTTCAGTATAGTTAATTTTTGAGTGTATATAAGGGTGAGTTTATATATAAACAACTAATGATCTAATGACCACTTCTTGCGTAACTATCGAGTTCGTTATAAACGGGTTCAACTTTACACGGTGTTCTATGGACAAAAAGTTATAACGCAGTCTTCGAATTGGTAAGTTTACGAGTATATTCAATGGTCGTGCGCCCTTCTTATCTGCTCCGACAGAGATTTCTCTTCTTATGTACCTGACGCTGCCAACAGTTCATGTTGTGTAGTATGTCTCGTGAAAAAATTTTGAAATGTTTTTACCATAGGTCATGCTCTTATTGCAGCCTCTGCACACGACAAACGTCTAAACTCAGCTGCAGGTTACGTACATCTCATTACAGCTTACCTGGCCCTGCCCTCCATAGGTTGCCGCACGAGAATCTGGACGGGACCTCGAGCTCGGGAGTGGATCTTGTCATCCACCATGTGCTTCAGCCGCTGATAGTAAGTAGGCCCCAAGAAGATCTGTGCATTCACTTTTCGGCCAGTGTGTCCATTGAACATCACCTGGGTAGCAAAACAGGCACATGTGTAACCGCACCCTTGTAGAACGAAACCAGCAGAAGAAAGGTTTAAATGCCTTCTTTCATCAGGATGCGTCACAGTCTTCCAGTAGCATAACAATACCATTATGAAACAACAGAAACACGAAATGCACAGGATGGGCGCTGGTAGTGTTTGTGCCTTCATCTTTGTCGGGTTGGCATGCCGTAAAAATCCGAATTTTTTTAAAACAAGGCGCAAAGCAGCAGGCACCTATCGCCATCGCCATCAGGTGCAGCGATTCAATGATCTTAAATTTCAATGATTCAACTTCAACGATCTATTCGTCGCGATTCGGCAAGCTGGCACTGATATATGAAGGATGCAGTAAATGTGTTTTTGACTGTTTACACTACTGCATCATCAATTTAAGCATACATATCTGAGCTAGTGGTACAAGTGGGAAGGGGTGGCGAAACCGCAACTGAATGCCTGACAATGCGCCGATCCCCGCCCAGACCCCGATGTTGCACAACACTCAGCATGTCACTCTATGTAATACATAAATGCGGTGAAAAAAACAACAAAAATATTGCAGAACACTCAGCCTGGTGCTCTAACACACAAATGCAGTGATAAAAAAAAAAACTAACTAAGCCGTGGTTTTAACAAGTGAACTAGAACATACTTAATATCAAGAGCTTATCGAAAAGAAATTTTCACGCCTGAATTTTAGGGCACAATACATTTCTGAAAAAACTATACAAGATAAGCAAGTCTTACACAGAAGAGAGAAAAAAAATGTAATGTCTGAAGCGTGAGTATATAAGCGTGTATATATTTTTTTTAATCGCTTCTGATCGGCTTTCATTCACTATGCTCATAGCCATCCTGTTATAGATTAAAAACCAAGGAATAAGGTGTGTTAGTTTTTGCTTGCCATAGTCGGTCCGAACCGTTTCACTGTAATACGTGGTTTTCCTAAGATTATATGTATGTGTCTTCCGGGAATAAGTTTCCTTAAATATATCTGTGCTCGATTTATTTGATCATAGATGGCTGTCGCTAGCTTTTTATAAAATATATTTTAAAGTTTTAATATGGTCTGCTTATGGAAAAGTGGAGCAGGAGGCGTTTGGTGCAGAACATTTTCGATTATATAAGCAAGGTTCTCTTATGCTACCTGTGAATACTATCTTTGTTTCTGTTGTGCCCCAGATTAATAGGCAGTAAACTATGCTCGAGTAAACTAAAGTGTAGTAAAGCTGCTTTGTCACCCAAAGAGGCAGCAAGCATCTGATTTTGCCAATTATGCCAATGGACCACGATATGTGGGTGCGAAGATTATCTGTGTGATTGGATGTTTCGAGAAAGATAACGTCTAAAAACTTTTGAGTCTGAACGCGCTCAATCAAAGCTTTTCAGATTGTGAGCTGCGTATTGCGGAGAATACAATGGTTTCGTGGTTGAAAAATAATGTACTTTGTTTTCTTAATGTTTAATTCCAACTTATTTGTTCTCAGCCATAACGACATATTGCTAAGCTAAAGGTTCGCTTCTTGTTCTAGAGTAAACATATCTTGACCCGAAAAAAAGATGTTAGTGTCGTCTGCACATACGGTAATACAATATCTGGTGCTAGAGGTACGTTTACGATGTCATTTATATAAAATAGGAGTAGAAGTGGCCCAAGTATAGACCCCTGTGGGACACCATAATTTATCTTGCCCATTTGTGACTTCGAGTGCTACATATTCGTATACTGAAACGAATTTGTAAGGTAACTTCTTATTAAATTAAGGGGCATACCTCTTATTCCATATTCATTCAGCTTTTGCAAAAGAATTTCATGCTTGATCGAATCAAAAGCTTCTTTAAAGTGAAGAAATGTTCCAATTGTGTGATGTTTTTGCTCAAAATGTTCAATAATTTGATCTTTAATAGATAATACAGCCTTTTCAGTACACTTGTTCTTTTGAAATCCATATTGATGTCCTGCTATATTTTTTGAGCTACAGAAGTTGGCAATTCACTCATATATGACACGTTCTATAAACTTTGAAAAAAATTTGCAAAACAGAAATGTGCCTATGGTTATTCATGTCATTTTCATCACCACCTTTGTGAATAATGGATACTCTAGCTATTTCCAATTTCTCTGTGAACATTGCAGCGCTCAAAATAAGGTTGCAAATATGTGCAAATGATGTGCTAATATGCTTTGATACTGCTTTTAAAGGTTCTGCCTTTATACTGTCAAAACCCACAGCACATTTGTTACTTAAATTCTGTATCAGCGAGGAGACTTCAAGTTCATTTGTGGGAGTTAGAAAAATAGATTCCGAGACGCGTGCTGTAATATACTATTTGTAAGACTGGTCAGCTCCATTTGAAATATCAGAGCTCCCAAACTAAAAAAATTATCATTGAGCATATTGGCTTTCTATCTGCCCTCTATTTGAAGCTCAGAGATGGTTTTCGTATTTCTTTTTTGCGAAAGATCGTTCACAGTGTTCCAAATGGCTTTCTGATCATCGAGTATGTTTGCCAACTTTTTTTCGCAGTAGCTAATTTGCGCCTTTTTAACATCAGATCCTAGTTTATTTCTGACCTGCTTAAACTCAACCAAGTACTCTATGCGCTTAGTTTATTTTAATTCAGTGAAAAGCGAACTCACTGAATTCAGTGATTTCAGTGAATCTCTTCGTTTCATCTTTTTCAAAAGTGAAGTGTCTATCCATGGTTTTCTGACCTTCTTGCTTTTTTTTATGCACCACAATTGGAGAAGCTAAATTATAAAGGTCTGTGAACTTTGTTATGAATATTTCGTAGGCATTCACAGGGTCAGTATCATTGAAAATACAGCTTCAATCCGTTTCGGCGACAGCTTTCTGAAAAACCAAATTTTTTCTTTGTTAATTTACATACAGTAGAATCTCGGTGATACGAATCGGTGATACGAATCGGTGATACGAAGGGGAGGCGAAAATATTCGTATCACCCGAAATTTCGTATCACCAAAAAACGAGCAAAATCTGTCCCGAAACCATGAGACACGCACAAAAAAAAAAAAACATTTATTTACGAGCAAAGAAGTCGCGTATGTCCTTCTGCGTCTTCTTCTCCGCGAGCTCGGCCAGCAGAGAATTTTGGAAGCTGAAGAACTGGGCTGTGGTGTTCTCACGCACGGTCTCGGACGTCACAGCACGCCGCAGAATATCGAGAGCGTGCATGGTTTCGGCTGCCGACGGTGCTTGCTCTTCACCATTTTGGCACTCGTCTTCTTCATCGTCACTGGTCGAAATTTGAGGCTGCGACGATACATCCTCCACGATGTCTTCGACTGTGCGCAGACCACAGGTGACGAGATCGTCGTCCGCGGTGACGAAATCGTCGGCACTGCAGTCAGCGCCAAGCTGGTTCCAGACATCAACCGTAAATGGATCTGGCACTTGCGAGGTGGTAGCCACTGCGGATTTAAAAATCCCACACTTAGCGAAACAATTCGCGATGGTTGCAGGGGAGACGCGCTCCCAGGCCACTGCAATGAAATGCATGGCGTCCAAAAGACTGATCTGCATATTTGGGTCCTTGCGGTCAATCTTCGCAAGGAGGCGGCGCACCAACAAACCTTTAAAGTGGTGCTTCACGTTTCTTATAATGCCAGCATCCAGTGGCTGCAAATGACTTGTGGCGTTCGGGGGCAGGAATACCACTTTGATGCTCTGTAACGTCATGTGCTTTGGATGCGCCGCACACTGGTCCAGCAGCAAAACAATCTTTCTGTTCTTGCATGACATCCTATTGTCCAAGTATGTCACGAACTCCATGAACAGAGCCGACGTCATCCACGCCTTTTTATTGGCTTTATATGTGCAGGGCAAACGACCGGCTGCCTTGAAGCATCGGGGCTTTTGGTATTTTCCAATGACGGTCAGTTTCATTTTTTCTGACCCGTCAGCGTTGCAGCAAAACAAAACAGTCACACGCTGCTTACTTTTCTGTCCTCCCTGGCAGGCTTCGCCCTTGAAGCAGAGACTCTTTTCGGGCTGAAGGTTGTAAAAAAGCCCTGCCTCGTCAATGTTAAAAACATCGCGAGCGTCATATCCCGCGACGAGAGACTGCAGCGTGGTTGCCATCCAATCTTCAACGACGGAGGCGTCAACCTTTTTCCCTTCGCCGCAAACGGTTTTGTAGGAGAGGTCATGCCGTGCCTTAAATCGGTGAATCCAACCACCAGAGGCCTGAAAATTTTCAATTCCAAGCGTGAGTGCGATGTCCGCAGCCTTCTCACGCAGAACTTTTCCGTCAACGTTGACGCCAGCCGCGGTGACCTCTTTAAACCATGTTAGCAGAACTTCTTCTAACTTTACATGGTGAGCAGTCTTCGCTTCTTTGGAGTTTACGCCAAAGTGCTGCACATTCTGCATAATTTGGTCACGCTGACCGACGATGGTAGACAGCGTAGAAATTGGCAGGCCTAATTCCTTGGCCATGTCAATGCGCCTTTTCTTGGGCTCTTCGTCCACCTTCTTCAAAATATCCAGTTTGTCCTTCAAGGACAGCGCCTTCCGCTTTCGCGACATCTTGTACCTTTCGGGCTGACGCGATCAATGCTCAACGACACACGCAAACAACACGCTGCACTTCCGTAGTCGTCGCGCACGAGGAAACAAAGAAGCGGGAGCTGCTGCTAGCGTGAAGATCTCCTCGCTGGCTGTCGCGGAAAGACCGGCGGAGCGGGCGCGCAGGGCCGTGAGAAATGTGGAGAGGACAAATCGCGCTCGGCCGGTTGGGTTGGCTGGTTCGCAGGGCGAACGGACCAATAAGCAGCGGCGCTAGCCTCGGGCAACAACAAAGTAAAAAGAAAAAAGCGAAGAGACCGCCCCCAAAAACGAGAGAGAGAGAAAGCTTCCCTTGCCTCGTTCGCCTCCCCGCTGACGCGGAATCCCAAACCGGCACGGGCGCACGCTGCGCCGGTCTTTTTTTTTTTTTTTTTTTTCGCTGGTGGTGGCTCGACGGTTGCGGTACCGAAGTTCGTATCACCCGGCGTGACGCGGAAAAGTGTTCGGAACATCCGAATTTTGGCCCATTGCACACAATGCTTTTGGGCGGGGGAATTTAACGAATTCGTATCACACCGAAATTCGTATCAGCCGGGTTCGTATCACCGAGATTCTACTGTATGCTGCATAGGATTTGCTGGATTTCGTTGTTTCCCGCACCACGGAAAAAATGCAGAAATCGGCAGGTGATCGCTGACTCCAGGTGTTAGAACCCCTGTGCATATCATTTTTGTAGTTAGTGAAACATAAATCCAAGGCAGTTTTAGTCAACTGTGTCATCCTGGTAGGTACACCCGGCCACAAAATATTACGGACCATGAAATCTGAGAAAAAGCTGAATATCTCGGCAACCCCACAACGCAGCGCAGTATTTGCATTTCAGGCCTCGACTACAATATGCTAACAACATTGTCGTATACAGTTTTACTGGCTACTGCTACAGGCTGCTTTGGAATTAAACGTTTTCTGAGATGCCGTGGTCCGTAAACTTTTGTGGCCGGGTGTACATGATTTGTATTTTCGTAGCCAAAGGAAAGCATTCTGTCAAGAAAATTACGTTTGTTGTTGCTTGGTGACAGCATACCTATGTAAAAATCTGTAACAATTACGCATGTGCCATTTTGTTCACAGTACTCAAGCATTTCATCTATGAAATTCAGGAAATCAGACAGTTTCTGAAGGGGGCCTATATATAGCAACTACTAAAAGGCCTTGACATTTTATCATGACAGATTCAAAGTGAGGATATTACAGTATACTCTTTGACAATATTGCACTTCACGCTGTCATGAACATAAATCGACACTAAGCCACCCCTTTTATTTTCCATGCAGATTGATGCACAATTGTAGTTCGCAAATGGCACAGTATCATGGTAATCAGTAGGCCACGTTTCAGTAAAAGCCAAGAAATCAAACTGGTGATTTAAGTTGCTCAAAAAGAAGTCAACACATTCTGTTTTGTTTTGAAGACTTTGCGCAGTAAGGTGAATCAGTGATAGCTGTTTGTTGTGGCGTGAAGCAAATTTTCTGGAAAACCTCAGCGCCATAGTGGTTTGTTATGTTTGCAAAGAGGACGTAATCACCTCTTGTGATCAGCTATCTTTCATTTTATCGTATTTTTTCTGGGTCCTGCACTGCTGCAATTTTAATCACCTTATCATTCGGGCTGCGGTGCACGAAAAGTTTGCCGTTCTTGTGCCATGAAAAATCGTATTTGTTTTCAACAGCCCTAGTTTTCATTTCCCAGAAAAGCTTCTTATTGCGTGCCGTGAGGTTTTCACTGAAGAATATAGCTAACTTTGCTTTCTTCAGTTCCCCTTTCTTCGCAAGCCATTTTTCTTCAGTCTGACACAATGAAAATCGTATCATCACAGTGTTGGGCTTGTCTCCCTTTCTGTCGTTTCTTGAAGCTAGTCAGTGGGCGGCTTCAATGTCAAGACTCGGAAAGCTGTGGAAGCCTAAGATCAGCTTTACCAGAAAGTTCTCATTTTCGTGATAGGCCAAGCCATTCACTCCCAAGATTTAGGCGCCTGTTGTACTGATCCAGCTCATTCAACTCACGCTGAAGTTTTTCCGTCTTTTTCTTTAGCCCTGGGCCTCAAGCTTCACACCCCGCTTTCTGAGATCTGAGATGTCTGCAGACTGCTGTGTCACCTGAGCAAGAACTGCATCGTATTTACTGGACATAACTTTCATAGTTCCACAATGCTATCGACAGTTGGTTTAATTTGGGACAAAGCGTTAACCTTTGATTTGATGTCCAGTAGCTCAGTTAGCTTGCAATGAATTGCCGCAAGCTCCGAGGTGAACCTCTTTTCTAACATCGCACTCTGCATTTCCGCGGAATTGGCGAAAATGCATCGTTCTTTGCCCCAAGAGCCCAATTGGAGACCCTGGAGGCTAAAGGTGCGAATAATATAGTCTGGTGTTTCCAGCATGCCGAGTAGCTGCCGGCAAAGTTGGATACGTCATGCCGGCAACTTTAAGATTTCTTAAACATGGGCTGCAGCAGCACAGTGTTCAGTTGTTGCCGCAGCGCAAGCGAACAAGCGCACAGCAAGTGAGTGCTTTGTTGTTTGGCGAAGGCGCAACCTCCGTATGCTCGTTTCAGTGAACCCTAACTTAGGTTAGCAAGCTGCTGGCCAGTCAAGCTTTTGGTCCAGCAGCTCTGGCACAAGATGGAGGTGTTCTATTCCCGCACCTACCACGCTAGGCTGTAGAGCATCCAATTTTCACTAACAAAGTGTAACCACACCAAAAGTGAAAGCATAACCAGGCCAAATGTGGATTGCTTCGCGTTACGCTGGACGTGCCTTCGGCTTGTTCACTGCAATGTGCTCTTTCTCCCCGAGTGGAGACGTAACTCATCGAGGCTCCACTCGTTGAACATAGACAACAAGACGCAGAAAATCAGCTTGACTTGGAGAAGAATGCTTTGTATTAAAAGAACATTGCAGGCGCTCAATGGCTTAGTCACAGCATGCAAAGCGGCTAGCAGCATACCAACTCTTGGCTAGCAGATGTGCGGAACCTCTTCGCTGATACATGGGAACGGTAAACAAGCAAGGGAAGCAGACGACGTGGGCGCTGGTTTTGTAGTTAAGTCGTACGTCACTTCTGGCGAGTGGTAATGGCGCTGTTTTTTTTTTCAGTTGTGGTATTAAAAAAACAATACTTTTTGCAAGCGCTTTAGGATGCACCTACTCGCATTTCAAGAGTGAAATTTTCCACAGAGGCTACTGTATGTCTAAATTATCTGAAACTGTACTTTCTTATGCAGCCAAAATTTCATTGCAGTTGGCCTTTAACCTTGTGCAACTAGACCCCGCCACTCACCTAGGAAGCACTGTTTTATTTCAATGGTCCTCCTTACATTCTTAAAAGAAAGCATTCGATGTTCATCAATTTAAAACACTTAGTGCATTAGTAACATGTCTGCCCTTCCGACACGACACATTGAAAACTTATTCCTTGTTTATGGTTTCACTCTGGAGTGAAAAAATTAATAATGTTCCAGTTCAAGCACAAATAATGTTTTGTCTGGTTTATGATTCAGTTCTGGTACAATACCCTGTAACCACTCAAACTGTTCCATGGTGTTGCAAATTTTCAGCAAAAAAATGAATTAAAGATTAGAAAGATTACAGCCATGTCAGTTGACATGCCAGACATGCATATGCTTTCATTACCTCATTTCCTCTTAGGTGGTAGCCATACTCCTGAAGGAGGTTGGAGATCTTCTGCACGTTGACAGAATCATTAAAAGGCGTAGCATCACCAATTTCACCCTTGTTGGCGGAGACCTTGCCTTGCAGGCACTCAATAAGATGGCCAATGGTCATACGAGAAGGGATGGCATGGGGATTAATGATGATATCTGGTGTCAGTCCTTCAGCTGTAAAGGGCATGTCCTGAAACAGAAAGCCAGTCATAAGGCCTTGGAAGCATATTCATATTTTTAGGCCATGTTTTGTAGATTCAGTAGCAATATCAAATAAGTAAAACAGGTGTGACTGACCAATGAAAATGTTGAAAGCTCCATATTAATTTCATGCTAACACAGTTTCCAAGAAATGGCTGAACCTTCATTCTTAATTTGGTCCCAGGTGCCTACACTTTAAACACGACATTGTAATAATAGTGCAACAGACAGCATAAAACCATTATACTATTACACTTGAAACATCAGCACAATGAAGTTCTTTTTCTTTTCTTTTTATGTTTTACATGCCAAAACCACTTTCTGATTAAGATGCACGCCGTAGTGGAGGGCTCCGGAAATTTCGACCACCTGGGGTTCTTTAACGTGCACTTAAATCTAAGTACACAGGCGTTTTCGCATTTCGCCCCCATTGAAATGTGGCCACCATGGCCAGGATTTGATCCCGCGACCTCGTGCTCAGCAGCCCAACACCAAACATAATGAAAGTTGAAGGGGGAACCGAAATACCTCACTACCCTGTCGATCTCAAATGTATCGAACTCAGGTGGAGTTGCAGAATGGTTTAATATACAGTTAAACCTGGATATAACGAAGTTGACAAAAGCTCGCAATTTTTCGTTACATGCAGGTTTTCGTTACATGCAGGTTTCGCGTGAAGGCTCGTACGAATGATGCAGAAACGAAACCAAATAGCTCAATATATCCGTGAAGGTGAACTCACCCTTCAATCATTTATTTTACACTAAAAAAACTGCGTAATTTCCGCTTGCTTCTTCGGCACGAGTGTAGGCACAACACGCCGCTCCAAAGAGGCTAAATCGTGTAGAGCTCCTTCATCGTCGAGCGAGCCGACGAAACGGCGCATAACGTCCATTGCGTTCATCACCTCCTTTGCAGTAGGCACGTCACACGGATCTGCCTCACAAGCACCATCATCACCGCCATCCGGATTTTGCACGCTTTCAGCTACTGCTGCATCAGACATTTCTTCTGTAGTCACGGCGGCGTTGTCGGCAAACAAAAAGTCAGTCAGTTCAACGTCGTCGGGTACACCACCGTTAGTACATAGCTCGTTCCACGCTTCGGCCACATTGGACGGAGTAGAAAGGTCTTCCTCCTCCTTGTCGGCACCAGCCCGTGCGTTTTTGGCTATTCCGGCCTTTAAAAAGCAATTCGCGATAACTTCTGCCCTGACCTCTTGCCAGGAGGCAGCAAGCATCTCGACTGCTTGATAAATGTCGATCTTCATCTCCCGTTCCAGACGGATGTCGAGAAGTATTTTCAGGATTAGTCGGCGCCGGTAACAGCATTTAAAACTGTTAATGACCCCTTTGTCCAGGGGTTGTATTAGGGACGTGCAGTTGGCTGGGAAGTAATGAAGTTCGATGTTCGACAGCTGCAGGCCCTCGACGTGGTGCGCCGAGCAATTGTCCAGCAGTAGGCAAACTTGACGGCCTTGCCGCTTGACGTCCTGGTTAAATTCCTTTAACCACTCAGAAAATATTGGCCGAGTCATCCACGCTTTGGAATTCGCCACATACTTCACGGGCATACGCTTCGTTCCCTTAAAACACCTGGGACGGGCACTTTTGCCGACAACTAGCGGGACTCGCTTGTCTGTGCCGTCGAGGTTGGCACACAGCAGAATCGTTATGCGGAGCTTGCTCTGCTTTCCACCGCGGCAGTCATCGCCTTTTAACGCTAGCGTGCGGCCCGGAAGCATTTGATAAAATAGAGCTGTCTCGTCGGCATTGTAGACATCAGCCGCCTCGAAGCGACTCAGGATTCCAGGCAGCTTGTCAGCCACCCACGAAGCAGCAGCATCGCTGTCTGCGGAGGCAGATTCGCCGCTGATTACTCTTCCGACGACACCGTGCCGGCTCTTAAATCCCTGCAGCTACCCGTTGCTTGCCTTGAAATCGTCATGACCCAAGATACACGCAAAATCCTTTGCCTTCTGTTGCAAGATCGCGCCACTTATGGGTACATTTCTGGCTCGCGTGTCCAAAAACCACGTGAACACTGCCTTGTCCACATCAGTGTATGTGGACAGCTTCAGTCTTTTTTTTCTTCGAGCTTGTTCCCGACTCCACTGCGTTTCTGATGCTGTGTTCCGCACTCAAAATCGTTGATAGTGTGCTCGCTGGAATGCTGAAACGGGTGGCAACGTCCTTCTTCTTCTCGCCCGAGGAGACTGCATTTAAAATTGCGAGTTTGTCTTCAAAAGACAGAACTTTTCGTTTTCTGGCAGTAGAACTCATCACGACCAACCGACGACGCAGTTAGAAGCGGAGACGCACGACTACACGCCGACAGGCAGGCCTAACACCTCCAAAACAAGTCGGACAAACCAGTACCAGAGCACAGTTGACACACGCACAAGTGCAGAACAGGACAACACTCAAGATGGCGAATGCAACGCATCTATAGAGAAAGAAAAAAAAGTGACGGATATCGTTCGTCATCGTCCCTCCCCCTCTCCCTTCCGGCGCCTTGGCAATGAAAGAACCGGCTATCAGCGTTGCTTTTCAAGTGAATTCTTACACATAAGTGTGTCTAAGCCGTTGAAACAAATGAAAATCACAAAATAAGAATGCTTGTCCTCAAATCCATACGAAACAAAATAATTCTGCAAGAGAAATCAGCTGCCGATACCAATGCCACCTGGTGCCACGCTAGACAAGCAAAGCCTGAAAAGACTGCTACGTTAGGCACGGAGCGGCGCTAGTTGCCGCCATCATCATCATCATCGCTAACTTTGCTCGGTCGCGGCAATCCCTGGCGTTCGCGTAGCTGCTGGCTCCTTACAGCATTAATATTCAATAATCTAGAGCATTTCTTCGGCCGAATTTTCCTTAAAAGTGCTAAAAGTAATGACTGATCAGCTTTGGGAGTTCGTTACATCAAGGCTAACCGCCGCAACGCGTTCGTTACATCAAGGTCGAAAATACATGGGCTTCAATGGGGGCAGCGTTGGGGAATTCAAAAACTTCGTTAAATCCAGGAATTCGTTACATATAGGTTCGTTACATCCAGGTTTAACTGTAATGCCTATCTGAAGCTTATCTCTAAACTCCACACGTGTCTGGACATTTTCCCGATATCGTCAAATGCAGGAATCTAGCAATTTGTTACTCCACGGCCACATAGAATTTTACGCTTGATTGCACTTTTCTGGCATAAACTGTTCATGCAGCAAAGAACACAGGCGTGTGCTTCGGGTGAATCATCAACGCCTCGCTCGAGGATAGAGCTTGCACGCTCGGTACCCGACGCTCGATTAACACACCTGCCTGTCGACAGTTTTTGTTTGGCGATAAAACTGCGTTACACTTAGTTCTATTTTCATGGCTGATTAATACAACACTTTAACAGTTGCACATGATGACTGCCATCGTGCCAAAAAAGCACTGAAAAGGCATTTGTAGACCCACCTCTTGCCGATAGGTGATGCCACAAGTGCCTTTCTGGCCGTGCCGGCTGGCAAACTTGTCCCCAATCTGCGGGATGCGGACGGAGCGCACACGAATCTTGCAGAACTTGTAACCTTCTGCGTTCACAGTCAGCATCACCTGGTCCACAATGCCTGTCTCACTGTTTCGCAAGAACGTGCTGGCGTCACGCTTGGTGAATCGCCTGTTGGTGCTCTCCAGCTGAAAAGGAAGTAGCACAGTTTCGTCGGCTGCTGCAGCAATTATTGCTAGATGGCAGGCTTGCATTACAGCGAGATCTCAACGGTTCAATTTTACTTAGTATGTAGCAGTGCCTGAACTGGGAAAGCAAAACTAAGATTTCTGTGAGAAGGAAAAGAGAAGAAAAAAAAGGACAGGTTTGCACGCATGTGTTACAGGTATAACACATAACATAATTACATATAGCTGATATGAAAATACAGAGAAATCTCAATAATTTGAATTTTTGAAAGGATGAAAAATATGTTAGTATGTAGCAGTACCTGAACTAAGAAAGGGAAACTAACTAACTGGTTCTAAGCGAAGGAAACTAACTAGCTCCAAAAGCGCTTACATCATTACACGTCCTCTGAATCTGTGAGCAAAGCTTGGTGTAATTCACCCAATAAGTGTACAATATCGGCGCTGAAACAGAGGTTTGCGAAACCACACTGGCGTCACGCACTACCATTGTGAACACGAAGGCAACGAGACAGCTGAGGCAAGCAATGGACGCGTCACCGCGGGATCAAACATGGCAGCACCCATGGAATTGCCGTGAAAAGGGTCTATAAAAAATAACTGCGCTATCGTGTACCAGAGCGGGGCAGCGCGTCGTCCATATAGCAAAACAATGGGAGAACCGGGGAAGCTTCTGCGATGACGCCACCAGACAGGCACTGCGATCGAACGGTGTACCTAGCATGCGAAATTTAAATACGTTGTGCAAAACGTTCTGCATTTATAAGCTAAAACGCTCTCAAAACACAATGGAAATTATTATAATTAGCAAAACATGAATAACACAATCTGGTAGGATATATCAATAACCCCATATAAGCTGGCACGTTTACAATCACAGATCATGTAGCGTCCCTGATCGTCTGCTCAGTATTTTGCTTGCAAAAGACGAACAAGCACTTGTATGCTCATTCCATTCGGTAAGCACGCATATGTTTTTGTTATCAAATTATTTCGAGACACACGAGGATGAGAAACCCGGAAGGAACACCTGCACTGTGCCTGGTGGGTTGCACAGGATTCCCTTCATAATGCATCAACTAGAAAAGTGGTCACCAGGTTTCAATGACAAAAACATATATATATATAATAGTACCCTGTGACGAATGCAGCCACCATAATTTGGGCATACCGCGCCACAAAATGACCCCAAAGGACAGGAATACAGCCAGTGTTCTCAACATGCCCGATCTGAAGAAGCCCGGAGTTGTTCTGTCGTGCAAGAACCTCAATGCAAAAAAGAGAAGAAAAAAGGAAGGAAAAATAAACTTTTCCAATCCCAGCACTTGCTGTGCACATAAAAACTGTGCGAACACAGCAGGAAAAACCACAGCAAGCAATCAGCGAGCTCCGCAGACAGACATGCATGGCCTCTGCGACAACCGTAACTGCCGATCCTGGAGGCCCTGTGTTGCACCATTACAGCTCTGCTTGACAGAATGATTTCAGGCTGCAGCGACAGATGACGCTGCAGTAGACTGAGTGCTGCTGCACCAGAAGCCATCATCGCAATAAGAGACGTGTTTTCGCCTCCAGATGACGCACTGCCCTGTTCCAGTACACCATAGCTGCACTGTTTCGAACTTCCCCACATCTTTTATACCTTTTTCACCCTCACCGCTAAATAAATCCATTACACCCATAACAATATAAAAATTTTGTTGAAATGAAAATATAGTAGGGACTTCCCTCTCACTGCGATCTGAACACACCGAACTGAACAAGCAAACAGATAGACAAAACTGCCCGAACCAAGCCAGACCTGGACGAAGGAACCGAGTGCCAAAACGGTCAAAGGCCACTATGAAGATGCAATTACGATAGCCACAGCGGCAAAAGCTAAAACAACTCCAGTTGCATTTGGCTTTGAGGGTACTTTGACAAAGATAAAAGCATTTTTGGAAACAATATTATTAATAAAGCGTAATACTGTTTTGGCAAGTTTTCTGTTGCTCATGAGCTGCACATGGTTCACAGGAGGCTATCCCTTTCAGATTGTAAAGAAGCATGGCTGACTCCCCAACTTCAATGGACCCCTGCTAAGATGTAGATACTCCTTTGTCGTGTGTCACCCTGCACGAATGTCTTTCAGGTAGCAGTTGCCTAGTCTAAAGGCCTCTGGAGTGCTCATGTGTCATAGGTATTAAGCTAGAACCTGAAGTTCAGTGTTCGACGGAAGCCCGTCTGGTCGGGACGAAACATGGTTAAAAGGTAAACAAAAACCCGGGGCACTTCACCGACCAAATAAAGATTTAAAAGAAAAGAAGACGTTTCGGCTCCCACACGGGAGCCTTGTTCACAGGTAAAATAAACAAAAGTGCTCGAGCAGCTCGCTTAAATAGTCTAGAACACGTGACGCAGGCAGCGCACATATACTGACGGCAGATTGCCATCGCTCCTGTTCAGAGTGTGTGGCGTAGTCTGGATCATGAGGGACTCAAGATAAAGGCGTCGAGATAGCCCTTTTTCCCTGGCAAGGACACGTGCCTTCCCCCAGTCGATTGCGTGGCCGCTTGAAGTGGCATGCTCAGCCAAGGCACTGGATTTCACATTTTCTTTTTTGACGTCATAATTGTGCTGTTTAAGACGCCTTTCAAAGTCACCAGTTTCGCCAATGTACACGTAGTCGCAATCCGCGCATGGGACAACGTACACAACAACTGGGAATTTCTCTTTTGGTAATTTGTCCTTAACATTGACGAGTGATTGCCGTAGTTTCTGGTTTGGAATGTGTGCCACTTGAACATTGTATGAATGCAGAATACGGCTTAGAGCTTCACTCGTGGACGGGATATAGGGTATTCCTCTGTAACAGCCGAGCCAGGTCCGGTGCATCAATGGGCGATCTCTCGGGTAGAGTGGCATCCGACTCCAGAGCGGTACTGCATACATCCACGGCCAGTTCCGTTGGCACACTAGTAAAAAGCGATTTCACGTCAAAAGAGACCAGGATGTCGTTTTTGTCCAGTACGACGTCACGGACTTTGTCCATCAAGTCGTAGGAATTGCGTATGTGAGTGGCACGTTGTCCGACGAGGGGTGAAATGACACGATGTAAAAATCCTGATAGCTTGTGCAGGGGTGAACGCGTGAAATCTACAATTGGACGCATGGGAATGCCTGGCTTGTGAACCTTGGGGAGGCCATAAAGAGCAGGGGCCGAACCATTATGACAAAGTAATGTAAAATACAGTTCTGTTTATCAAATACGTACTTTACGTTCCAAGAGTGTTTTTACAAACAGGTCCACGGAACGGCTATGGGAGCTTCTATATCGGTAACCGCCGCTAACTTGACAATGGAAGCACTTGAAAGTCGAGCACTCGCTTTGTTCAGCCCTGCTCCGAAGGCATTCTTTCGCTACGTGGACGACTGTTTTTGCATCATTCATAAAGAAGCAGTTCAGTCGTTCACTTCACACCTGAACAGCATGGAAGCAGCGATCCAGTTCACGGTAGAAGAGGAAGTCGACGGCAAGCTTCCGTTCCTTGATATGCTGATTGAAAGAAAGGGGCCTACTTTGTCGTTCGCAGTTTACAGAAAGCCAACTCACACAGGATGCTACATGCATTTTGGCTCCTTGCAACCTGCTTCTCACAAAAGGGCAGTGGTTTCGACGCTTCTACGACGCGCGGAGAAAATCTGCACGAGACAAGAAGACTACGCAGCCGACGTAAGCGTGGTACGGCGGGAACTATCAGCTTGTGGTTACCCGTGCTCTTTCTTGAATGCTGTCGAACGACAAATGGCACGTCCGCAGTTACCCCATGCTGCCTCTAGTCAAAAGCGCGCCGGAATACCCTATATCCCGTCCACGAGTGAAGCTCTAAGCCGTATTCTGCGTTCATACAATGTTCAAGTGGCACACATTCCAAACCAGAAACTACGGCAATCACTCGTCAATGTTAAGGACAAATTACCAAAAGAGAAATTCCCAGGTGTTGTGCACGTTGCCCCATGCGCGGATTGCGACTACGTGTACATTGGCGAAACTGGTGACTTTGAAAGGCGTCTTAAACAGCACAATTATGACGTCAAAAAAGAAAATGTGAAATCCAGTGCCTTGGCTGAGCATGCCACTTCAAGCGGCCACGCAATCGACTGGGAGAAGGCACGTGTCCTTGCCAGGGAAAAAGGGCTATCCCGACACCTTTATCTTGAGTCCCTCATGATCCAGACTACGCCACACACTCTGAACAGGAGCGATGGCAATCTGCCGTCAGTATATGCGCGCTGCCTGCGTCACGTGTTCTAGACTATTTAAGCGAGCTGCTCGAGCACTTTTGTTTATTTTACCTGTGAACAAGGCTCCCGTGTGGGAGCCGAAACGTCTTCTTTTCTTTTAAATCTTTATTTGGTCGGCGAAGTGCCCCGGGTTTTTGTTTACCTTTTAACCAAGCTAGAACCTGCAAGGTACTGTCCCAGGAAAAATCCAACATGTCCAGCATGAACAAGAAGGTGCTAAAGGAACACACAGATCATAAAATGGCTGCTATGCATTTGCATTCCGCAACTTCATATTCTTTAAAGCCATTCTTCAAAAACTGTAATACTTATACTGCCGCATATTGTTTGTTATTAATAATGCAACAAAGTTTAAAACATCAAAACAATTTTTTGTTACTGATGCCATGTCACAGGCACTAAAAAATTTTGTCAAAACTACTTTTCAAGGGAAGCAATCAAGCACCCATTGAAACATGTTCAGTGCTCACAGAATAGGATTCAACCTGCAATTCAAGAAGCTGGCCTTACATCGTCGTCATTTTCTGGCAGGGTGATGGTCTTCCCAATAATGACATCATCTCCAGACACCCTGGTACCAGGTGCTATAATGCCATCGTCGTCCAGCTTGTCGTAAATGGCATTTCGCATGCCTGAAAAGACATTGCAGATGACACCGTGAGTCTAGTGACGCTCACATATATACTGTTGCTTCAGCTGACTTATAAAACACCTACCCTGGCAGGTCTCTCGTGTTGGCTTCTCAAACTGCTCTTCCTGGTCTCCGACCCGCTTGCATTCTGAATCCTTGTATGACCGATAAAACACGGACCTGACAAATAGCAAGCACATTCCATTGCAATGGCTCTACTACATGGTATGCAGTCTGCACTACCAAATGCACGCATAAATACGGGTGCGGTTCATGAAATGAAAACCCCAGCAAGCTCATAGTTTGTTTCACCGATTACCAACAAAAACACATAACAGTGCCTCGGACAATGCTTTCCAAACTCTTGTGATGCGCAAAGAATCACCATCAGCCTATCTTATGCTAATTGTGTGACAAAGGCCCCTTCCAGCCATCCCAAGTGCTACTGTCTTAGATCGGCCAACTATGCCTGCACTTTTCCAAACCTTATTAGTCCATCTAATCCTATGACATCACCGACTCCATTTTCCTTCCCTTGGCACCTACCCCGCTACTTCAAGAAACCACCAGTTCTATGCATTACAGGACCTGCCCAAATCCACCCCTGCCTCCTAATCTCAAATAGTTTATCAGCTAGACCTGTTTGGTCTCTACCACACTTGTATGTAATGAATTTCATGTAATTCCTTGTAACCAATTATATTATTTGGTATTTTTGTAACTGATCGATTACTTTTTTACTTGGTAACTGTAATTCAATTACTTTTTTTCGGTAACCAATTACATATAACCAGTTATTTCATTTGCGAGACAAGCTCTAACAGGCGAAGCAGCTTTGATCACTTAAATTTAGCGGGAACCACAAAGAACACCAGTGGTCACGCCACGCAGCAGCCTTGCGTACGAGCATGTATAGATGGACAAATCTGGTCACTCTGCCAAAGATTTCAACCGGCACTGCTATGGCTCAATGGCAACGGCCACATGAATTGTTGAAGCCAACAAACCAACCATGGGTGATTTTTTTCAGCCTTTCACTGGACCTACCACAAGTGCCTCCTCCAAACCACAGCAACAATGAAGCACTGCCCTTCATAGAGGAAACATCAACACGGCTGAATTCAGTAACCCCATTATTGTGCTCAACATGTCCATATGTTACAACACCACACTTCCCTCCAGTGCAGAAGGAGCAACATTTGGGCGAGTTGGGACTGGTTGAACATCTTGAAGGGGCAGCGCAATAAGATGAAGACAGAAGGCAGGAACACACAGGACAGAACTGCCCTGTGTTCCTGCCTTCTGTCTTCGTCATACTGCGCTGCCCCTTCAAAATGTTTTCCCTCCAGTGCACACATTGAGTGAGTTTTCAGCATGGTTGCCTGGTGTATAGACTATAAAACAATGGAAGATGACCGCCGAAATTTTGAAAAGCAACTGTCAGTGAAGAACGTGTGAAGGGCTACTGAGAACGCAATGAAAGAGCCAGGATAGCTCATTTTATTTACTGTGCTAGTGCGTTATTAATGAAGGTTTGGAGGAAGTTAAAATAAAAGTAATTGACTACATTTCTGTAATTTTTATTTATTTATTTATTTATTTATTTATTATACCCTCAGGGCCAAAGGCATTACAGAGGGGAGTGGGTAATATAGGTTACAAAGACAATAAATACAATACAGTGAATTTTGTTAGAACATAATTTCAACATTCTCCAAAACAAACAAAGGTTGTTAGTGCATCACGAAATCTTTGATTATCCTCAATGGCTGCAATATCGGGAGGGAGGCGGTTCCATTCGACAGATGTCTGGGGAAGGTATGACTGAAAACAAGCTTTAGTTTTGCACTTTTGGATGGCAACCTTGTGCCGATGATCAATGCGATGGGAGATGTATTCCGGTGGGGAAATAAAATCGTCATGTAGCGTGACGTGATGATATACCTTGTGGAATAAAGTGAGGCGACTGATTTTCCGATGAGATTTTAAAGATGGGAGAGAGAGGTTAGTTTTCATGGCTGTGATACTTGCAGTACGGTTGTAATTTGAAAAAATGAAGCGAACGGAGTTATTTTGTATAAGTTTAAGAGAATATATAAGATTTTCATGCCCAGGGTCCCATATAGATGATGCGTATTCAAGTTTAGGTCGTATTAGTGATTTATAGAGTAGGAGTTTTAAGGACGAAGGAGCAGCAGAGAAGTTGCGACGCAAATACCCTAACATGCGATTAGTGTTATTGGTAACATATTCAGTATGGGCGTTCCATGTTAAGTTTTGTGATATATGTACGCCTAGATATTTATATGATGCCACGGAATCAAGAGGAATGCCATTAAGACAATAAGAAGGGGGAGTGTTAGAGCAGCGAGAAACACGCATGAACTTACATTTGTTAATATTTAATTCCATTTTCCAAGTTTTACACCAGTTAGAGACCAAATTAAGATCGGTCTGGAGAGTATTAATGTCGTTGAGGTTACGTATTTCACAGAAAATGACACAGTCGTCAGCAAAAAGGTGGCTGGCAGAAGATAGGGTGGACGGAAGGTCATTAATATAAATTAAGAATAGAAGGGGTCCGAGGACGGATCCTTGTGGTACACCAGATAGTACGTTAGTAAGCGGTGAGGTTGTGCCATTAGTGAAAACAAACTGCCAGCGGTTGAGAAGGAAAGATTGAATCCATCTAAAGACATGTGGATCAAGATTAAGATGACTTAATTTATAAAGCAACAATTGATGGCATACTTTGTCAAAAGCTTTTGCGAAATCTAAAAAGATGCAATCGGCGCAAGATGACTGGTCAAGAATGCAATGCAATTTATCAGTGAATGAGAGTAGCTGCGTTTCGCAGGAGTATGTTTGACGGAAACCATGTTGCGCAGAAGAAAAAAAACAGTTATCATCAAGAAAGGTGGCGATGTGTTTAAAAATTATATGTTCTAGTAATTTGCAGCATGTGCTAGTGAGTGAAATGGGACGATAATTTTGAGGCAATTGCTTATTACCGGATTTGTGGAGTGGGACCACCTTCCCGATTTTCCAGTCGTTAGGGAGGCTTGATGAATCGAGCGACTGCTGGAACAGTTTTGTTAGTATAATAGAACTATAAGCGCAGGTACTTTTTAGGAATTCACAACTAATTTCACCACACCCCGGAGATGAATCGTGCTTCAAAGACTCGATTAATTTAGCAATGCCAGGAGCATCGATAGTTATTGGTGACATAATGGAAAATCTGTGATGCGGCATATCTGGAAGATCAACTGTCGTGATAGAGGAAAAGCTTTCAGTGAATGTTCTATTCAGTATGGTAGCACAAAGGTTATTTGGGATTATGTTGCCGGAGGTATCTTGCAATGTAATTAAGGGGTCGTGTGCAGGGTGTATAATGCGCCAGAACTTTTTAACATTTGTTTTCAAAATAGATGGTAAAGTAGAAGACAAGAAATTGTTTTTTGCAAGTTTCAGGTTTCTTACATATGTGTCGGAAGCAGTCTTGTATGTCGACCATCGCTCAATAGAAGGTGAAAGTTTCGCAAGACGGAACAGACGTTTCTTTTTGTTAGATAGTCGCCTGATGTATGAATTGTACCAGGGTGCTTGAGGTTTAGAGGTGACGACGCGCTTAGGAATATATATTTCTGATAGTTGGTGTACCTTCGTTTTGAACAGTAGCCAATTTTCTTCGACAGAGCGGGTATCGAATTTAAAAAGAAAATGATCAAGAAATGTAGATAGTTCATCATTAATAGCGGCAAAGTTAGCCCGTTTGTAATCTAGGATGGTTTTCTTTATTTTATTCGTTTTAGGACGTGGCGTATTAATGACGAAATTGAGCAGAAGATGATCACTGATACCTGGCAGATATGTTAGATCTGTAGCTAGCTCTGGATTTGTGGTTATGATTAAATCTAGAGTATTTGCAGTACTTGTTGCAGTCCTAGTGGCTTGCGTTACCAACTGTGTTAGCGAAAACAATGTACATAGATCTATGAATTCTTTAGCTTGGGACAAGGGCGGCGATGAATAAGGTGGTTGAGCAGTCCACAAGATACTTGGAAAGTTAAAATCTCCGAGTATAAAGAGTGGTGATGTAGGATAGCGTATGCGAACCAAGTTTAAAGCACCATGGAGTTCGTTAGTAAATGTGGACGAATAGGATGGAGGGCGGTAGCACACACCAATGATTATTTTCAGATGATTGATGACTACCAAAGCGAAAACTAGCTCCAACTCGCTGCAGATTTGAATGCATGTAGAAGGAATATCTTTTGAAATGGCAAGCAGAACACCACCGCCACGTCTTGCCGTCCTATCGGAACGATACATCGAGCGTCGTGAAAGATTTCAAAATCAGACACGTGCGTTGGGAGCCAGGTTTCTGTTAGTGCAATAATGTGAGGTCTACATGTATCAATGACGGAAGATAAGTTAGTGTGTTTATTAAGAACGCTTCTGACGTTGGTATAAAGGACAGACACATTAGATAACTTCCCAACGCCCCTCGCGATTCCCTATGATACAACTTGCGATGCAGACTCGGTATGTAATCCACTGGCTTCGCCACGGGTGACAATCCCATTGGCAGTGTCACCGGTCACTGTCCCCTGCACACCATGTTCGCCACGTGTCACGACCTCGTCGACAGTACCAGTGATTGCGTTATACATAAAGCATCTGTTATTGAAGCAAAGCTTGTTGTATCGCAGTTTAAAAGAGCGAGGGCCAGCGTGGGTGCTACCGAATTCAAACAGTTTTTGTCGAGCCAAGCGTGTTGCAGGCGAGAAATCTTCACTGATAGTGATGCCTTTTGATTTGAATTCATTACGCAAGGAGAGTATCTTTTCTTTCATTTTTGATTCGGTGAATTTGGCTATGACAGGACGACACTTATGTGAAAAAATGCCCAGGCGGTGTGCACGCTGGATTAAAGTACCAGAGCACGAGTCGACGACCTCAGTCAATGCTTCCAATAGCTTAGATTCGGTATCCGCCCAGGACTCCTTAGCATCTGATATACCCCGAAAGATTAAGTTGTCACGGCGTGATCTATCTTCAGCTTCGTCAAGACGAGACTGCAGAGAATCATTTCGATTGCGCTGCTGATCCATTGATTTCTTTAAGCATGAAAGTTCTTGACTAATGCTGTCAAATTTCGTGGCCCTCTCCTCGAGTTCATCCAGCCTCTTGTGCATGCCAGCTAACTTTGATTCGATGTTCTTTTGACTATTTTTAATGGTTTTTATGTCCGCAGTTATTTCAGCCTGACCTTTCGAGGTTTGCAGCATACGAGAGTGTACCTCTTTCAGGAGCTGAAACATAACCTTCATTTGATCAGATGGATCGTCTGGTAGGCTATCTACATCTAGGAGGACCTCGGAGCGAGTTGTAGGACCCGGGTTCGACTCAATGTCACCCGAGCGCAATAGCAAGAGAACCATCGAAAAACAATCACAAGCAATATCACAGCAAACCCGTGGGCACGGGAACAGTAACAAACAGCGATCGTCGCTCCTTTTTGCAGTAATTGGTAACTACAATCAATTACATTCTTAAATGAAGTAATTGTAATTAGTTACTTTTTTTCTGTTCCGTATTCAAGCCTGCTCTCTCAAAATATTTAAAGTTCGGAGCACCGAAAGCATGTGACACGACTGTTTCCACTAGCTTAGCATCTAAGATACCTTATCGTTTCGACAAGCTTTTATAAAGTGTAAGAGGAGTACATCATTGTATCAACCTTCAAGAAAACTAGTTCTGCTGCAATCCTATGATAAAATTGCAATGACAATGGCTTTTGACAGTAGGCGGCTGCTTTGACAGTAGGCAGTTTTCGGACCAACTTTCTTGAAAAAAAAAAAAGGCAGGTGGTAAAATTGGGCAAATAAGGAATAATATACTGTGAGCTTCCATTTTTAAGGCTTGAGATTGTGACTATTTGGTATTCCATCCCGAGTTTAGCCGAAGGGTGATACAAAAGACGTCTACAAAAGGAAAGACAAACGAGCACTTGTCTGTCATTTCTTTCCTGTTTTTTCCTTTGTACTTCAACTCTATTCCACTTCCGCTTTAGAATATGCTGAAAGCAGGCCAATAACCAGCATTTTCGCTAAGAAATAATATGTTTTCGTTGCACGCACTTTCTTCTAGTGCCACAAAGACAGGTGCTTCAGCCACTGGAGTCACTACTGGAATAACCACTGGGGTCAGGCACAAACTTTCCAACCACTCAAGTTCAAATTTTCCAGCAAAGACTAATTTCAGTATCAAACTAACAAAAGTGTTGGCCCATAGAAATGTATAGGTACAAGCCAGTAACTTCACTTGGGTTTGGATTAACCGGACTTTAATTAACGGAAGTCTACTGCAATAGTTTCGGAAAATACAGACATTGCAGGTTTTATTAGCGACACAGTCTATAATTGATGACCCCGCCAAAGCTCATGCCATATCTACATATATTATAACACAGTGATCAAGCAGCACTCATATTGTTTTTGTTTGTCAAAAGAAGCTAGGATGTAATTAAAAATATAAATGGCCAAATCTCCAAAGCAGTTTAATATTAATACCTGTGCACGCATTGATTTTCTATGTCCTATCATAATTTCACTGTCTCATGCATATATTTATGCACTGCATAGAACAAATTACAACAATAAGTTGTAAAATGTAATCTTGCATTTGACACCTCTGCACAATAGAATGCTGTCATAAGGAGGCACCGGGCTAGCTTTCTTCACGTAAAAGACAATTTTAATAACTGAGTGAAAAGAATCGGGAAAACCAAGAGGCCCGACTTTTTCATTACTAACAACCACAAGGCCAACAAATAATGAAACCAGGGAGAGCACAGAAGAAATACTTTTTTTTTAAATGAAATGTGGGAAGAATGAAATAAATGCAGATGAAAACACAGGGGAAGACAACTTGCAGCTGGTGGGAGCCAGGCCCTCAATCTCCATGTGGTGGAAGTGATGCTCACCCTAAATGAATGTTGGCAGCTGTCTCTACAGGTTCTTGGGTGTTTAAGTATACCTTTTGGTCCTAGCCCTGGGTGTGTTAACCACACACAGCCATGGCAGTGGATGTGGAAAATTTTTTCTACCGGAGCTGTCAAGTAACACATAACACTGATGATTCTCAGCCGTCCTTTACTGCCTACTCTTGGCACCCATTGTGTAACTAACAGAGCACATGTTATTCGTCCTACACATTACATGACTTGCCCAGCTACACTTTCTTCCACTTCATGTCAACTAGAAAACTGACTACCCATGTTCGCTTTTTAAATCCACATCGCTGTCTTCCTGTCTCTTAACATTACGCCCATTATTTTTCATTCCATGACTCGTTGCATGGTCCTTAAAGGGACACTAAAGTGAATGAAAAATCACTAAGACGTTTGGTAAGCCAGAAAAAGCGCAAGAACGAAATATGGGTTGCGACGCCTACTTGAGTTCCCGCATCTGGGGGCTGTGACGTCTTGCATTTTGATGGCATTTTCTAGGGCCTACTAATTACACATAGCGGTACAGATTGACTACATTGTGTTCTAAAGGAACCAAATATTAAGCACGGCATGTTTCGGGAACCTTTATTCAGCCAACGCGGCCCAAATGCGAAAACATACTTTGGAATCCCTGACGTCACACTGACGTACCGGCGCTGGGGTTACGGCGCGGAATTCAAATACTGATACTTGGACCTTCATTTTCTCATCTAATAATCAAACTATTTTTTTTAAATGACTGCCTGCAGGGTTCTCAAAGAATGCTTCATTAGACTAAGCTGATTTATTGTTTCTCTTTAATGTCCCTTTAATCCTTTCGGCCCTGATGACCTATAAAAAGGACACAAAGAACAATTGTTCTAAATTGTGACACAAAGAGCAAACTCAAGAAAGAATATGAGCTATTCTCCATACACCTCTGCCAGCACAGGCGACAGTTTCTTCATCCTTGCCTTCCTCAGAAAGCCTTAGTGGCGAAAATAAAATGGCGGAAGGCAAGAAGGATGACTGCAGCAGTATGTACGTCTTTTTATATTTTGCTCAATACCTACTGTCTCGATAGCGATTATTACTTTATTTGTTGTTCCCGATATGCTTTGGGGTGTATTTATATCGGGAAGTTTTGCCTCTCATTTGTGCATAGCCCACAGCACACCATGATCTACATGTCCTAAATATAGGACACCATGGCTCAGTGGTTGTGAAGGGCCCTGCGTGTGTTGAATGTAAAATGAGGGCGCTGTGGCTTGTGACAGCTTCCAATTTCTTGCTCTATTATTTCAGAGGTGATAAGTCAGCCTGAGCTGCTGTACTCAGCAACATGGCGACTCCTATAGCGAAAAGTCCGTTTATCAAGGACCCAAATATGCTTGCTGCGCTAAAGGATATGTGGGTGTTGGAGGTAGAAGACAATGACAATGAAAAGGATATGCAGTTCGCATTTGCAGGCTTGGGGAGCAGTAACTGCTGCACTGTAGATGAAGAATTAGCCATCTATGACAAAACTTACAGGGGTGGGCAAATAGTGAAATTGAGGTTCGAAGCGAATAGAGATTTCGTTGAATAATTTCCAATCGAATAGTTCGAATAGTATATATCACATATTACAGCAAAACCTTACCAATTAGGGTTTCTTGGGACAGAAAAGCTGTCTTGGTCCGAATTAACCAAATGTCGCATTTTCAAGGGTATCCAAAAAACAATAAGCAAACGCTTACTATGTTAACATGCTTTTGTTGGTAAATGGATGAGCAAATACTTTTGCTATTTTGCACAAAAGCAGTGCGGAAGCTGCACTTATCATCTCATGACTGATTGGCTCTCGCAGCGGCAATCGAGGCCTCGCGACCTCCTTCGCAGCATGGCCGCAGCGCATGCCTTCATTTGTGACAAGCTTTGCACTACCGAGCGTTCATCTCGATCATGTTTTTGCCAGCAAGCTAGTTGCCAACTGGTCACGTGTCCATCACGATGCAGCTGGTGCTCTCCATCCTCGAAAGCTTTGCACCAAGTCAAAACGAAACAACTGTTTGCTGCAATCGCTACAGAGGAAATCGCCACCGCTATCGACATGATTATGAACTGCGACTTTGCGACTTGAGGTAGAAGACGATGACGATGAAAAGCAGGATATACAATTTGCTTTTGCAGGCTTGGGGATCACTTTTGCTGCATAGTATACGAAGAATTGGCCATCTATAACAAAAATGCATCCGACAAAGCAACTGTCAAGTAACATGGGAGCTACTCAATTACAATGATGAGCAGTGTATAACGAGCCCAAAGAATGTTCTTAAGGCTTTTCACGCACAAGAACCACTGTCAGATTGCTATCATGCAAGTTTTTCTACATTTAAATGTGTGATGAAGTCAAGGATAACCCGCAATTTTGAAATACTTTGTACTGCTCTTTACAACCACCAAGCCCTGGTGTCCTATATATAGGACATGATGGCATATCTTGTACTGATGGGGTAATCCAAATATAATCAATGTTTCGGTGTTTCTTAGGTGGTATTAAATCCATACAAAACGATAAAAAAAAAAGATTATGCACGTTAAACAAATTGAGGGCTTCTTTGTTAGCCTCCAAGTTTCTGCACCATACGTTAGTATGTACCGTGAAAAAATTTTCCAGAAGCCAAGTGAATTATTACATGTCAATGACTTTGCACTGGCTTTACTGAACAACAAAAGCTCAGAAGTCGCGCCACCTATGCAGACCATTTGAGTACCGACGATGCCAACTGCATAAGTGGCGAAACATCCATGTTTTTGTTTTTCATTGTTGAGTAAAGACAGTGCAAAGACACTGTCGAGTAATGCTAGTACCACTAGAATGCAATGACTGTACACTTTCTTTTTCAAGGATAGCGGTACACTGCCAGCCATGACATGGTAATGCCCGCTGTATGTGCTACATGACATAGATACTCATCTTTAAAGTGCTTTAACGGGAAGAGCCAGTACTATGAGAATTCACCTCTGCAGCTAAACTTGCCGACCTTGGCTGTTCATGGAAGTGGTGCACGACTGAAGCACGTTTGTTGCTAAGCTGCAGGAATACCTCCTCTCCATGCCTACCGAGGTGATATGCAAGGAATATATTTTCCAGGTTCACACAAGCACAAAAGGCAAGTGTATCATTGTATGGGAGGAGCCTCTCAAGCATTCTTAACTTGTTAACTATTATAGATGTTCAGCCAAGTTTTGCATCCTAGCATTAAAAACCTTGGCAGACGGGTCCTATATGCTCTAAGCTAGCATAAACCAAAGACTGTTATGATGTTGACATAATACAATATGTTTAGAAGCAAATTACACCTGATCACTCTCTTTTTCCCAAATGAGCATTGAACTAGTGGCAATGGCTCCAGTGGCAGTGAAATCTGCAGGACTGTGCACTTTGCTGCCTTCGACTTTGCAATGTCTAATGTTTTCCTAAGGTCCAGCTTGCAGGAAGGCAGTGAAGAAAGGTCCCACACACAATGAACTGGCATGCATTTGACGTGTTGACACATCAGCCATGCATAGTAATGTGATAGTACAACAAAGCAGACAGGCCTACCTGAAAAATCCCCGGTCGACTGCCGAGGCATTGACAATGATGGAATCCTCCTGGTTGTATCCCGTGTACGACATAATAGCCACAATGGAGTTGATGCCGGCTGGCAGCTCACGGAAACGAAGGTACTCCATTGAGCGTGTTGTGGTCAGTGGCTTGTGGGGATAGTAGAGCACATGGGCAAGGGTGTCCATACGCACATGAAAGTTTGTGATGTAGATGCCCATAGCTTGCTTCCCCATGGCAGATTGGTATGTGTTACGTGGCGACTGGTTGTGGTCAGGAAAGGGGATGATGGAGGCGCACACACCAAGAATCATGGATGGGTGGATTTCGCAATGCGTGTAGGTAGAACAATATGCAAGTCCTTTGTCCTGCAGGTCATCAGGTGTCATAGACAGCATAACCGTCTCTTCTTCAAGTGTGTCAATATATTCAACCACTCCACTCGCCACCAAGTCTTGCCAACTGTAGTTATTGTATTCGCGATCCTTGAGGTTGTCAATGTGGCGTCGCTTGAGCAGGAGTTTCTGGTCTTCAACAATGAGGAGGGGCCGGCAGATGCGACCTGCATCTGTGTAGATGCGAATTTCTCGGTCCCTAATGTCTCGCACCATTGACACTTCCGAGACAATGATGTCCATCTGTCGGCGCAGCTTGCGGAGGGTGTTCATCAATTGGTCAGGATCCCTGTGAATGCCCACCCAGCAGCCATTGACAAAGATTTTTGTAGCTTCTGCAATGGCTGAGGGTGCTATCTCTTCCAAGTTCTCCATGCTCCATTCCTCCAAGAACTCAAGGATAGGTGAAGGTTGTGAGCCTACAGAAATATAGGACATGAGAGCTAAATTCTTCACCAGGCCAACAGCATGGCCTTCTGGTGTTTCGGCAGGGCAGATCATACCCCACAGTGTGTTATGGAGTTGACGGGGCTTGGCAAGTTTGCCATCTCGACCAATGGGAGAGTTGACGCGCCGAAGATGTGACAATGTTGAAGCATAGGTTAGACGATTGAGCACCTGAGACACTCCAGCACGTGCTTGATGTGCCTTCTTTTGGTCACCCCAGTTTCCTGTTGCCAGGGAGTAGCGGAGTCCATCAGTTATGATACGGGTCTTGATAGCCAATTCAAGGTTAAAGTCCTTGCCACGGTCTATGAACTTCTGAGCATACATGCGTACCTCCTTGGTGAGATTACGGAAAAGACCCCGAAACAGGAAAGCCATTAGGGGACCGGCTAAATCCAGGCGCTTGTTGCCGTAGTGATCCCGGTCATCTAGCTCTCTTCGCCCGAGAGCAGCAAGCAGCAGCCGGTGAACCATGTAACTGCAAAACCACAAAAAGACAAAATATACATGCAAATGAATGCAACGATTCTGTTACTGCTCTAGCACAGTTACACATACAGTTCAAACCAGTTTACTAAAACTTAAGAGTGATAAAAAAATCCACTAAATGTAAAGAAATAGAGACATTACAAAACAACAAAATGCAGCTCTACAGAATAAACGTAACTGCCACAAATGGCACTATAACGAAACCCTTAAGATAGGAATCGGTGCCACAAAAATAAAGACAAGAAAGCATATTAGTGTGGAGGCTGCCTAAACAGTAGTGACAGAAACAAAGTGTTGAATTTGTTTGTTCTTTGCTGACGAGATAAGCAAGCTGTGTGTGCTTCCTCTCTCGGCTCTACTTTATGAACTATCAGACCAGATTGTTCCCTCTCCTCCACCCAAATCCTCTCAGCCAGTCTATCAACAGTCTCAGTCCTAACAATAATGTTATTGTTCACCACCAGCCAGCATGTCATACAAGGTACTGCGTTGGGACTAGCTGTTTACTACACAAGGCACTATCATGTATCCGTCACTTGCTAATGGCAATTTGTGACAGTCCCACTTTACTCATTACGTAACTGACAATAAATATGCTCTAGAAACTGCTGACTGTTTTCCACACAGGATGAGCTGCACAGCATTAACGATTGAATGAACTGAATTCTGTGGTTTTACGTGCCAAAACCACGACTTGATTATGAGGCACGGCGTAGTGGAGGGCTCCGGATTAATTCTGAGCACACCAGGGGATCTTTAACGTGCCTCCAATGCATGGGACACGGGGGTTTTCGCATTTCACCTCCGTTGAAATGCGACCACTGCAGCCGGGATGTGATCCCACAACCTCGTGCTAAGCAGCGCAACACCATAGTCGCTAAGCCATAGTGGCAGGTCAGCACTAACAACTACATGTAGCAGGGTGGTCTCTAAATATACCCATCTTGCCATGCTTACACACGTATGCATGGTTTCTGCCCATGCCATCATAGAGGTAGTCCTCAAACCTTCAAGATTATTTCTTGACATGGGAAACCACACGCAGTGCAAAGGTCAACAGAAATGAAAGCTTTGCCAGAGGTCGTTCTTGCATGTATCAATGTATGTGCTATGAGCCCCATACTAGTCTATCCTTATAACTCGTACTAGCCTCTGCGGCTACAGGTTCAATTAAGAGCAATATGTGTAAGCTTGTGTCGGATCATAAATAAGCTTCAACTACTTCTACTGCACCTGGAAACGGCTATGAACTTCACATAAACTAATCACTTTAGTATCTCATACGAACACACAAAGGAAAAAAAGAAAGAGAAAATGCCGCATTTGTTGTCTGACAAATTACGCACATCCAACCACATGTTCCCAGTCGCCTAAGGACTACCATCACTGGCAGCCTATGCAGCAGTGACTGCCTTTTGAAACAAACTGGACATACAGTCTACTCTGGCACCCAACGACGACCTAAGATTCTAAAATACTGCCTAGTTTAAACATTCCTTTTCTTTTCACCATTCTATGTAATTTGCTAGATATTTTCATGCATGCATTGTTTCCCTTTTTGCCATTGACCAATTTTACAAAATCGTCATTGCCATGCTATCACTTTTTTGTGCAAGATACACTTGCCGTATCACATTTCAGAAGCGATGTCATTTCTATAGGGAAATAGGCACATCATATTATGCCTACATTGTGGACACTGCAGTACATACTTAAGCTGATCGGCGGTCACTGGCTGCTCTGATATGCATAATGGTGAATGCGTAAATAGCAGTTAGACAGGAGCAGTGTTTGATGATCACAAACCAAGTGTTGCTTTACTTCCTGGGTACAACTTCGCCTAGTGCGCAGTTCTATCCTTCCCGTTCAGTCTGTTGGCTGGTGTTCCTGCCTGAGCCTTATCCCTACCTTGTGACAACATTGTAGGATTAAGTACAGGGCTCGAAGATGTGACAGGATTAAATGAAGGTTTGCTCAGCCAAATTACATTTAGATAGTGTGCGGTGAAATGTAGTAAAAAAACACCACGAAGACAACCGGGATGGTGTCACCTTGCCAGTCCTTCGCCTTCATATTTTTGTCTACTGGACTCCTTTTTTTTTTTTGCCCTTTCCTTGTCGCACCTTCTACCACTTGGGCCAATGAGCCATGCTTAATACAATAGATGATTTACTGACTCCTTCATAAGCTTTCCATGATTCAGAATTGCCTCTTGCAGCCATGCAGCTATTTTGCCCCTCCACAATGCCAATGCACAATAAAACTTGTGTTGCCACACAGCAGCCCAGCCCACTGGCAGCCCCACCTGTAATTCAAAGGGAATCTCATATGTGGACCACTCCACTAAAACATAGCTGCAGTGCCCTTTTAATAACAGATAACTCACCCAAGGTAGTAAGCCTTTTTTGTTTCACAAAAGTCGCTCACACCAACGTGGGGAAGCATTTCTTTCTGCAGGATTTCCTTGGAATATTTGATGCGCTTCTCCTTGGTGACACCTGGGCGGGCTCCACGTGAACCGATGAAGTTCAGAGCTACATTTTGCTCCTGAATCACAAAGGCTTCATCTAAAGAAGGCTTGACCATTTCCATCATTTCGGGATCTTCAAAGTCATAGATGATGTGTTCCAGTATGTCACGATCGGCCACAAAGCCAAGTGCTCGAAACACTATCATTATGGGAATTTCTTGCTTGATGTAGGGCAATATGGCTATAATCCTTTGGCCAATTGCACTCTTGCGGACTCCCTGCATAAATGTAAAACACAAATATTGAGGTCATTACATCCCAGGAACTCGGTGCCATGCATTCGCTCCAACACTTGTTCCAACTTCTTTTTCTTTATCCTTTTTAATTTGCATATGATCACGTATTTCAAGTTTATTTTACGTTTCACGCCATACTCAGGGTTCTGGCAATCAGGTTAATGGCATCTCAGGCTATAACTTGCCAACTGGTACGGATGTTACATGACCTATTAAAATGTTGTAGCCTAGCGACCTTAAAAAGATGAAAACTTTGTTACAGTGGACTAAATGTAATTTAGCTGGATGAAATTGAATGGCATGTTAATAATACTCTTGCCTTTGACTTCCTGTGTGTTTAACCCTTTCGCTGTCACGGACGTACCGGTACGTCTTCGCGCTTCCCCCCCCACAGTGTCACCGACGTACCGGTACGTTCTCTATCATGCGTTCAAAATTTCACGCCTGAGCGCAGCGCTGGCGCTCCTGAACTGGTCCCTCCATCTGTTGACTCTTTCTACAAGTTCGTATTTTCGCCTCAACCTGTGTTAGTCACGTATTGAAGAGTACGGTGCGACTGCCACTCGCCCCTCTCTCTTTGCTGAGTGGCGCGGTGGCTCCGCGTTCGCTGTATCATGCGCTGCGCGCGTGTGGTTATGGGTTAAAGGGTTGTTCTGCCATCTCCGCGGGTTTTAAGGTTTTTATTTTTCTTCTGTTGGTGTGTCTGCTGTGGCGCGTCAAGTTCAGAGGCACGCGCCGCGCCGTTGCCTCTCCGAAAAGAGTGACTCGATTGTTGCTTTCGCTCTCTCGCCGCACCCTCGCTTCCGACTTGCAGCAGTAAACGTAAAGCCCTTCGAACTTTGTTTTAGCCTCTTTCCATCTCCCTCTGTCTTCTTGATCACGCGACGTCCCATTTCTCTCCGTTGTGCGGGCGACTGAAAGCACATCCTCCCTGCGCGCGGTTACTCTCGGATGGCTGAGCGCGCGGACCTTCGTATGCTCATTGGAGCGGTGGCTCAATTCCGATTCAGAATGCGAGCCGAGCTCGGATTCGGACTCGGACAGTCTCATGCGAGGAAGAGGGGAGTTTCGCATCGTCAGATTCGGATGTTGAACGGATGTTATAGTCAGGCTGATGATGATGATGATGTTTACTAACAACAGCTGCAGAACACTGAAATGTGCATTTTGCAGTGACTGTGTTGTTTGTATACCAATCATAATCAAAAATAAATTGCTATGTTTATTCCCTGTTATGCTCGTTCCCTGAAACCAAGCCGACACTGGGGGTGCGTCACGGCCAGAAAGGTCCGACAGCGAAAGGGTTAAGTACGATTGGAATGTGAAGGGTGAAGAAGGGTGAAAGAACAAGATAAATATTTACGACGAGGGAGGATCTTCCTTTTGCAAGAGTTAGCATTCCAAACTGCCCACATTCAGAGCCTCAAAAATGGTAAGCATCAATAGTAGAACACTTGTTGATATAAATTGAACTAAGAAATGTTCAGTGATGACTATTTCTTGAATTTAGGTGCCCAGGTGGCAAAATCATCCCAACACTTCAACACGATTATTCCAAAATTTTTCATCGGGAGGTGACAGTACAATGGCTCAATAGTTGGGTTGGTGAGAAGAGGGAGACTACTAGGAAGACGAAATAACTCATTAATAAAATTTATCATTACATATTTCAGCAAATGACCTCTAGGCAACAACAAACTTTTCTCTCCTTTTTGAACAGTAACAGCACTCAATAACAAAATGACAAAACAAAACTCAAGTACAAAATGTAGCTGTATGAACTTGTGGCATGTCGTGCTGTCCTTACCTGGCCTCCCCTGGCCAGCATGTTGACCCAGAGGGTGCTGGTCGGTCGGGATGAGTGCTCAAGGCATGAGCGGCACTCAGTCTTGTAGGCATATTTGGAATCTTTCATCTGAAATACGTACACTGTGTTGGTTGCCATCTTCTCCTGTGCTATCAGCACCTGCAAAAGACAAATAACCACGAGGTAAAAAATGTGCCAGCACTGCAGCTCCAAGCGAATGCAATTTTTCTGACGCATTTATGACGTATAATAAGCGTGCAAGTTCAGTACCAATGCAAAGGCCGATTTCACGGCCTTTGCAATGTGGTGGAAGGCTAACACTTGAAGTGCAATGAGCAGTGGTTGATAGAATAGTGTCAGCAAAGCCATGGTTAGCCAGCGAGGCTGCTTCACTGCACTAAAGAAGCAAAATTGCTGACATTGCTGACAAATTGCCTCATGCGATGACCACGGGTCCCGACATCAACTTTTCAACGCTCATAAATTTAACAGATGCAAATACAGTCGGAACCCGCGATAAAGAAGTACCGCAACAACGAAATTCTCGCGACAACGAAACATTTTCGTGTCCCCGGCGAACGCCCATAGGATTCAGTGCATTTCGTACCCCTCGGCAACGAAATGTCGCTGTACTGCAATCCCGCATCAACGAAATTCACCGGAATGTAACTCTGCATATTGCATAAGGCTAGCAGGCTCCTAAATGTGCCAAAATGCGATTGTTTTGAACTAAAATTGTGTAAAATACCACCACATTACACTTGTGCGGGCGCCGCCATTTTTGTTCACAAAAACAACCAAGCACCGGAAGCGACCAGTGCACTGGAAACACGTCATGGCCGCCATCTTGTTTGTTGATTGCCCGTTTAAAGTGGCACCATGAGTGGCACGCACATTGCCGACTGTGACGACGGTGTTTGCATGCTACTAGGCAATATCGTAGATCGTTGCTCGAAATGCGCATTCAGTTTGCGTTCCCTGCGGCTGATGACTCGGCGGGGTCTAGGCCAATCACGTGAGGCGAAACTGAAAGCAAACTGGACGCGCGTTTTGAACGACAATCCCCGATCGCGGCAGTGCACTGCATAATGTGCGCCTCGGTGAGAAAAATGCAGGAAAAACAAAAGAAATCCACATCCCATCTACGTGGAATTGTTTTAGGGCACTTGAGATGGCGGTCGCGGCATATGGAGTGTCACGCATCAGGCCTTGATTGAGTGATCATCCGGGAATACACATCAATTGCTTCAAGAATGCTGGTTTTTGTGCCACCTGACAGGCATTGTGTGCGGATTCGGCGCTGGACATAGATTTGCATGAAAGGGCTGTTATTTCGATCGTTTGCCTTCACGTACACGAGATACGATCACTTTTGTGACCGGCACTGGACGCGTCGGCGCCTGCGGGCAACAGCATGCGCTGGAGAAATGCTGCTGCATGCGCTGCTGCTCTGCGTCTGGTGCTGAGTTACACAAAATTTTGCAAAGTTATCACATCTCTGAAAGCAGTTGACTGAGAATACTGCGCTACGGCAGTACTGCCACTGCTGGTCGACGCATGCGGCACACTTTGTACTGTCAGCAATGCGGTTCTACATCTTCGAGCAAAGCTTGCAAGGTAGGCTAACGGAATTTGGACAGTAAAGTTTTGTTCTGCGACACATTACCTATTTGGGCTGTCTCTTTTCGCAACAATGAAATTCTCACGAAAGCAAATTTTTTCGCGTTTCCCGCCGATTTCGTTATTGCGAGGTTCAACTGTATGCAGGTCACATTCTTTCATTCTCAGATGCACGTAGCTGCTTGATCTACATGTTTTGCATGTGTGCCAGGCCTTTGAAAAAATATTGTTTTGTTTACAATGTGGGTATTTGTGACTCTAGCAACTTACACTATAAGCGGTCTATCCTGATATTCAATTCTTATTCCGTTCAGGCTTGAAAATAACTACTATTCGCGCATTCCTAGATATAATTTCCCTGAAGATCAATAGGCATAAAACTCGGCATGGGGACTGATCCCTATATATCAGCCCATTTCAATATTTAGCAAGCACTTTAAAACTTAGCTTTCTTGCACAATGTGTCCACTTCAAAAATGCATGATAGCACCAGCATTTGCCATAACGTCTTTCACGCAAGCTTCAGAGAAAATATTCACAATCATCATTCACGACCACAGTGCTTACCTTCTCAGAGCCATTGATGATGAAGTAGCCCCCAGGATCCAGTGGGCACTCATTCAGTTCACTTAAGTCACGGTCCGTCAGGTTGTTAAGGAGGCAATATGTGGAGCGAAGCATTATGGGAATCTTGCCGATGAAGGTCTTCTGGTGCTGCGTCTCCACAGCTTCTTCATTTTCTTTGAGCACTGTTTTGGTAATGTCCACATAAAGTGGTGCCGAGTACCTGCAAGACAGGGGCCTCTTCTACTTAAGGAAAAGTGACAAGAATGAAGCCATCATGTCGAATAAACTGACATGAACTGTTACGCTGACCCCTGAGCAAAGTCATGCTTTGTCCAGAAACCATTTACAACTTGCCCGCTACTATGCCAAAGATCTAAATTCTTACCAATTGCCACATGACTCAAGAATGTTCAATATAGAAAGAAGCCAAGGAGATAGAAGGAAAATTAGTATAACAAGAGTGCAGCCTTCCAGTTTTAATAACTGAAAACCAGGTTAAACCCTTCTTCTCCTATGTCACAACTGCAAAGCTTTTGTGCAAGAAGTTACCTGCAACTATACAAGCTTCTGGAGCACAGAATTCGTGAAAACCAATGTTCTGTGGTATCCTTGCCACTCAACTTCAATACCAGGGTTACAATGTGATAGTTGCACAGGGGAGTATGCACCAAACCCAGGGTGCCTACGAGGTTGACATTTCCAAATTCCCTGAGTTTCCCAGGTTTTCCCTGAGTGCCTTTGCGAAATTCGCGAGTGACAAAGAACTTTGTTTTATGTCAAGACGGACTGACATGCATGTAAAAGTTAAAAATGACCTATTCCAGTTTGAATAATAAGAAATAGTGTTTATTTTATTCAAAAACAAAATACAAGGGACGGGTTAGTAAAATGTACAGCAAATAAAATATCTTAGAAAATCATAGTAAAGCCTGTTGCAAATCGAGTAGAACATTTTCAAACACAAATAAAAAGAGATGCATAGAGAAGGAAATATTTTCGAATATGAGCTATTTCTATCAACTGATAGCAAGCTCACTGGTATGAGGCCCGAACATTGTCACATGTTCGATTTTCTCTCAGCAGCTGGAAAGTCAACCTCAACTGTACCGACATACACTCAGCCTGCAAACAACACTTCAGCGTTGCGTTTGATTGCTTTAAAGAGTTTATTTTGGTTTGAATGAGAGACACCTGCATCTCAGCGTGATCCAACCCTTTGTTTCTTGAGATCAAGCTCCTTGAAAGAGGCAGCGGCACGCTTCCTTTCCTGTTCATTCCTCAGTGCATAGGTACTTTCTGTTCTCATGTTCCTTCTGCCACGCGTCTGCCCCACGGACCATTTGAAGCATCCTCTTGGTCAGTTGCAGTCAACATCCCATATTTCGGGCTTCCTAGGGGTCGCGAAAACGTCAGAAAAATCGGGCAGTCCGAAAAAATGAATGCATGTCTTTATTTATTTTATGTATGTGTACATACTGCAGCCTCAATGAGGCTATTGCAGAAGCCGGACGAAGAACAAACATACAAACATTTATAAACAAGCTTGCGTGAATTCTCTCAATGGTAGTGAACGGATGTTGCCCGGTAATGAATTCCAGACTTCAATTGCTGATGGAAAAAAACTGTTTTTAAAGGAATCAGTGTAGGCAAAAGAAGGTTGAGATATTTAGCGCATGGTGACTCCTCGTACATGAGGGTTTAGAAAAAGTCAAATAGTTATCTAGAGAGGAGAGGAGAATTGATTAATGTGTGAAGGAATTTTAGGCATTCAAATTTGTGACGCTCTGCAAGAGGAGTAAAACCAAGTAGGGAAAGAGAGCTAGACAGTGAAAATTCCTTGTCATATCTCCTACAAACAAAACGCACTGCCTTTTTTTTGCACCTATTCCAGTTTTTTGACATCATAGTGTTTGTATGGGTTCCATACAACGCAGCCATATTCAAGGATGGGGCGAATGAGGGCTTTATATGTAAGAAGCTTAGTTTCTTGAGGAGCAAGATGCAGCGTACGATGTAAGTAACCTAGCCTTTTAAGGGCCTTAGTTACAGGTGACATCAATGTGTTTTGACCATGACAAATTGTGTGTTAGCAAGATATTCAATATTTGAATTCGAAGACCCTATTTAGAGTAATATTGTTAAAGGCATAGGCAAAGAAGGAAGGGCATGAGCATCGTGTAAAAGACATGGAGACAGTTTTGGAAAAGTTGATATTCATTTGCCATGCTTTGGACCAGTTACAGAAGTCAGCAAAATAATTGTTAAGGACAATATGATCAGTAGCAGATTTAATTGTATGATATAAAACACAATCATCTGCAGAAAGGCATATTTTAACTAAGGTGTGTAGGAGGAGATCATTAATATGAAGCAGGAATAAAAGAGGACACAATACTGAGCCTTTGGGAACCCCTGATGAAACAGGCATCAAGGGTGAGTTAGTAGAGTTGAAACGTACATATTGCGAACGCTGGGAAAGAAAGTCCGATATCCAGCCCACCAAAGATGCATTCTTTAGTATAGCGAACAGCTTGTGCATAAGTTTAGGGTGTGAGACAGTGCCGAAGGCCTTTTCAAAGTCTATAAATATAGCATGAATCTGGTCACCTATGTCTAAAGCTGCTGATATCATGAACGAATTCTGTCAGTTGTGTTATAGTGCTAAGGCCACTTCTAAAACCATGCTGGTAAGTGCATAAAATTTTGTCAGTTTCAAGAAATTTCCTAATATGTTTAAAGATTATGTGTTTGAGTAATTTACATGTGTGCTGTTAAGGAGATTGCCCTATAGTTAGATAACAATTGAATGCTACCCGGCTTAATAAGGGCAGAATTGAAGCAAGTTTTCACGAGAGAGAAAGGGTGGCGGTTGAGAGAGATTTTCTATAGATAATTGTTAGATATCTGCTACAGCAAAGGGAGTATCGAACGAGAAAAACAGTTGGGATACCGTCAGGACCCCACAACTTCTTGGTGTCTAAGTTTAGGATTAAGTTGAGTACACCCTCAGGAGAGATTGATATACTGTATCGTTGACTGGAGGGTATGGTTTGGAATCAAAAACAGGGTTTACAGAGTTATCAGTTGTAAAGACAGAGTGGAAGTAGGTGTTAAAAGAAGAAGCTATTGTCTGCAAATCAGAAATTGCAACATTGTTAATTAACGTGTCCGAGGATGACCCAGGTGGTAGGATGGCTTTCCAAAATTTACGGGGAGCCGTCATTAATTTCGGCAAGGTTACCTTGTAATAAAATTATATTGTAGCAACCATTTCAGAACAGAATTCCTTTTTAACGATATGGGATTGCGTGAGTTTTGTTGAGTCACCAGAGCATTTCGATCGACGTAATCTGGCCACACGACGTTATAAATGCAAAAGGTCCCTAGTCATCCAAGGAATTTCTGTGTTTGATTTCTTTTTTTTTAAAGGAATAAGAAGGTTGATACACTTACTGACAAGATTTTCAAAGAAACTTGTCAAGGTATTAGTATCACTAGCGGTACTTATTAGTTCAAGCTCATGGAAAGAATCGCATAGGGCGTCTGTAAGTGCCAAATCGTCAGCACGGTTTAAGTCAGGAAATGTGGGATAAATATAGCGGGATTTAGGGACGATGCCTGTAAGTGCAATGAACACAGCATTGTGGTCAGATATTCCATCAATAACAGCGCATTCGTAACCGGCATTAAAAAAAAAACAGATGTAGTAAGAGAGACAAGATCAAGGACTGAAGTTTGCCGAGTGAAATCCTGAACGATCTGGTGCAGACCACAGGACAGTGAAATGTGGACCAACTCCCGCCCGATAGCTACTTCGTGTCCACTTACTTTCATAGAAGACCAATCAACACCAGGAGCATTAAAATCGCCCATGTAGATAATGTTGGATGAAGAAGTATTATAACTAAGCAAAAATTCACTTATTTTGTGTAAATACTCAATATTAGAACCAGGCGGACGGTAAACAACCCTTCTAATTAAAGACATATTTTCGAGTTCGATACCATATCAGGTGGGGCAGGGTGTACAGAAAAATGAAGACGAGATTGAAGAAATAGAGCAACACCGCCTCCTATCCCAAATTTTCTCTCTCACCCAACCACCTTGAAACCAGAGGGGGTTACCTCAGAATCATGCACACCATCATGTAACACCGGAAACATGTGGCGAGTAAGACGAGACCAAGGAAAGAAATGTCGAGGAATTGCTGACAAGGCTTCTTGCATTAACGTTTAAAATGGAGAGTTTATTGCCAGTACCATGCAGTCAGGGGAATTTGGTCTTAGGAAGTGTTTCATTGGGTTTAGTTGAACCAGCAGATGATCTGATGAGAGTATTGAATGTGCTATCCCAATCGTACCATACCCTGTCTATAAATACATGATCAAATCGAAGTTGGACAGATGAGCCACTATCCCTATGAGAGCAGGATGCTTCCCAGAGCTTCTGTGGCCTGTGGCGAGAAGTCTTGTGAAACACGAAAGCTAGTGTTTTTAATTTTATAGTTTATGTCCTTAAGGGTTCAAATCGCCACAGGCAAGTCCGAAAAAGCTCAAAGGCCTGCCAGTACACTTATTGGGCATATCAGTGCTTTTACTGCAACAGAAGACGGCGTGTGCACGCGTGTATAATTAAGGAATACATCCATGACAATTGCCCCTTCACACGCTTAGGTTTCACCTCAATACTTCGCGTATGCTTCACCGCGTAACATTGCTGCTTTGAGGCAAAGTTGAATTTCGGGAACTGGCATCATGCAAGGTGCTGTGCTTTTCGAGCTTCGAAGTCAATTGTGAGGATTACAAGAACGGAGTCAGTGCCTTTGCTGACAACGGTGAATAGATGAAAAACATGACACCGGACAGCAAGGAGCTCAATAGCGAATGTCGAAGCAGCTAGGCCTAGCGTGGCCGCAGTGGTGGCTATGGCTGCCAGTGGTTCTGAGTGCGAAAGTGCCGGTTCGAGGCGGCGAGATAATCAAAATGCCGCTGACGGTGGCTTTGATTGACATCGTCTGCGGTTTCCAAAGTAAACCTACACACGGGGATAGAGGGCAATGGCTAGCTTCGCTGCTGCATTATTTCCAGTGTGGTACGAGATTGCGCGGCACAGTGACTTATCTCCGGTGCGATCTTGTCGACACGTATGAACCTTGGGATAACCACCTCCTCTTTCTTGCCGTAGGCAGCAGAGATGGCTTGCGCTTTGTTTTTCGTGGATGCATGTTCGGTTTCAAACTTTCTTTTTTTAGAGAGGGTCGTTTGCCGCTTATGTTCACAATACGATGAACAACAAAACGGCATATCAGCAGTTTTTGAAGTGGCCCACTGCCAGGCCTAGCAGAAAAGCTCGTCTGCTAGGCCTAGTTGCCATAGCAACAGCCAATCAGAAGGCGCCTAGCAGCGTGTTGGCGCACTGGGCCAATAGGAGGGCCGCGTGCATCGCGAGCTTCGTCAGATCGGCCCCTGATTATTTTATGCTTGCGCTTTTTCTATGCAGCCATTGTCGGCGAGGATGTGGGGAACTGAAAGGCGGAACTTTGAGCTTTCGAACGATACCAAGATGGCGGCACTCAGCGGCGGGAAAGACGAGAAATAGCTCCGTGAACTCTGGTTCTGTGTGATTTTGAGGTCGTTTCTCACCGTCCGCGCTAATAAAATTATTTTTTTCTGACACTTAAGTTGCGTTTCAGAGCAAATCGTTTTGATACAGTATAGATTAGGCATTACTGATGCCAAAACAAGAAGTTCCGAAAAATCTTTTTTTCTCGTAATTTTTGGTTTTTAAGACCGCATCCCCCCTTATATGTCAAAAAACAATCTTTTTTGGGATACATTCATTTTTTCAAAGATTTGATAGTTCCGACATATTTACGTTTCCCGTGGAGTCTGAATTATCGGTCGTCGACTGCATAGTAGCCATGAAGCAAAAAAAGAACAAGCAGATCTTCTGCCATTGCGTTTTGTACTAAAGTGTGACAATGCTCCGATGCCAGCACAAGTTTGATACAATGCAATGTGTGCGCATGGCGCACCAAGTTCAAATGCTCAAAGCTCAGTGGTTTCATGTGTTCTCAATGTCATAACGGAAGTGATAGTCTGTGACAATCAGAAGAGATGGTCAGCAATAGGTAGATATTTAATTAATTAATTTAATTATGGGGTTTTACGTGCCAAAACCACTTTCTGATTATGAGGCACGCCGTAGTGGAGGACTCCAGAAATTTCGACCACCTGGGGATCTTTAACGTGCACCTAAATCTAAGTACACGGGTGTTTTCGCATTTCGCCTCCATCGAAATGCGGCCGCCATGGCCGGGATTCGATCCCGCGACCTCGTGCTCAGCAGCCCAACACCATAGCCACTGAGCAACCACGGCGGGTAGGTAGATATTTCAATGAGATGTTACATCAATATATTTTCTTAAATGTGAAATAATCAATACATTAGGCTGTTTTGCGATCTTAGAGACTTCCATACATATAAATTTCACTATCCCAAAGCTCACAATAGCAATTTAAGGAGTTTTACTCACGTTAGGTTGCGCAGCCGGGCCTCATTTGGCATCATGGGACTAGGTGCTCCATCCTTTTCCCAATGAGTTGGCTTGGAAAGGTAGATTTGCTCAAACTTCAATAGATAGCGAGGCTGCCAAGCAAGAAAAGTAGGCATAGCTTGAAATAAGCTCAAACAGGTCTTCAAAACTGCCATGCACAATGTGATCTGCTTATAAGAATAAAAAATAAAAAAATTACCATTCGTATGCATCAGTTTCTTTAGCATAATCAAATTTTGTTATGTGATCCGCACAAAGACTTTGCTACCAAAATGCTTTGCTACCGAATGCTACCATTCGTATGCATCAGCTTCTTTAGCATAATCAAATTTAGTTATGTGATCCACACAAAGATGAACCCATTATTAATGCCATTATCTTTCCATAGCGAATACAAAGATCTCATTCTGGCAGCTCAGACAGCATCTTCAGGGAAAACCCAGCATATGAATTAATGAAGTTTCATCATGCATACAATGGCAAAATATCAATGCCAATGCACACAAGACTTACAGTTGTCAAGGGTTGTTGCTAATACAATTTCAGACACGTGAACTAATTTTCTCAGCATGTGTGCACACAGGTTGTCAATCTCCACCTGCTGAATAACTAAGTGATAAGATTTCTTTCAGGGGCCTTTTTTTCCATGTTTTTTGGGAACCCTATGCAAAGGAGCAGCATTAATTACAGTGAAAAAAAAACTTTTAATAGTGCAGCAACCACAGTGGTGAATGAAGGCTCAACTTAAGCCCTCACTTGGAGCACTGCTGCCAGCATGTCATTCATGTGCTGTCAACCAGCAATTTCTGTTGCTGTTAATGTAGATGCCACCTTTGCTCTTTCACTGGTACTTCCGACACAGCGTTACTGTCAACAGATTAAAAAACACAGAAAAGAACACTGGGAGGCCCAGGATGCAGCCTTTTAACTGGATCACGGTTGTCTAGCAAATTATGCTGGAGGTTCGATAGACATTCAAGGCTACTGTTGCAAAAGTAAAAATGTCACAGAAGTCTCTGCGGAGGAGATAAGAGGGGCAGTTATTGCTACATCAGTTTGTTTTTTCCTTTCTTTTTGGGCTCTTTATGCTTGACATGTGCAAGGAACAAAGTGCAGCAGTGTCAATAATGGTCACCGCACAACTCGCCCACACAATGGAAGTGGGCAAATTGCTTTCATTTAGAGTGTAATGGGACATGGAAAGTATGATCACAGGCACAAGGCGCCATGGGTGCCTTGTGCCTGCGATGTGTATAAAAGGTGTTCCTCAGCATGCTGGTGTGGCCAGGTACAAACAGCAGTGACCAGCCGATGTTTGCAGGTTTGTATTGTGTGTAGCAATGTATGCTAGAGCACCTGTAGCATAACTTCATCATGAGTGCTATTGCCTGGCTTAGCTTCTAGTGCAGAACATGCAAACAATGACACTGTAGGGCCATCTAGAGCAACGACTAAGTCTAATATAGTGAAGTTGCATTCAACAGGAAAACATCTTCATTTTACCCAATAAATTGTTATATCCATGTTTATTATTGTCTGTGTTATGGAGAGACTGGTTACCTGTGCCCAAAATAGCCTTAGAAGAATTTTTTTTTTAATACATAGGAGTGCCCAAAATTTTTAGCGACAAGTCTTTAAAGCAGTTGTCTGTGCTTTTAGGCTCCCCAGGTCTTTCAAGAAAGTTCGACGGTGAAAGCTTCTGCTCAATAAATGTTCTCAAGGTATCACTCTGAAACTTTTATGGAGGCATCAGGAAGAAATTCCAAACATTTTTGCCAATTTTCATCAAAATCCATGAAGAAATAAGGAAGTTGATTTACACACGTCCCCCATTAAAGCTGGTACTATGACCACAAGCAATGTATTACCGGATTCTCTATTTCGCCAGAAGTGTGCTGCGCTTCAGCTTGCAGGTCAATCTGTGGGGTGTCCTCCACAATGCGCTGGACCGACATCTGGATGAACTCATCAAATGAATCCAGCTGCTGTCGCACCAGGCCTTTTTCATCAAAGTAGGCACTGATGACAATCCAGCAAGCTTCCTGCCACAAGTCAGGTGTGATCTCTTCCGATTCATCCTCGCCAAAGCCGTCTGGGAAAGAAAACACAAGATCCGAGTTACATCTATTTAGCCAAAAATATGTACGTCTTTAATATTAGCTCCTTACAATGGTTTTAAAAAGTGAGATGTTCTATCCATGAATAAGACAAAAATAATGTGGCTAACCACAGGTTGGCACATTCATTTATGCGTGCTCTATTTTCACACATTCAAACACATACATGAAACAAAAGTTGTTAAGACTTGCTAAAAATTGAGCACGGTGGGGACTCAGGAATGCGCCGGCACAATCATCTGTTCTGCCATTTCTACGCCTCACCCCCTTCCCACTCGCAACCGGTTGTCAGCAGTTGCGCTCTACTCGCCATGGTTTGCGATGAGGGCGGCGCACCGACGTCATGATGCAGCGGGCTGTGAGCAGCTCTCGGCAGAAGCGCGTCTCTGACCTCTGGGACCTCACTGGTTATGCGCAGTACACGTCATCCTTGTGTACAACGCGGGAATAGCGGTCACCGGGGTGCCCCGGAGCCAGCCAGCGATGTTTAACGCTAATAGCAGGGATCGAGATAAGGTGCGTCTGGGCACATTTGGCTACACTTACAGACAAGCCTTGCTCTTTCACCTCCCGTGGAAGCGGACGATTAGCGCACCAGTGAGAAGGCACTTGAAACTAACCGCGGTATCGGCTCGCACTGCTTTGCTCTGCGCGAAAGTGAAACTGCTGCAGAAGCAAGTAGCAGTGGCAAGATGAAGCCGATGCGTAAGTGTCTGCTCCCACAGGAGGTGAAAGAGCAAGGCTTGTCTATCTGTGTTGCCAAAAGTGCCTAGACACATCTGATCTCGATCCCAGCAACTACCGTTAAATGTTGCTGGCTGGCTTCGAAGCATAAGGTCCCTACATAAAGCAAGTTGGCAAGGTAGCGCGCCTCCTCCTTTCCTCTTCAAACATCTTCTCTGTCACTGTGCGGAAGCGCCCCCAAGAAAGTTCAAAACTAATCAGGCCATACAGAAAAATAGGAATACTTGTTAGTTACTTTCACATCAACTATAGGCACTTATTTCATAAAAGCATTATTCCACACAAAGAATAAGCTTTCGTTTAGTTTATTGTATAAGGTATATAAGGAAACAAAATCTGTGCAGTCTGTCAACACCGTGCACGTTGTACTTCACACCACTAGCCATGGCGTCTCACATGCTCCCTAACATGTGCCCACTTTGATCCATATTCATGCTTGTTACTTATGCTCCACTCTGACAGCAAGAAATAATGGCAGTGAAATCAGCCATTGCTTAATGGCACCTCATGCTGAGGGCAGGACATTCTGTGTATTTTGTGATTGTTATTGAGATCAGATCTTTGTTTTGACACTGTTAGGACTACACAGACAATATCGAAATATAGAAGAGGCTTGATTTTAACCTAGCAGATGGCACCACAGCCTTGTTCATTGCACTTTCCACTACCCTCGTGTATGGTACACGATGGCGGTGACATGCAAATGCTAACTAGATGCCTAGCAGACCAAGCGACATGGGTGAGCATATTCAGAAGGGCGTTTGCCCCTCTTGTTGGCTAAGCAAACCTCAAAGAACTGCTGAGAAAAAGTGTACTGCAAATGAAACGAAGTCCCTGCCTTCAAGTAAGCGTCACCTATAGTTACAGCGCTGCACATTTGTTGTGACGCCGGCGTCCAGCTGCGTGTTCACACCTGCAGCCTGGTCATACAGCTGTTTCGGAGCTCCGACACAGGCGGTGTATCGCTTAAAAAAAGAATGCTTTCAGTGGAGTATATTCTGTCTCATAAGCGGTATTTTGCATAGCCAAGGCTGCGAGGTATGGGAACTATGATGCGCAAGGTGTATATAATTAATATGTCCATTACCAGGCCACATTAACGTATTGTTGCGCAACGATGAACGCTGCGGAGACTTATTACGCTATGGGCGCCGGTAGCAGGCAACAAAATGCGGACAGAAAGATTTCTGTGTGTTCACCTTCCGCACTATCTGAGGCACCAATAGCTTCCACAGAGCTGGAAGCAGCTTTTCATGCCGATAATTGCAGCACTGTGTGCTTTTTTTATGCCAGCTGCAGTATTACACTCTAAAACATCATCCTATCTATGTTAGCCACAACTACACCTTTTCATCCGGCAAAAATCTGACCAGGCGATTAGCACATGTGCCCTAGTTTTGAACCTTTTGCAACATATTAAATATCGCCTCTAGCCATTTAGCACATCACATGCATGCAATGCGTCAATCACAGAATCGTATGAAGTAGAAAAGAGAGAGTAAGTGCAAGAGTGAGGAGGATGGCGCAAGGAAACAATGAGTGTCGCTACGTTGTAAACTTGTTTTAGAAGGCAGCAGATTTAAACTTACTTTCGTTGTTAGAAAGACTAGGATTTGCTGAAGCAAAGCAAGCAGTGAAACTTTTGTAATGCAAGGTCATTTGTTCTTGTGCCCATTACGATACAAATTAATGCTGTCATTGCATTAGTGCACAAAAGTATTACAGATATTCTTCGGTGCCCTGCCAGCTTTTGTGCGTATCCCCATACCCTGTGATGGCTTATAGCAGGCATTTAGTTACAGATTACACAGACGAGACACAAAGCCTCTAACCCTACAGCTAGAATAAAACTAGCAGAACTTTCCAAGTTAATCAACAAGCATAAGACAGCTGACATAAGGAAGTATAATATGGATAGAATTGAGCATGCTCTCAGGAACGGAGGAAGCCTAAAAGCAGTGAAGAAGAAACTAGGAATAGGCAAGCATCAGATGTATGCGTAAAGAGACAAAGCCGGCAATATCATTACTAATATGGATGAGACAGTTCAAGTGGCTGAGGAGTTCTATAGAGATTTATACAGTGAGAAGTGTGAACAAAAAGAACAAACGCAGATACTGCTGTGTTAAGGATTGTGACAATCGGGAAGGCGATGTCGGCATCAAATTGTACCGCTTCCCTTCAAAACTGAGGAAGCAACCCGGCGGATGAAGTGGATCGTCTCGGTTCGGCATGTCAAATAGGTTTCACTCTAGCGAATTTCTGTTAAATGAACGAAGACATAAACGCAAAAAGAAAAGAAAAAAAAAGAACCAGCAGGCAACATCCACAAAAACGCACAATAAAGCGACAAACGCATAAAAACGCATGAACTAATTCCCGCTGTTGTAAATTGGTTTAGCTAGTCGTTTAGCTCATCTGACTTCAAAACAAACACACAGTGGTTGTTACGTGTCAAAACTAGCTTCGTAAGCACTCTGTTCTGGAGCTTTGTATGCACTGCGCTTTTTTTATTGTGCATTAATAAGCCAACGTGCAGCCTATTTCTGTGCCAGGATGAAGACGCGACTGCTGGAATCGGGCTAATTCATGCCAATGTTTTCTCACTCTCAGAGCAACAGAGCTAAGGCTGGAGTGCACTGCAGCCTACGTTGAGTATTCACAAATTAGCACTTCTCTTGCACACGCTAGCTGACATTTGTTCAGTTTTCGTGCTGTTTAGTATCAGCTGATTGCTCTCTATTATGCTTCAGTGGTGATGGCCCCTCACACTACACCCAGAAGGACAATACTAGATTGCACTCGAGGCACTTTGTCATCGGAGAAAAGAGCACTTACTTGCCAAAACCTCTACAGTTGTGAGGTACAAGGCACGCTCCAAGTAATGAAGCTACAAATTACAGTTGAAAAACGTTCACTGCCGTATTTGCTCACTTAAGTGGAGTTATTATTTGTTAACTTACTTTGAATTCGACGTCGTCAGCGTGTTTGCTTTGTTCTAGCAAACACGCAGCGGCGGCTTACCAGTGGTGACGAAATGCCAAGACACCCATGTATTTAAATTTAGGTGCACATTAAAGGACCCAGGCTGTATAAATTCCGGATTCCCCCACTACGGCCTGCCTGAATCAGATTTTGGTTCTGGCATGTAAAACCCCATAATATATTTAATTTACGCACTTTGCTGCAATGCCCATACTCTTTACTTCTTTGAAACAATTTTCATGGTTATAGTAGTAAAGCAGACGTCCATTCTTAGGCGTTGGTGGCCGAAATAGTATTCTTTGGAAAATGGTGACCGAAAATCGATGTTTTCGATTTCGTTAAAACCACAATTTAGAATGACCAACATGTCTCAAGCGAGCGTCGCAAAAGCATGGCTCCGTAGATGTGGCTGCCATGGTGTTTCGCGGAACTGACACTGTGGCGCTGACGGCAGAGCCGATCGCTACGCCGCCTGACCACTGAAGGTACCCTATAGTCATGGCTAGCTGGTGTAATACGCCGCCCGCCTTACAGGGTTCAGCCTTATCCATCGATCCCGTTTGGTGGCTCGCACATTTGTCTGGCGCGTAGCGAAATGTGAAACTCGGGCAGTGTTTGGCGTAATTTTTGCTGCATTGCCGCGGTGGCAGGGTGGCGCAGCCGAAGGTAACATCTGATTTCTACAAACACAAATGCAAGATGACAGATGGCAGCAAGAACAATAAGTGTCAGCGCTAGTGAATGAATGTGTAATGTTTACTGGCCCAAGGGCCAGTTATGGCCAAAGAGCACCATGCCAGTGTTAATGGGTTTGTAGTTGAGGTATGATTTCTATGAGGTTGATGTGACGTGGCTGTAAAGGGGCATTTAAAATAGTCACTCTAAAGTGCGTAAAATCTGTGTAATAAGATTATGGCGATGACAAATGATGGAAACTATGAGCATTAAGATGCATTGCGAGGTAACGATATGATGTACAAAATATGCCTGATGTTAAAATTTGCTAGAGCACTAGCCTCATTAGAGCTCTTGAAACACAAGGGCCTGGAGGCATGCGCTATACAAAACATTATCACAGCAGCATCCTCTCTGAAGAGGATGCGCTATGAATTTGACGAGCTTATAACATGTAGGACATCATTCAGGAAATCAAGGACTGCTTTGGTATTAAAAAGCGGTTCCTTACCAAGAAACATAGCCGGGTGAAGAGGGATGTAATAACGGTATGCAAGAGGAAAATGTTTCTTTCTCTCAGCTTCGGCTTCCCGACATTCCAGGAGGACGTGGAGAACGGTCAGCCTCTCACCACATCTACCACAGGTTGGAGGTTCATTTCCAGTAAGTAGAAAATTATGAGTCCCAAATGTGTGTCCTATTCTGAGACGACAGAATGGGACGTCTGTTCGCCATGATTTTGTTGCGGAGGGCCAAAAAGCTAACAGTGGCTTTATCACGTGCAGTTTATTATTTATTTCTGTTTTCCTGTAGAGATCCTTTTGCGCTGTTCCCCTGTAGAGAAGCGTCAAGCACATCGCCACATTCACCTGAAATCATATAATCGTGCCCACGATTATGCACCCACATACATACTGAACCAAGCAGGCGCGAAAGAGGTTCACTGAAGAGCAGCGCATACCCGCTGGCATATACCCAGTGGTCGGCGTGAAAGCGGTTAGACAGACAAACATACCGCAAACTGCGTGAAGCTTCCAAGGAGTGCTAATCGAAATTCAAAATCGTGTGATGCATCAGCAAGCCCTGACGTTGTACCTACTGGCGTATATTCAGGAGTGCGTGTGAAATGAGACATAGCTAACAAATCCGGCGATCCCTCACGTTTCATCCAGATCAGCAGCAGTTAATTCCCGCTAGCATTTTTCTCTGAGCTCATAAGCATAATTACTGTACAAATCACAAAACGTCTCACGTAAAAGGATGGACGACTTACCTTCTTCTGCTTCGTACATGAGTGACGCCGCAGGCAGCGAACGAGGAACGAAGTAATGTCAAACAGCCTGAGATTGTAATGCGTAAGTGCGTAATGAAGGCAATGCAGAAGCAGGGTTGCCAGGTCTTCGGGAGAAAAAGAGCCAAAAAATTCAAAATAGCCAAAAAAAAAAGTAGCCACGCTACAACAAACCAACTCGACAAAACAATTCAATCCAGAAGAAAGAGAGGGATAGACGAGCTATTTTTTGAACATATCGAGCACTCAATGACTCCTTTACGCGAGACGTTCATTTGAGGGATCGCCCGACGTTTGTGCGCAGGCGCGAGTAAGAGCGGGCACTGCAGAGAAAATCTGGGGGCTTTTGCTGCTTTGGCTCCCGCTGTGCCTAGACTGCGGAGGAGGTTCCTTAGCGCGTGTTGTATACGTTTATCCCTAGGCGTGCCGACATTGCGGAGTGGGGTCGAGTTTGTTTGCGCTCGGACGCTGGCTGCTGGCGCGCTGAAGGTGAAGCAGCGGGCACTGACGCCGCATTTGGCGACCGCTGTGTCGGACAGACTGCCTCGCACCTGCAGCGCTCGTGCTAAGTCAGTGCTAATCGGTGCCTTGGAAATAACATCACTGATGTTTCCGTGGGAGCAGTAGGGACCGTCGGGCGGCCTGGCTGAATATATTGAAAATCTAGAAGTCAGAGCGCCTTAACAACCGCGTTTGGACTCAAGTGGCTGAAAGGCCGCCGGTGATACTCGACGGCCCGGCAACCGCTTTGAGAATACGTCGCGCTAACCTAATCTAACCTAGCGTTAACCTAAGCAAACGTGGCCGATACGAAAAGACAGTAATCAACATGGCATAACCGTTGCGAGAATACGCCGTGCCACCCTAACGCCTTTTGCGCTAACGTAACCTAACCTAAGGTAACCTAACCTAACGTGGGCGAGACGCAAAGCCAATAATCCTCACGGCGTGACATCAGGCACTCATGGTGTTCAACTGCGTTTGCTAGGTACTGTGCGTTTGTTTCACTCAAAGGAGACCTCTCAAAAATGCTGAAAAGTCGCGGACAGCAGCATACGAGAAGCCTACCAAGAGCGAAGATACTGCACCAGGAAAGCAGGCCGGGCGCCTACTACGGTCCTACTGCACCCCCGAAAAAAATATGTGTATTTTTTTTTTAAGGTAGAACACCATAAATGGCAAGAAAGGCTTAATTCGGCATGACTGACTCAGCACCAGCGCCCCAGGTGCGAGAAACTCTATCCGACGTAGCTACGAACCAACCGAAGGGAGTGTATTCGAAGACGACGCGCTGGCTGTAATCCTGAACGAGACTGAACTAGGCCTATTTTGTGTCCTTTTGTTCTTGCGTGTGCGCGCGTGTGTGTCAGTGACTATGCAGTTTGTAGCGTTCCCACTTTATAGCAAAACAAAAATATAACTGCAATGTTTACTTCATCTATACAATTCCAAATTAAATCGTCTGCCGATGTACAAATTTCACTTGTGTTTTGTTCTAAATAAGCAGCAAAACCTTTAACCTAGTAGGTGCTTCATCTGGGAGTGAAATCACGACAGCTTGGCATTTGTTAATGAATGACTGTGACTGGGTCACCTTATTTGTAATTGTAAATCAGCCTTTCAACTGACTTGATGCACTCTTATTTTGTTCCTTTCACTCTATAGACGGCTGGACATCCTTCTTGTACCTTGGCGCTAGCTGGATGACGGGACCTCATCGTGATCAGTGTAAGCCAATGTACTGTACCCTCTCAGGTCCTCCCAGTGCTTTTTATATGGGGCAGGGAGCGCTTCGTGGTAAAATAGCTAGTTGGTGTCTCAAAACGGGCATTTTTTGCACTGGTCCTTTATAAGCTGCCACTATTATAACCAATTTCTCAGTTCCAGTGTACATACACAGTTCTACTATTAAGTATTTTCCCCCTAAGCCTTACAAAATTTAACTGTAGGTAGTCAGTGCTATGTAAGAACTCGCAAATTAACTCTGTTGTGTCACATGAGTATTCCATACATGAGTAAAAATTTGCTACAACAGTGTACATTACACCTTGCTTCCCGAATGCACAAATGTATTCAAGCCAGTATTTGATTAGTTTGGTATTCCAAATGTTTTCTGTGTGATTTAGTTTCTTCACAGGAATTTACTGTACATCATCAGCAAGCAGACTAATTTAAAATTTATGTGTGCTGTAAAAGGTGTGCTTTGCCGCTAGAATTGATAAAACATGGGCCAAGGCTTCCATACAAGGACAAACTTCAGTTTCGCTCTACCACCGTCAGCACTTGGCTGGCGCTTGCAAAATGAATCACATCAGGTAGCTTGTGATGTGTGGAGGCGCCTGCGTCTGAGATGTAGATTGTGCTTCAACAGTTGTGCGTGTAGAACAGGCATGATGCTGAGGGTTCCAGCAGTTTGCAGAGGTGCTTTTAAAATTTTCTCATAACTGCAATTTTACCTGTGCTGTTTTTTGTCACCTGTTTCAATAATATAATTGGAGGTGTCAGAATTTAGCAATTTATTTGCCCTGGCCCATTAGCCTGCCACATTTGACTTTTCACTAGGTGGGCAATTATTCAGCATGGACCATTACTTGAATACACCTTTTTGTGTGCAGTGGCTTCTCAATTGCAGGTCAACGTAGATGCTCAGAATTACCTCAGGCTATAGATGCACTGATGAATTTGCTACCTATACGAATCATATTGCGCTTTCTCGCGCAAACAGCATGTTAACACTTCCAAGACAGTGGACAATGTTATCGTTTGATCACATCATTAGATACTTTCAATTTTGTATGACGCTTCATTTGTCTGAGGTATTGCCCTAAGCCAATTAGGGTCACATGAAAATATACCAACAAAAATGATTGATCCAGCTAGGAGTGTTGCTTTGGAACACTACTTTATCACCAGTCCTTCTTTGCATGCTACCTGCTTACTCTGTACTGCGTCATGTTTAAGTTTGAAAGAAAGGCAACAGCTAGGCACTGCAAAATGCCAAACTTGCTTTTAGTTCAACAATATAAAACGCTGTTTAACTTTTTATATAAGCTAGTACATCATTTACCTGCAGAGTGGGTTACTGTTTTAATCTGATTATATTGTGCACGAAGCTTCTCAGACTTGTTTGACAGGTTGATAAGTGGCTTTTCAGCCACGAAACACCATATATTAATTTAAAGGCTGACTTTGACACTGCTATGCAATTTAATGACTATATGCCAGGAAATATATTTGTCATTTTAAACATCATCGCGTACATACCTTAAGATACCCGTAACTTAAGAGAAAGGAGTGCTTAAATTTATTTTTAATGTGATGCAAACTTCTTACTTAGCACATATTGCTAATTGAAGTTCCAGTTTCAATATTCCCATTTCCTCCCTCGCCTTTTTTCCCCCTCTTCTGTGCAGGTATTGCTTGCCTGTGTCTACAAGAACCGTCACGTGTGGCCTGTGACAGCAAGCTTTTGTGGGCAGCAAGTGCTCTCCTACGACGGCTGGCCTGCTCCGGCAGCGGCAGCAATCTTCAAGATTTATCCATGATCACCTTTGCTGCTATTTGTCACTCTTGTTAATTACACTTTCTGCATCTTTTCTCATTTATTAGGTAATAAAGTATGAGTATGTGACGTGGTGTGAAGTTGATGTCTTGCTGCATTTTCGCTTGCAATCATCTTTTATGCATGAAAAGCTCATCGTACAGTTTATGAAAAAAAAATAACAGCATATTATGATTTATCTTTCAGTTCTGGTAACGTGCAACATACAAGGAATTCACTAATGGACGATATGCCGAAGAACTGGCCATTATTTCTGCGTGATGCTGTGCAAGCATGTGGCGTTATCTTACAAGAGGCACCCACAAAGTAAGTTACAATTTACTTTTAAATGAAGCATGGGCATCAGAAAAAATATATTTATATTGCTAGTTAGAGTGGTTCGCAGAGTTTTTCCAGATGTGTACTATCCTTTATTTCTTAACTCATTGCAGCACAGCGTTCTGTTTCGTATACTGGTGTAAGGCTATTGTGCCCCCTGTAGCTGAAAACAGGATGTAATTTTGGCCTGAACTGCAGCATCACTCACAAAATTTTTCTTTGCTAGAAACTATTTCAATTTAGTGGAGACCAAGCAGGGCGAAGTTTTGTCAATAATGACGTGTTTCATGCAGAGATGTTCTTGTTTAGGTCAATGGGTAAACATTGGAATGATATCAGCATACAATACAGATCTTCTTTTATTTGCAAAATAATTCTGACAGGCGGCATGCAATTGATTGGTCTAATTAAAAAGCACTAATTCACCAATGAGGCTGTACTACACTATTCCCATGGTTCATATCTGGAAAAACTACCTGTGTATCACTCTATCCGACAATATAATTTTTTTTTCTGATGTCCATGCCTCGTTTAAAATAAATTGTAACTGTGGGCAAATGTCGGGTTTCTGTAACAGCTGCCGCAAAAATTTGAGGGAATGTCTAATAAAAGTCTTCAGTTGTTCTTGTCAAGCTGTCCATTAGCCAACTTCTAGTGTAACGTTAGCAGGGCTTACTGAAGTACTTCTAGACATCCATGGCTACAAAATGTCTTGATCAAGACAGCTACTAGGCTTTTGAATTAGCCGTTCAAGACATCTTTTAGACATCAAATAGCTGCTTGCGTGTTTCGTGGGATTCAGACACAGCGATCACATGCAAATGGGGCGTCCGTGCCCGCTGCCTCACCGCGCCGGCAGCCAGCGGCGAAGCGTAAGCAAACTCGACCCCATCTGCGGCACGTCAAGGGGACAAGCGCACACAACACGCGCTAAGAAACCTCCTCTGTGGTACCTAGGCACAGTCAAGAGAGAAGTGGTTCTTGAGGGGAAAAGCATAGAGTGTCCTACAAAAAATACTAGAGGGAACTCTGACCCTAGTGTCTACGGGACCTACATGGGACCTACACTGGGAGCGTGCGCTAAATGTCGTACAAAAATCCCTCACGTGACCTTATCCTAGGTGCCTAGGGACAGGATCGCTTAGGGATATTTTAGAAGGCGCAATGGTGGTGCCGAGCGACGTCGTGGCGTGTTCGTTCTCGGCTTTATCGTTCTCTGGAGCGCGCGTTGTTGAACATTGCTCATGTGATTGTGCTTGCGTTGCTTGTGTGTTGGTTGTAGGTTCTGTGTTACTTGGCGGGAAGCCGTGATCTCTAGCAGTACAGAATCTGCGTTGTGTGACCCGTGCTTCCTTGAGAACCCGGCGGTGGTGACAATCGAAATGTCGAAGTGGCCTAGCGTATCGGCAGCGCAGTTCAGCGAACCGCGATGTGGCGTCGCCGTGTCCGCCTTTGCTTAACAGACATCGAGGGATGTGATGGTAGCTGCAAGTCATGTGAATGCGACTGCGTCGACCGCCCACTGTTCAGTGTTGAATGTGTGGTTGGTGTGCTGTGCTTGTAACGAGTGGTGCAGCCGTGCAGTGAAGGTGGTGGTGGAGCAGAGTGGCATAGGGGCTCCATTTGCGCGTACGCAAGCATGTGCTCCCGTTTTCGTCTCATTAGCGGCTGTCGCAGGATTGTGGTGTGCTCCTTGTCAAGTATGAAGTTTACGATGCTAACACACAGCATGTTCACGTTTTTCCGTGCTATATGTCATTTGCATGACGACCAAGTTGAAAACGAGGCATATGTCTGTATACTTTGCGTTTGTGTGTTGTAAATTACTTTCTATTGTGGAAGTTCTGGCAGTCTTATTACGCAAGGAGTACGAACGTAAACATATTATTTCTGTGTCTGAATTTTTGAATTACACATAATAACCTTTACGACTGATAAGTGGGCTACGCGGCCTGTGTGAATCAGCTACCTTTTGTTGCGACGGTCTTCCGTGTGGTAGGCTGATGCATGGTGCCCGTTTATTGCTGTACTGTTGTAAAAACCATTTGTTTCTTCAATCAATACAAATGTACTGCTTCTTCGCCGCAGTACATTTTAGTTACGCGGTGAAGCATACTAAAAGTGGGAGGGGGCCGTTATCACCCAGCGTAGTATGTCCACTCAGGCGACCTGAGAAGCGGCGGTTATGGCTGGAGACCTATGAACGACTCGCAAGTTTCAAAAACTGCGACTACGACAAGTTACGACATGTATACTTCGCTTAGAACCGGGAGTCAACCCTCACAACATTGGACCTTTTCCGTAGCGGCATCCTGCGGACGTTTACGAGTGTCGTGCGCAAAGAGCGAGCCAAAGCTCCACTGGAAACCCGTATACAGCTGCCGAACGAGGAAATAGCGATATTTGAAGATGAAGTGACTCGCTTCGCCCGCCTCTTCCGCCACGTCGTCCCCGACATGTCTGAAGAAATGAAAGTTCGGTTCTTGATGCAGGTTGTGAAAGGAGACAACTCTTCGCCGGATTGATATGCAACCCGCCCAAGACTCGCTGATTTTGTTTTGGAGGCCACAACGATCGAGAAGACGCTCGAATTACGTACCAGGCAATATAACCGGCATGCGCACACAAGAATTAAACTCCGCCGAAGCTCAAGCGGTACGCACCGGTGACCTGCGCGGGACGATCAGAGTGATCGTACAGGAAGAGCTGCAGAAGTTGTACCCAAGGTAGCAGACCCAGGTTGCCTTGATCGCTGACATAGTTAAAGAAGAGCTTCAGCGGTCACAAGAAGAACCAGAATTTCGGGCATCGCCGCCACCCCAGCCTGAAGCAACGACCTACGCGATCGCGCCAGGGCCCCGTAACGCCACAATTCCATTGCTCACCGCTGCCGCGGCCGCCGCTGCGAGCACGCCCAGCCGTTGGCCAGCGAAGCTACCCGGAGAAGACATACATTTGATGCGCCCCCGACCACCGCTCGCTCTGTTATCAACGTGGGGAAACCAGACATGTCGACTGCCAGTGCCCATACCGCGATTTGTGCCTGCGAGGGTTCGCCATGAATGCGCCGCGCCCACCGCCGGGGGACGGCCACGTCCTCTTGCCGGCTACTTCGCCGCCACTCAGTTGAGCCCACAACGACCATACCATTCGCCATCACCAGGACGCTACCTGTCGCTGCAGCGCTGACCATACACTGGCCCAAGCCGGGGCCGGTCCGTCAGCCCATATCCGGAAAAATAATAGCAGAAAGCGATGGAGGTGCGGTTGCTGTATGTCGAACTGACACAGATCCAACACCGCCGATGAAGGCGCCGGCACGACTATTTCGAGGACCTCTCCACAAGACGCTCCCATCCGGACGAAGCCTAGAAGCAAAGAATACGCTGAGAAAAGAAGAGGGCACGACGCGACGCTCCAGCCACACCTCAACACGGCGCAACCGTGATCAGACTTCAAGAACCAACTGCCATGCACGACAAAGAACCACATACCTAGACGTGCTTCTCGACAACAACGAAGTCACCGCGCTTCGAGACAGTGGTGCCGACTACACCTTCGTCAGTGGGTCATTCGCCGCCAAGTTGAATAGAGTCAAGGCTGAATGGGATGGCCCTCTAATTCGGACAGCTGGAGGACACTTCACAACTCCAACTGAAAGCTTCACGGCAAGAATTACGGTTCATGACCGAACCTACCCTGCGACGTTCGTTGTCCTAAAACAGTGCTCGCGAGACATTATTCTCGGCATGTACTTCCTGAACCAACGCGTTGCAATCATTGACTTGAAGTGGAAGTCAATAACGCTATCCGAAGATCAAGCGATACTGCCGGACAGTGTTTCTAGTCACCCTGCCTTGAATGTGGTCGAAGATCAAGTCAGTATTCCGCCTCGCTCCAGTATTGTTATCTCCGTCGGCACCGAAACACCCGCAGACGTAGAAGGCGTCATCGAGGGATACCAAGGTCTGCTGCTCGACCGTGAAATTTGCGTCGCAAGAGGGAAAGCTCAACTTCACGAAAGACAAGCGAAAGTGGTGCTTACAAACTTCGGCCAGGAGTTCAGGCACATCAACAAGGGCACTACGATCGCATGCATCGAGGAAATTCTAGAAACCAGCAATGCGTTTGTCCTTTTGGATCCTGCCACATCTACCCGACTACCATAGTTCACGAACCAGAATTCTAAATAAACCCGTCTCCTCCTGAGTAACCAGCAACAGCTCAAAAGTCTTCTCCGACGATACCAAGACTGCTTTTCGATGTCATCGAGGATTCGACAAATACCAGTTGCAAATTATCGCATACTAATCGAAGAATGCGCTCGACCACTCCACCGGAGCCCTTACTGAGGTATGACACGAGAGCGTGAAGCTATAAGACAAGTCGGCGAAAAGCTGCATGACGACATCATTCCAGCCGTCGAAAAGCCCGTGGGCACCTCCTGTTGTCTTGGTGAAGAAAAAAGAACGGAACGGTACGTTTCTGCGTGCATTATCACCGACTGAACAAGATGACGAAGAAGGAGGTATACCGCCTCCTAGGGATAGACAAGGCATTGGATCAGCTCTGTAACGCTAAATACTTCTCGTCAATGGATCTCAAGTCTGGCTACTGGAAAATATATGTCGACGAAAGAGATTGAGAAAACATCGCCTTCATCACGCCAGACTGCCTCTGTGAGTTCAAGGCCATGCCATTTGGACTGGGCTCGGCGCCTGCACCGTTCCAGTGCGTGGTGGACATGGTGTTAGCAGGATTGAAGTGGCAGACCTGTCTTGTTTATTTTGAGGAGGTCATCGTCTTTCCAGGAAATTTCAACGATCACTTTAGGCCGCTTGCGACAGTAGTAGAGGCCATCGAGTCATCAGGGCTCATTCTGAAGCCGGAAAAGCGCCGCTTCACTTACGATGAGCTTTTGTTCCTGGGCCACATCATCAGCAAATATGGAGTCCGCCCTGACCCTCAGAAGACAGCTGCTATTACAAAGTTCCAGAGCTCATCGACAAGAAGGCAGTGCATAGATTCCTAGGAAAACCTGTTTTTACTTTTGAATAAAGCCATTCGACATTCCATTCTCAAGCTGACAAAACCTGTATTCCTTGCCTCCGCTAAACCGAGCTCCCAACCTATATATAGGTGCTGGTAACGCTCTTCTGCTATTAGACCATTGAAAGTTCTGTTGTATTGGCTTCTGTTTCATAAATTCTAAATTCGCCCTGTCCATGTGCAGTATCTCTCTGTCTGTATAGTTTGGTAGAATAAGTGCCATTTTCATAAACGAATCGCTCCTATCGTCGACACTATTGTTTAGCTAGAGCACCCGCTTTTGAACTGGAACATTAAGATATCTATACAAGTATATTTTTTAAAATAATGATAAAGTTCTCATGAATAAACCCAACAAGGATTGTAGGATGCTACAAGGATAAATATGCCCAATCTGCGGCATACCGGGCACCTTGGCACACGTGATCTCTGAATGCCCATGATATCTAGACAAAAACGGTTCGCCCTCATCAAAAGAGTGCAATGTCACACGAGAAAGCGAAGACCTCATCAAAACATGGCAGGCCAAGCTGGTGCCCGAAGACCTGAAAGAACACCGACGCCTCGTCGCCATGGCCAAGGAGGCAGCGAAGGCCAGAGGGTTCCTGGAATGAGAAAGCCTCCCTTCTAGAGTAGACCAGGGGTTCGCACTCGGATATTGTTTCATTCAAAAATAAACGTGTATTCCCCCTCCTCCTCATTCCCCTCGAATATATGACCTCATTATTCACGAAGAAGCATAACCTTTCCTTTTATTTCGATATCAATTATATGGATACTTAGGGGAAATTCTGCCGTTGGCGTCGCCGTCACCGTTACATGTAGAGTCCAAGGGCGATAAATTTGTCGCCAACAACATATGCTCTATGTACGAGAGAAAGCTTGAGAGCATGAGTTGGCGATGGCGGCTCAATCTCACGCACGTAAGGTAGGGAAGCGAGAAGGATGCGCGCCGTCTTCCACGCGCGCGAGGATCCTGGGAGGCAGGGTGGGGAGGGGGGGGGGTTCTACTCTGGGTGGCCCGGGCGTGTAAACGTGCCCACCCGGGCCGCTGTCTCTTGAAAGCCAGCTGTCGCGGGGACGCAGTCCGCTGCGCCCTGCTTCCGCGGCTTAGTTCGCGTTCGTGCGAGATGCAGCACGGAGGTCCATTCGTTTGCTACTGCAGCAGCACTTCCCCCCTTCAGCGTTGTGACAGCGAGTTTCCATGGACAACGAGTGAGATATGTTCATGTCTGCTTGTGCGTGCGCGACACCATCTTGTATAAATTAGTTGGTATGGTTACGTTTACAAGGTTACAAAGCCAAAAAAAAAAACTGACATCCTTACTTCGTATAGAAGTCCATTAATTTGCTATCGCAATAGATGATTCAGCTTGCGGGGAAACTGCGACTTTTTGAATAACTGTATCAAGTTCGATGTAGGTAAGAAAGTTGTCGTAATAGAAGGATAGCATGAGAGAAGACAATCAAACAGCTGCGAATGCTTCTGTTAGTATATGCGCTATGTTTCAGCATGCGATATGCAGTGTCACTGACATTACAGGCCCTTTTATAGTTTTCTTATTATTGTCTTTGTGAACAGGTAGCGTAAGTTTTAGTGTTTTCATTTTTTGTTTACGCAACTACTATCTTTTTTCTTTCTTAGGCTGACTGCAACGTCATAATTGTTACATGGCTAAATGGAGCACGTATGCCTGATTACGCTGCCGCGGCTGCAAACAGCCCGATGCCCGGTGTCTTGCTTTCAAAGGTACTTCAAGACATGGTTGCGACATCTGCTGGCAAGTTGGAAGCAAAGGATATACACGTTATAGGATTCAGCTTGGGCGCACAGGCGGCAGGTTTTTGCGGTCGCCATTTCTACAATGCCACAAAAGAGAAACTTGGACGCATAACAGGTAAATATTTATAGATAACAATAATCTGTATAAATAAATACCACGTGTAATGTGGTACACCTACAAAAACATTTGAGTCTCTAGCGTTCGGCAGGGATACCATAGAGCGATTATGTAGTGAGGCACACAGGCTGCAAGGTGGAATGATGTCGTAGTTGGCCTAAGCAAAGCCCATTTGCGCTGCCATTCGAGCATCACTGTTGACTCCTTTAATTGGAACAAATGCGTGCAACGTTCCTAACCAATTAACTGGAGCATGGTTGTGTACTTCTCCTGCAACGCTCCTCAGTAGTCATACCCGTCTACATCTGTTTACTGCTGGATAAAATTATCCCGTACTAACGGCGTTTCTTGTCTAATCTATTCTAACTTGCTCTACACTAAGCACAGACGTTTCCTAAAACCATATACAGCTGCCGAAAGGAAATGTTACGCAATTAGTTTCTTTAAGATCTCTTTACAGTGAGATAATATGGGTCCCTGTATTCTATTTCATACATAAGAATGGTTTTATGGACTGAAGAATCCGCTGAGCACAGATTTTTCGGCTTCTCTGTCTACTAGAGCTTTGACTATGGGGCCGTCGAAGAGCACGTCACCATCGGTGATTCTTGGTCTTAATTAGCAATTATTCGTTGCGCCGGGTAATGACCGCGTCGCGCTGCGCGCTGCTCGTAGGTTGCGTCGTCAGGTCTTTTTGAGACGGCATTTCCCTGGCTTTGTACCTTCCTCTGGATGTCAATGTGCCATTGCACATTCGTCACTGCTTTGTCACTTGTTTTGCGGGAGTGGATGTCCTACGGCTATTAAGGAACAGGAACCATGCCGAGCTTCCAGCGGTTGCAGTTTGGAGATTACCGTCTTAGGGCTAATGGGCCCGCAATGGGCAGGGCCAGTGCACATTCAATGCTTAGGCCAGAGTTGGCGTACTTACGGAGGTGGGAAGGTAATCGATAAATGCACCGAGGTTCTGCGTGGAGTTAGGAGATGTCACATGATCGTTCGCCTTCCTGTAGATATGACTTGTCGACTGCAAAGCCTCGTCTTCCTATCTAGATATGTGGACACCGTTGATACTGGTGGCCAACTTGCCTGCAGCGATAGCAGAGCAGGCGATTGAAGCGGGTGCTCCATACGCTTGTCTTCTTTCGAGTTTGCGTCAGCCAGACAACGATTACGCTTCATGATCTAAAGTATGCGCATCGATAGGCAAGAATTGTGATAGAATTTTGAGGGGTCTCAAGGCTTGGCGCTCCTATCATGAATACTTCATCTGGCCTTGCTGCGCATACGCAAAAATACTGTAACACCTTTATAAGTGTTACAATGTCAAACAATAAGCCAGTGGAGAATCAAGCATTGTCCTGTCGACTTACTTTGAGTCATTGTCTTAGGTGTGCTTCAATCTTCAAAATCAACTTACTAATGGTCATAAGCCGCTGAAAAATAGTCACAGCAAAATGCTAAACAAAGTATGCACTTCAATATTATCTGATATAGTGCGTGTTATGTTCTGTACGATGTTACGTTCAGTATGTTCCGTATGATGCGTGACTTCAATGCCAGGGTAGGCAAGAAGCAGGCTAAAGCCAAGTCAGTGGGAGAATATGGCATAGGCTATAGGAATAGCAGGGGAGAGTTATTAGTAGAGTTTGCAAAACAGAATAATATGTGGATAATGAATACCTTCTTCGGCAATCGGGAAAGCCGAAAGTAGACGCTGAGGAGCCAGAATGGCGAGACTAGAAATGAAATAGATTATATACTCTGCGCTAACCCTGGCATCACACAAGATGTGGACATGCTCGGCAAGCTGTGCTGCAGGGACCATAGAATGGTAAGAACTCGAATTAGCCTATACATGTGGACGGAACGGAAGAAACTGGCACATAAGAAGCCGATCGATGAGTTAGCGGTGAGAGCGAAAATAGAGGAAATCTGGATCAAGCTACAGAACAGGTGTTCGGCTTTAACTCAGGAAGAGGGCCTTAATGTTGAAGCAATGAAGGAGAATCTTAAAGGCATCATAAAGGAATGTGCAATAGAAGTTGGTGTGAACTCCGTTATACAGGATACCAGCAAGCTATTGCAGGAGACGAAATATCTGATCAAGAAACGCCAATGTATGTCAGCCTCTAACCCTACAGGTAGAAGAGAACTGGCAGAACTTTCAAAGATTATCAACAAGCGTAAGACAGCTGACATAAGGAAGTATAATATGGATAGAATCGAACATGCTCTCAGGAAGTTAGGAAGCCTAAAACCAGTGAAGAAGAAACTAGGAATTAGAAAGAATCAGGTGTATGCATTAAAAGACAAAGCCTAGAATATCATTACTAATATTAATGAGATAGTTCAAGTGGCTGAGGAGTTCTATAGAGATTTATACAGCACCAGTGGCACCCACGACGATAATAGAAGAGAGAATAGTCTAGAGGAATTTACAGTACCAGTGGCACCCGTTTCTCCTTCGACTGCGCGTCGGTTGCTACAACACGGCCGCCAGAATGCACAGACTGCACGGAAGAGGCAGCCCCGCCTGCTTGGATTGCGGCGAGGAGGAGACGCTTGAGCACCTTCTGCTCCGCTGCCCGGCCTTCGATGTTGAGCGCACTGCGCTCTTTGCATCATACCGTCGTGTGGGACTGCCCTGTGACTCGGAGGGAGCATTTCTCTTTCCGGCAGCCCACCCTTCCATTGTCAAGAGAGTGCTTCCTGCCCTACTTGACTTTTGCTGTGAGATGCAGCTGAGAGCACGGCTGTAAGCCCCGCATTGCTCCTTCAACGTTCTTCTTATTTTTTTCCGCCTTCTTTTTTTTCTCTCCCTGATCTTTTTCTCCCCACTCCCCTTTCCCTGTGCAGTGCTGTTGAGGTGTCCTCCCCTGAGAGACAGTTACGACACTGCACTTCTCTCTTCCTCTCCTTCAAGAGTCACTGCACACCAGTGGCACCCACGAAGATAATGGAAGAGAGAATAGTCTAGAGGAATTTGAAATCCCACAAGTAACGCCGGAAGAAGTGAAGAAAGCCTTGGGAGGTATGCAAATGGGGAAGGCAGCTGGGGAGGATCGGGCAATAGCAGATTTGTTGAAGGATGGTGGGCAGATCGTTCTAGAAAAACTGGCCACTCTCTTTACGCAATCCCTCATGACTTCGAGCGTACCATACTCTTGGAAGAACGCTAACATAATCCTAATCCCTAAGAAATAGGACGCCAAAGACTTGAAAAATTATAGACCAACTACCTTACTGTCCGTTGCCTACAAAGTATTTACTAAGGTAATTGCAAATAGAATCAGGAACACCTTAGACTTCCGTCAACCAAAGGACCAGGCAGGATTCCGTAAAGGCTACTTAACAATAGACCATATTCTCACTATCAATCAGGTGATAGAGAAATGTGCGGAATATAACCAACCTATATATATAGCGTTCATTGATTACTAAAAAGCGTTTGATTCAGTCGAAGCCTCAGCAGTCGCGGAGGCATTACGGAATCACGGTGTAGACGAGCCGCATGCAAACATACTGAAAGATATCTATAGCTGCTCCACAGCCACCGTAGTCTTCCATAAAGAGAGCAACAAAATCCCAATAAAGAAAGGCGTCAGGCAGGGAGATACGATCTCTCCAATGCTATTCACAGCGTGTTTACAGGACGTATTCAGAGACCTGGATTGGGAAGAATTGGGGATGAGCGTTAATGGAGAATACCTTAGTAACTTGCGAATCGCTGACGGTATTTGCCTTGCTTAGTAACTCAGGGGACCAACTGCAATGCATGCTCACTGATCTGGAGAGGCAAAGCAGAAGGGTGGGTCTAAAACTTAATCTGCAGAAAACTAAAGTAATATTTAACAGTCACAGAAGAGAACAGCAGTTTACGATAGGTAGCGAAGCAATGGAAGTGTAAGGGAATACAGCTACTTTGGGCAGGTAGTAACCGCGGATCCGGATCATGAGACTGAAATAATAAGAATAAGAATGGGATGGGGTTTGTTTGGCAGGCATTTTCGGATCATGAACAGCAGGTTGCCATCATCCCGCGTACTACTACTCACGTACGGGACAGAAACCTGGAGGCTTACGAAAAGGGTTCTACTCAAATTGAGGACAACGCAACGAGCTGTGGAAAGAAGAATGATGACTGTATCGTTAAGGGATAAGAAAATAGGAGATTGGGTTGAGGGAATAAACGCGGGTTAATGACATCTTATTTGAAAACAAGAAAAATAAATGGGCATGGGCAGGACATATAATGAGGAGGGAAGATAACCGATGGTCATTAAGGGTTCCGACTGAATTCGAAGGGAAGGGAAGCGTAGCAGGGAGCGGCATTAAGTTAGGTGGGCAGAAGAGATGAAGTTTGCAGGGACGACATGGTCACAATTACTACATGACAGGGGTAGTTGGAGATGTATGGGAGAGGCATTTGCCCTGCAGTGGCCGTAACCAGGGTGATGATGATGAGGACGATGTTCTGTACTTAATAAAATTGGTTGTGTAGTTTTCGAAGAGCCAATTCTCATACTACAATTTTGGTTACTCATATATTGTTTTTTATGCGTGTACCCCACGGGAACTGCTTTCCCCAGAGAATGGAATCTTAAGAATTTGAGTTGACTCGTACTCATTCATTCATCATTCATCATCAGCCTGGTTACGCCAACTGCAGGGCAAAGGCCTCTCCCATACTTCTCCAACTACCCCGGTCATGTACTAATTGTGACCATGTTGTCCCTGCAAACTTCTTAATGTCATCCGCCCACCTAACGTTCTACCGCCCCCTGCTACGCTTCTCTTCCCTTGTAATCCAGTCCGTAACACTTAATGACCATCGCTAATCTTCCCGCCTCATTACATGTTCTGCCGATGCCCATTTCCTTTTCTTGATTTCCACTACGATGTCATTAACCCGCGTTTGTTCCCTCACCCAATCTGCTCTTTTCTTATCCCTTAACGTTACACCCATCATTCTTCTTTCCATAGCTCGTTGCGTCGTCCTGAATTTAAGCAGAACCCTTTTCGTAAGCCTCCAGGTTTGTGCCCAAAACGTGAGTACTGGTAAGACACAGCTGGTGTAAACTTTTTTCTTGAGGGATAGTGGCAACCTGTTGTTCATGATTTGAGAATGCCTGCCAAACGCACACCAGCCCATTTTTATTCTTCTAGTTATTTCAGTCTCATGATCCGGATCCGTAGTCCCTACCTGCCTTAAGTACCTGCCCTTGCCAATTCCGGTGCCTCGCTACCTATCGTAAACTGCTGTTCTCTTCCGACACTGTTAAAGATTACTTTAGTTTTCCGTAGATTAATTTTTAGACCCACCCTTCTGCTTTGCCTCTCCAGGTCATTGAGCATGCATTGCAATTAGTCTCCTAAGTTACTAAGCAAGGTAATATCATCAGCGAATCGCAAGTTGCTAAGGTATTCTCCATCAACTTTATCCCCAATTCTGCCCCTCCAGGTTTCTGAATACCTCCTGTAAACACGCTGTGGATAGCATTGGCGAGATCGTATCTCCCTGCCTGACGCCTTTCTTTATTGGGATTTTATTGCTTTCTTCATGGAGGACTACGGTGGCTGTGGAGCCGCCATAGATATATTTCAGTATTTTTACATGCGGCTCGTCTACACTCCGATTCCGTAATGCCTCCATGACTGCTGAGGTTTCGACAGAATCAAATGCTTTTTCGTAATCAATGAAAGCTATATATAAGGGTTGGTTATATTGCGCACATTTCTCTATCACCTGATTGATAGTGTGAATATGGTCTATTGTTGAGTAGCCTTTACGGAATCCTGCCTGGTCTTTTGTTTGACAGAAGTCTAAGGTGTTCCTGAATCTATTTCCGATTACTTTAGTAAATACTTTGTAAGCAACGCACAGTAAACTGATCGGTCTATAATGTTTAGAGATCTTAGGCATCCCCTTTCTTATGAATTAGGATTATGTTAACGCTCTTCCAAGATTCCGGTACGCTCGAGGTCACGAGGCATTGCGTATATAGGGTGGCCAGTCTTTCTAGAACAATGTTCCCACCATCGTTCAACAAATCTGCCGTTTGCTGATCCTCCCCAGCTGCCTTCCCCCTTTGCATTGCTCCCAAGGCGTTCTTTACTTCTTCCGGCGTTACTTGTGGGATTTCAAATTCCTCTAGACTATTCTCTCTCACATTATCGTCGTGGGTGCTACTGGTACTGTATAAATCTCTATAGAACTCCTCAGCCACTTCCACTATCTCATCCATATTAGTAACGATATTGCCGGCTTTGTCTCTTAACGCATAAATCTGATTCTTGCCTATTCATAGTTTCTTCTTCACTGCTTTTAGGCTTCCTCCGTTTCTGAGAGCATGTTCAATTCTATCCATATTTTAGCTCTTTATGTCAGCTGTCTAACGCTTGTTGATTAACTTAGAAAGTTCGGCCAGTTCTATGCTAGCTGTAGGGTTAGAGGCTTTCATACATTGGCGTTTCTTGATCAGATCTTTCATCTCCTGCGATAGCTTATTGGTATCCTGTCTAACGGAGTTAGCGCCGACTTCTATTGCACACTCCTTAATGATGCCCATAAGACCGTAGGTTGATTTCTTCAACGCTATGGTCCTCTTCCTGAGTTAAAGCCGAATACCTGTTCTGTAGCTTGATCTGGAATTCCTCTAGTTTCCTTCTTACCGCTAGCTCATTTATTTGCTTCTTATGAACGAGTTTCTTCCGTTCCCTCCTCAAGTCTAGGCTAATTCGAGTTCTTACCATATTATGGTCACTGGAGCGCACTTTGCCGAGCACGTCCACATGTTGTATGATGCCAGGGTTAGCGCAGAGTATGAAGTCTATTTCATTTCTAGTCTCGCCATTTGGGCTCCTCCACGTCCAACTTTCGGCTTACCCACTTACGGAAGAAGGTATTCATTATCCGCATAATATTCCGCACTGCAAATTCTACTAATAACAATCCCACTGCTATTCCTAGAGCCTATGCCATATTCTCCGACTCACTTGTAACCAGTCTGCTTCTTGCCTACCTTGGCATTGAAGTCGCCCCTCAGTATAGTGTATCTTGTTTTGACTTTACCCATCGCCGATTCCACGTCTTTATAAAAGCTTTCGAATTCCAGGTCATCATGACTGGATGTAGGGGCGTAGACCTGTACTACCTTCAGTTTGTACCTCTTATTAAGTTTCACGACAAGACCTGCCACCCTCTCGTTAATGCTATAGAATTCCTGTATGTTACCAGCTATATCCTTATTAATCAGGAATCCGGCTCCTAATTCTCGTCTCTCCGCTAAAACCCGGTAGCACAGGAGCTGCCCGCTTTTTAGCATTGTATACGCTTCTTTTCTCCTCCTAACCTCACTGAGACCTATTATATCCCACTTACTAACCTCTAATTCCTTCAATAACACTGCTAGGCTCGCCTCACTAGATAACGTCCTGACCTTAAACGTAGCCAAGTTCAAATTACTATGGCGGCCTCTCCGTACTCGTCATTCGTACTCATTATTCGGTAAATGTCGGAAGTGGGTACTTCCAAGATGTACTATGCTTGTATCATTGTTCGAATTTCTAACATTTTTGGGCTGCAGAAAGTGCAAGCAAATTAATAATTGTCAACATAATAAACGAGTTTTGCGTCAAAACCCCCCACACAAGAAAGAAGACAACACGGGTGCTTCCCTTCTTCTTGTGTTTGTGGATTTGGCGCAAAGCTCCTTTAATATGTGGGATATCCAACTAGCCCAGCAATTAACTCTTATAAAATGAATTTGCCCTACTGTTTTGCTCTATTTGTCACTATTTCGTAGTCTCCCAACTCTGTGAGTATTCGTGGGGTATGCAGTAGTACTTTTATCTAAGAATACGAAATGCTGTACTTGTTTTATGCAGGACACTGCTATCGGTAGTCATAATGCACTCAGACGTTAAGGTCATGCTTAATGTATCGAAATATATACAAGATTCACAATCATTTTGATCATATCCAAGGCAAATTTCTCATCGCTATGTCTAAACCCTGCGCTGCGTATCGCTGAGAATTTGCAGATTATTTAATTCAAGTAGAGACGTCTTGGATTTATCGCCTTAAAAATATTGTTAGAATCACCAATTTCTGCTGTTTTCATTTCATTTGCTAGAAGAGCGGCAGGTTTTTTAACTCGCACCGCAACCTTCACAAAAAGCCCTAGCACAACACGTGCTTTTCGTACACTATAATATTGACTGCTATTGCCTCCGCAACAACCGCCTTGACGCCATCATTCTAACTCCCTTCTTGACTCGCGAAAACCAGAATGATTAACCAGTCTAGAATGTTTTGTTAGGTGGCTGATCAACGGTTGTCGCCTACAACACTCAACTACACCCTGTCCTAGGACAGGAGTCCTACACTTGGTGGCGACTATAATGCTAATTTATCCCGGCGCGAAAGTAGATACCAGCTCACAAAGTCGTTATGTGTATGCGCCTCACCGCCTTTGATTTATGCCACAGACGTAACGGCGTCATCAGGCCAGATCCTCACATTTTTACTTTCGCCGTAGCGCAAACAAAAGTAATGCTTGTCGCCGGTGGCCTTTCTGTTCTCCGAATCCATGCAATGGAAGCATTGCAAAACCGGCTTATGGAATGAGATCTCTAAGAACCACATGGCGGTATGGACGCGTAAGTTTTCTCTTCGCACAACTGAAGAATTATTGCTCAGTAGTCACAATGCAGATGTCGAAACGCAGACATACTAATAAAACAGCGTATTTCAACAGTATACGTCTTACCTATGAATGATCGCAAAAACGAGCATTGAGGTCAAAAGAGCATTGCTTCTAAGAAAAATTGGCCGGCAACTTCCACTGCGATTTAAACTCATGTACCAGTGGTACTCGTTACTTCGAAGCAAGATGCGGTGAAAATTGCACTCTTTTGCCTAGTATCCACGGTTCCAATTTTGCACGAGGTGTTCAGATTCATAAATGTCATTAGGTGTGACAATCTTGACGACTGCACATGTATTTTGGTGACGACAACGTGCAATACAGCAGCCAGATGAAGAAAACGTGTGCATCCCTAGGAATTTTTTTAGAAAGCGGTGGCATCTGCTGCATGTGAGCGTACGCTGCTGTAGAAATGTGTTCACCGGCAGGTGACTAGACAGGTGCACCTTTATGTTGGTATATTGTTACAAGAAAATAACTAATTTCAGCCATTGACATGTTGCGAGTGGATAGAAAGGCAGGTATTAACCAAGTGTGTTTTAGACTGTGCGATCTTTGGCCATTTCTTCCTCACTTGCGGATAACACTAAAACGCCTTTGCGCTCTTGGTGTTCACATTACTCCCCAAGGATGGGAACATCGATTCAATGCGCGTACGGATACGGTCGTCGTCCGACACTTGCGGCGTAAGCATCAGGGTATGCCTATCGTAGGCTGTTTTGAAGCCAGTTCAGGTAATACGGAAGTAACATGGTGTGATTCGGTAGTCAGTAGTGCGGGAAAGTAATGCTGAATTTTGTGCCGCTTGTGTCACCCGTTTAAAACTGTGGTAGCAATCACAAAATAGGGACTGGAACTCCTCTTCGATACTGCAACGGTAACCAAGAACGCCGCAAGTCAAAGAAGATGATGGGAAGGGCAAGCATAAGGCTAGCGTAGCAGAAAGTCACGGCAATAGTTGCTTTTTGTGACAGCTGATATGTGGCTGTGTCGTAGATCGCTTGGAACTCCTTCAAGGCACTGGACTCCCTTTACATTGTGGGGGCAGCGGTCGTGTTAACCCAGCATATGACGTCGCCCAGTACGCTTCCACGTATGCCGAACACCAACGGCGCTTGCAGTTTGTTTTGCGCGCTCTCTATGATGGTGGCCTCCGCATAAAGCCTTCAAAGTGTTTCTTAGGCTATCCATAGGTTACCTGCTTGGGTGATGTGAGCGTCCATGGCATCAGCCCAGACCCTTCGAAGTTAGAAGCTTTAGCAAGCATTCTACCTCCGACAGCGGCCAAACATATTAAAGGTTTTTTTTTTATTTCGCTTCCTATTCCGCTGTTTCATCCATCGTTTCACCGCTCGAGCTTCACCCTTCAGCGAACTTCTGAAGAAAAATCACAAGTGACATCGAGGCCGCGACGAGGAATCAGCCTTCCAGAACATTCCACCCACAATCGCACCCTATCAAGAGGACGCCCCTAGCATCATCCACACTGACGCCAGTGGCTTTAGCCTTGGGGTGGTTCCTCTAAAATACGACTCTCAAGGGAGCCAGAAGCCCATTGCCTATGCCTGTCGCCGGCTCAGTGAACCACACAGTCGGTGCTACCCTTCAGAACCTTAGTTCCTCGTGGTATTCTGGGCCATTGAGAACTTTAGGCCTTACTTCTACGTCAATAATTTTGCTATTGTTGCTGAAAGCATTGCACTGCGGGGGCTCCACACCAAATATACCTAAATGCGAAAATTGTCCGGTGGGCCCTTAACCTCCAAGACTACAGCTTCACGATCGTTAATTGCAGAGGTTCTTGTCCCCAAGAGGCCTAATACCTTTCACGCAATCCTGTCGTTACTAACTAGTCTGCGGCGGAATTTGCAGTAGTAACTCTCCGAACTGCGCAGTCAAAGGTTGCCAAAATCTACGACATCGTCCCGCATATCTCTGGTGACACCAGTACACCGAAGCGATGCCTCTAGAGACTTTCATCCGCCTATACAGTCCGATGTCGCACCCTTCATCATCGGTGCCTTTGATCATACGATAATTCATACTTTTCATGTGTCACGATGCTGGCCACGTGGGTCAGCAGATGACTATGGATGGCTTTAAGGAATGGTTTTGATGTTCTGAAATGCGCGCCGATGTCTACCTGTACTTGTCATACTGCACCAATTTTCATGCTCATAAGGTCGTCACAAACCCACAACCTGCGCCGTTGCAGCCAATGGCCACTCCTAACGAACCCTTCGATATCGAGAGCATTCATCCCATGGGCTCGTTTCCTCGGAGCAAGCATTATAACAAATTACTCGTTGTGTCTCCAGGCTTCCTGAACAAGTGGGTAGAAGTACGAGCAGTCCCTGAAAACGGAGACATTTATATTTTGACATTTATTAACGAGTGCCTCATATTCCGGCATCGCACGCCAAAGTTGCTGATTTCCGATCGTGACACATCATTTATGTCGCCTTCAAAACTTCCTTGTCTAAACATGGAATACGACACGCTCCAGCGTACCCTCAACATCCACAAACAAATGGACAGTTCGAGCGAACCAAGCGAACCATAAAAGACAGCATTTTTTCTACGTCTGTCCCAAACACGATGACTGGGATGTCTACGTCCCTTTTGCGATTTTCGCTCTAAACAGGTGCCAACAGGAAGTCACTCTCGCATCGTCATTTCAGCTACTCTACTGGAGGACGTCAAGGCAAGAATACCTTGACTTCGACACGTCTCTGGAATAACGCCCCGCCAAGGTGCATTCCAACGAGACCTTGCGCCAGGGTCACCTCCGAACTCGGTTAGCAATACGGCCAAATCAAGCGCAGTTCAATACACTTTCTCAGCAAAGTCATGTTCGCTCTTTGCAACCGGGCAATTTGGTCATTGTTCCACGGAAACTGCGTTTACCTTCGCGGTACCAAATATTCCCACGCCGGTTTTATGGCCCTTTCCGTGCTGCGTAAGATCTGGGTCCTATGACACTTCATTTAGCCGCGATTGCCGAATTTAATAGCAACTGTCCAAAACGCATTTTTCCTGCTCATGCCAGCCTGATAAAGCTTTACGTCCACCGTAAAAAACTATACTGATTTCCTGTCTTACTCCTGTGCGAACTCAAGGGTTAGAGGGGGCGGCGAGTGTAGCGGTAACGAAGAACGCCGCAAGTGAAAGGAGAGGAAGAGAAGGGTACGGCAGAAGGATAGCGTAGCAGTGGATCAGGGGATCAGGGTTGGTTTATGGGGCCGCTGAGATTTGGGTGCGTCGTGGATTGATTAGAACCTGCTCAAGCCAGCGGACTCCCCTTACAATACGCAGGCACAGAGTCCAGATTAAAACGTACTAGGGAGTGAGTAGAGTAATAAGGGTAGGTGAAACAAAAATAAAACCCTGAGTACCCTGTAGTATTCCGAAGGGACGGAATACAGGCAAATGTAACATGACGAAAAGCAACGTCCAATTAGCGCTAGTCTGAGGACGCGTATAACTTAAAGCCATGTCAATCAGTGTGCGCTTTAGTCACTCACTGAGCCCATTTGTGTGCGTGTAGCAAGCAGTGTCGATATTGTGCTGTGTAGAACATTAACGCCCAATCCCGTCAACGAGTTTGGATAAAAAGGACCGGAATTTGTAAGCAACAGCTAATAAACACCGTGCTTGGGAATGAAGTCAGTAGGATAAAAATCGCCGATATTTGTTTCCTAGACTTAGTATTCGCCTGCCACCTTACGTATTCGGATGCGGCAGCCACCCGTTTGTTTCCTGATGTTTACCTCGGAAAGGGGTTTACGAGATCCAGCCAAACGCGGAATAATAGTTCCAAAGGGAGGTTGACGGACTGTTGAAGGCCTGAATGAACGGGTTATTGACTGCTAGAGTCAGTGACAGGGTTCGCAGCTGGCAACATACTAGACTTAGTGATAAAATATGGGCATAGGTGCGTGTGACATCTACAGGACCAGAGGAGGCTTGTGGTAAGCTGATTGGGAAGTGTGGAACGAAGATGGGAAGGCACGACAAGAAGATGCTCAAGAGTGACGGGGGGGGGGGGGGGGGGCGGGGGGAATGTTTTGCCGGGATAAAAATCCGTCGTGCAGTGTCAACTACTAAAGTGACGCGTTTCAGCACCGTCACAATACAAAGAAAGAAACTATCACTCATAATAACCGCGATCGATAACGGCAACGTTAACCGCAACTTATGCACATGTAAACAAAGAGCGGAAGGAACATGTGGGCGCAGATATTGTTGTGGTTTCTCAGTCATGCGCAATGCTCTCAGCTGTTGGGGTGCTATTGTTGCCAGACCTCAAACCCAGCTCCCGCATGATCTATCAGTCGAACGCTCACAGTGGCAGCGTTTCCTAGCTAAAGTTGTGCGTTTTGCCTTGTTGTTGTTTGCTATGGATAAAAAATTTATGGAAACACATATCTGTCTTAAAGAATGGGGCTTAAGCTAAGCAAGTTTAAGAATAGCCTCGCTATGAGGCGCTTTTCTCGGTCGGTGCAATTCACTCGAGTCGAGGGCTGAAAACCTTGACGAGTAGCACAAAATACATGAACCAAGAAAGACGCATCATTCTTGGTACATGTTTGTTGCGCTACTCTTCAAGGTTTTCAGCTATGGACCAACTGGCCCAAACAAACGTTTCATTGGAATGGAGGGCGCCATTTCAAAGCGGTCGTACGTGCATGAAACGTGGAGTAGTGCTTATGAAACGCTACAGTGCCTTGAGCCGAGGTATGCCCATCGCCGCGACTTGGCTGATTCGAGGAAAAGCATTGAGAAAAGACGTGTTTAAGAATACGAGGGGTAAGCTTGTATCACCGACTCACCCTTGCACGTTTTCAGTCGTACATACATTATACAGTGCGCGGTGGCGATTTATCCTTTCACTTTATGCAGATGGTAGCGGCGATTGTGACGGCGCCGGCAGAAATGCGGCAGGAGTGTCCTTTTAATTATTATCCTAGTATTACCCTTTGGTCTAGAAACTAGGCTAAAATAAAGAGTGCCTCTGCCTCATATAGTTTTGCAGGGTGCTTACATTGTGTCTGATATTTTGAAGTTCTTCCAGTAAAATTCCTATAAATGTGTTGCATACTCCTGATACTTGTGTGTGTTGGCTATTAAGGCACACAACTTGTAGCGTCTCGCAAAGGACATGTACCTCTAAGCCGATTACAATAATATTTAGACTGTCAGACTTTAATAATAGACATATCTTCAGCAATATGTTAAACGCCACTAAGATAGTATATTTTTCTTCTAGGTCTTGACCCGGCTGGGCCTTTGTTTGACATCGCGAACGCGGCCTTGTCGAAGGATGACGCGAACTTTGTTGACGTCATACACACCAACGCAGGGAAATTATTCGATCTGAAGCTTGGAATTAAGGGGCCGATAGGGCATGTTGACTTCTACCCGAATGGTGGCAGCAAACAACCAGGCTGTGACGGTAAGAAGCAATGATATGCTGCTATGATTTCCTTAAAGGTGATCGAGTTCAATTTATTTATTGACAAGCCAAGACATTCAGGAGGAGCTACAGTGAATCTCGCGTACATTGTGGCGAAAGTTGTGTATATATTAGCGTTGACGAACTTGACAAGCTTTAGGCCTAGCGCGTAGGCATATTGTGATTTGTAGTATAACTAGAGTGCTTGTCCACCGAAAGCCCATGAGCATAGAAATATATCAAGTATTTTGTGGAACGTTGTGTCTTCTTTTTTCGGCGGTTCACGTGGGCTCTTTGATATTCTCTTTCCCATTGGTACAGCGGATTTAGGCTGGTCAACGAATGTAGATCTCTTGGCAAGATCCTGCTGTATTTACCGATGAGCACTGCAGGTAAACTTTTATCTTCGCGTGGCCTTATACTGAGCGGCGCATGAATACATGTCTATGTCCTTTGGAGGTCACATGGCATCTACGTGGAGTTACTTCAGCCAGACCCTATTAGGCACTACAGTACACTGCACTGTAACATATAGGCGAAGCCACAGTGGTATGTTCGGCAATATTTTGACCTCCCCAGGTGCTTAATTGTGCTTTCGGAGCACAGCGCGCGAGCTTCTTTTGCATTATGCCTGCGTGATAATACAAACACCTTCATGCGCTTAAGTGTACGGCAAGTGAGGCCGCTGTCTGCTGTGCTAAGGAGTGCTACACCATAACGACGGAGCCATCACGGCAACGTTATCCAATGGTTCAGAAGATGCTGCCTGTAATAAATGTCTAAATGAGTTATGTTCACTTAGAACTTATTTATTGCTTTGTGGCTCGGGGGGGGGGGGGGGGGGGCGCTAATGTACTAAGGGTCTCAAAGCCTTGGCTTGCTCGGAGCAAATCCTAAACACGTTTTTTCCCGCTTTTCAATGCATGATTTGGCGGCCTAGTAGTTAGAGGATCGGGCATCTGTGCTGGGAGAAGTACGTTCGAGACCAGGTATTAGACACGTAATTACATTTTCATTGAGTGACAGCGTCCACTTGGCGTCCATGTCAACAGGTGTAGTGTGCTCGCCGCAAGTCTTTGGAGGTAAGAAATGGACAATAAGGATGGACGACTACTACATATTTCGTTAAAGAAATGATTACATATTAAGTCAAAGTGTATTATTGACTCCGAAGTTCCCCAGAAAGCACACCGACGTCTTACAGCGTGACGAAAATTAGAAGGCACCGCCCAAACAAAGGAAAGATGGAATGACGTTTGGGCTCCCCTATGAGAGCTTTGTTTACCCCAATGGGAGAGAAAGGTATATCTCATTGTGAAGAAATCTCCCATGGGGGAGCCGAAGGGTCATTCCAACTTTTCTTTCTTGGTCAGTGCCTTCTAATTTTCGTCATGTACCATCCCGACCAGACGGGCTGTCAGACCCTTGACTCCAAACATGTTATTGAAGTGGCACTTTTATTTACGAGACCCCTTGATTTATTCTATATCTTTTATCTAATCATTCTGTATGTGAAACTGAGCCCTCCAAAATTGGTGTGCGCCCCTATAAAAGAAGGGCTACAAAATAGGTACCGCACATGTATGTGCCTACAGCTGTCATCATTATTCTTCCGCCTAGAAGCCTCAAGAACCGTCTTTGCCATCGTCAGAATGCTCAGTAGATGTGTGACCTCGTGCCCACGCCCAACTTATAAGGATGAAAAGGATGAGTTTATAAGGATGAGTTTTGTGACGAGGCTGAAGACGTATATAACTTGCCCATTATGTATCCATTGCTTCGGTAGCATTTCCTATGGCGCATAATGAGGAACGATGAATCAATAAATACAGCAAGTATTTGAGGACTCTGAAGCTGTTGAGGCCCCCGACGAAGATGTGGTCGAGAAAGTCATCCGTCCTCAATGTGAGAATGTAGTGGGTGAATGCTTTTTCTACGCCAAACTCCTCCATCATGAACTCTACTTGGTGGCGTATCGAAATCGTATGGCATCGGCGTATAATGACGTTTCCTCTCCTCGACCTCGACCATCGTTCAGGCTTTCTGAGGTGGGATCCTGCCAGCAGTAAAATAGAGGCACTGAATACTTTTACAAAAAAATCATGGCCACGGTTGTTTGGAGGGCAACTTGCCCCACCGTGATTTGACCGTAGTGCGCGTGCGCGTGTGCGAGTGAAATGGGGCTTAAGCATATTTGACTTCGAAAAAAGTGCAGCGCGATCACATATCCCTATTTCTAAGGCATAAATCATTACCTTTTAGTTTCAGCTAGAACAACGCGCATTATAATTTTTTTCAGAAAAGTGGGCCTTGCAACGCGACTCACTTGCTAAGCGTCAAAGGCGCTGTATTGAACCTGGTAAATGTGTTACGCGGGTTGGACAAGCGGGTACAACAGCAGGTGTGCAAGGTGCTCCAATAGTCTGAGCATCGGACACCCGTGCTGAGCAATCCGTGTTTGAAACCAACCGTCGAAAAAATTGTTTAGCACACCAATGCGATAATGGTTAGGTAGAAGCGCATGGCATATAGGTCATGGTGTAAGTCTCAAACAGCTGGCACAGCCGGTGGTGATGCCCGTTGTATTGGCTTGCCCGATGAAAGATTCCAAATGTGTTATTGATGATTTAGACATGATTGCCTTTGGTCTAACGCGTACAACATTGTTTTTGTTGTGCTGCGTGATTCAGGTAAGAAACAAGTCTCTGGAAACTTATCTTTTTAAAGAATGAAGTGCTACCACCTACGTACAAGCCCAGAAATGTCGCGTTAGTAGCCAGAGAATACGTTTTACATTATTATAGCAGGATCTAAGTGCAAGAATCGGATGAGCTTGTTTGCGGGACGCCGAATGCAGTTGTGCTCCCCAAGTGCATCTGGTATTTAACCAATTAGTGGTCAGTGTACTTATGAAAGTACACAACGATTTTTCTTCGCAAATTATTGAAGAAGAAAGGTGTCGTTTTTCATAGTATGCAATTTTGCTAACACGGGCATTGTTAAGAAAATGCTGCAGCAGTTTTTTTTTTCACCAACAAGGTGCAACACTATTCGAGTCGCGCACGCAATCACATTACAAAGATAGAATCAGGGGTAACATTCTAGTTAGTTCCAAATCATAAAGTAGCGTATTGCACTTAGCGATAACATATAGCTGTCAGTGGGTGAAATGCGGTTCCTAGAAAAAGTATAAACAAACATGTGCCAGATTACACTGCGCATATGGATATAGCGTTACATGAACATGAATGCAGACGCACTTTAGAAATTATGCAAGGCATATGTGGAAGCCAGTGTGGCTGGCTTGTTCTAAACCTATAGATTGTGTTTTTTTAGCAGTAGTTTCAAGAAATATTGTGTCTGCTGGCTGACGAAAAATTAAGAGACGGTTGCTGGTATAAAGGAAGTAAGGGTAACATTGAAATTGGTATTTTTCTGCCCATGGCTTTGTTGCCAACAACAAAAACGATAATATTCTTGCGTTCAGCATCCCCCACTGTAAAGCAGACTGGGAATGGCTCGGACATTTACCAACGTATTCTCGACGTGTGTCAGACTGATTGAAATATACTGCAATTGCCATGAACTTCAAGAGGTCTTCGGTACACCAAGCATATGCAGCGAGAGAGCGAAAACGCGGAAAGCTCGTGTTTCGCCAAAGTGATCTAATTACGCCAATGTAAAAAAAAAAAAAAACGCGTTACAGTGAACATATAGAGATATCGGTGAGGGCTGCTGTTGACCTCAATACTCAGACATCATCTCCGGGGATATGTCAGTTGAGATAGCACCGCTCGGTATGTGTAGCAAGTTGCTCACACTTGCGTGCCATGGTTTGAGATATTGAGGGCTACGTACTTTACAGCTGTAGCTTTATACTGAATTAGATGCCGCGGCATAAGACTTACGTTGATCGATTGCGATCGCCAGGCCTCGCGATTGATTATAGCTTGAGCCACAATATTTCACGTCTCCTATGTTTGGTCCCTTTGTCAAGCGCATCGCGCACTAATTGGCTGGAGCCTGGCACATACACGGCTTCATAAAAGATGGTGAATTTAACGCATTCTTCAATATCCTATAATCTGATGCATGTTTTCTCTTCCATGCAGGTCTTGAGGTTGGCTGCAGCCATAAAAGAGCGCGAATATTTTTCCTTGCATCAATAACTTCGAAGTGCCGTTTCGTGGCATACCCATGCGGGAGCGATTGGCTTCGACTCGTTGATTACGGAGACGAAAGTGGCTGGTGGTGCTATCAAGAGATGGGCTACAACAGCGTATCCCAACTAGGGAGAGGGAACTTTTATTTGATGACAACAGCTGGGCCACCTTACTGCATTCAATCACCAAGTGATATATATGGAGATCTGCGTTTCGATACGGAAACAAGCCTGATACCCCCAATGTGTCGCATTGAGTTGGAATCCTCGAATTCATCTCTCAAGTCGCCTAATTTATGAATACACTGTAGTCTACATGCTAGTTGGCCAACGCGGTGAAGTAGCGGTCAAATATTATTCCGCCGTGTCCTTTACCGCGCACGCGTGCGATAATCCTAGCAGTAAACTGTACGAGTTCTATCAGGCGAATGAAATCGTATTGTTCGGAACTGTTGAAACGGTACTAAACAAGACGTACAGGTATCGCAAATTTTTCGAACAATGCGCGTATGACACCGAGAGTATAATTCTAAACCCTGAACGAGTAGGCCCGCAGAGGTTGAAATGTGAATGATTAGTGATGACGCCACTTCGAACCTGCACATAACGTCATGGACTTCGAACAGCGTCTCCATGTGTTGTGAAAAAATTGCAACAAAATAAATGCACCTTATGTTAAATAGTCAAAACACTCAGCCTGTCTTGTTGAAAAGATTTCACATCTACGGAAGGAACTGTGGCTTATTTACCATCAGTATTTCTCTACTTAAAATATAACAATTTTTTATTTTCGTACAATACTGTAGCCTGGCTCTTCTTTGTAGCATCATTTATCACAGTGTTAGCGCTGCCACCTCCTCTTTGTGACGCATGGCTCCATGAAATCTGTGGTTCCTTGGTTTATCGAGAAAAAAAAGAAACACCGCCATGGTGGCTAAGCGGCTGTACTTTTGCGCTGCTAAGCAGGAGTTCGCTGGATCAAATCCCGTCCGCGGCGGCCACATTTTGATGGGGCCAAAATGAAACAACGCCTTCGTCCCACCCATTTGGGAGAGGTTAAAGATCCCCTGGTGATCAAAATTATACCGGAGTCCCCCACCACGACGTGCCCCATAATAAAATCGTGGTTTTGGCAGGTAACACTCCAGAATTCCTTCATTCATTCTTACAATTTTCAGGTAAGAACGTTCTTTTTCAATTCTGCGACTCAGCTACTATGGTTGTGCAGCTACGGTGGTTGTGCGAAGTTGTGCTTATTTATTTACTTCGCTTTACTTCCTTTGAAAGGACATGTATATTTTCCTCCTCTTCTTTCTATACGAACGCGTCCGATCCATGGAAAGCTGAAGCTTATCTATAGCCTGGGAAATTGACTTTTAAGCTGTTATAACTCCTGGAGGAAAATTGATGCTGCTTGTTTTCGGAGCTTAGTGCGCATAACCAGTACTATTTTTGTACCTGTTGTCATATTCATGTATCCAGTGATGCTTTGATGTAAAATAAAGCAAAATATCATTTTCTTCTACAATGTCCTGAATTCCAAATTATTTCCTACACCCACTGAGAGAAACAGTGCTGAACTTAATTAAGAGCAGCGCAAGAAAGCTGACTAAAGTAAAAACTGAGACGCACACGAGTTCCACGTGTGACCGTTGTCTTCTTGCGCTGCAGTTAAACATTTTAAGGTTTGAGCGCACAACCTAATTTTTGTTTTGAGACCAGCTGTATAGTTACATATTTGTTATTTTATAATGATTATGTGACGCGCGAGAGAAAATGGAAACATGAGAGAACTTCACATGAATATGTAGGCAAGAATTTATAAACTGTGGTCGAACAAGGAATATCGGCTGCAGTCAAAGATTCTACAAAGAGAAATGCCCTTTTAAAGCGTTGGCTTGAGTGAAAGTCTTAGTTCACCTATTATTCAACACGATAGGAAATTGTCTTTACACATCGCACTTCTTTACAGTGGAAAAGAAAAAAGAAAGGTGTGATATAACAGAAATATATAAACAGAAAATAGATCCTTTTTCTGTGCCTAAATATGGATAATTGTTTTATACATACGTTCTCTGTAAAATAAAAAAAAACATTGTTGAAATAACCGAACATTTTTTAACAGAAAACAGAACTTTTCGTCTAATACAAAACTGCGAACTTTCTCTAAACGCAATTTCCTCCTAGTGTAAAAAAGAGAGAACTTGTTAAAACAACAGAAAAAGGAAAAATAGAAAGCAAAGAATTCCTGAAATTTTTGGGCAAGGCAGCTGCCTGAAAATTTTTGTTTTTTCAAAAAAAAAAGTTTTTTTTGCAGTGCGTCTTGCATATCACGCAAGGAAGCAGGACGGATGGGCGGGTTGGTAAAGAGGGTGCCGTTCCACCGCTAGCGTGACAACTAACGTGGCCGTGTTTCTGACGGCCTATGAAAAACTAAATACATTTTTATGTTTAGAAATGCATTTGAAACCTACAAAAATTACATTAAATAGCGCAATTATGTATTGCAATAAAATCTGTTTCCACCTGTTTTATCTTTTTGCAGTACTCTTTTTATTTGGTCACTTCATCCCTTCCTCCAATAAGGAGCACATTCTATGTTACGCCTTCGGCTGTCGTTCTGTTCCTCTGCTCCTAGGGTTGTCTACACGCGTGCACACATTTGCCTCCTACTGCGCGCTGCAAGGTTGTGTTTCTCTATCGACCAGTGCTCCAGCAACATAAGGAAAACAGAAGACGGAGAGCTACAAGGCATCCTTTGCGGCACTATCGTAGGCCGACACGGGGACATACATCATGGCCGCCTGTTTCCGCTTTCAGAAACGTTTTTTAGGCATTCGCTAAGTGGTGAATAGTAGATAACGTACTTGAAGTGACTATGACACGAAACGAAGTGCCTTGCATAAGCGGTACATTTGTCAATGGTGTCGAAAGGCACTTCAGCTACCTATCGACACCACCTCCGCAGTCGGCTGACACACGTGAATGCTAGCTTACCCGCTCACGGAAATTGGACTTCGTTATATTATATCGGCGAATGCTCGTTGTTCTCCTGGGGTATCAAAAAGCCACAGAAATTCAGAAAGTTGTCTTCTAATGCGTAGCATTGTTTGGCTCGGCTCGTATTTTTCTCTCTCTCTCTTTAGTCTTGTTTGTGTTTTTCTTTCCCTGTTGGCCCAACGCAAAATTTCAAATTTGGCGCACCACCTAATTGAGGTTCACCCCCCCCAAATTTTAAGTTGGCCTACCCCCAAATTTAGGTTGACCCACCCTAAATTTAAGGGTGGCCCTCACCGTAATTTTATCTGGCCCATCCCAAATACCCCAGCTTTCAAGTTGGCCCATCCCCAAATTCCGAATGGCCTACTCCCTCTCGCCCCCTATGCAGGTTGCCCGCGCCCCTATCACCCCTAAATGTAGGTTATTCTACCATTATATCATCCCCAAACTTGTGTTACCCCCCCATATCACCCGCAAATTTAGGTTGACGCTCCCCAAATTCAAGTTTGACCACCTCCAAGCTTAGGCTGGCCCACCTCATGTCACCCCGAAAATTAGGTTCACCACTCCCAATTTCAAGATGGCCCACCCCTATATTTAAAATGTTTAACGACCCCAAATTTCAACGTGACGGATCCTCAAATTTAGGTAGGCGCAGCCTTAATTTCAAGTTGGCCTACCCCCAAATTCTAGCTTGCCTACCTCCAAGTTTAGGCTGCCCACCCCATATCACCTCAAAATTAGGTTGACGACTCCGAACTTCAAGTTGGCCCACCCCTATATTTGAAAGGTTTAACGACCCCAAATTTCAACTTGTGCGATCCCCGAATTTCGGTAGGCGCAGCCTTAATTTCAAGTTGGCCCACCCCCACGTTCACAGTGACCCACCCCATATCACCCCCGAAATTCATGTTGGCCCAACCCCTTTTCTATCCCAAACTTACTCGTTGTGGTTGCTCAGTGGCTATGGTGCTGGGCTGCTGAGCACGAGGTTGCGGGATCGAATCCCATTCGTGGCAGCCGCATTTAGATGGAGGCGAAATAGAAAAAAACCCGTGTACTTAGGTTTAGTCATTCCTTAAAGGGTGCCCAGGTGGCCGAAATTTTCGGAGTCCTCCACTACTGTGTGCCTCATAATAAAAAAATTGTTTTGACACGTAACACCCTATAATTGTTTGTCCCAAAATTAGGTTGGCCCATCCCCATATCACCTGCATATGTAGATTGGTGCGTTGTCAAAATCAAGTTGGCTCACATGCAAATATATGTTGGCACACCCACAAATTCCGGTTCACCCACCCCCTACACAAACGAATTCAAGTTGGCCCACGCCCATATCACAGCCAACTTAGGTTGGCCTACCACTGGGTCACACGCAAATTTACGTTGGCCCACCCCCACATCACCCACAAATGTATGTTCATGCACTCTCAAAATAAAGTTGGGCCAACCTAACCCCATGTCTTTTCTAAGGAGCACTATGTATTCGTATGAGAAAGACGTAACACTTTTTTTGTGTCACAGACACAATTTTGCTAACAAAATTGTTGTGGTAATCGCAAAAGCATGCGGTGCATTAATGATAATTCTTGTGTTTGGATGGAATAAGGTGCATTCAGGTGGAGTTTTATTATGGCCGGTAACTTAGACAAGTCCACATGCAAAACTTCACCTTTCTGGCGAAACTGCTGCATTTCGGTAATATTTCTTAGCACTAGATCAAGCTTCGCCAACATATCGTGTGTCCAAACTGCAAACATAATATGACTATCAAGGTAATTGACCTGAGGAGAGCGGATCCGTGTTACTGGGGAGCGTGCGGTCAGCTAGAAGGTCAGCAAACGCGAAGAACTTTGTCCCCACTCCCTATGCACTTCGCAGGGTTCCCATTTTTCAATTGCACTAATTAAGTTTCCAAAAGATGTTTAAACGCGGAGCTCTTCTTTTCTTATTGTCTGAAAGTCGTTTGTTGACACGAAAGCGTCAAATGGGTCATTGAGTCAAAAATCCGGCGCCTGTCGTCTCTAGCAGCAAAACGACAGGTAAATTCCCGTCGGCTGCAATACCTCCTTACGACGGAGCATAGCAGGTGAAATGGAACAGTTGCTGCCGCTCTAGCGTGCCAAGTGTTTCGCGAGGTGAGAGGGAATGACTGGGAAGCCACGTTACTCTCAAGTTTAATTACTTTCTTCAGCGCAAAACAACGGGCACAAGAGATACGACAGGACAAGGCGCTTGTCCTTTCGTCTCTTTTGTGTCCGTTGTTTTGCGCTAAAGAAAGTAATTACGGATTTGCACCAACTGGCCCGCCAACGCAGTGAGCTATACCCTTAAGCTATCGCCTGCGTTATAAATGGGCCTCGGTAAGGCAAATCAAAGCGCACCAAGCCTGTCAACTGTCTCGCTTGCACGTGAGGAGTTCATATCTCGAAGGACCACTCAGCGTCATTCCATCGGACATTATATTTTTCGCATTCCCAAGTCACAACAAGTGCCTAGGTGTCCTGGACTTTTTTATGAATTTGTGAATAACAAAAATTGAGAACGAGCACATGAACATCGTTTCAAACGATTTCATGATTCAGGTGCTTGCTAGAAGCGCACAACTTTAGTATCGTCAAAAATTACGTTCGTCTTCCGCGGGCTCATCATAAGTGAAAGGAAATCGAAAATATCGGTTTGTTTCGTCGAACGGTGACGCACGCTAGTGCACTTCCTGATGTCCATACGTCACAGCACCTATCCCCTCCCCCTCATCGCATAAACAATAGATATATACATTATCTCTCTCAGCAACATTTCTAAGCATATGTACAGGCATATTATCTCTTGAAGATATTTATTATCTCCCGGTGTTTACCAAGAGCTTTTTTCAAGGAAGAAACGACGTAAGAGACTACTGGCATTGCGAACGTATTGTATAAGCACCTGTAAAGAACGTAAGGCGTATTGCACGTCATGGAAAAATAAGTGCATTGACGGCAAGATTGATATTCACGGTTCGACTAGGAAAAGTAGAGACAGCTTATTCACGGCCACATATTTCTCATATGGGGAAGCCGTTTGCACGACTCTTGGCCTGAATGAGGTGCAATGTGCTCTGTACATGCATAGGCTACTATTACTTTGGAATAAAGTGAGGTCATCTCTTCGTTTCCTATACCTCGTGTCCAGTTGCGCAGGAGTCAGAAATTCGGATTGAGGGCCACGCATTGCGAGATTTACGGACGAAGTTCACCAGCATAATGTGACACATCAACTATAAGGGTGCTATAATATGTGGGTGGCAGAAGAATCCCTAGCACGAGTGAGTCATGCTTACGAAGGCGCTAGTTATGCATTTACACGAAGTAAGCGCGTTTTCTAAGCCACGGAAATGCTTCAAAGCAGCGAAATATATGAAGGCACTCACATAACGCCGAAAAACCTGGGATACAGTGAGGCAACCCTGGTATCTAGCAGACATTCTGAGTGAGAGACTCGGGAGCCTGTAAAGCCCATCGTGTGCTCCAAAACGTGCATTCATGTTTTGTGCTGCTTATACAGCGTTCCCGCACTGAAAATGGGCATGGCGACTTGTTGGTGCGTGTCGCTATGCAACACGTGTGGGTCGTTGGTCGTAAGGCGCGTGATAAATGCGCCAGATTGAACATGTCGTTTACGACACGGACGCGATCTGCGGACCCACGGCCGCTGCGTGACAGTATTCTGTGCATTTATTTCTTATGTAACAACTGCACGTTCGATCTCAACCGAGCACTGTTGAGCTCCACATGGAACAGGTCCTGCTAAGCGCACATTTTATCGCGGGTGTACGACAACCGGCTTCAGTCAATGGTTATTCGTGCAGCTTGATTGTGGGATTATTATCTTTGAAGGTGTATCCGCTTAATTCAAGTGCTTCAAACCTGTTCAGAGATAATAGCTGCGCTCAACTCAAAGTGCTCGTTTTGCTACTCGCTGCCGGAACTCGTCAAGCCAGCGATGCACCTTATACCTGTAAAGGTTATTTTCCTTTATGAATTAAAGCTCCACCGTCATAACAAAGCTATATTAGCAGCATTAATTCCCATAGAAAAAATTTCGCGATCAACGGTCACATTTGACGCAATACTGCAAAATATATTCATAATTGCGCTGAATGTTCCACGTCTGTGCGAGCAAACTGAATTTTTATTGGCTCTTTCTCTCTCCCTATTTCTCATTCTCTCTCTCGGGATGTTCGTACATAAGAGCCGTCGTGGCCTCACAGTAGGTTGCCGTGCTGTTACTCAGTCGGATTGAACAGAACTTCATAGGGAGCATTTTATTCTCCCTCACTTTACGAGAAACCATTCTGTGATCTTCATGATAAATGCACCAAGTGGTGATAAATCGTGTTAAAGGAGCAGCTTGCTTTTGGAAGGCATGAAGAAAAAGTAAGGATAAGCATGGCTAATGATTATCAATCCCTCGAAGCCAATTAGTGCGAACAGCGGTTGTAGTGCGTTTTTCTTGCACATGCATGCTGCCGATTCAGAGGAGAAAGGTCAGTGGTGGTTAACCTGCGAGGCTGAACCGAAGCCGGTCAAGCGTCAGGCAGAAACCAAGGTGAAGGGGGTCAAGCGCCATGCAGACGTCTAATAAATACGAGCAAAAGCTGAAGTCAAGTGGCGCGATCGGGAACAGGACGCTGCTAAGCATCCAGCTTAAAGAAGCCTCAAAGGCGGAGCCCCAACGTCTTGTGCTTACGAATAGCTTCAATGTAGACTTTTTGGAGAATACTTGCGAAGCTTTACTGCTAGCAGCATTTCCGTTGCATCTACCAATTGATCGCCTTTTAATTTTATCACCGAAACTATTCGCTTTGGATTATGCGCGCGCTGTTTACAGATAGCCTGGTTTGTAACTTCAAGTGAGGCAAGCAAGAACAGACCTATTTGCGCCGGAAAAGTTGTTCCAAGATTAACAAGAGAAGCTATATTTTTTCCTAATTCATTGAAGGCAAAGGCTGTTCCACCTATTGAAGAAACGTGGAGTAATGAACGTTTGAAGCCTCTCGAAGGATGTATCAGAACAGTAACAAAATATTATCTCTAAGTCTCCGAGTTCGGCCTCCTGTTTCTTTTTACTCAGAGTAAGGTTGTGGTTTAAAGATATGGCTCAAGTTTGGCCATAATGAATGGGGCGTTTGCATTTCCTTTTGTTGGACTGCTTCGCGTGCGCTACCACTATTATATCTTCTCTCTCAAGAACCTTCGAGTTTCCTACGCATTCTAAAATTTATATTTCTTGTTTATGGCAAACTATATAGTGGTAAGTAATACTTCCAGCGCGACCAGCACAAATGAATACCATCAATAACAGGCCGTAATAAACTTCCATACGCGAAAGATCATCAGGTCAGCTGGTCAGAACCATCGCGTAATATAAGGATCTCGTCCATCTGATAACATCTGAGAACATTTAGCGTATATCGTATACACTTTCGACACTTTTCCTAGAGGAGCAACAAGGGTAGGATTTATTATGGCTCACTAGCCCTGCTTTCACAAATTCAGGAACTCTAAGCATTAAATAAAACATAGGAAAAGATACCAGAAACCACAAATCGGAAACTAAAAACTAAGCGTGAAAGAAGCCGATGAATTCTTGCCGAATTTAGGGCCTCTATATTCACCAGGAGGATTATGTTTTCCAGTGGAGTAAATTCTGCTCGCCATTACATTTTTAAATTGATTTGTCGTGCGTGTACTGCTCTTTTCTTAAGACATTTTCTATACGTCGTCGCATGAGAATACACGTTTGCAGTTTTATTTGTTATTGAATACGTGTTTTCGTGTACTTACTTCAAATATACTTAATTACTATCTGCTGCCTTCTGTCGTCCCTGCTTTCGATTGAAGAAGCAGAATTTGTTGAATTGTTCTGTTCTCCCATTCAATTAAATTCTACCCTACGTCATCGCATGACGAATGTTTTTCCAGTGGTGTGCAGATTCAATCATGGTAATTGAGCTGCACAATTGATGGCCCGCGTACGGCTTCCAAAATATCAAGAGGAGGCTGCTTTATTTGAATTGTTAGTTGAGAAATGACAGCTTGACACATCGACATCTTAGTTTGGGAATGACGGTTTCTTAAGGCAAAATGGCACCCGAGAGGAAGTTCTTGTGCTAAACTTTTTTCCGACTTGCACGCTCAGCCACTCGCATGCATTACGTAATTCCGGCGTCACTGTTAACTAAGTGCATTGTTCGCTTCATAAGAATGTTCCCGATTCTCTTCCCTTGCGAGTGTGCTATAATTGACGGCTGCGACGTACTCAATAATTGGACGATAGCGTCGCGCAGGCACGAACCGAGTCCATTTGATGTGGTTCGTTGTTTGTCAAGCAAATGATATCTCTATCTCACAAGCGTATAGCTGTGAGGTACACCTTATTTCATTTCTCCTTTGTGGGCTTACGAGCTTTTTGGCGAATGGTGGCCATTATTCATATTTACACTAATAAAGGTGCCTCCTCTCCTTATTTGCACGGAAAAGTTACTTTGGGTTGCCCGCCCCGCCCCCCCCCCCCTACCCCGAAAAAAAACGTAGGTACGTGGTGCCTGCCTTCGCGGGTTATTTTCAAAGCTTACCACGTCACTGTAATGATGCGTATGCCCTTGCCGTAAAGCAATGTGCATTGCTTTGTCAGTAATTATGGAACTCTGAAACGAGGGGAGATTTGCAAAATCGAAGCGTATGTGTTCTGGAAAGATGCTGATTATATTTGCTAAGGCGCTCTACTGTCATGCCAGAAGGCTGTGGCCCACTCCTTCTCTTTCACATTTATTCTCGCATGGCGCCAACTACGATAGCTTATTGGCTGTTGTGTCCCCTTGCTGCTCTTCATGTGGCGGGCTCGTCTCCTGGCCTCGCCGGCCACATACTGATAGGAAAGAATTGCAAAAATGCACGTGTCCTTGGCACTAGGCAAAGTAAACAGCCTTAATGATAAAACCTACACTTATCGATAAACTTAATGAGAAAGCCTACAATATGGCGCCTATCATAGCAGACAATCAAAGAAACAATTGGGAGACAGTGTCTCCAACATCAGCTCAATAAGGAAGTGCTACTGTACTCTCATGTAAGATGATATTGTTACGGGTTTAAACAGTCAGACGTATATTTAAGGGATACTTACAATACTCGTAGCGGCTGACAAGATAGTAGACAGCGCGCGAAGTCCAGAGCGTCGTCTTCTATCGACCAAGCTGACAACATCTTCTTCGTCAGCGTGTCACATGACCCCCGGTGGCGGAAGCACCGGCTCGGTGCTGGTTAGGAGGCGGGCGAGTGATGCTACTTAAGACGCACGACATGGACCACGTCGGAGCGATTCTGAGCCACGGTTGGCTCAAGAGGGGCGATTTCGTAGGTGCCGTCAGTTACTTCAAGCAAGACACGGTAAGGGCCAGAGTAGCGTGAAAGTAACTTTTCCGAGAGGCCAACGCGTTGCGACGGCGACCAAAGGACAACCAGGATGCCCGGTGTGTAATGGACATCATGATGGCGGGCGTCATATAAGCGCCGCTGATTGTCCTGCGACTTTACAAGTCGTCGTCGGGCAATACGGCGTGCTTCTTGGGCTTTGAGTATGGCTTCACGGGCGTACTCGGACGTGGAATTCAGGCTAGCAGGCAGAATGGTGTCGTAAGGTAGCGTAGGGTCGCGGCCAAACAAGAGGAAGAATGGAGAGACGCCGGCGGTATCATGGCGAGACGAATTATAGGCGAAAGTAACGAACGGCAGCGCAACGTCCCAGTCGCGATGGTCAGCGGAGACATACATGGACAGCATGTCAGTAAGGGTGCGGTTAAGGCGCTCGGTTAGACCGTTCGTTTGTGGATGGTAAGCAGTAGCAAGTTTGTGTTTAGCCGCGCACGAGTGCAGAATGTCGTTGACAAGTTTAGAAAGAAGGTAGCGGCCGCGGTCGGTGAGGAGCTGTCGAGGGACGCCGTGGTGAAGGATGACGTTCTCTAGGAGGAAGTCAGCGACATCGGTTGCACAGCTTGTTGGAAGAGCCCGTGTGATTGCATATCGAGTGGCGTAGTCTGTTGCTGCAGCAATCCACTTGTTTCCCGAATCAGACGTAGGAAAAGGGCCTACAAGATCAACACCTACACGGAAGAATGCTTCTGCTGGTACGTCAAGTGGTTGAAGGCGACCAGCAGAGAGTGTGGTCGGCTTTTTGCGTCGTTGACAAAGGTCACACGCAGCGACGGAACGGCCGACGTCACGGTGTAGACCAGGCCAATAGAAGCGTCGACGAACGCGGCCATAGGTCCGTGACTCGCCAAGGTGACCGGCAGTCGGGCCATCATGAAGCTGGGCGAGAACACTCTGACACAGATGCTCAGGCACAACAAAGAGTCGGGCAGGGCCGTCCGGGCACATGTTAGATGCGGTACAATATACAATATTGGAGTTCAAACATGCGAAGGGAAGGATCAGGCGTCGTTGAAGTGAACCGTTGAATAAGGACTTGTAAGAAGGCGTCCCGACGTTGTTCGGCTCCAATATCGCGAAAAGCAGCCAGAGAGAGAACGGTGACAGGTATGCCGGCCGCAGAAACGTCAGGAGGGTTGACAGGATGGCGCGACAAGCAGTCCGCATCTTGATGTAACCCGCCGGTCTTGTATACAACTGAATAGTTGTATTTTTGAAGGAACAGAGCCCAGCGCCCAAGGCGCCCTGAAGGATCTTTGAGGGACGAAAGCCAGCACAGAGCGTGGTGATCAGTGATGACTGTGAATTGGAGGCCGTACGAATAGGGGCGGAATTTACGCACTGCCCAAACGAGAGCCAGACGATCGCGTTCGGTGATGGTATAATTGCGCTCAGCAGAGGAAAGAAGGCGGCTGGCGTAGGCAATAGTACGTTCTCGCCTTTGTTGTTTCTGTGCCAAGATAGCGCCAATACCGTGGCCACTGGCATCGGTACGGACTTCTCTTGGAGCTGGCGCATCAAAGTGAGTGAGAACGGGCGGGGACGTAAGCAGCCCAATCAGCTCGGTGAAAGCACCAGCTTGCTCAGGGCCCCAAGTGAATGCGGCGTCTTTCTTGAGGAGCTGAGTGAGAGGCTACGCAACGTTCGCAAAATTTCGGACAAACCGACGGAAGTAGGAGCAAAGGCCCAAGAAGCTGCGAACATTCTTGGCACATGTTGGCACGGGAAAGTCTTTCATTGCCTGTATTTTATCGGGATCAGGGCGTACACCAGAAGAATCAACGAGATGTCCAAGCAGAGAAATTTTACGATGACTGAAGTGTGCAAATGTATCAGGTTCGGACATCTTTGGATCCACTTTGCGGCACAGAGCGAGCACGTCCTGGATGTACGTGAGGTAGGATTCAGTGCACGTCTGGACACGCGAAGTGAGGTATTTTTGGGCGGCGCGCTGACGTCCAACAGGCTTGCCAAACAAATCTTTCAGCTTCTGTTTACAAATGTCCCAGCTGGTAAGTTCCTCCTCGTGGGTCTGAAACCAGACGGGTTCCGTGCCTGCGAGGTAAAATATCAAAACAGCGAGCATGATGGTCTGATCCCAGTGGTTGCTGGAGCTCACCCGCTCATATAGTTGAAGCCAGTCTTCAACATCAGTGTCGTCTGTGCCAGAAAACGTTCCTGGGTTGCGGGGTTGTGCTAGAATGACGGTGGGCGTGGGTGCCAACGGGCCCGAAGCATCCTCGCCTTGTGCTGGCATTGTAGACACATCCAAGGAGCGCCCGCTGCGTAAATCCATCTTGATAATGATCCCGCAACCTCCACCAAAATGTTACGCGGTAAAAAACAGTCAGACATATATTTACAGGATATTTACAATAATCGTAGCGGCTGACAAGATGGTAGACATTGCGCGAAGTCCAGAGCGGTGTCTTCTTCCGACCAAGCTGACATCTTCTTCGTCAGCGTGTCACAATATCTACCAAATTATTACATTCCTTTCATTGCCAGAAATTCCTGACAAACAAGAAATTCTACAATGCGGCTTCTGTCACCGCTCAATTGCATGTGTGGTATGTGAATCACTCTTTTTCCAACCATAATAGGATAAGCATAGTCTGTGATTTAGTTTTCATGCAAGAGCATTACATGCTCTATTACGCGAAAATATGGCGTTATCATCTGCGGCGTGACCAAATGATGGTACCGAAAATGGCCGACGTGAATGCGTAAACCCCCATAAGAAATACTCGAACTGACGTCAAATTTCTCTGGGACGTTCCTTTAAAGATAGAGAATTATTGTCGTGATAACAATATTAGGTAAATTTCGGCAGGGGAGGCCACCGAACCTGGGCCGGCGGGGTTCGATCCGTACACGCTTGCCCGACTTCGCGGTGGCTCCACGGTTCTGCTTGTCATTGGTCACGTCACGTGACAGCCATCTGGCTGACTAAACGTGTGGCGTATAGTGTGCGTCGTTGGGCACGTGACAGCGCAGCCAATGGGTAAGATGTGGTGCCACGTCACGAGTTTATGAAATGAGTGTATGAAACAAAAAGCATAATTATCCAAATGAATGCTACTGAGCGGTCGTCAGAGCACGAACTTCTCGCGGGCAGGCGAGCGCGTTCAGACGCTTAACGCGTTTTCATTTGACCTTACCGAGGCGCAGTTATAAAACGCAGGCGAGAGCTGGCGCGGACAAGCAGTGCGCGATGGAAAAATATTTCTCCAAGGTGACTGTAATGCTTTCGTATTCCCACACGCAAGCAGTCTTAAGTGACCTTGCCGAATTTTTTCATAACGTTCTCTTTTTTTTGACATATCAAGTTATGTCTACGTCGGCCTGTTGAAACAGGCGTCCGAACATGCGCGTTCATTTTACAATAGCATTAGTTAAGATAAAAGCGGTAATAAAGGAAGAGGCATTAGCAGAAAATAAACGAAAGGCAAATAAATGTGTAACAAAGTGAACAAGCTATTTTCTTGAATGCGTAGTGCTTTTTTCGGTTCCACCAGCAATGCAATAGATAATAAAGTTCACATCATGTTTTAATATGTTATTGTCGGAGCATTGGTTCAAAGCAAAACATGGCTAACCCTTATTGTTGATGAAGTTAATTTGAAATAAATTATGGTATTGTGGCTAACTTCAAGTGCGTGAAGTCGGGCGTGGTCCTGAGTGCCGTAGTTGGGCAAGCACGGATTGTAATATACATAAACGATATTCTCATTGGTATCAATGCATGATACGTCAATTTGTCAACGATTGGGTTGTTATAGGACTGTTAAGCAGCATAAAGGCTACAGTGAAATAAAAAAAAGTATCGCAGAAGATGCGCCAATGGTTTTATGAGTGGCAGATAAGTATTAATATAAAGACACAAAAGCTTATGCGGTGTACTACCCAAAATGACTTTTTTTCGCACACTTGTGCAGTAATTAAGGCGGAAAGCGAACCAGCCGAGTAAGTTCAATATTCAGTATCAAGTTAATGTCTAATCGCGCGTGCAACAAACTTATAACTGTCTTTTATAGATAGTTAGTAGTAGTACTGGTTCTGCCTGATGCACACTTCGCCAAGCTAGCAAGGATACAAAACGTCTTGCCTGCAATTAAATTATGCGATATAACCTATTCGTCAGGTATTTAGACCTCTCAAGCCTCTTGCCTCACGAAGAGAATAAAATCACTTCAAGATAACATTGAGTTGATCGCAGTGAATTTTTATTTTTTAGGTACATCTAAAATTAAAAACAGCCTTCACCTTGCGTCACTAGAGAGAAGGCTCAAGGCTTCCCGAATAACATTATTTCACAAGATATACCAGAACGTAACTCCCTTTAATGCAATAATAAACGCAGTAGCTGCTGTTTTCCCGCGCATCGACCACTTTTACTCAGTACACTGAGCTTTCGCCGAGACGGATGTACTCTATTTTTCGTAACTGCACGTGGCCAATCAGGAGCGGACTAAGTTGCCGAGATCAGTGGCTCACGTAGTCAATGCAAATAAATTTTCAGATGAATTAAGCCAATTTCTTTCACTGACCAAAAGAAAAAACCGCTACCGTAAACACAAAATTATTCCTCATTGTTCTTACGCCTGTGAATTAGAATGTAATTTTTTAATTGGGATCACGTTTTCTTTAGCTTTATTTCTGTTGCTTTCTTCATGGCATTGTTCTATACTCCTGTATTGCATTTTCCAATGCAAGTATTGTCTTCTCTATTTCTACCATATTGGCACGTGGTAGTGACTGTGAAGAAAGCAAGGGCGAACACAGTCGGCGATCGTCGAAAATCTGATCAACGGGTCAATGGCGTCGGCTTTTATACATCAATCGTCGAATGTTCCAGAATAATTGCTGGGACCCGCGCGCCTTCCACAAAGTTCTACATTATTCGTGTCGCGCTCACATGCAATCAGATTACACAAGGTTCGGTGACAGACAGCGTATGGAACTGTCAATGACATTCCATAAGCTTACCACACATGCAAGCGCGTCCTGCGCTGTGCGATAACAATTGTTAGGCCGTGAAACGTGTCGTCCGATGAAGACATGTACACGTGTCAATACCCCCCTCTTAAAGAAAAGCATCGACCCGATGCTGCAAACAAACGAAAGTAATAAAGAAAAGCACTCGTAGCAACGAAAACAGCAAAATAAGGAAGTTCGTCAGCGTCCGTAAAAGGGTTAAAGACGCACCACGTGGACCACTTCAGATCGTGCGCGGCGCCGCTGTGAATGCGAAATGCCATCTGGCACGACCTCATAGTCCAGTGCGCCAATACGTCGGATGATATTGTAGGGTCCGAAATAGCGTCGCAGTTGTTTCTAACATAGTCCTCGTCAGCGTATCGGGGTCCATACCCATACCCAAACACGGTCGCCGGGCTGATACTCGACAAAGCGTCGTTGGAGGTTGTAGTGTCGACTGTCGGTCCTCTGCTGGTTCTTGATCCGCAGGCGGGCGAGTTGTCGGGCTTCTTCGGCGCGCTGGAGATAGGTAGCGACGTCAATATTTTTCTCATCAGTGACGTGCGGCACCATGGCGTCGAGCGTCGTCGTCGGGTTCCTGCCGTAAACCAACTTGAACGGCGTGATCAGGGTTGTTTCTTGCACCGCCGTGTTGTAAGCGAAAGTTACGGAAGGCAGGACGGCGTCCCAGGTCTTGTGTTCGACGTCGACGTACATTGCTAGCATGTCCGCGAGGGTCTTATTCAGCCGCTCCGTAAGACCATTCGTCTGTGGGTGGTAGGTCGTTGTCCTCCTGTGACTTGTCTGACTGTATTGCAGATCGGCTTGGGGTGAGGTCCAGTGTAAAGGCCGTTCCTCTGTCGGTGATGACGACTTCTGGGGTGCCATGTCGCAGCAGGTTGTTTTTGACGAAGAATTTTGCCACTTCGGCTGCGCTACCTTTCGGCAGTGCTTTAGTTTCAGCGCAGCGGCTGAGGCAGTCCGCCGCCACGACGATCCGCTTATTTCCGGTTGTTGATGTCGGAAAGGGTCCCAACAAGTCCATCCCGATCCCGTTCGGTACATGAACGCACAAGCACCTCCACGAAATGTCACGCGGTAGTGACTGTGAAGAAAGCAGCCAAACTGAGAAAGACGAAACTAGCGATTTATTGGGCAAACTTATGCCCTCAAAAACAGGTTACACTCAAAGAACGGCGTAAGCGGCGAACACAGTCGGCGATGGTCGAAAATCTTATCAATGGGTGAAGCGCGTCGGCTTTTATACGCCAATCGTCGAATGTTCCAGACTAATCGCTGGTACCCGCGCGCCTTCCACAAAGTTCTACATTATTCGCGTCGCGCACACATGCAATCAGATTACACAAGGTTCCGTCACAGACAGTGAATGGAACCATCGATAACATTCCAGAAACTTCCTACACCTGCAAGCGCGTCCTGCGCTGAGCGATGACATTTGTTAGGCGGTGAAACGTGTTGCCCGATGAAGACAAGTACACGTGTCAATATTAAATGAAGAATCTACGTGTGTCGCGCCCCGTGTGAGGCCTGATGGGCGTATAAGGCAAAAAACGAAAACTGTAATTTCTGCTGAAATAGCGATGGATTCTCGTAAGTGTTCGACATACACAACTCGCCGTAGGTGCACTACAGCTCTGTAGGCTTGAGAGTGCATAAAACAATGGCGCAAATATAGCGCAGACAGATTAGATTCACTCCGCATCAAAGCCCGAAGATCGTTACCGTCACTTGAGTCACCTGTTCAGGGAGATGATGAATCATACTAGTCTGAACTAATTGCAATCAGAAGGCTACCTCCAACGCATGATTTCTCCTTCGGATGTACGTCAGCCTCAAATTAGCAGGAGCACCTACTCAAGAGTGGTACGAACTAACTGCTTGACATTTCGTTAGCGGCACTGCCTTGTTAGAAATGAAGAGGGAAAACGTCATGCTTTCGAGCGCATCCTTGTTACTCTGACCTTGTCTTTATCCTTTGTGCTCATACACTGTGCCGCCCTGCTGATGGACCTTTACAGGGCGTAAATAAAACACGGATGCTTACCGAAAGTTGTTAACTTATTCAATAATTTGTGCTGTCCCAGGCAAAAACAGCGAGGTAAAGTTTCGTTTTCTTGTGTGCGCAATGATCGACGCGATCTTTTAGCAAGTCACAGAAAAAAAAGCAGGCCTGCTATTGTCGCCACCGCTAAGCTGCAGTAAGAGACGAACTTGCGTTGCCACTAAAGAATGATTTACGTCCTCACGCTGCTACCACTTGAACGCGGTCGCATAGGAACGCGCATAAATTATACCTTGAGGCTTTCTCTTTTTGTTAGACCAAGTTATCACGTGATGTGCATGTTCTTGAAAACCATCCATTAGACATTTTCTGCAATATTCTTGTTTCATGTTTTACATATTCGCAATTACAACAAATTGAAAGCTTAATTATTTTTAATGAACATTAGGAATATCTGGGGCAAAAGATTACTGCTGGATCCTCAATACCACTTTGAACAATAAGCATTTTTTATTCGAATTGAACATGACGGCTTCCTTTAAAGTTCCCTGCATTGAACTGGGACACTATGTTTATGATACGCCGTATGCCAAACACGAACAAATAGGCTGGCTGAAGTAAAAAATAAATAAATGACGTTATGACAGTTTTCAAGCACTCTAATTATATATCTGGCATTCGATAAACTGCTTCAGTGTCATTTGGCGATAAGAAACAGTAGGGTATTTCCTGTAATCACGTAAGGAGTGCCGCACCATAGCGACTGAGCGAACACGGCACGTCATGCAATGGTACTAAAGATGCTGCATGTAATAAACTTCTTAATGAATTATGTTCACTGAGAACTTATTTATTCCTTTGCGACGCTGCTAATGTACTAAGAGCCTCAAAGGCTTGGCTTGAAAGAAGCAATTCATAAACTCGTTGTCTTCCGGTTTTCAAGGCATGCTTCTGTAGCCTAGTGGTTAGGTGACCCGGCATCTGTGTTGGGAGAAGTATGTTCGAAACCATCTATTAGACACGTAATTACATATGCATTGAGTGCCAGCGTCCACTTCGCGTACATGTCTACACGTGAAGCGTGCTCGCCGCAAGTCTCTAGAGGTGAGAAACGAACAATGAAGCCCGACGACTACTACATGTTACCTTAAAGAAATGACTACATATTACCTCAAAATGTATTATTGACTCCCAAGTTCCCCAGAAAACACACCGACGTCTTACTTTGTGACGAAAATTAAAAGGCACGGTCCAAGAAACGGAAAGATGGAATGACGTGTCGGTTCTCCCACGGGAGCATTGTTTACCACAAAGAGAGAGAAAACTATAGCTCATCGTGAACAAGGCTCCCGTGTGGGAGCCAAAACGTCATTCCAACTTTCCTTTCTTATTCAGTGGCTTCTAATTTTCGTCATGTACCCTCCCGACCAGACGGGCTGTCACACCCGGGACTTCAAACGTCCTATTGAAGTGGCACTTTTATTTACGAAATCGTTTGGTTTATTTTATATCGTTCATTTATTCATTCTGTATGCGACACCGAATCCTGCAGAATTGACATGCGCCACTATGAAAGAAGGGGTTCAAAATAGGTATCGCACTTGTATGTGCATACAGCTGTCAGCATTATGATTCCACCGAGAAGCCTCAAGAACCTTCTTTGCCATCGTCAGAATGTTCAGTAGATGTGTGACCTCGTGCCCACGCCCAACTTATAATGATGAAGACGAAGTTTCGTGACGATGCTGAAGACCTTTATAACTTGCCGATTATATATGCATTGCTTCAGTAGTATTTCCTCTCGCGAATAATGAGGAAAGATGAATCAATAAATACAGCAAGTATTTGAGAGCTCTGAAGCCGTCGAGGCCCCCGACGAGGATGTGGTTGAGAAAGTCACCCGTTCCCAATGGGCGAATGCATTGGCTGAACGCTTACTCTACACCAAACTCCTCCTTCATGAGCTCTATTTTGTGGCATATCGAAATCGTGCAGCATCGGCATATAATGACGTTTCCTCTCTTCGACCTCGACTTGCGTTCAGGCTTTCTGAAGTGGGATTCTGCCAGCAATAAAATAGAGGCACTGAAATATTTTACAAATATTCATGGCCACGGTTATTTGGAGGGCAACTTGCCCCACGGTGATGTGACCATTGTGCGCGTGGGCGTGCAAGGGGGCTTAAGCATATTTGACTTCGACGAAAGTACAGCGCGATCACATAACCTTATTTCTAAGGTGTAAAACTTTCACCTTCAGCTCCAGCTAGAACACCGCGCATCCTCCCTTTTTTCAGAAGAGTGTGCCTTGTAACGCGACTCACTTTCCAAGCGTCAAAAATGCTGGATTGAACCTGGTAAATGTGTTAGGTGGGTTGCGTAAGCGGGTACAAAAGCAGGTGTGCAAGGTGCTCCAATAGTTTGATCATCGGGCCGCCGTGCTGAGCAATCTGTGTTTGAAACCAAGCGTCGAACAAATTGTTTAGCACACTAATGCGATAGTGGTTAGGTAGAAACGCATGCAATATAGGCCATGCCCTAAGTCTCAAACAGCTGGCACAGCCGCTGGTGATGCGCGTTGTACTGGTTCTTCCTATACAAGATTGCAGATGTGTTATTGAGGATATAGAGGTGTGTGCCCATGGTCTAACGCATACAACATCGATTTATTGTGCAGCGGCATTCAGGTAGGAAACAAGCCTTTGGAGAGGTATTTTTTAAAAGAATGAAGTGGTGCCAGCCAAATACAAACCCAGAAATGTCGGGTAATGTTAGTAGCCTAAGAATACGAATCACAATATTATAGCAGCATATAGGTGCAAGAATGGGATGAGCTTGTGTGTTAGATGCCAAATGCAATCGTGCTCCGCAAGTGTGTCTGGTATTTAACCAATTAGGGCTCAGTGTACTTCTGAAAGTACAGCGCGATTTTTCTTCGTAAATTATTGAAGAAGAAAGATGTAGTTTTTCATAGTATGCAATTTTGCTAATCAGGGCATAGTTAAGAAGACGCTGCAGCAGTTTTTCATCAGCAACAAGGTGCGACACTATTGGCGTCGCGCACGCAATTACATTACAAAGATAGAATAAGCGGTAACAGTCGAGTAAGTTCCAAATCATAAAGTAGCGTCAAGCACTTAGCGATAACATATAGCTGTTAGTGGGTGAAATGCGGTTCCTAGAAAAAATATAAACAAGGAGTTGTCAGTTTACAGTGCGTATATGTACATGTACAGAATAACAAAAAAAAAAAAAAGAACGAGCACGGGAACATCGTTTCAAGATATTTCATGATTTCGGTGCTTGCTAGGAGCACATAACTATTTTCTCGTCAAAAATTACTTTCGTCCTCCGCGGGCTGATCATAAGTGAGAGGACATCGAAAAAATCGCTTTGTTTCGTCGAACGGTGAGACACGGTAGTCCACTTCCTGATGTCCATACGTCACAGCACCCACCCCCTCCCCCCCTCATAGCATAAGCAATAGATAAATACATTATGTCTCTCAGCAGCATATCTAAGGATATGTGCAGGCATATTATCTCTTGAAGTTAGTTATCTTCTTCCGGTGTTTCCCTAGAGTTTTTTCCGAGGAAGAAACGACGTGAGAGACTACTGGCATTGTGAATGTATTGGATAAGCACCTATAAAGAACGTCAAGCGTATTGCACATCATGGAAAAATAAATGCACTGACGGCAAGATTGATACTCACTGTTCGACTAGGAAAAGTACACACAACTTATTCACGGCCACATTTTCCAGAAATGGGGAAGCCGTTTGCTCCACTCTTCGCCTGAATGTGGTGCAATTTGCTCTTCACACACATAGGCTACTATGACCTTCGAATAAATTGAGGTCATCTCTTTGTTTCGTATACCTCGTGTTCAGATGCGTAGGAGTCAGAAATTTGGATTGAGGGACCCGCATTGCAAGATTTACCTACGAAGTTCAATAGCTTAATGTGACACATCAGCTATAAGGGTGCCATAATAAGTTGGTGGCTGATGAATTCCTTGCACGAGTGAGTTATGCTTACGAAGGCTCTAGTTATGCATTTACACGAAGTAAGCGCGTTTTCTGAGCCACGAAAATGCTTCAAACGAGCGAAACATTTCAAGGGACTCAGATAACGCCGAAATACGTGTGCTACAGTCAGGCAACTCTGGTATTTAGTGGAAATTCTGAGTGACAGACACGGGAGCCTGTAAAGCCCGTCGCGCGCTATACAGCGTTACAACACTGAAAATGAGCATGGTTACTTAACGCTGCATGTCGCTATGCAACACAGGTGGGTCGTTGGTTGTAAGACGCGTGATAAATGCGCCAGATTCAACATGTCGTTTACCCCACTGACGTGATTTGTGGACCCATGGCCGCTGCGGGACAGTACTCAGTGTATTTATTTCTTGTCTAAAAAGGGCACGTTCGATCGCAATCGAGCACTGTTGAGCTCCAAATGGAACAGGTCCTGCTAAGGCCACTTTTTATCACGAGTGTACGCGAACCGGCTTCAGTCAATGGTTACTTGTGCAGCGTTATTTTAGGATTGTTATCTCTGGAGGCCTATCAGCGCAAATCAAGTGTTTTGGACCCGCTTAGCGATAACAGGTGCGCTCAATTCAAATCGCTCAATTTGCTACCCATTGTTAGACCTCGTCAGGCCAGCAATGCGCCTCGTATCTGTAAAGTTTGTTTTACTTTGTTAATTGGAACTCTACCATCTTAACAAAGCTCCATTAAGAGCAATAATTTCTACGGAATAAAGTTCGCGAATAAAGGTCACATTTGACGCAGAACTGCAAAATATAGTTGTATGCGCCCTGAATCTTTCGTGTCTGTACCTGCAAACTGAATTTTTATTAGCCCTTTCTCTCTTCCTGTCTCTCACTCTATCTCTCGATGTTGGTGCGTAAGAGCCGTCGTGGTCTCACAGTAGGTTGCCGTGCTATTAGTCAGTCGGACTGAACAGAACTTTTTATAGGGAGTAGTTTATGCTTTCTCAGTATACGAGAGACCATACTGGCATCTTCATGATAAATACACCAAGTGGTGAAATATTGTGTTTAAAGTAGCAAGTTGCGTTTGGAAGGCACGAAGAAATAGTAAGTACAAACATAGCCATTGATTATCAATCCCTCGAAGCCAATCAGCGCGAACAGCAGTTGTAGTGCGTTTTTCTTGCACAAGTTCTCATTTTCAAATCGGATTGTTTTCGAGATGCTGTACAAGATTCTACCTGCACAAGATTCTACCTGCCAAGAACCCGACTAGATTACTTCTTTTCACGCTTCTGTTGTGTCGGCTTCAGTCAAGTATTGAAAATGCCTCGAATGCGGCTTTCGATCCTCCAGTCTGATGAAACGTGCTTTTTCTTCTGAGTTGGTGCGGGCACTTTTTAAATGTGCTATGTCTATGCACTTTTTCCCATTGTGCATTTTGCTGGGCGCATAAAAAATGTCTAGATGTATAAGAACGTATTCAGACCGCATTATAAGTACGCAAGACATGCTGCTCGCACAGTTGATTTCTTTTTAAGCTTGGCATGAGCACGCTGACTGGCAAGAAGTGTAGCATGTGACACTGACGATTTTCCTCTACGAGCTTTAGCGCATACTTATTCCTAATGCTGGCGCTCATCTAAAATTGACAACCAGGTGCATGTATTGTCAAATGCGAAAAGAAGCCTTGTCGCAGCTCTGTATTAAGAAGGCGTCTGCAATCAGGAGATTATACTGCTTTGGGCAATGATACGACATTAGCAGTTGCAAACTATTTCGCTGGAACTCGGGTTCATTGCATTGGACTACTAACGCCGTAGACATGTGCCCTAAACGTTGCTTTCGTGTTTCCCAAGACGCTTATTCACACACAGCACTTTCTGTACGACGTGCAGCTTTATGCAGCTTCTTGGACCAGGTTATGGAAAGCTCGTTGTGGAACTGAAGCAGAGTATTTCTGAGTAACCTAGAAGACCACAGGTGCTTGCGCAGAAAATGGATACTGGAATTCTGGAGCAACCCCATTTTGTGTTTGACGCACAGAAACTACAGCACTCAAAGCGTTTGCGAGCAGTGGCATCTGTGAAATCGTCGCAGAAGAGAATGTAGTACAGGTGCGCATCCTACTAGGGGAGCACCGCCAGATGCCTTTTATTGGCGCAATCGATATGTGGTCTAACTTAACAGATATATTATGCTGTAGTTGAGGACACGGCTTTGTGGCTGCTCTTTGCTCTCCTCGTGGTGGGCAGGAAAGCAATTCTGTGACAACCACTGAAGGTTAAAACGTAGGATAAGAAGACCTGAGTAAATAAGAAATATCAATACAATTAACAACTATTCTTCCCGACAACAGGACACTATGCAATGTGCTTTTCATGGCCATGGTGGATGCCGGGGCATCAACGAGCGGTATGGAAAGAAGTACTACTGAACGTCCATGAAACAAGGCCTAGATAATGTCACTGCTGCGATAGGCCGAATCAGAAGAAGTCTGCAAGCCTCATATGGTTGCGCCAGCTGAAGAGAAGTGCCGAAAACATGCTGCCAAGTCAGAGGAGGAAGGCCAATGGTGGTTAACCTGCGAGGCTGATGGGAAGCCGGCAAATCGTCAGGCAGAAACCCAGGCGAAGGGGGCCAAGTGTCATGCAGATGTCTAATAAAGACGAGCAAAAGCTGAGGTGAAGTGGCGCGATCGTCAACAGTACGCTGCCAAAAGGTCCAGTTTAAAAGGCCTCAGAGGCGGAGCGCCAACGTCTTTTGCTCATTTTGGAGCAACGACTAGTTTCAACGTAGACGTTTTGGAGAATACTTGCGAAGCTTTACTGCTAGCAGCATTTCTGTTGCATCTACCTATTGATCACCTTTTATATTTATCATGGAAATTACTTGCTTATCACATATTTCTTTAGATTATGCGCAGGTTGTTTACCAATAGCCTGGTTTGCAGCTTCGACTTCCAGATCAAGTGAAGCAAGGAAGAAAAGAACTAGTTGCGCCGGAAAAGCTGTTGCAAGAATAATAAGAGAACTATATTTGTGTCTAATTCATTGAAGACAAAGACTGTTCCAGCTAGTCAAGAAGCGTGGAGTAATGAACGTCTGAAAACCTAACGTATGATGTATTAGAACAGTAACAAAATATTATCATCTCTAGGTCACCGAGTTTAGCCTCCTGCTTCTTCTTACTCAGAGTAAGGTTGTGACTGAGAGATATCGCTCAAGTTTGGCCGTACTGAATGGGGCGTTCGTATTTCCTTCAGTTGGACTGCTTGGCGTGCTCTAGCATTGTTATGTGCTCTCCCGCAAGAGCATTCGAGTTTTGTAAGCATATTAGAATTCATGTTTCTTCTTTATGACAAACTGTACAGTCTTAAGCAATCCTTCTAGCCCGACCAGCACAGAAGATTACCATAAAGACCAGGTCCTAATAAGCTACTTAGACAGACGAAAGATCATCACGTAGGCTGGTCAGACACATCGTACAATACTAATGGTTCTGTCGATCTGATAACATCTCAGAACATTAAACGCATACCGTATACATTTTCGACTCCTTGCTTACAGCAACAACAAGAGTAGGACGTAATATGGCTCCCAAACTCTACATCCTCAAATTTCAGGTGCTTTAAGCAATAAATAAAACATAAAAACAGGTATTAAAAGCCATAAATCTGAAACTAATAACTAAGGCTGAAATAAGCCGATCTATTCTTGGCCTTTATATTCGCCCGGAGAATTATGTTGTTCAGTGGAGTAAATTGTGCTCTTTAGTGCATTTTTGAAATTATGTTGCATACGTGCAAGCTGCTCTCTTATGAAGAAATTTTCTATACGTTGTCGCATGAGCATGCACGCTTGCAGTTTTATTTGTTATTGAGTATGTATTTTTGTGTATTTAGTTCAAATGTACTTAATTACTATCTGCTGCCTTGTATCGTGTCTGATTTAGATTGAAGACGCAGAATTTGTTGAAGCATTCTGTTCTTCGAATCAATTCAATTCTACCCTACGTCACCGCATGATGAATGTTTTTCGAGCGGTGGAGAGATTCCCTCATGGTAATTGAGCTTGGCCCGCGTACGGCTTCCAAAATATCAAGAGGAGGCTGCTTTATTTGAATTGGTAATTAAGAAACGACAGCTTGACACATCGACGTCTAAGTTTGGGAATTATGGTTTCTTAAGGAATAATGGCACCCGAGAGGAAGCTCTTGTGCAAAACATTTTTCGGACTTGCAGGTTCAGCCGTTCGCATCTATTACGTAATTCCGGCATCACTGGTAAATCAGTGAAATCTTCGCTTAATAAGAATGTTCCCGATTCTCTTCCCTTGCAAATGTACTATCACTGGCGGCTGCAACGTACTCAATGATTGGACGATACCTTCGCGCAGGCACGTACCCAGGGGGGGGGGCAGCCCCCCCCCGGAACTGAGTGGCATAACCCCTCCCCCCCCCCCCCCCCCCCCTGTGCCACCACTGCTCCCACACATTTCTAAAAAACACCGCCAAATCAATCTTAAGACTTGACAGCTATTCGGCGGTCAACACTTTGCGGTGTTTTTCACTCCGTCTGGATGCCGGTAGTTATCGCCTCTCCTGGGGTCTGAAGGCGAGTTTTCTCATCGATTGTGTGAGCATGCAGTTAACTCGCGATGCGTTCAGTTGTCTTCATTTATTGCAACGGTCACGCGCATCGCTGTTGCTTTGTTAGTTCAACCTTTTTTTAGACTGATGCAGGGACCAGGAAAGGAATTCAGTTCATAGTAAGCTGATCTGTATGCTCGTAGAACGAGTTGCAGCCCGAGACCGCGCTAGTTGCGTTCAACTTTTCCTTTTGCTTCACAATTTCCTCGAGTGACGGCTCGCCGCGACACTGGCAGATTCTCGGAACCATATAACCGACATATAGGTTAGATAAATTGGAAAACAAAATTTTGCGAAACAGCGTCTATAATCCAACCCTGTCATAACCTGTAAACCCATAAGCAATATAGATGACAGCCGTTGCCTTGTCTCGTTTTTCCCCAATTGTGCAGCACTTTTCATGGAAAGTGGGCAACTGGAAACAAGAGTCGCAAGAAGTTAAGAAATTAAGTGATCTACTAAGGGCAACATTAAGTGATCATTAAGTTAAGCAACTACAGCAACAGCGAAGGAAAGAAATAAAGAAAAATTATTAAAGTTGACCGTTGCTTGTGATACCATTTATGGATCAACATCTTTTTATTTAAGAAGGAAGCAGAGAACACGCTGCAGGATGTGGAGAAGGATTCGGCGTGTTTTGAATGACGCATTTACCGTTATCAATTTAACCGTCCGGCAAAGCCACTTCTCTGCTGTGCTTATGTGGGTATTTTTTAACCTTCCGTGGCGGGCGTGGTACGGCTAGAACCGCAGCGCGCTGAGCTCTTCGCGGTTGTGGGGTACTGGCAGCCACGCATCGTTACCAAACTTCCCAAATAACAATAAGAGACGGTTTGGTACTTAAGTTGGTGATTGTGAATTGTGATCTTTCCCAAATATATACTTTTCTGTATTTCTTCCAGAGCTAATTAAGAAACAAACGCTACTAGAAATCTTTATTGTACACTTTCGCTTGTTTACTTGTTCTTGGCAGTGTTCTTCCTGCGCTTCTTTTCTGGGCGAGTCCATTTTATGTGGTTGATTGTTTGTCAAGCAAAGGATATGTCTATCTTACAGGCGTATACTTGTGCGACACACCTTATTCCATTTCTCTCTTGCGGATTTACGCGTTTTTATTGCGAACGGTGGGCATTATTCACACATACACTAGTAAAGGTGCCCCCCCCCCCCCCCTTCATTTACACGGAAAAGTTACATTGAATTGGGTCCACCCACAAAAAAAGAAAAAATTCTGAGTACATGCCTACCTTCGCGGGGCTATTTACAATGTTTAACACCTTACTGTAATGATGCGTATGTCTTTGTCGCATAGCCATGCGCATTGGTTTGTTTGCAATTAGGGAACGCTGAAACGAAGGGAGATTTATAAAAGCCAAGCCTATGTGTTCTGTAAAAATGATGATTATGTTTGCCAAGGTGCTCTAGTCTCATGCGTGAAGGTTGTGGCCTGCTCTTTCTCTTTCGCATTTGTTCTCGCATGGCACCGACCCCGGTAGCTTATTGGCTGTGGCATCCTCCTGCTGCTCTTTAAATGGCGGGTTCGTCTCCTGGCCTCGTCGGCCACATACTGATGGGAAAGAAGCACAAAAATGCACGTATCCTTGGCATTAGGCAAAGCAAACGGCCTTAATGAGAAGAGCTACACTTAACGAGAAACTTAATAAAAAAACATACGATACGGCACCTATCACAGTATACAATCAAAGAACCAATTGGGAGACAGGCTCATCAACACCAGCTCAATTAAGAAATGCCACTGAACTCTGAGATAAGATGATATCTACCAAATTATCACCTTCCTTTTATTTCCAGGCACACGAAATTCTACGATGCTGCTTCCCTCGCCGCTTACTTACATGTGTGGTATGTGAGTCACTTTTTTTCCCCACCATACTATGATAAGCATAATCTCTCAATCCGTTTTCATGCGAAAGCGTTATATCCTTTGTTACGCGAAAATCTGCCGCAGCGTGACCGAATGATGGTACCGAAAATGGCCGGCGTGAATGCGTAAAACCTTATGAAAAATACTCGATTTGACGTCAAATTTCTCAGAGAGGTTCCTATAGAGATATAAAATTAATGCCTTGATAAGAATATTACGTAAATTTTGGTGGGGGTCGGAAACGAACACGGGCCTCTGCGATCCGAGCCGAACACGCTTCCCTAATGCCACGGCGGAGAAGTTGCGCACGTCACTTCGAAGCCATTTGACTGACAAAACGTGTGGCGTATAGTGTGCGTCGTTGGGCACGAGACTTCGCAGCCAAGCGTAAGAGGTCGCGCAACTTCATGAGTGTATAAAAGGAGTGTATGAAACGAAAAGCATAATTATCTTTTTGAATCCCGCTGAGCCGTCTTCAGAGCACGAACTCCTCGCTGGCAAGTGAGCGCGTTGATACACTTGACACGTTTTTACTTGGCCTTACCGAGCCGTAGTTAAAACGCAGGCCAGAGCTGGCGCGGGCAAGGAGTGGGCGATAGAAAAAAAAAACATTTCCCCAAAGTGACTATAATGCTTTCGCATTCCCGCACGCAAGCAGTCTTAAGTGTCCTTGTCGAATTTTCTCATAACGTTCTTTTTTCTGAATGATCAAGTTATGTTTACGTCAGCCCGTTGAAACAGACGCTCGAACATGCGCGTTGATTTCACAATAGCTTTAGGCAAGATAAAAGCGTGTATAGAGAAAGAGACATTAGCAGAAAATAAAACAAAGACAAATGAATGTGCAACAAAGTGAACAAGCCATTTTCTTGAATGCGTAATGCCTTTTCGGTTCTACCAGCAATGCTATAGATAATAACAGAGCAAGTTCACATCAAGTGTTAAAACGTTACCGTCGTAGCATTGGTTCAAAGCAAAACATGGCTAACACTTATTGTTGATAACAATTTAATTATGACGTTGTGCCTGACTTCAAGTGCCTGAAGTCGGGCGTGCTCCAGAGCTCAGTATTTGGGCAAGCGTGGATTGTAATCTACACAAACGCTATTCTCATTGGTATAAATCCCGTCATACGTCACTTGTCAACTACTCAGTTCTTAAAGGACGGTTAAGGAGCATAACGGCTGCAGTGAGCTAAAAAATGTCGCAGAAGATGCGCTAATGGTGTTTTGATTGGCACATGAGCAATAATGTAAAGAAACAAAAGTGAATGCGGTTTACTACCCAAAATAAGTTCTTTTCGCACATTTATGCTGTAAATAATGAGGAAAGTGAACCAGTCGAGTCAGTTCAATATTCAGTTTCAATTTAAATACTAATCTGGCATGCACCAAACTCATAACTATCTTTTATAGGTAGTCAATAGTACTACTGGTTTTGTCTGATGCACAGTTCATCAAGCTAGCAAGGGCACAAAACTTCTTGCCTGCAATTCAAATGTGCGATATAAACTATTCGTAAGAGATTTGGAGCTTTCATGCCTCTTGCCTCACGAAGAGAATAAAATCACTTCAAAACAACAACATTAGGTTGATCGCAGTGAACGTTTATAATTTAGGTATATATAATATAAAAACCAGCTTCACCTTGCGCCATTAGACAGAAGAAGGGTCAAGGGTTCCAGAATAACGTTATTTCACAAGATATACCACAACGGAACTCTTTATAATGCAATAATAATAACAGCAGTACCTGCAGTTTTTCCGCGCATCAACCACTCTTACCCAGTACACCAACCCTTCGCCGTGACGGATGTACTCCGTTTTTCGTAACATGACGTGGCCAATCAGGAGTGGACTCAGTTGCCGAGATCAGTGACTCACGTAGTCAGTGCAAATAAAATTTCAGATGCATTGAGCCAATTTCTTTCACTGACCAAAAAAGAAAGAGCTGCTACCATGAATACAACATTATTCCTCATGGTTCTCACGCCTGTGATTTAGAATGTATTTTTTTAGTTGGCATCACGTTTTCTTTAGCTTGATATCTATTACTTTCTTTAAGGCATTGTTTTATACTCCTGTATTGCATCTTCCAGTGCAAGTGCTGTCGTCTATATTTCTACCATATTAAAAGAGGAAGTCTTGCCTCTGCCGCCCCCCATGTGATGCCTGATTGGCATATAGGGCAAATGACGAAAACGATAATTTCTGCTGAAATAGCGATGAATTCGTGCCCAAAGATTATTCTCAGTGAACAAGTTCTCGTAAACGTTGGACATACAGCACTTGCAGCAGATGCACTACAGCTCTGCCACGCTTGTCGGCTTGAGAGTGCATAAAGCCATGGCGCAAATATCGCGCAGAGACAAAACTCTGATTCAAGGGCCGAACGCTGAGTCACCTCTTCAGGGTGATAATGAATCATACCAGTCTGAACTAATTGCAATCTGAAGGCTCACTACACCGCATGAATTCTTCCTCGGATGTACGTCAGCATCAAGTTTAGCAGCGCGAAATACTCAAGAGTGGTAAGAACTAATTGCTTGACATTTCGTAAACGACGCTGCCTTGTCAGAAATGAAGAGGGAAAGGTCGTGCTTTCGAGCGTATCCTTGTTACTCTGACCTTCTGTTTCTCCTTTGTCGCTCATACACTGTGCTGCCCTGCGCATGGACTTTTACAATGTGTAACTAAAACACGGATGCTTAGAGAAACTTTTGAACTTATTCAGTAATTTGTGCTCTCCCAGGGTCACTGAAGGAAACTTCAGTATTTTTTTATGTGCGCAAAAATCGACGCAATCTGTAAGCGAGTCACAGAAGAAAGCAGGCCTGCTATTGTCACCACCTCTAAGCTGCTGTAAAAGACGAACTTGCGTTCTCACTAAAGAATAACTTACGTTCTCACGCCGCTACCACACGAACGCGGTCGCATAGATACGCATATTTCATACCTTGAGGCTTTCTCTTTTTGTTAAGCCAAGCTACCACGTGGTTTCATGTTCTTGTGTGTTGATGATGTGATAACTTTATTTGGAATCCGGCGATTGGGAGGCCCGGGCCTGGGGCCGCCTAGATGGCCACTGGGAGCTGCTGCTCCCGTGCGGCTTCCTTGGCTCGCTGGACGGCCCAAAGTTGGTCTTGGAGTTCTGAGCTGAGCAGCACGGCCGACCACCGCGCCCGTAGATTTTCTGGGGAGACTGCCATTTTATTTTGGTATATTTCACAACCCCACAACATGTGTTGAAGGGTGGCTCTAACAGACTTGCAGAGCTTGCACATATCGCTCTCGTATATATCGGGGTAGAAAGTTTTTAGTTGCACGGGACTCGTATAAGTTTCTGTTTGTAGTCGCCTCCAAGTAACGGACTCAGCTCTGTTCAGTTTAGTGTGAGGCGGTGGTAATACTCGCCTCCGATTTTGATAGAATTTGGTAATATCGCTAAATCTTGTTAATATATCTTTTTCTCTCCAGATTTCCTCCTCCGCGTTCTCCTGACCGATGGAAGTCACTCTTTGCTCAGCTCGGCGAGTGAGACCTCGAGCTTCGCGGTGTGCTACCTCGTTGAGGTTGATTGCGGGAATGTCTAAAGTCGTATGCGCTGGGAACCAGAGCAATTGCCTGCCGTTCTTCTCTGCATTGGAGAACTTTGCTTCATTGACTCTGATGATGTGCCATGCCTCAGGAGAGATCCTACCTTTTGCATAATTTCTAATGGCCGCTTGAGAATCACTAATGATGTACTGAGCATTCGTGGAGACCAATGCTAGTGCAATGGCTACCTCCTCTGCGGTCTCGGAATGTTTGGTATTAACTGATACGCTTGTAAGGAGTTTTTGGGTGTGATCTACGATTACTGCTACATAGCTATTTCTGTCTGGGTATTCAGCAGCGTCTACGAAGGTTGCTCTGTCGTCTGACCCAAAGCTTCGGATAATTTTCTCTGCTCTACTCTTGCGTCTGCCGTCGTTGTAACCTGGATGCATGTTCTTGGGTATATTTGGTACTAGGAGTTTGTCACGAATTTCTCTCGTTATCGTCCTCTTTTCCCCGTATAAATTGTGGTAATTCATTCCTAGTTTGCTTAGTATATGCCGTCCCGTTTTGGTTTTGGTTGGTCGCTCTGCTTGAGATGTTTGTTGTGCTTCTATGAGTTCGTCCAGTGTGTTGTGGAGTCCTAACCTTAGCAAGAGATCCGTGCTCGTACTGATGGGAATACCTAGTGCTAGTTTGTATGCTTTTTTTATCATGTTGTTAATTTTACGCTTTTCGGCTGCAAACCAATTGTGGAAGGCTGCTATGTATGTGATCTGACTGATTACGAATGATTATATCAGCCGTATGATACTTTCTTCCTTCATACCTTGGTGCTTGTTAGTAATTCGTTTGATTAATCTCATGGTGTTTGTTACCTTTGTGTCTAACTTCTTTACGGTTTCCCTATTTGTGCCTTTGTTCTCGATTACCAGACCCAGCACTTTGAGCTGGTTGACTATTGGGATATGCCGCCCGTTCTTGGTGTGTAGCTTGATTTCCTCATGAGCCTTGTTTCTATCGTATCCTTTGGGAGGCCTGCCTCTAAGTGTGGGGCGGTACAATAGAAGTTCAGATTTCTCTGCAGAGCATGTGAGGCCTGTTCCTATGAGGTGTTCCTCTACTGTGTTAATTGCAGTCTGGAGTCGTTGTTCTATTGATCCGTCGCTGCCATCACAGGTCCAGATAGTAATATCGTCCGCGTAGATTGTGTGATTCAGGGACTCTATGTGATTTAATTTTTCGGGGAGTCCCATCAAGACGAGATTAAACAGCATCGGCGAGATAACAGCGCCTTGCGGCGTGCCGGCCCCCCCTATG